>NC_034425.1:2237292-2880465 GCF_002078875.1 Numida meleagris
GACTGCATCCCCATGCAGGATGCAGAGGGAGGCATGGGGTGAGCATCCAGCCCCACCTCTGCCTCTCCCCTGCTTGCTGCACAATGTGCTCATGAAATTTAGATCTGCAATCAAGTGAGAATTCCTGAAATATGTCAGATGACTCTTTTTGATACCGGGTGAGACAGTGATGCATTCCCTGGGAGGAGGTGGAATAGCTGAGCATAGAAAAGAGCTCTTAATGCACGACCTTTTGAGCTGCGGCTAAAATACCTCAATAGACAGTGGGGCTGGAGGAGGCCAAGTGAGATTGCTCCGCGTCTTCTTCAGCCCAGAACTTGCAAATGAGGCTACGAGGAATCTTTTTAAGCTTTCTGTTTTCTGGAGGCTTTTGCCCTCTTTGCACTTGACTGCTTTGCTCCAGGAATGAAAGTAGGCAGCCCTTTCCTCACCATTAAAGTTTCATTTAGCAAAAGGACAAAGAATTGGCACGGGAAGGATGAAGAATGACTGCGAGGGTAAACTTGTGTGACTCCATATATTTTAGATCATAGCCTGAGGTCAGTCCCTCTATTTTACAATACAGATAAAGGACTTTTTGGCCTTGCAGCAGGAGGAGATGTGTGGTGATATATAAAGTCACTTCTCAGCATAATTTAAGAAACAACCTCTGTTCTCAGAAGCACAGGTCTGCCTCTCCTAAAGCTCTCCACTGCTGTGCACACACACGCAAGTGTACTTCTCCAGCAGGAAAGAACGCGTCACCCTATTCTCCAAAAATTAAAAATCTCTATCAAATCGTATAGGACCCCAGCACAGCATCTCAGTGGATGCTTTTACCACTCATGGGATGCCCACCACAAGATACGCTGCTCCTGTTGCCTTGAAAGTTGGCACTTGGTCCTGCAGAGTGTCTGCAGCAAGGGAAAGCCCTTGTCCTGCTCCCAGGACAGCCAGTGCTCATGCCATGGCCCTGCAAGGGCTCTCGGCCTCTTCCCATTTGGAGAATTATCACTGCGTCTCAGGCTCAGCCACATCAGTTTGGGCACTCAGCGGGTGCTGATTTTTGATCTCAGACATGCAGGGATTTCTCCTTCTCCAGAGGGAAGGAGGATGGAGAACACCCCTTTTCTTCCCAAATCGCCTCCATTCAGTGGCTTTCCCCATCCTCCCAGTTTGCAGACCCAACTCCTCTCCTTCCACAGGATTCCCACCACCCAGGGATGCTCTGCAGACCCTCAGTCTCCGATCCCCCAGCATCACCATGCCAGCTCCACGGGCTGATTTTCACCTGCAGCCTGTAATGCGTGGTGATGTTTTCTGGGCCGCTTTGTTTTCTCATGAAGAATGCGTGCACTGCTGTGATCGTGCACGTCTAAAATGTGTTTGCGCCGAAGAGGAATGAGCCAGACATGGAAAACAAGCAAATCGCATTACACATTGGAGGCAATAATGCCGCTCCCGAGGGACAGAGATAATATAGCGAAAGACAAAAGAACAATAGACTTTGCCAGCCCGAGTGCTCGCTTGATTGTGGCTTTGCTGGAATTATCCCCAGCATCCACAGTGTCGCTGCTGGGGCTGGTCAGGGACTGGGCGTAGTGTGGGGCTGTGCAGTGCGTGCTTCGGGAGCCGGCGTCCCTACACTGCTCTGAGCACAGCTCTGTGTAGCAGCCCCATGGCACGGTAGGTGTGTGTTCCTTCCGAGCTGGCTGTCATTCTGGTTTGGAAAAACTCTTCGTCTCCACTTTTGGAGGCGATGGAATGGGATGCACGGGGTAAGGCAGGGGCTGTGGGGTGCATGTCATGGGGATGGCTCTCCTTGCCAGCTTGGTGAAGGAGCCTCCAAACCCAAGGCACCAACAGCTTTTGGAAGACCCCAGCTGAGCTGTACCACAAAGACCCCTTTGAAGAGACCACCGAAGCTTTGAGATGTACTTCAGGCTTTCCTCTCTTTCCCATTCCTTCTTCCTTTCTTCTTTCCTCCTTTCATCTTTCTCGTTGTTCCCTTCTTCCTCCCTTGTCTTCTTTTTTTCTTTTTCCTCTTTCTTTTCCTTTCTCTCTCTCCTTTTTCTGTCCGTCCATCTGTCCTTCCCTCTTTTTTAGATCTCAGCAAATTCCAGGAAGGCATCAGTTGTCTTTAACACCCGAAGGAAAAATTGAAGGGAAGGGTTCAATTACTCGTGTGAAAAATGAGTCTCCTAACCGAGGTCTATCCATTTGCTAGTTGTGCTTGTTTTAAAACTGAATTATAGAGACTGCACATTTTTCTGGAGACAAATGCATTAATTTTTCTCAAAACAGACAAGAGGGAAGCAGAGGGAAAATAAGATAATAAGAGTTTCCACAGTGATTTATATGCCTCTGTGAAAAATAATGGGGGAGGCTACAGCCGGCGGCCGGGGGGAAGGGGCGGCGGTGGCAGGGACGGCTGCGGGGAGAAGTGCCAGAGGTCCGAGCGAGATGTTGCCTTTGGATGATATAAGATCACTTTACATCTTTCTCCGGCTTGAAAAATCTCTCCTACTCTCCCTCTATATACACACACATGAAATATATGCCATACGATGCTCTTCAAACCAGCGCAGACGATGCTGTTTATACAGGAAAGGATTGTGTTTCTCGCCGACCTCTCCCCAGCCCTCCCTCTTCTGCCCAAGGATAAACTGGGACCTTCCGAAAACAAAGCGGTGGCTGCAGTTTGTAACAGATTTGCTCTCGCGTGTGTTTACCCAGGGCAGGAGAGCCCTTCCCCAGGGCGGCCGCCTGCGCTCTCAGGCAAAGAGCAGCGGGGTTGAGTTTATTTTTTTGCTATCTCTTCCCTTTGGTTTGATTTACACGCTAAAAGAGATATTTTTATGATAGCAATAGCAAATTGGGTTTCTTTATGGCTCGTGAGAGCTGTTTTACAAAATTGGACTATTTATGTAGTGCACTGATTGCAGCGTAGTTCCGATTTTAATGCCTAACTGTAGGGAATAAAGAAAAAAAACCAACATGGCAAATGGTGTTTCTTAAAAGCTCCAAGCTGTTTCCGAAGCGTGATGCAACGGGTGAGTTTTCCTTGAAAAGATGCGCTGGACATCAGCAGCTTCAGGAAACCTTAATGCTTGGCCAAGTGAAGGTTTTGGGGCGAATGGAGAACCCCGAGGGCTGGGAGCAGTTTTGGCAGTGGGTGTGATTCACGGGGACCCCCCCAGGAGGCCAACAGCTGCCCCGGCCGCGGTGCCCGCGCTGGTGGCTCTCTCCAATTACTTACAGCAATGACTCAAAGCCTTTATTCCCCGTTGGTTTCTGAGTAGAAAATCCCACGGTGTTCAGAGGGATCTGAGAACACGGAGGCTGAAAGCGATGCTTGAAAGCAAAACCCAAACGTCTTCCAGGGCAGATGGTTAATGGCGTGGTTCGGTTTATTTGCCCAATGCAAATCACATCCCGTCTGCCCATAGCTGCGGGGAAGCCAGTTCCTGTTTGTTTTGCTAAAGCGGGGCTGAGATTTCTCCGCACGCTCTGCGGCTCACAGGTGAGGTCCCCAGGGATGGGGATGGGGATGAGACATGAGGTTGTGGGATCCAACCCCCAGCTCCATGAGGACGCTGCTGTCCCCTGGGGGCCTCCATCAGCAGCTTGTCTCCTTCTCCCAGCCCAAAATCCAGCAGCGCTCTGTTGGTGGGTCTGTCCCCCCTCCCTGTGTTCAGACCAGGAGGGCATTTCAGGGGGTCCTCACCTTCCCCATTGGCCCTAATTGAAGGCTGGAGAGATTTTTCACAGATTCCCAGGTTTTTAAAAAGGAGGCATTTGCATATTAATAAGAAGCTGTTCAGACTGATTGGCTTAATGTGTTTGGGGTAAGTATAATTAAATGTCAAGGGAAATATATCATGGAGTAATGAAGCTGAAGCTAATTTATCAAAAAATGAGGCCTAGAGAGGGAGACATTCCCAATAATAAACAGTTCCTTAACCTTCCTCTTTAGGTGATGTGCTTGAAGCATATGCTCTTGGCAATCCATATGGGGAGAAGTGACCTGCATATCACTTTGTCCTGGAGGTCTTTCTCATTTGTGCCCCAGTGCAGCCCCCTGCCATGGCTGAGCCCACCCGTGGGATTCCTGGGGCAGAGATGGGGGAAGGTCCCCGTGGGGCCAGTAGCTGCACTGGGGCGGGTGCTGGGGAGGATTTACATGCACAACACTTCAGGGCAGAAGAGCAGTCATGAGGTTTTGTTGTATCCGACTTAGTTTTGCTACTGGGTCGCTTATGCCTTTTTTTTTTTTCTTCTTCTCAACTCTCTTTTTACTCCAGAAGCTTTTCAGAACACATGCTGACTCCTGCTCTGTTTATGTACTAGGCTCCTAAATATCAACTCCTGGAGGCACAGCTTTGCTATGAACAAAAAATGCAACCCTCATTCAGGACTGCAAGGCAGGCCCCAAAACACGGCTCATTAGCATCAGAGTGGACAGTGAGGCTCAGGCTCATCCCGTGCTCATCCCTGCAGAGGCTGTGACCCTCCTGCATCCCACAGTGTGATGGGAGGAGGCGGTGAGCTCCCTTCCCGTGGCACAACAGGCACACACTTTGCAGCAAACTTAGTCCATTCCATTCTGTTCTGTTCTGTTCCATTCAGTGGTTGGACTAGATGATCTTAGTGGTCTTTTCCAACCTTAATGATTCTGTGATTCTTTGATTCATTCCTATCCTATCCTATTATAATTCTATGAACATGTGGATTCATGGGACTCACTGTCAGCCAGGCAGTGCCACTGCGCCCATGGTCTCAGTGGGAAAAATCCCCCCCCTTTGGCAAAATCTGGGGGAATCAATAGGTTGCAGAGTAGGAGAGGCATCTGTAGAAGGCCACTGCTAGAGCTGGTGGGGTGGACCTGGGCATGATGAGGAATGACAGGGTCTGTGCAGCCTGATGCAGGGCATTCCTCAAAAGTGTTTGCTCCCTGGCCCTCCCTGTGCCCCGAGGTTGAGGAACAGCAGGCCTGTGGTCATGACCAAGAGGAGAGGCTCTGCCCCTGCAGAGGGGGCTGGGGAAGCCAAGGGAAGATGCAGTAAAGCCAAGGGAAGATGTGGTGAAGTCAGCCCCAGCAGCTGAAGCTCCTGGTGGCACAGCTTTGATGGTTTTCCCAGCCCCTCTGAAGAGAAAAGGGCTTTCCCTGGTGCTGAGCTCAGGGCTGGGCCATTGCCCATGGAGGCTGTGCCCAGATCCCTGCTGTGGGGCAGCAAGACGCGTTCTGGAGCGATTTTCTGAAACACTGAAGTAGCTGAACCCTTGCAGAGCTGCCTGCGGTGCTTGGCACGCAGCAAGGGAACAAATTAAAGAAATTGCTTTTTATAAAATAAATGAAAATCATATAGATATAGATATATATAAATTATGTATACATCTATAAATTATGTATTTAATATATTTAAAAAAAAAAAACACCACCCCACTGTAGTGCTTTGGGCACAGGCAGCAGTGCTGCTACGGCAGCGCTTTTAGGTCAGAGCATCCAAGCATCCCTAGATATCCTCTGGCTGTCCCAGAGCAGCTGGATGGGGCTGGGGCAGACACCCAGGGCTCCCCATGTCCCCACAGGCTGCATTTTAGGGACGCTGTGCCAGACTGTCCTTGTTCTCCTAAACTTGTGTTTTGCTGCAGCTTCCTATGGCAGGAGCTGCAATTCTCTGTTGGGTGAAGCAATGAAGGCACCTTGCAGCCTCTGCCACATTGCTGCTTTCCCAATCTGGGCAGTTTTAAAGTATTTGGTCCTGCAGGCATTAGTGCTGGGCAGTATGAGAAGGACTTGGCTGGGAGCCCCAGCGGGCAGCAGTTCTGCTCCCATGCATTGGAGTGGGACATGAGTGAGCAGCACTGATTTTAGCCAAATTTGACCATCCCTTGGGGGCTGCTGTGTCCATCCCACAGCCCGGAGGAGGTCGGATTCCTCCTCTGCAAGGGATGGGAGAGGAAGGAGCGAGGGGTCGGCGGCCGCGCTGATAAGACGCTGCCTGACAGATGCAGCGTGGAAACAGATGCTCCCAGCTGCAGCTGTAATGAGATCCATAAATACCGAGGGTTGCTCAAATAAACGCCGGCATCCGCCGCACCATGAGCTCTGGCGCTGTCGTTGTCAGCAGGCACAGGGCGGGTGGATTTGGGGCAGGAGGAGCGCGAGGCAATGTTGCTGCAGCTCCATGTGCAGGCTGCGGGGTGAGGGTGCCCATGCTGTGCCCAGCTCCAGATTTCAGGGTTGTTTCCCAAGTACCTTAAAGTGCAGAGGTTGTAGGTACGTTGGCACGCTGAATGCTTCCTGCCCTTTCAGCTCAGCACTGGTTTTACACTTTAATGTCCTCTCAGGAACACTGGGGAGAACAAAAATCTCTGTGCCCTGGGAGATCTCCTTTGAGATTGATGTGAGCGGTTCAATGCCCAGAGTCCTGTTTTCCCCATAAGTGCCTCTGAGCATTTTTCACTCATTCACCTTCCTCGCTCCCATGGGTTTCTTTGGGATTTTTTGGTAGTCCGACCGGATTCCTGCAAGGCATCTCACCCTGTATTGATCCCATGTGATATCTAAAGGAATAGGAGGCTCAGGGTGCTCAGCTGTGTCTTCGCTGCTTTCAGAGCCCTTAGAGCTGCTGGCCTCTGGCCCAACGTGAGGACAGCTCCCTCTCGTTAGATATTGGTTTTAATTTATTTATCTGTGCACACTCCAGGTTACATTATCACTCTTCCCAGAGCATCTTTCTTTTTAATCTCCTGTACGTGCTGTAATGGCCCTCCTGGGAGCAAGGGCCTAAGAGCAGGGAAAGAGAATTGCATGTGATTTGATCGCAGTGCTTGTTTTCTTTTAGCATTTTCTGCTGCAGAAATGCTTGAGATGCTTTGGAAGAGGAAGGGAAATGGGGTGTGAAGAAGGAGGAGGCTCATGGCTGGGGGCTGTGGAAGGCAGGGAGAGATGCACTGTGCTGCGGGGCATGGGGCTGCGTTGCATGTGCTGTGCCTCAGTTTCCCCACCCTCCTCAGCCAGTGTCTTCATGCCAAAGAAGGCTCCATGCTTCCTGCATCCGTGGCCATCACCACAGCACCTGGTTCCCATTTCTGTTTCATTCCCATCACCTGCCCAGGGCAGCAGTCATATCCCTGTAGCTCCCAGGCATCATGCTGCAACCAGCACCTCCTTCCCTGTGCTGCTGCAAAGGGCTGGGGAAAGCCCTTGGGTGTCCCAGCTCCATGCTCCCTGCAGTGCCCCCACTGCCGCTTAGCACTTGTCTGTTGCAGCTGTGACACCACTACGGGCTGCAAACCCTGTACGAACACACCCCCCTGGGTGCTCTGCTTGTAGGGATGGAGCCTGATACATTGCTGTGGTTTCAGGACATGAAGCACTGCTTTGTTCCCCAGAACCTTGCTCTCGCAGGGACATGCCATCGAGTCCTGTCTCTAAGGACTCTGATCCCATGGCTGGGGTCGGGCCAACGCCCCGCTCAGATTTGTAAAGGGATCATTGTGCAGTCAATACAGAGACATAAAAGCCATAACAAACATGACATCAAAGATCATTCCTGCACCAGGAGTGCCTGAGGCTGGAGGCCGGTTGTGGGGACATCCCAGGGTGACCTCAGCATGAAGGTGCCCAGGAGAAGGGCTCACCCAGTGGGGTGCATCAGCCAGTAAGCCCAGCACAGCACCCAGTGCACGGCTGAGACCGTGGTGCAGCCCCGCTAAGGGCCAACTGCGAGTCCGCACGCAAATCCCAAACGCACCCTTTGAGGAGAGTCTTCCTCTCCTATTAAGTAATTAAATAAAGCCCCGAGCTCTACTAAAATTAAAATAACAGAATCCATTTATTCTGGCAGGGCCCACTGGTGGCTGCTCTTGCCAAAAACATTTTTGTGGTTCTTGTCTTTTCAAGTGGCTCTTTCGCAATAAAACCCAGATGCCATTAGTCCAGGGAGGCCTCCAAGCAACTGTTTACGTCCATGAAAGATGCCCTTTGTAATTAATTAATCTCCTGAAAGCTGTGGCAGCACATTCCCGGTGGGTCCCGGCATGTCCCTGCCCGCCGGGCTGGCAGCTGAGGTGCAGGCTCATTCCTGAGCGCTGAAGAAAGCCTTTGTGCTGCAGCTCAGCCACCAAAGGGGTTAATGTGCTCCTCGGGAAGAGGCAGCGGAGATTTCAACACTTACCAAAACCCAGAGGTTGGCATGCCTGCTGCCACTGCACAGGCCGCAGCTCTTGCTCAATGGCCAAGCACAGTTGCAAGAGGAAGGGGGCTCATGAGCATTGAAGCACAGGAATGGGTGCAGCAGGCCCAGTCAAATTGCTGCTTGGCGCATCCAGGTGGTGGTCGGTGTTGGGTGCATGAGAACAGGCAATGTGCAGAGGTTTTTGTCATCTACATCCAATTGAGTATGATTAGGACTGGGGACTACCCAAGGCTGAAGTCACTCTGGGTTTCTTGCATTCCAGTGCCATCTATTGATTTAATCCACCAGAAATTTGACCAGGCTGTTTCCGACCCATTTATACTTTTGGCTTTGCAACATCAAGTGATGGCAAATCCCAACACAGAACTATGGCTCTGCTTGGCAGAGGTCTCCCTTGTGGTGGTTTTGAGCCCACCTCCATCCTTAGAGTCCAAAATGATGCTTTATGTCATCATAGAATCATTAAGGATCGAAAGAGCACTAAGATCGTCTAGTCCAACCATCAGTCCAACCATCCATTCATCACCACCATACCACTAAACCACATCACCCAATGCAGCATCTACCCTTTTCTTGAACACCTCCAGGGACAATGGCTCCACCAGGAGCCACTGGAATGACTCCTGTCAAGGAGTTGTAGAGAGTGATAAGATCTCCCCTGAGCCTCCTCTTCTCCAGACTGAACCATCCCAGGTCCCTCAGCCCCTCCCCATAAGACTTGTGCTCCAGAACTTTCACAGCTTCCTTGCCCTTTGTTGTCCTTTAGCAAGTGACAGCTCTCTCATACCCCTCAGCTTTTTTCTGAATGTCCCTAATTCGGGGAGTTTCCCCCAAATAGAAATGCTCAGCAGACATCAGCAAAGATGTGGCTTCTGTAGGAACATGCCTCTGCTCAGCCTCTATGCAACTTGGTTTCCAACAGCAAGAATTGCACTAGGAATGGTCAGTCCTCACTGCCTCATTTGTAACATAACGACTCAGCCTGGGGTTTGGTTGTTATTGGTGTTGTTAGCTGTTGTTGGCTTTTCATTGTTGCTGTCTTGATAGATGGGTTTAATTTGGCCAGAGTATTGCCCAGCTTTGCACGCCAGATGTTGCCGCGGTGGGGAGCAGTCCATCACAGTGCGGCATCGCAGCCGGGTCAGTGCCTGGGGTCAGGGTGTGCGGGACGCAAGTCCCGGGGCTGCAGTTGCCATGAGAACTGTGGTGGCACGGTGGTGAAGCCCCATCCATCTCCTGTTGCCCTTGGGCTGCTGGGGTAGGAAAAATCTGCTGCCTTGGATGGGGTCATGCAACCAAATGGTGAACGTCTGGCATTTTGCAGCCCCCATTTGGGGGTGATAAGTGGGTGGTGTGAATCTGATGGATCTGATGTGGTGTCTCCATGAAAGGAGAGCTAATGGAGCTCCTGGGAGGAGTAGATGAACATTTGCTCAAGTGTCTTGCACCCTTCTAGCTTGCCTTGTTTAACTCAGAGGTCATCCACTGACCAAATCCTGCATTCTTTTAGCATATCCCACCCAATGCCCGGCCCAGGAGAGCAGGAGTGACCCAGAACTGAGCCCTCACCTGGGCCAGGAGAGCTTCCCAGCAGCCTGTGTGCAGGATTTCTTTGGGTGGAAGAAGGAAATTGCTGAGGTCAAGGGGCTGACATTGCACATTTTTATGTGACATCAGCTTGCTGCCACCTTGAAAATACCAAAAGATGGAGTCTTACATCCTGGCCCTTGAAAAATCCCTTGTGCCCTGCAGAAAGGGAGTCTTGTTACTCAAGAAATTCACTGTTATTCTGGGGAATTTAAGCCAATGTGCAGGAAACCCCAGTGTGGGCAGGAAGGAATTTAAAGGGGTAGGATGTCAGGATTGTAGAGGTTTGCTCTGGTTCTTCCAGTGTCATGCCATAGAATCATAGAACCACAGCATGCCAGGGTTGGAAGGGACCTTAAACCCCCACAGCCCTAACTCTGCTGTGGGCTGGCCGCCCCTCACCAGCTCAGGCTGCCCAGGGCCCCGTCCATAGCCTTGGGCACCTCCAGGAATGGGGCACCCACACTTCTGTGGACAGCAGAGCCAGGGCCTCACTGCCTCTGGGTAAAGGATTTCCTCCTCACATCTGATCTAAATTTCCCCTCCTTTATTTTAGAACCATTCCCCCTTGTCCTGTCACTACCTGCTCATGGTAGGAAAAGAGGCAGGATCCATCTCAAGGAGTCCTTGTGAGGCAGAGTAGGATTACAGCAAGTTTCTGGTATGTGCTAAGATGCTTTGCTGAGTTGGAGCACTATGGGCTGACTGTCCATGCTAGGAGGAAAGCAAGTTGGGTTGAAGTCGTGAGGCGTGAGGACATTATGGCCGTGATACTTGGACACTTCTAAAATACTTGGCACTAATGTGTCCCTCTCCCCTCAGGGACCTCATGCCCAGGACCCTGGAGGGGCAGATCACCATGGAGAAGACCCCCAGCTACTTCGTCACCAAGGAGGCCCCAGCCCGCATCTCCTCCATGGCCAAGGGCACGAAGCTGATCGTGGTGGTGCGGGACCCCGTGACCAGAGCCATCTCGGACTACACACAGACGCTCTCCAAGAAGCCCGACATCCCCACCTTTGAGAGCCTGACCTTCAAAAACAGGACTACGGGCCTGATCGACACCTCGTGGAGCGCCATCCAGATCGGCATCTACGCCAAGCACCTGGAGAACTGGCTGCTCTACTTCCCCATCGGGCAGATCCTCTTCGTCAGCGGGGAGAGGCTGATCAGCGACCCCGCGGGGGAGCTGGGCAGGGTCCAGGACTTTCTGGGCCTCAAGAGGATCATCACCGACAAACACTTCTACTTCAACAAAACCAAGGGCTTCCCCTGCCTGAAGAAGGCGGAGGGCAGCAGCAAACCCCACTGCCTGGGGAAAACGAAAGGCAGGACCCACCCCGACATCGACCAGGAGGTGGTGCAGAGGCTGCGGGACTTCTACCGGCCCTTCAACATGAAGTTCTACCAGATGACGGGGCAGGACTTCGGCTGGGACTGAGGCTGACAAAAATAATTTAAGAAAAGGAAAATATAATATATATTTTTTTTACACATCAGTAGGGGGTGGGGGGGGAAATACAGAAAAAAAAAATAATAATAGTTGTGCTGAAACGTGATTCATTCTTTTTTTTTCTTTTTTTCCTTTTGACCCTGCTTTGTTGTCTTTCTTCTCTCAGAGATGCGTCACCAAAAGAGGCTGTGAAATGCAGCCTGGTGCCACGGACATCCCCTGCAGCTTGGGTGCTTCCTCCACCAGGCCCGAGGTTTTGCACTGGGATCTATAAAAAATAACATTGAGGTGCAAAGTTGTGAGATGTCTTCAGGTCACCTTTGGAAGTGATAGGTGCAAGGGAAAGCTCACGGCCTGGCAGGTCAGCCAGACTGTGGCTTGCAGATGCCATTTTAGACCTTTTTTGTCCCTTTTTTACAATGAAACAAAGGAGGTGCAACATCTAATTTGGTTTTCAAAACTTTACTCTAGGAGATATTTTTTTATTGCACGAAATCTTTGAGAATTTTTCATTTATCCATTTTTTGACATTTGCCCCTTCACTGAACCAAGCTCTTTTCATCGACCAAATTTATTTTTCATCCTACAGAAGCCAAAAGCAATGTTCCTTTGGTTTGTTTTTGACCAAAAAAAAAAAAAAAAGACCAAAAGAAAACAAATTATTCTTTTGACTTTAGGATGGAAATTGCCAAGCAGCCGAAAGTTCCCATCCAAGGGAACTCCCTGCTCCCAGGAGCGTGCACCCCTCTTGCTGGGCGCTTCTCCCACTGGGGCCCATCTGAAGGGATTTGGGTGATGGGTAGGGAAGGGTTCGTGGTACATGTGGACCCTTCGGGTGATGCTCACAAAACACCTGGAAGGTGGTGGGACCCCGCCATCCCACTGCTCACACACAGGAACCAAGTTTACAGTGTCTGGCGGATGATCTTTAAGCCATAATGAAGAATGTTTTGGGTGGCGAAAGGGTGGGGAAAGGGGAAAAATGAAGAAAAATTGCATCCAGAATGAGGAGAGAATGAGGAGAAGTTGATGGAAGGTTTCTTATCCTTTCCTGAAGAAGAACTGAGGGGGAAGTGGAACGAGAGCATTGGTTGTGCAGGGCTTTAAAATTATCAGGCAAAACGAATCTCCTGTTTGCAATAACCCGAAGCTTTAAATTCTTTGCTTTGATCATTATCACCTTTTTTGGACTGTAGAAATGGCTCAGAGACAGAAATCTATTAGTGCAGCAGGATCCTGCATTACCGTGGGCTCCTTTATCTGCTGCTTCTTTATCTCCAGCATTTTCTAGGTGATAGGAGCACCTAATTATGCCGTGGTGCTGTGTACCAACATGATGCTCCCTCTCCTAAGCCCAACTTTAAGAAAGGTGTGATGGAGTCCAATAAACTTAACTGGGCATTACCTGGAAAACGCAGCTGGGAAGGAGCGTGGGGCCTCTGCTCACTGCCTGTCTGCACATCTTCATGCCCCATCCCAGGAGGCATTCAAGGTCAGGTTGGACGGGGCCCTGGGCAGCCTGATCTAGCAGCTGGCAACCAGCCTGCAGCAGGGGGTTGGAACTAGATAATGGTTAAGGTCCCCTCCAACCTAAGCCATTCTATGATTCTGTGTTGGCCGTGATCCTAATGAAATCACAGCAGAGTTTTCAAGGAGTCCAATTTTGCAGGAATTTTGCAGGATAACCAGGGAAAAGATGCAGAGCATGTACCAGAAATTGCCATTCAATGGCAGTCATTTCCCGCTTGGTTGTCCTGCTTGCTGTGTCAGGAGAACAGCTCAGGATCTGGACAGCTTCACAGCACCGAGTCCCACTGCAGGTGCTGAGCCTCATCCCCTCCTGGCTGCCTGTAGTCCCCATCCGTGCATCCCTAAAGACACAAACCCACCTGGTTCTGCATGCAAGGCTAAGTTCCCAAGGCAATTAAGACCATTTCATTTGCACTGTGGGGTCCCAGGACCTTCTCCCACTGCTGTACCTCCAAAGCCAACCTCAGGTCCCCGTGCCCTGGCTGGCAGGGCTGTGGCATGGGGTTGGTGGCAGCAGTTGTGTCCTGGCCCCATGGCTCAATGCCACCTTCTCTGGCCCCACTGCTGCTTTTCCCCTTCCACTATCCCTACCCCAAGCACCAAGGAGGTTTTCCAAGCTGCAAAGAAGAGTTACGCAGGTAGCTCCTTTGAGACTTAAGGGTGGGCTAAGCTGTGCGTGCTTTTGACAAGTATAAATATCACTTGAGCATGATTTGAAAAAAAATCAATATCATTATATTGCTACTGTCTCTCATATGGTCACATTTAGACTGGTATAAAGCTGCTTTATAGTGCTACAGATTGTTCCTCCCATATTGAACTAGCTCTAGCGCTATGAAGCACCTTCCTACAAACGAGTTTCTACAACTGCCAGCAAATCACTGCTGTTAAATCCATACAGCTCCAGTGCATCCCCAAGCCCAACTCTCATACATGCCTTCAAAACACTCCCAGCATCCCAAATTCAACTCTCATCAGTGCTCGAATGCTCTACTTCCATTAATTTCTGAGGATCTGACTCCCTCGATGCACACCTAGTAAAACTATTTTGGGATCGGGGGCTGTAATTGATTTTTTTTTTATCTGGGCCATAAGTATTTTTGAAAATCCCTCCACATATGAACAATGGCTTTTAAAAAGAGGTCATGCAATCAGATCGCTTTGAACTCTGATGACGTTTAAGCCTCTAAACTCTTTAGGCTTATTTTCAAATCCAGCCATGAAGTTTAGATTATTTTAACCTAAGAAGAACTGGAAGTTAAAGTGTCGAAACCTGCAGCCCTCCTGGGCCCACGGTATTGAGCATCTGTATTAGGAGGAGTAAGCAAAAGTGGCTATAAATAAAAATGAAAGTGACCTATAGAGTATGATTATTAAAAAAAAAAAAAAAAGCAGAGTAATCAATACATTAACGATGAGAAACTAATTTGGGTGCATTAAGATCTTTCTGATCTCAATAATCCAACGCGTCCTTAGGGCTTGGGCTCGTACGCCACGCGGCGTTTAGAGTCTCAGAACATTTGTTTGAAAAGAAAACTTGACAAAGCACCCTGAAAACTTCAGACCAGTTGGGATTTCCTCTGAGAGCCCAGTTTGGCACCAGGAAACCCAGTCTCTGCCGCTGGGACGTGGGGGAGGGTGAGGAGGGGCTATGGCCGTGCCGCAATGAGCAGCGCTGATTTCATGCGGTGAATGTCCTTGGTTCCTACAAAACGCTGCCAGCCAAGAATCTACCCATTTAGAAAGAATGCAGAGGCCAACATGCCCTGAAGATCAGTGAAGGGGACTCCTGTATGTGGAATTTGGAGCAGGCTTTGGGCTGCGGCACCGTGAAGTCCAATTTCAAGAGCATGTGGTGATGCCCACCCTGCACAGAGTGATTTTGACTAACCCTGACCCGTAGCCTCCTCGGTTCTCTTGCACACACGCTAGCATATGCAATGTTACATCTCCAGATTTGGGGAAAAAATGCCCGTTTTCTTAACCATTAAAAAAAATTCTTGTTCGTATATAATGGTTTCTGGATTTTCTCTCCTCCCTCCCCTCTGCTCTGTGATGCTGTCATCTCTCTCCCTTTGGTGCTATTCCAGTATGAAGCAGACTGATTTTAATTTAATTTAAGAATGAAAAAGCACACATTTAATAAAGTTTACGGGTACTGAGAGGCTGTGCTCTCTTTTTGCTGGCGGCAGCAGCCTGGAAAGAGCGGGGAGCTCTGCAAAAGGCAAAAGCAGAATCACCCACTTGTGTCAGAGACAGTCTACAAAACCACTTGAGCTGGCACTGCCTGGTTGGAACTCCCCGCTTTGGCTCTTGGTCTTGCTGGCATCATTTCCACAGCCTCCTATCTTCCACTTTGCGAAGCTTGACGTCTTACTACAGCCTTTAGACAGCAGAACACCTTGGAAAGCCGTGTCTTTGCAGTTCGCCCTACCGTTCCCCCTTCACCCAGGGGTCCCTTCACCACCATCTGTGGAATTCCTTCTTTCCCCCGATCCGGCGCTGCGCGAAACCCGAGGTGGGAGCAACGCACCAAGAAACACAGACAGCCCCCGTAGATCAGGTTCTCTGTGTGGTCAAGTAAAGTGATATTCTATTTACTTTTTCAGATGTATAAACAGAATAAGTCCCAGGGAAAATATGCTCCCAAACTTCATAATATTTTATTAAACCACCGAAGTTTAATATAATCTTTTGGCTTCCACAGAAAAAATGTTCCATTTCTTCGCTGAGCACCTTTGATTTTATTTTCTTTTAATTACTGCTATCCGGAGTTAACAATGTGGGTTTTGCGCTCCACCCAGCGAGGACTATCCAGATTAGAAGTGAGGAATTTTGCTGAAATACAGAAATATCTGTGCGTGGTGAGGAGTCAGCGACGCCCGGGTGGAAAACTCTGGGAAAGCCAACGTGTAGAATGAATTCCCCTCAGCCAGGCAATAACAAGACTGCATTCCTCAATCCACAGCATTTATTACCAAGACATTGGCCAGCAATGTTCCTGGGAAAAGAAAAATCAGACCTCCTTCATCTTAATGCTTGTCCACAGCCTGCACAGAGGCGGCAGCTCCGCGCTCCATGGGGAAAGCTCTCAATAAATCAGAGCTGACGCAGTGCCAGAGCTCAGGGTCTCACGGTGGGAATGCCTTGGGATGTAGCATCCATCCAGGTGCAATGCTGCTGCAAAGCCAACATCGCGCTGAGTCCCAAAATCTTCAACAACGCTGATGAGCAGTGCCCTACGGACACAGCAGAGGGTGTGGAAGCCAAGCTGGGCTCTCAGAAAACACTCAGCATTCTTAAATAGTAATTACGGTAATAATCATCTCATGGTTCCTAAGGCAACTGCGTAATTTCTGGAGGTCAAAGCCATTGGTCTGAGCATAACCCGAAGCAGCTCTGCTCTCAGCCACCTTGCCAAACTTCCTTACTATTCAAAGTCTGCCACCAGCATGGCCCTGGCAGTGGAGGCCTTTCATCACTGACATCCTATCACCCGCGTCCGTGCTCTGCTCCATCAGTGCTGGGCAATGGTGATGCCCTGAGCAGGATTACACCCATCTGGCCACAGTTCCCCCAGCTCCATTCTTTTGTTCTTTCATCAACAGCTGTGATTTAGGGCATGTGAGCAACATCTAAAGGAAACGACTGAAAGGTATCAGCTGGGGAGCACTTACCTTCCGTGTACGGGGCTTATGGAACAGAATCAATACATTTTCTATATGGCTTGCTGCAGAAACCCCCTGCTGTTGGGCACAGAAGAGATGGCAACAGAGCAAAGCAATTCTCCTGAGAAAGACAATTTGAAGAGCACAGAGCAGGGCTGAATGCATCACATTGACCCGGTGGACGCAGCCACTGAGCTAATGCCTGGCTCTCAGGGGTCCTGGGACCCTGGCTCCAAGCTGTGCACCAGCCTTTGTGCTTTCACCGTGCTGCATTTCACCTCCTTTTGTTCAGTGCACAGAGGGGAGACTGTGAAAGCAGTCACAGGCTTATGATGCTCTTGGAGCCTGCAATGAATGCTGCAGGGTGCTGACGGCTGATGGCACCCAGGACAGGCAGTGTCCGCCTTCCAACGCTGCCCAAGACCTGTGACCCCCAGTTTCAGATAAACCAGCTGCCACCCCAATGGGGACAGGCTCCCCACCTTGAGAACTCAAAACCAGCACTGGCCCGAGGCCCACCTCCTCCACTTTACACACTGAGAAGAGTCAAGGTTAACTAAAGGAATTATCCATAAGGCCACACGAGCGCTGCTGGAGGGGCTGCTTGTTCACAGAATCATAGAATCACAAAATCATTAAGAAAAGACCTCTCAGATCCTCAAGCTCAACCCCAGCCCACTCCCACCATGCCCATTGACCACGTCCCTCAGTGCCACATCTCCATGGTTCTTGAACACCTCCAGGGATGGTGACTCCCTCACCTCCCTGGGCAGCCTGTACCAGTGCATCACCACTCCTTCCATGTTTCCTGCCATCCAACCTGAACCTCCCCTGGCACAACTTAAGGCCACTGGAAAAGGTTCCTAGAGGGCTCACCCTGCCCCATTCTGAACCAGTCAGCTGAAGGGAAAACTGCCACATGCTCCTGCTCTCGGAGGAGCTGAGCTGTCCCTTAGATACCAGCTGCCAGCACAAACATGCATGGGAAACAGGTTTTGAGTTCCTGAAAAAATGTCTAAAGAATTCCAAACAATTCTTAACGCATATGGGGATAAATAGCGAGAATCTCAATATTGTTTATAGTTTTAAAAAAAAAAAACAACAGTCGTCGGAGTTCATTCGAGCCAGGCATTTTGGATAGATAGCTTTTAAACATTTGGTTTCAATTCTCTCAAACCTTCAGCAAAGAAGCCCCATTCATGCGATACTCAGCCCACAGCTCCAAATGAGGAGTATTACGGGCTGGAACGCGGGACGCTTCTATTTCCAAACAGAATCTTGGCCAATCTTGGAACATCCTTTCAGAAAATAAAACAAAACCAAAACACTCGGTTGAGCAATTTGTCCAGGCTGCTCTTCTCCTGCTTCAAGTTTCATTACGCTGAATTAGTCACTTATTTTTCTTAACAACAACAACAAAGGAATACTCTTGTCGAAAACATCCTGAGCAGTAACGTCTGCAGGCTGAGTGCCTCCTCCGTAGAGTGGGAAACCAAAGTCATCACTTTCTCCTTTGCAGTGGAGTTCACTGGGAAAAGTCCAGAGCACCTCTCACTGAGATGTCAGCGTTTGCATTTCTTCTGTCAATGTTCAAATAGTGTTTTCCTGTAGGCTTTCCTTGTCCCTTTTTTTGTCTTCTTCCTAGGGGGTGGAGATCCCACCTGCACCACTGGCACTGCCCTCCTGCTCTGTTTATAATCAATTCCTGAAATAATTCCTTTTTACTTCTGACATTGTCTCATCCGGACAGCTCTTAGGACCACAGATTGCTGGTTCTGCCGTCAGGGAATTCTCTGTTTGTGCTGTTTGTTTGTGCTGCTCTGGGTTGGTGGTTAGTGGTCGGGTCCCATAGCAGCACACCATTCCCAGGGTGGCTAACAAAAGTCTCAGGAAATGAAAAAGGGACAAACTGGTCTCCAGCATCCTTCATGGCATGCACTTGGGATGACTGGTGGCCCCTCCTAAACCCATCAGATCTGGAGCAGACTGCAGAGACTGCAACCAGAGCTGAATCCAACCCCTGTGTGAGCCCATAGCATCAAACCCTCACCCTCTGAATACACACAGAAGAAGGATTCTGCACTTTTCTTCCTGAATACCCCAAAAGACAACAAAATTGGGCACTCTCTGTGCCACAACCACCTCAGCAAGCACGTTGCTCCAGAACAGAGCTCCGCTCCAGGTTTCCTAGATAGATTGGGGCAGCACTTTTGCAGATGTAGGGGTGTTCGTGTGGGCGAGGAGCACTTTGGCAAGCCCTGCATGCACCTCTGAGAGCTGCTGCTCCAAAACAAAAGGGAAAAACAGGGGGAGAAAAGACTCCCAGATGTTGCACTTGACTTCACATCAGGCTCGCTGCTACCTGTGTGGCCCTGGCAGTGCAGTGGGGCTCTTGGATGCAAGCTCTCGTGCTGCTGCTGGATCCATCCCGAGATAGGAGCTGGCTGGTGGTCAGGGAGCAAAAGCCAAGCTGCAGCCTTCCCCTCCCAGCCCGCGGGCTGCACTCCAATATCTGCTGAGAGAAGGAAGGAAGGGTTTTTATTAGAGAAATGGAATAAAGGGATGAAAGGGGAGGTTTGAGGAGCTGCAGGTGGGAAGCCACCAAGTGACTGCGGTGCAGCAGCTGCTCCTGGTGGGTTGGCTGCTGGAGATGAGCCACCAGCCCTTTGCACCCTTCTTTCTGCTCCATCTCCTTTCTCTCCAGCACCACCCATCCCCAGCTAGAAGCACACCCCCAATCACCCATACGCAGAAGATGTAGCTCCATCCTCAGGCTTAGATTTGGGCACTTTGCACCGTGGGCAATTGGAAACAGAGGCACTCAATCATTCTCCTCTTCTTTTTATACTGCTTCCCACAAGCACTGAAATGCAGCCAAGTTTGGGAGGTATTGGTAGTTTGGTGGACAGCTGATCTTTGTAAAGCGATATGCAAGCAAGCTCAGGAGGATATAACGTTCCAAGGCAACCAAAGCATACTTCTGTTTTTACATCAAATTTTCTGCTACCTTTTGGCAGAAGGACTACACATAAGGTCTTGTTGAAGATTCGTGCACTTGGCATCTCTGTGGTTGGGTTAGGTGCAGAATTCCTTCAAGTCCACATCATCCATACCAACTCAATCCAAAACAGCACGGTGCTGGTAACTTCTGAAGCCCTGCCATGCCATTGGAGGTTCAGGCTGGAAGGTTCAGCCTCCAAAGAGCCAGAGGAGACTTTTCATGTATCTCTGTTTGTGTCTTCAGTAATTGAAGTACCCCATACATCACTCCAGATCTGTACTCATTTGGTGACAAACACAGTGCCCCTGTTGTCCCTCCAAACACACAACAGAATTTTTTTAAGAAGCATCCAAAGGCATCATCCTTCCTGCCTTGGCTTTGCATGGAAGTCCCCAGCTGGGGTGGCTGGCTGCACAGACACCCAAAAGTTCGGTTGGATCCCATCTGCAATGACCTAGGCAGCTCCACATCTTTAGATGTAGGCTGAAACACTGGAGGGACATCCAGAGAAGACCCATGAGAATGGATGAAGTCTTGGAAAGCCCTGGAAATGCTGCCATGGATGCAGGTGCCAACCAAAATTACTGGATTAAAAGCAGCCTTTCCTTGGTCCATAAAAGAAGACCTGCAGGTTCTGAACATGGGTCAAAGCATTTAGTCCCTCACTGAGGTACTTAAGTTTGAACATCCAGGACTGGGTTTCATCATCCTGTGATGCACATTGGCCAGCTGTACTACAGAGTATGAATTAATTCTTAAATTTCCACCTCTCAGCTCTGAGACTTAATGGACATAAATAAACTTGCCCTACAAAAAGCACCACAGGCGTACTAAGAAAATAATTCCTACCCATGTTCACCCAGACAGCAAGGCAGGCAACCAACTAAAAGGGTACATGGAGCTTTTCAAAAGAGCAATCTCAGAAAAAAAAAATCAGCACTTGCCTCTAAAACTCTGACCGTGGCATCATTTTACAAAGAACAGATTCCTGCATGGCATAATTAAAGGCAGGTGTTTCAGGAAGGCACAGCTTGGTGGATAATGAGATAACAGGGAAAGCAAGGAGCTTCCCGGGCAGCCACCTCTGGGCTATGGGGCCAAATACTGCCTACTCACCAGCGTCCATCTCCTCCCCATCTTCCCTTCAGCTTTTTGAGGCCGAGGGCCTACAGCAGCCAGATTTCAGCCATGACACTTCACCATCAACACCACGGAACCCTCCATGTCCTGGAGCTCAGTGCTCTGATGTGGGACATGGCACAAACATGGTGTTCTCAGGTCCAATGGAACACCACCATGAGCGGCTCCCAGCTCTGAAACGGGGGCTCTGTGTTTCCCTGGAAGGAGAGAAATACCAATATTTTTTAAATATCAAAAATATCAGCAGCCACAACCCAAGAAGCAAAATGTCTGTTTGTGGGTAATAATCCCAGACAGATGCCTCCCGCACGCAAACAACCAGTGCCTCCGAGACGGGAGGCTCTAAATAAATAATCAACAAGTCCTAGAGCTGAATGCACAGTTGCTATTTGCATCATAAATAAATGAGGAGTCTTTTATTTACTCCTTCTGGTGGCAGAGCACACAACATGAGCTCCTCATACGCCAGATTGGTGCTCCTCCGGCGCAGCCGCTCGGCTGGGATGTGGCAGATGCAGCGCAGCTCTGCTTGCTGGGAAGGTCGGATGCTCCAGCATGGTGGGAAGGTCTCTTCATCCACATAGATGGGAGCAGGTGTATAGAAAACCCAGCTCCTTTTTGCTGCTGAAGCTGTAGGATGTTATGACATTTGGAAGTGGGACGCATTGATCCTTATGGGTGCCTTCCAGTTCAGGATATTCTGTGACTCTGCGACATTGTTTTCCATCAGGGTGAGGAGGAAGTCATGCTCTGGGAAGTATGTACACAAGGAGCAACCCAAAGGAAAATCAGATTTTTTTATCAAGAGAAATAGTCCTACAGAGGTGGAGAAGGGCGGGACCATGGCCCAGAACTCCATGAAATGTTTCAAGAAATAGAAAAGCTCCTCAAAAAATCTGAGAAAACTCAGTTTTGCAAGATGTCCCACCACAGAAGACACCTGCTCAGCAGCTCCCTTCTTCCATAGATTCCACCTGGGAATGCAGTGAAGCAGCAGCTGTTCTTTCTGCGAGGTGCACCAACCTTGCAAAGGGGCCAGAGCGGGGTGCTGAGAACCAGCATTAGAGGTGTCCTCAACAAAAGTGAGACTGAGCCAGAAAGAATGGAAAAGTCCCCATCTATTTCCATTACTACCTGCAAGACATGGTGAACAGCCATGTGCCATTTCCAAGGAGAAAAGACGTCTTTCCAGCCACAAAATCTATCCCCAGAGATCCTGCAAGCTGGAGTCTGGCTTGCTTTTATGTAGGTATGTATCAAGTGTTATTGATCTGTTTGCTTCAAGCAAACTAGCGAGTGGTGAATTAAGATTTTTTTCTGCTCTCTGTGTCCTGAAAATTGTGTTTTTCCCTTTTTGGGTTTGGGGATGACAGATAGCAGCACTCATGGAGTGCACGTGGAGCCCAACCCCATCCATGCACCATGGTGACAACCACAGCCTCACGCCCTCTTTTGTCTCACTGATAAAACACAACCCAGGCCCATAGAGGCAAACACGTGGGCAAGAGAAGCAGTGGTGCTGAGCTTGGAACTGATTTCAAGTCTTGGAGGCACCCCAAATGCAAAGCTGTCCCTCCCCAAAAGCCGCTGTCCCACAACCTTTCAATGACAGAGGTGGCCAGGGCACAGCGGATGCCACATTGACAGTGGGACTTTGCAGCACAATATGGGGGAAGCCCAGACCAGACCCTGCAGGAACAATTTCCCTCCAAATGAGGTTGTTTTCTAACCTCATCAGGCCTTCAGCTGTCTATTCACACCATTTTTTTTACCATCCAATAGCCAAAATGCTCTTCTATGCTTTAACAGTTCATGGCAGGATTTGTAATTCTCATCTATCCATGACCACAGAACCGTGCATTGACCCCACTGCCATGGTCTCCCCTCCTCCCCCCACGCTGCGGTGCCCCTATCCACAGGTCCCACTGAGAAAGGCCCATTACAGGGCACAGACTGGGGCATTTGGTGCCAGGATTTATAGCTCTTTCCTACAGGAATCCAAGCTGCTCCCGCACTCAACAGGCTGGCACCAAGCTACTAATCCTGTTCAAAATTAGAGCGGGTAGAAAAATGTGTCACAGCATTTATTTTGCAAAGGAAAAGACATTTTTAGCATTTCTTCTTTTTTTTTTTTTTTTCAGAGAAAGTATTTCCTCTCCCGTACCACCACCAATCCATCCTCCCGCACCCCACTGGAATCATGTCTCATCTTGCACAGGAAATTCTGATTTTTCATCGGAAAAAAAAAAAAAAAAAAAGCTAAGCAACCCAAAGTGAATTATTTTGGCACGAGTCCGATCCATTGCAGCTCCAACACTGCCACGACACCTCTGGCACGGAGCACCCAACCAGGAACAGCTGCCCTGAGGATGTGCAGCAGCGCAGCCAAAGCAAACTGGTCGGTTTTTCCAGTAAAACGCAGCACTTCCCAGCTCAGAGAAAGGTTGGTTTACCTCCTAGGACACGCACATTGGTGTCCAGCCTCTTGCTGCAGTAGGAGGGGAGTTTTCCCTAAGGACCTGCTCGTTCTTTATCACCAGGTTTGAGAGGATGGAGTTACCCACTTGAATTTTAGAGCGGTCAGGCACTGGAACAGAGCATGGCACAAGCGAAGGCTGCGAAGGCAAAGGAATGTCAGCTTGATGTGCTCTGAGGTGCAGGAGTTGGCAGCTTTATCCATCACTGGTTTTAGCCCTGCAGTGTCCCAGCTTTAAAACAAACCCAAGAAGATGCAAAGCTTGGCCCAGTGGCATCCCATCATGGATGGCACGCAGGTGATGCGCTCCAACCCAAAAGCTCTGCAGTCCTCAAACAACTGTAACAAAACTGTGATAACAGGAAATGTCAGGAGACTCAACAACAGCAGAGATGAGTGCCCTGCCTACACCACACTGCTGCTGCGTTCAGCGAGCTTGTTATATACGATGTCAACAGCTACACACAAGCTGTGAACAGTTTCCTATCTCCTCCAGCCTATTTGAGTCTCGAGTGACTTCTCCAGAGCTGTTTTGGATTTACATTGGCTCTGCTGAAACCAGGGTGGAACAGGCAGAGCAGAGCGAGGCGAGACAGCCCCACTCTGCACCACGGGGGTCTAGGAAGCGCACTGGGTCCCCATCTCTCCTTGGCACAAAGTAGCAACCCCATTCGAGCTTGAGCAGAGCTGCTCTGATTTCCTGCCCCTGGGCATCAGGACTTCTGCTCACAGTGAGTGGGTCTGAGAAGGGGCAGCCCTGATTCGGGATGTCTCCATCACCCCCAAGCCCTCACCAACCCATGACATGGCTCTGTGTAGCAGAGGCGGCTCTTCTATGCGGGGCAGCCCTAAAAATACGCAAAGAAACAAACGAGATCCCCTCTCCAAAAAATAAACTGTGATTAATTATTCTGAAAAGGGCTGTTTATAGCTTGGACTTCACGAAATGGAATGCATGATTTAATGCACTATCTGACAATGTGCTGTTTTTCATTTCAGCACAATCAGGGCCTAAATCTGTGTCTCCCTCTCCCTCATCTGGGCTGGAAATGGTTTTATATTCCATCTCGCTTTAAATTACACACATCAAGTTTATAATGGGACACGGACTATTTTGTTGCCAAAACCTGCTCTGTAAGATCATCTATTAAACTGTATTTATTTTTTATGACAAACAAGAAAAATGACAAAACGGCTACCGAGCTTCTGCTAATGAGGACCAAATGCCCCCTCAGGCACCTTTCCCATCACGCTGCGCTGAGCTGAGATCCTCCCACCCGGGGACACGTGGGGCTGTGTCACCCCACAGAGGCCCCAGGGACCATCCCTCTGTGTGCCTGCACCCGAGATCTGGGGTCCGGAGTTTTATCGCACTGGGATGCAAGCAAGGAAATTTGCATGCCCTCGCAGAGGAGAGGAAACGCTCTTGGGAATAGCAAGAAGATTGGCCAAAAAGCTGACCCTGGGGAGGATTCCATCTCAGCAGTGCTTTTGGATGGGAGCCGAGGTTTGCATTCCTCCCATCCATGCTCCTCTGTGGGGTTCGCACCCAGGAGCCTGGGACCGAAGTGGGGCAGTGCCAGCTGCAGTCATTCCCAACATCTTGTCATTTATTTTTGGAGATGACAGCAACGAAAAACCCCTCTGGTGACTGGTACAAACAGGCCCTCATATACGTTTTATACACCTCAAGCTTTTAAATATTGAAGGAAAAAAAATCACCAAGATCCTAATGCTATTGCAGCTTTAAAGACAGCTCCATTTATATTACAGTGTTAATGCAGAAAATCCCTCTCCTGCCATCTTTGTTTATTTTTGCCATGCTAGTTGCTAGTGAGCGCAGCAGCAAGTTTTTATACCGAGCACAGCAACCCATCTCATCCCAATAAATTCCTTATGTACCCTATGAATAGCCAGACACATGAATAATTTAACCATGGTTTAATCAACGTTAAACGAATGCTTTAATCAAGACCAACTACGTCATCTCTCTTTAAAAGAATTACAGACCAAGGCTCTGGCTCTGGTTTCCAGCATAGGAAGAACACACATCTCCTTGGTGAAGTTTTAAACAAATTAATCATGTGTTTCTCCATGGCACCAGCCAGGCGAGGACTGGAGCGCGTTAGCCATCCCTTCTGCTTCACCCAAAAAGTTTGAATCATAGGATCACAGAATGGTTGGAGTTGGAAAGGAACCTTAAAGGCCACCTGGTCCCACCCCTGCACTGAGCAGGGACATCCACAGCTCCCTCAGTGTTCAGAGCCCATCCCCTGACCTTAGCTGTCTGCAGGGATGGGGCACCACCACCTCTCTGTGCAACCCGAAATTTACTATGTGCTTCCTGCTGTAACCACACAGAGAGCTGGATGCAATGGAAAGGAGATCGTGGAAGCAAAGGCCCTGTCAGCCCTCTCCTGTGTCATGTGTGTGTCCGTGTGTCCCCTACCACACCTCTGTGGCTTGAACCTGGTGGGAAGCTCAGCACCATAGAGCAGTTTGCTCACTCTTCCTACAGTGGTGGGATTGGGGAGAGAACTGGAAAAATGTTAAAACTCATGGGTTGAAACAAAGATAGTTTAATAGGACAGAAAAAGAAGGCAAGATGAGAACGATAAAAGAATATACAGAACAAGTGGTTCACAACACAATGCTCACCAATCTCAGCATGATGTCATTAGGTATGGGATATCCTTTTGGTCTGCTGTCCCGGTGCTGTCCCCTCCTGGCTCTGTGCCCCCCCAGCCCCTCACTAGCAGGGCAACAGGAGAAGCTGAAGTGTCCTTGGCTCTGTGCAGCACCGCTCTGCACCAACAAAACCACTGGTTTGTTGTCAACATTGTGAATCATAGAATCATAGACTATCCCAAGTTGGAAGGGACCCAGAAAGATCATCCTAAATCCAAAACACGATTCCATCCCAGCTACTAGGTGACAACCCACTCTATTCCAGCTGAAACCAGAGCACCTTTCACTAACAGGAGACAGCTGTGCTCCCGTGGGACATCTCTGACCTAAGACACCTGACCTGGGACAGCACCAGCAAGGCTGCAGTGTTTTGGGTTTCCATTCTCAAACTCACCACAGAAAATACTGATGGAAGCAGTGTCTTCTGCCGTCACATCTCCAACATCCTTTGTGCAAAATGTGGGGTACACACTGCTCATGTCCAACCCTATCAGAGAAAGCAGCCCTGGACATCCAGCTCCCCCTGCAAGCATCAGCTTCTTCAGGATTTGCATTTATCAGCTGATGAGATTTTTGAAGGAGAAAATCATCAGTTACACGCTCAAATACAATAGCAGCCAGTCCAATCTTCCCTCTCTGAAGGGAAGGGGAGGTCATGCAAGCTCTCAGCCCGCACTGCTGGCTCCAAGCTGCAAGTTTTCTCCCCTCCAGAACTCACAGCAATGCTGTTTTTGTTCCAGGCAGACAGGGCACCCTCTGGTCCGGCTGTTTCGCTGTCTCCAGCTTCCTTAAAAAGGTCAGGAAACGCTCCGCCTGGCAGATGGACGAGTCGTGAAGCCTCAGGATTTGTAGTAGAGTGAGGTTATATTACATTGCAAACTCCATTCTGAGGAGAAGCAACACAAAAAAAACTTGTCACGAGTTTTTCAGTGAAAAAACGAAGACATTTGGAGAAAAGGATTTTTCTCTTTTCCATTTTCTTAAAAAGATCAAAGAAATAAAAGAAGTTGGATCTTAAAGCAAATAGCTCCCTTCTTCCGGTAACTATTTCTCATTCTTCTGGTGTTTGTTTTCCAACCTGTTGCCCTTAAGGCCCTTCCACCCTTTAAAATTTTTCTTCCCACTGCCACTATTAGAAGAAGGAGGGAGGAAAAAAAAATGTGCCAGAGAGAGGAATTCCCTTCCCTCCCCTAAGCGCTCATTCAGCAGCTCTTCAGTTCCCACTGCCTTTGTGCTGCACCACAAAACCCAGAGCATCAGATAACCACAGTGTGTGCAGGCAGCAGCTCCTAGAGCACCAAGTGAGCAGTGATGGGGCAGCTCTGGGCTGGGAAGGGGCAGGTCAGCACCCGCACCCCATAGCCATATCACAGCTGGGTGCCAGCATGGCACAGGCAGGGCTGAAAGCATGGCACAAAAATCCCAGGTGCCCTCTCCATCCTCGGAGTGCTGTGCCATTGAGTCTCTGACTTCCATGGGAACCAAGATGCTCAGGAGCTGCTCTTGCTCAGCCCCACATCCCCTAATGCTATCCCTAACCCTCTGCCTTCCCTTAGCTCCCCACAAAGCAGTAGCACAGAAACCACAAATGCCAGCCCCAAGTTCCCAGCCAGGCAGTGCTTGGCAAAACACAGATTTTGGGTGTCACAGAGCTTTATGGAGCCCAGGCTGAGCTCCCACATAAGCACAGCCTCTATCAGCTCCAGCATCTGCTGCGCAGAGCACCCTTTACAAAACCCATGAGGTTCCTGCTTTTAGCAAATACTTTTTGTTCTGTTCTGGATCTGCAAGTGTTGCAGGTAACGTGCAGCAGCAGCACAGGCAACGGTGGCAGATCCAGAAGTGCTGCTACCAGGCAGAGCTCAACAGATGGGAAAGGAATAGGTGGCTTTGCCCAGGTGCCTAAACACCATGAGCGCTGCATCTCACTGCGCACACAGGGCCATGAAAGGCTGAAGGACCTGAGAAATGGTCCTGGTCCAAGAAATATTGTTTGCTCCTTAGCATGCCCCAAAGGGACGCAGCCGAGCTGCCCGCAGCCAGGCAAGGCCAATTTGCACCAACAGAGGATGCGGCCCTTCCATCCCCTCTGGGAACATCACCCCAGGCTGCTGCTGCTCTGTGACCCCTGCTCTGTGATCCCTGCTCGTGTTGCTCCCTGAAAGGCAACCCAACGCCCGGCACCACAAAACAAACCATTGTACCTTTAAGGCGCTGCTCCAGAAAGAAAAGGCCTTTCATAGCAGCGAACAGCATCTCTTTTACTCCACGCACCATCTGTTTGCCAAGATGAAGAGCTCTGGGCTGGCAGAGGCTTAGTCATTCGGACAAGAATAGGTCCCACTGTACTTACACTTCCCAGCTCCCAAAATAAAACCACGGCGAGTCACTGGCTTTGCTTACCCCATGGAGAACACGGAGCTGCTCTCGGGAACATCTCAGCTGTTGCCTTCCCCTAGAGCAGAATCAAAAGAGGAACCCCAGTCCCTGGGGGTGCTCAAGGTCAGGCTGGATGGGCCCTGGGCAGCCTGATCTGCTGCCTAATGTAGTGGTTGGCAACCCTGCCCACAGCAGGGGTTGGAAATAGATGGCCTTTGAGGTCCCTTCCAACCCAAGCCGTTCTGTGATTCTGTGATTCTAACACAGCAGTGGGACCCCAGTGGTCAGCAGTCCCTACACGGCAGGCTTATCAGGTCAGGGTATTCTAGGGATGGGAGACTGCTCCATTACAGCATCCTTACAACCACGCCTGGCAACTGAGCCACAAGAAGCCTCACCTCATGTCATTCTGCTGGGAGGATCCCAATGGCCCCATTGCTCCACCACGAGCGGGGGCTGGGATGGGCGCAGGGGAGCAGCCAGGGAGCTCTGATCTTCTCATCTTGCTGGGGATTTCCCAGCTCCTTTCACTTGTGGCCAAACCTAAGCAGTATTTAAACACCATCACCTCGCTCCCCCTCCCTTTCTTATTGTCACCTGCAAATTTAGATTAACAAGAAGGTATGACAAAGTGCTACTGCATATGTTAATAAAGCCATTAGTGTCGGCCCGCCTGACATATAACCTGCAGAGCCTCCAATGTTTACTAATATGATTGTCAAAGCAGAGGAACATTATTTTTTAATGACATTTCATATCACTTCAGTTGAAGTAATATCCTGGGACACGATAATCAGAAAGCCATTTAGCCACAGAGCTATGTGCCGCATAGAGGCTGGTGCATGAAAAATGCTCATTTTGTCAGAATTAAAACATTTGTGTTTTTGCTTCATAAGTTGCAAGTGCACTTGTGGTGAAACACGTTGTGAAATATTTATTGGAAGCAGCTCGGTTCAGGTAAATGGGGCTTCCAAATGAAATGCTGGAAAAGGTTATTGCTGCATTTGCTGCATCTTTTGCATGCAATACTGTGATGGGCAATTGATACCTACGACGTGCTTAACAAACCAGTGAGGTTTTGGAACTTCTCCTTAAAGAAAACTCCTGATGTGGTACAAGTGGTCATGACGGCCCGGCTGAATCTGCTGCTGTGTGCTTGGAGCAGGGGAATGGCTGCATTTGTCCTGGGTTCCTTAAGCAGATTATGATAGAGAAACAAATAACGGAATACTAATTTCTCCTTTTTTGAAATAAAGAATCAAGGGAGTCCCTCCATTAATCGGATCAGAACAGCTTTCCAATAGAAACTAGCAATTGATTCAGTTCAAGTCTCCCATCGGATGGGGGACAGAGCTGATTAAAGCTGTGCATGTACTATTAATAGGAGCAGGACGCCCTTCTGTCATTATTATTAATTATGCTGCTGTGATTACTATCTGTTCATCCATCCACCCATCCTCCCTTCTTTAATCCCATCACTGGCCAAGTCTGGATGACACAAATTCTTACTCTCTTTTTGCTCCCAGTTTGCCAGGGTGGGGTGGAAAGACAAAGTCTTTTCCAGCCACAACAATTCTATGTGGGCACGGTGGCGATGGGTAGATGGTTGGGCTTGACGATCTTAGAGGTCTTTTCCAACCTTAATGATTCTATGACAACTATGAGAGAGTGGGGGGTGGGAGATGTGTGGGTGTGAGTGTTCGTTTGAGAAAAAAGCACAAAGGGAGAGTTGGGCCAAAGCAGGAGGCCTGACCCCAGAGCCCATTCCCACACCCACAAGCTCGTCCCTACCTGGAGGCCAGGTTCTCCTGATCTCTCAGCCGCTGTCCCCAAGATGGGCACAAATTTTCCTTGGCCAAATAATTAGGCTGTGATAAGAGGAAACAAATGGGCCCTCAGAGCAGCGAGGGCTGCAATAAGAGATGAATTATTAGTCCAAGATGGAAATCTCTTTTGATAAATGACTGGCCCCAAGCAAGGAAGGATTCAGCAAAACACAACAACGTCCTTGTTGTGACACGAGGAAGGGGAAGGAACAAACCTTGCACAGTGCAACAAAGCTACCGCCTTGACCAATGGATTAATCAAGTGTGTCCCACAGTGTCACTACGCTTCCCTCTGTGCATTAGTTACAGCCTCTCCATGCGGAGGACAGCGATGGAAGGAGCTCGCCCTGACAGATGTCACTGAGGAGGGTGTCAGGAAGGAGTGAGGAGCAGAGCCTGCAGACACACGGGGCACATCAAAGCAAACACAGAGCACTCAGCCACAGCGGTCTGGGAACAGAAAAAAGAGAGAGATTTTTTGCTGTTTTTCTGCAAGGAGCTGGCTTAGTAGGGTGCGGCGATGCCTCGTACTCCAAGTGAAAGAACTGCCATTTATTAACGCTGGCCCAGTTCCTGATTTTTTTTTTTTTTAAGTAAACACAGAGCTGGGGAAGAAAATCCATTGGTTGCTGAAAATAAACCTGACAATGAGGCACTGGGCACACCATTGAAATCAGCAGGTTTTAACATCACAGCTTCTCCTGCACTTTGATGTCTGGGGGAGTGCTGCCTGTATGCTGCCTGCCTAGCAGAGTTCAACATGTCTAACAGCAGGAAGGTACAAGAAAACCTTCCCAAGACCCCCACTGATCAGTACCCAGCCCCATGCAACGAGACCTTTGGAGCTTCCGAGCCCCCATAGCCTGGAATGCATTTATCCCATGGGACAGGGCCTCTGGTACCACTACATTCAGTGGGATATTTAAGTAGAAGTGGTTAGCACACATAGAGCATACATACTATGTATACACACACCCATATATATATGCTTTTAAAAAATCTGGCAGAAGGAGCTCAAGCAGGAATTGCTAAATGTATTTCTCCCTCTGTCCTCCCCCAGAAACCGCTACCAAAACATACCTCTCCATCTAATGAGATTAGCAAGGTACCATGCTAGATCTTTATTAGTTCAAGCTGACCAGAGTGCAAAACTTGGCCTGAATTGTAAATGAGCTGATTGCCAGACTGGGGAGTGCAGCCAGCAAGCAGATTTATTCCAAATGGGTCTCTGTTGTTTGCCTTGGGGAATATGCTTCCTTCTCTTTAACTCCCTGAAAAATGGTAGCCAAATTTCTGCTCTCCTTACATTCCCCAAAGCCAGCGGTACTGCTGCTTCCCACTCACACTGACCTATGCAAACTTAATCTCCCTGACCTTGGTGATTTATTTGAATACAAGGTAAGAGGGAATCAAACTTATTGGCTCTGGTGGCTCCGAAGGATTTCGCACTGAGGATGTTTATATATGGCAGTTCCTGCCTCCTCCACTTCTTTTGACTGGCAGCTTGAAGAGGCCAACACTCAAAGTACTACGAGGGGAGCCTTGGATGCTGATACCAGAAGTGCTTGTTTACAGCATCTTCTGCACTCAGACCAGTTACTTTGGCTCCCAGTATTTCTCTTCTGTAAAAACAAGGCAGGGAGAAACAAGTGAGAAAGACAATTTATAGGATGCAATGAATGATGCTAGCCTACCATCCCATGTAGTGATCAGTAGGAAATCTTCCACGAGATCTGCACATTCCTTTCCCCGGTCACGCCCAGAACCTCTCATTAAAGGTCTCAGAAGGACCAGCACATGCCTTGCAGGAAGGAACAGAGGCCAAAGCATGGTCACATATGAGTGTTTCACTGCAAACAACTTTCTTGCTTTGGAATAGAAATGGGAAGCAAACGAAGAACAGATCTGGTTTCCATCAGGCTGTTATTTATAGTGCCGGTTTCACACTGTGGGTTACACACACTTGTGCTTGTTCCTTCAGACTCTTGGTGCTCTGCTGTGCTTCCCTCTTACCTGAGTAATGAATCTGTGAGTTCTGACCTGCTGCAACCAGCCTGCCAGCACCTCAGCTGAGCATCCACTAAATAGCTCCACAGAGCTTGGCTGCTCATGAAATGAGAGTCTGCAAGCAGAGCATCTCCAAAGCATCCTTCTGAGCCTCGGGCGATGGTAGGGAAGACAGACTAGTTTATCAAGAGTGCACAAGGGAGAGATCATCTGGAGCCTCGAGTCACAGGCCCTGAAGAACTAACTGCCTCCCTATGGCTGGATCAATCAAAAACACCTTTGGTACAGCAAAAAATACTGTCTCATGAAACAGCAAGTTGCCCTGCTTAGCTATTGCACTCTAACGGCTGCATGGTGGTAAAGATTTGACAGAAGTCCCACTTTGACCAACTCACCGGAGGCGGCACCAAGACCTCCCATACAAGATCCTGTGCCCGGGCCTGTAATCCTACCCAGCACAGTTCTGCGAGAAGCCTGCAGCCCATACACTTGTTGATTGCTCATGGAGAGCAAAGTGAGGGCGGTAGGGCCCATCTGGTGTGCCTGGAGTCATCCAGTGTTGTCCTAAGCACCGAGTTCAAACAATGGCTGTTTGGTCTCTGCTGTTGATTGAATGAAATTTGTTGTCTGTAATAAAACTCCTGGCACATGATCAGTCACTGCATACAAACCCAAATTACTCTAGGAAAAGCCAGGATACTGTCAAACAGCTCTAAAACATCAGTAAAACAGAGGCCAACCCCAGGCATGGCTCTGAAGAGCCATGAGTACGCCGGCAATGTTCTCCAGCTTCCCCTCAGGCAGACACGTGGGCAGAGGGACTGAGGATGATGGCTATCCTTGAGAATTCCCCACCAACATCTGCATCACAACACAAAGGCCAGGGCAATTTCTAAGATGGCCAAGACCAAAGAGCAGAAGGTGACAGCACACTCTGTCCATGAGCCTATAATCAACATGCTATCCCTGCTGGATTTAGCTGGCCAAGCAGCACATGAATTATGAAGCATGGCATATTCCCCGAAACTTGCAGAAGATAAATTGGTAGCAGACTGGATGGTTTTCTTTGGACGATGTGAGTCCGCCCAGCTGCCCTCCAGCAGCACCTCACGCCATGCCAGGGGCTGCACAGCTGTGGTAGGCAGCAGAACAGCAGTACTCCTTCCAGCAGCATCCTCTGGGCTATTGCAGCTCAGTGAGCATTTACCAGGAAACCACATAAGCATTCAGCCTATGCAAGATACGCTCAGGAGAACAGGTGATACGTCTGGGCTACTGCTAAACCTATAGGTGGATCAAGTTAGAGGAGATGGATGTTGCACCCTTCTTCTGGGTCCAAGGGCCTGATCCAGGGGTCTAAATACAGGTACCTGCACCTAGCCCCACTGCAGACATGGCAGCAGATCCCTACAGATGTCTCAAACAGCACGATGTGCTTACTGGGGACTAGGAATGAAAAAGGGAACTGGGGAACTGCAATTACAGTTTTGAGGGCTTCAGGATAGAAGGGGACTGCTCGCATCAAGACACGGTGCTTTATAATTTAGCTTATCAAAAAGAGGAGGGAGAAGTAACTTATTAATGAAAAAGAGCACCTACTAAAGAGGAGATCTCTAACTGCAGAACTTTCTTTAACAGACAAAAGCCTATCAAGATCAAATGGCTGGAAGTCAAAATTAGACAAATTCAAACTGCAAGGAAGGTGCCAGTTTGTTATTGAAAGAGTAATGAGCCATTGGAATTACTCACCCCGGGCTGTGATGGATACTCCACCATCTGAAACCCCTAAATCCAGAGTGGATGCTGTTCTAAAATGTGCCACACTGCAGGCACATCTTTCCGTATTTTAGAATTATTGGTAAAGGCTTTCCAGGTTGCATGAATTGTTTGTGCTCTAAAAAACAAACAAAAGAAATATTACACTGCCCGGTTAGAGAGGGAGAAAGGGTGTAAAGTGAGTTTCTCTCTTTCCTTCTCTTTCCAAGGAGCATTCCCAACTCTTGCATACTGTATAGGATAAAGTACATGCGAGATGTGTATTTTTATCATCTTTCCAGCAGACAGGAAAGAGAAAACCACAGGGGAAATGGTCATCTGCCAAGACACCTCTGTGCTGGACCCATTGTAGGGGAACGCCTGCTGCCAGCCATCATGCAGGAGCAATAAACACCCAAGGCTTAGATACTCTCTCATTGAGAAAGTCTCTTTTGCTGACTTTAAAGGGCATGTAATAAAAATTAGCAGGAAGGGCAAAGGGAGGTAAAAGAGCTGAAGGTTAGACTGACTCTCTGTTGGGCCCTGGGAAAGAGTTAAGCCCCAGAACTGGGTGAATAAATGATTTCTTTGCTTCTCTGGTGAATAATTTCAGGTTGCCCTCACAAAAAGACATAGAGATCGATTCAGCCTACTTGAAATAAAAACAAGATTTAAAACTGCTGAGATATCAAGTGAAGTATTTCACCAACTTTGTCTAGTTTCATTCCGAGGCCATGAAAAAGGGGTTTGAGAAATGAAATGTAGGTACATTTCTAAGACACCTGTTTTGAAATAACCAAGAGAAGTATGCCAGCTTGGAAACGGCAAAATGAAACCTTTTGACTTAAAACTGTTAGAGATAGTCTTTCTTGGCTGAAAAGACGTAATAAATGTGTGGATAGCTTTTATAAAACCCCCACAGTTGCATCGGTAGGATTGCATGTAGACCATAACCAGGAAGGCCTTCGCAACACACCAGCTTGGAACAGCCCAAACAGAGGAACTCTGTTCCTCCTCCTTTCCCAGTCCTTGCCTGCAAACACCTCACTACAGTTAACACACAAAACACCATTCACTACAGTCAGAACATGGGAGCACACAGCTAGCTCTTACACCCAGGCTGGGATCAAAATGTAACAAAAAATCTTAAAAAGTAAGGATGAAATATTGAACCTTCTGAAAGCTCCAACAGAAAGAAATGTTACTGTTCCTCAGGCAAATGTGAAAAGCGAATAGAAGTAATTTTTTCTTTATTCGAGTTTATTCAGCCACATCCAGTGAAGGTGTTCCAGATTTGTTCATGGTAGACTGGCTTAGAGCAAAATTCAGCCCATAATGGCAATACTTTGGGTTCACACCAACACTGTGTAGCCAACTGCAGGCCCTCAAAGTAGCCAGCATTGATTGACATTCAGCCTTATTCTGCACTCTATTATGGTGAGCACATCTTCAGTTCAAGAGCTGCTTTATCTGAGGTTTTCTGGGGGCTCCTGAACTTCTACAGAGCTCCTAGAATTGCTACATCATCTCAGTACAAGTCATCTGAAAGTTACAGCTCCAAGTAGACAGCATCTTTATGATTCAGAAGCCACCAGAAATGTGCAGATCTTTGCTAAGAAATTACATAGCTAAGGCTTAAGTGTTTCCCCAGCTAGAGTTATCCAGGCTGTTCTGGATATAAATCATGTAGGAGAGATTATTACATTAATATCTTTTTTCAGGTCAGGACCTAACCACAGAGAGACCGAAACAACTCACGTGAAGACAAAGAGGAGGTCAATATGCAAGAGGAAAATCAAACCAGATCTGGCCAAACCCAACCCAGCAGCTTGCCCTTCCCTCTTAAGGTCACTGGAAAATGAGATAATGATGAGCCTGAAAAGGGGAACGTAAAGGCTGAGCTTCAGGGAGAATCTCCTGCCCGCAAGCCTGGTTGAACAGATGACTGTAACCACCTCAGAGCATGTGCCTTGGACTGAGGGAACCCTACAAATGGACTGAGTGAAACCCTACAAAATGCACTTTACATGGGTGGCAGATGGGTCCCGTGGGCTGAGTAGGCATTGTCCACATCTCATTCTGGTGCTCTGGTGCTTCTGCAGTATAACTCTAACACCCGCAGCCAGATTAGCTACAAGCCTATGCTGTACGCTGGCCTGCTTCAGCAGGAGAAGCTGTGGTCATCACTAGCAGAAGGATTTCCAGAGGACCTCAGGTTGGATATTAAGGAAGACTTCTCAGAAAGAGTGGTCAGACGCTGGCACAGGCTGCCCAGGGAGGTGGTGGAGTCACTGTCCCTGCAGGTGTTCAAGAACTGTGGGGATGTGGTACTTAGGGACATGGTTTAGTGGGCAATATTGATGAAAGGTGGGCAGTGGGACTAGATGATCTCAGAGATCTTTTCCAACCTTAATGATTCTGTGATTCTATGACCTGCATTTTTTTTCATTCTGCTCCACAAAAACAGCTGATTTCATCAGTCCTTGCAAGAAATCAGGGATCCTGGAACTTTTTGGCTTCTTTGCTGAGAACAGCAGCAAGACTCCTTAGAACTGCCTCCTAAACAGAAACAATCTGTCATTCAGACAAGCATAAAAACAACTGGGAGGCAATAATCATTGATGAGTTCATCCTTCCTTCTCCCAAACTTCCAGGCTCACTGTTTTCCAGGTTCGGATGAGCTTGGGGCCCCAAGAGGCTGAATGCACGCAGCCACAGATGCCCCTTCCCTTCGAGCAGCGAGTACCACACCAACTGAACCACAGAACAGCAGGACGGATGAGAAATCCTCCCATCACAACGGGAAATACAGCAGGCAGGATACTGAGAGGGTGGTCTGCCTGTTAATTCAGGAGACAGAATTCAAACTGAAAGCTCCATGTGGTGCAAATTAGCAGAAACTAATTCTAATCCATCCCACACTGGCACAGAGGCACGTCAGCCCCGCTTAAAATTGCACCTCCCTTCAGATCCAGGCTGCCCCTGTTCTATGTGGAGAGAAAAAAGGATGGGAAGAGGCGGCACGGCGGCCTGCGTGCAGATGGTCCGGATTATCGAATGGCTGTGCAGTATCAGCCACTTGCCCTGTGCCCCGTGATAAATCCCAGTCCCCTTCCATGTTTGCGGGGAAGAGCAACGCGCTCCCGGGGCTATGATTGGGTTGAAAGCCTGTCTAGTTAAGAAGATGTAAATACCGAGCCCCTATCAGCCTGTAATTGTCATCATCATCCTGTTTAGGAAACGAGCCACATCTTTGAGCAGTTACCCCATGTCTCCTCCACCTCAGGAGACGGTCTGGGGCCCATTTCCGGCAGCCGGCAGCGAGCCGCTTTCCTTGCGGTGACGCAAACCGAGTTTGTCAGCTTGTGCATCCTCGGGTTCTGCTCAGTTTGAAGTTGCTGCGGGGTCCTCGGGAGCAGCTGGAAGCTGCGAGCACACAGCCTTCACCACAAAGCTGCCATTGAGCAGCACTAGGCCCTGCCCAACGCGGTGCCTTCGGGGCAGCGGCCTGCATCCCCACCTGAGGGGAAGTGACACTTCCAGTGGCTCTCACGGAAGGCAGAGCCAAAACGCACGCGCTCTCTCCCTTCTGCAGGCAGAAAACCGAAGAAACACCCAACTGGGCCAAAACAAATACATTTGGCATCTTTCCTGCATCCACGCCAGCACGTTTGTGGTGCTGGGACTGAAAACAGGCCCAAACTTTGTTTACACTACGGCCTCTTTCCATCACTTTGGCAGTAGGAAGGGGCTTAGTCTTGGTACATATTATATTTTCTTTTCAGCATGTGTAAATGAGGATCAAGCCTTCACATTGCTTAAAATAGATGTAAATGACCCTTTATGCCATCAGAATGGTGTTTTCCTGCAATAAAAAAATCGGCCCCATTATGCTTTCATATCGTGCTCCACTCATTTAGCTTTGGTTTCCCAAACTCAGGCAATTCCCCTTGACCTTGGCAATCTGTGCTGAGATTTTACACAGCTGGGAGTAAATCCAGGGGCAGGAGAAAGCACATGAGCTCCGACAGAAACCTTCAAACTAAACTGGATTGGAAGGCCAGCATATTCCCAATGGCCTCTCAGTTATCTGTGACAGATTTTTTTCTTTCTATCAGTTGTTTTGAATATGGTTTTACAAAACTTTGTATATTCCAGTCTTCTTTAGAAACTATGAAAAGGAGAAAAGGCAGAAAGAGGGAATAATGAGACATTCTGGGCTGCCAGAGGGGTGCTTCTGCCTCACAGATGGACTTGCCATCCTCCTGCTCTGCCAGGGGAAGCCACCACCATGTATCCCTGCCCACAGCACTGGCTTTGCTCCTTTGCCAGCTTGCTCTGCTCACTTCAGAGGAGGCCCTGAAGAGAAAAGAACTGGCCTTCCTAGAATCTCTACTATCACATGCATTAATCTTTCTTGAAGTGACAGTGTCTGAGCACTGACCACACAGGCAGCCAAGCACGTGGCTATGAGCTACCTGAGTGTTTGGTAGCTCAGATAAATGGTGAGACACCCATCCCTTCATGCAGAGGAGACCCATTAGCCAGCAAGAGCTGCCCAAGGAGCAGATTTGGTCCCAAGACCTAGCAGTCTAGGGACAGCCCACGCTCTTAGGCTCAGTCCTAAACAAAGTGTCCCCAGGCAGGTTGGTGATGCACAGAGCCCTGCTTTTCCACCTTCCTGTTGCTCTGTAGGGCAAGCAGAGCCCTATTAGACCCTTTAAAAGAAGGCAATATATTTTCACACTGGTGTTTCTGCCAATGAGTAGGCTCTAGAGCCAGGAAGGGGCTGGCTGTTACCTTGATTAACTACTGCTGGTGCTCCTCACTGCCCACTGCTTCTCCCCTTTCAGCTCCTACTTGTGGTGTGGACTAATGAAAAAGAAGGGCTTTCATTCCACATTCTGGACTATTAGACCCAGATCCCATCCACACTACTGCAGCTCAAACTTTTCTCGTTCCAACAAATGAGGTCTGCTTATAAACTTTGCCATTTCACTGGAGCCACCAGCACATGCAGAGACATCCTGACAGGTCATCAATACCATCCATCCGCCTGTAAGAGCAGGAGAGAGCGATGCTGAACCCAACTGCACAACAACTTAATGGAATATGCTGAAGCTGTGTCAGCCCATCTATTCCCACAGCACTCTGTGGGCACTGTCTGGCATAGCACAGCAGTGAGGCCACATGATAACCCAGCCAAAGGGCAGAACGTTTACAGTAACTATCATTTTCTCTTCCTTGCAGAAGAATGCACAAGGGATTATCAACACTTTCTTGCCCCCTCCTCTTTTCCTCTGCAGAACAACCCTCTCTCCATGCTACTTCACATCTTTTCTCCAGAAGCAACTGTAACTGCAAACAATGAGACAGATCTTACCCAAAATTTTATGAGGAACAGCTCACAGACACCCTGAAAACTTCATGCTACCTAGAGTGCTGCCGATTATAATTACCTTTTTTAATCTTGGTATAGTTCTGGGTAAGGATTTAATTGGGCATTATATTTCAAAGCCAGAGAGTAGGATCTATGCAAAGCACTGGCTAGATTTTGCATTAATTGACCATCAAATCCTTTCCCTTTGCATCTGCGTTCTATTATTAGAGAATGTAAAGCAGTTTACAGGGCTTTTAACCTCTTCAAGCAAACACTCTGTGCAAGTTATGCTGCTGCAGGGACCATATTAGCTTTATAGACTTCGTTTCTAATCCAAGGAGAGGGAAAAAATGGAGAAGATATAGAGCAAAGGAATGAGTTTTGATAGTAAATTCAGCTGGTGTAAATCAGCACAGCTCCATCAAATTTGGTAGAATAATGCTGGCTTACGCCAGCAAAATATCAGACATTTGATCTGCAACGAGGTCCTCATTCCCAGAAGACGGGAGTGGTACAAGACAAATCTTCACAGACTACTTACAAGAATTCCCAACTAAGTTCCCTCCTGTTGCAGGGAAAAGCCCTGATCTGATGCCAGCGATCTATCTGGTAAAGAGGGCACCATGGCATACATGCACTCTGGGTGCTCAGTTGCTGGGAGGAACATCTCCTTTATCAAGGGACTCTGATGACCTCTGTGGCCACCAGACTGTCCCCAGAACTTCCACTGCGATGGCTGCCAGAGACAGAACCACACTGTAGGATGGGAGCCTACAAGTTTCTAGTGCGCAAGGGAGATGCACAGAGAACACAACACCAGTATAGCATGCGTGGCATACACACACACTACTCTGCCCTCGGAAAAGCTGCAATCCACTAACAGAAGGGCTTGACACCTGCAGACCTGAAAAACTGCTGCCCTGGTTCCATCTTAAGCACAGCAGAAGAGAAAAAGGGTAGCTGGGTTGTCTTCTTCAGAAGAGTCACATGAAGGGAGAAGATGAAATCTATCCTTACCACGCAGGACAAGCACTGTTTGATCTCCTATCTCTGTGCAGCAGGATCAGAAGGAAAACTCCCCAGTCCGTTTGCTGCCTTTGTCTGTTCTTTTTACACAATAGACCCAGCACCCCACAGCAGGCGGGATTCCCATTTTGCAAATCCCTACCTTATTTCTTTCTTTTGCAGCAACCCAAAATGTCACTAGGCTGAGACCAGGACAGTGATTATGAGCATGCAAACAATGGTGTAAGAGCCAGTATAATTATCTTGTTCCTAAGCATTCTATAATGCTTCCAAGTATCTTGTACTTAGTTACTTGCTAAGGTCCTGAACGTCTGGCTCTCAGGCACTATGGTTTTATTGCTACAGAATGAGCCAGGAACCATTCAAAAGCTTTAAAAGGTCTTTTTAAATACTCAGAATGAATTTACAGTGTTGGCTGCCTGGCAAATGCAACAGGCATTTCAAGTGGAAAGGAACAACCCTTTATTGCATCGGCTGTTGGCATTTAGGGCACTCTGATCATTAGCAATTCCTCAGCTCTTTTGCCACGGCATCCTGCAGGCTGCTGACTGGGTAAAGCCAAGGGCAGCCATAGGCTGGGAAGAAAAGGTCCAGGTGAAAGCAAAGCCTGGGTTTAGAACTGGTTGCGAGATTTCATTGGAAGAATTCTGCAGAAAATGATCAAAAGCTCCAAGTGTCACAGAAACGCCTTGGTTTCAATCACCACCCAGTGAACCATAAGCTGGGCTCCACCAGCAGCACTCTCCCAGCTCTGTCTGCCCAGGACATGTCCCACCTGCCTTGCTGTGCCACCTCCCTGTAGGCTCATGGGGACTCAGGCAGCCCAGCCTGGCTCCCTGGGCTTTCTAGAAATCAGGGGTTTTGCCTGACAGCTCTGGAGTGGACTTCTGAATAGTGCTGGGGTCCTTGAGCATCACTGCTGAGGACAAGGAGTCATAAAAGTTGGAAAAGGCCTCTAAGACCACCTAGTCCAACCATCCACCTACCACCAGCACTGTCCACTAGTCATGTCCCTAAGTAGAACATTGACCCTTCCCCTAAACACCTCCAGGGATGGTGACTCCACTACAGTGGATGTGCAGCTGTGGATGCTACAGGGAGGAGTTTCTCCGAACTCTCCTGCTCCATCTCTGCCAAGACAAAGCCTATAGAACCCTTGCTGTTCCCATGGTCCTACTGCCTTGCACTGCATCTGCCAGCATTTCTCCTCCCAAAATCTGCAGGGTCACCCTGTCCCAACCCCAAAACAGGTATCTTCCCTGCACAACACTTCAGCCGTGTCATTTTGGGCTTCTGCACAACAAATGCAGAGCAAAGTGCAGTTACATGAGGGATCCTCCATTACCTTCTACTCTACCTGGACTCTTTTCCCTATGAGTAGATGTGACCTGCAGCCCCCTTTGCAAGAGCCAGCTCCCATCTCCCACTGCAGGCGGGGTATTTTCTGTCTTGGTAGGATACTGGTGGGTTGGGGCCTTTCTCTGCCCATTCTGGGCTCAAGAAAGTCCATGAAAATCGTATCTCACCTCCACCAGCTGGTAAAGACTGCCTAGGAAAATATCAGGATATATATAAGAGATATATATAAGGATATATATAAGGATATATATAAACTGCTCTGTCCATCCCTGGCACAGCTTCCAGAAAACACAAGTTTCCTAGGGACACTGAAGGAAAGCAATTGGCAAAGAAGACGACAGCCAGGAAAACATTTTACAAAGACTGAATAGGATAATTTAAAGGTGTTATTATTAATGATGGCAATTACAGTGCTAGGAAGCTCAGTGCTTTTTCATACAAGACCAAGAAAGGAAAAAGAAAAAACAAAGCATCCTCTATGAGCAGTATGGAGCTGTGGAATCCAAACAAGACGAGTCCCAAAACAGACAAGCAAAACCCTCCACTTGAGCGAGCCGGTGCAGGTCCCACAGAGTTCAGGCTGGAGAGAACCAAGGCTACATCCCACTGACCAGGGCAGAGGATATTAAAGCAGAGCTTTCCAAAGACCTTTCGGGAAGTAAGCTCAAACTCGCTTCAATTAAATGAGCCAAGGAATTCCCCTGAGGCTGCAAGAATCCCTGTCTGCTCTCTGAGCCTCGGAGAGCCACCAGAACTCGTGTCACCCACACCACAGCCCTACGTGTGCCTGTGCTTCCACACACTCCGTCAGACCTTTGCCTGGGACGTTTCCTGAGGATCACGCCGAGGCCAGCAAGCCAACCGGTCATTAATTCTCAGGAAGCACCCACTGCCTCATTGGTAATTACTTAAATAAACTTCCCTTTCATGGTGCCTGAGCCAAGGCCTTTCTTTCCGACACGTCCCAGTAAAGCTTTATTTAAGGTAAGATAACATGCGGGCTACGCACGAGGGCTGCACCTGACTAAACACTCGGCCACGGGCGATGGCCGGATGGCTCCGGCAGGATTTCACCGCCTCGTGCTCCTCTCCCCACAGCCAGCGCAGCCCCCTCAAACTCACAGCGAGCAGGGAAACGGCCCGTGTATGATTTCCCCTTCTATGTGCAGCGTATATCCTTCATGCAAATCTGTCTCATAAATCACTGCATCCCAGGTGCACCACGGAGTCATTTGCTAGGAAAATACTGTTCCAACTGAAGGACCCAACATACCGCAGCAGTCTTTATGAAGGGTAATATCCAGGATGGGGGTGACTTGGAGACCTGCCAGGCTCCGAAAATGATTCATCCTGCCTGACCTTAAATCTTGGGTTCTGACTATGGCAGCCGTGTTTGCAGGCAGGAAGCGTCAATCACTGCGTGCTCATATCCCGGCCGTGGTGACAGGGCCCTGGGGCCACGCGAGAACCCCCACCTGAGGGTTATGAACGACCCCATATTAACCAAAACGAGGTCTCCAGAAACACCAGCCCAACATGTAATGTAGTGCTTTGCACACCTTTTGCTTTCTGCAACTTCACTAAGAGCTGCAGCCCACGCTTTTCTTACCTGCACGGCTTTGAGGAAGATCATATTGGTCTCAGAGATTCAGACTTCAGATTCTAGTCCCAATGCTCCAAGAATGTCTCAGATTTTAAGTCCGCAGCTCTGTCCACTGATAGAGAATTCTACCCAGACAACCGCTAGCTACAGTTTCAAAAAGAACCCACGCATCTCAAATCCTCGAATGTTCCCACAGCATTCAGTATGTTCCCAAATAACTTCTTTCTGATGTCAGGAATAAGATTTGCTAATCAGACCTTTGACCCTCTTCCACACAGACCACTGAGATATTTTGAAGTGGCTTGTGAGCACAGGACTCATTTTTCAGAGGGCAGCGTTAAGTTACCAAAGGAAAGATCCATTTAAATAGAAAGTCTAATAGCTTTGTTGTGGCAATAGGGAATCTTGGGATATCAAAGAGTCAAGGGAGGAATATTGTACTCAGCTGAGAATATGGACGAGCAGTCAGACACAAAAGCCTTTCTACGGCTCTGACAAAGAAACAATAAACTTAAGCTCTTGTAGAGCTTAGCTTAAGCCAAAGGGATAGAAAAAGAAAAAAATGAAATGCAGAATTAAGATGCCCAGTCTATTGATGTTAAGTACAGTAATGAGGTGACATGCAATACCATAAAAATTATTAAAGCTCGTAAGAAAAAAATAAAATAGAAAGACACATGGGTCAGGGATTTTCAGTAATATCCTACAAATGGACATTTTAGACCATTTAGCACCACAAGTCCCCAAGGCTTTATCTATATTCAGCACTAGCAGCACTGGCAGGCACCAGCAGCAGACAGCAGGAGCTCAGCTCTCGCTGCGTCTCACCCCCAGCACTGCCCTCGGGCTTTTTAACCCTGAGGACAGAGATGGTTGATCAGGATCGATCAGGAGCAGGGACAAATGGCAACACAGGGCTGCTCAAACACAACCACCTACCAACTGATGTGCTAGCAAGCATTTCTCCTGCACACCACAAAGGGATGGGGATGCCTCCCTTTCCCAAGTAGCTCGTGGTTGGCATGTGGCACCAGACAGGAGGATTTCCATTCTTCAGTGTTTTTGCTACTGTACCTGTCAAACCCATGGACCAGGTGATGTCCACCATATATACATTGTCAGTGTAAGCAAGCCCTGGTGCTCTGACAGCCCTTCTGTTGGGTCCAGGCAGACACACAAATGTCTGGCCCAGATGTCGTGCAGGAGGGAGCAGATTTGCCCAAACAGACACTGGGCACATTCAGCAAAATGCTTTGACCCCTGCCCTCCTGGAATGAAAACAGCCCCTCCAAACTACCAGAGCGGGGAAGAGAAAATTGTAAATGACTTAAAATGGGATGGAAACCTCCGAGGTTGATGATCACAAGCTAATCTTCTTGTCACGGGAGCAGGCTCACCAGGCAGAAGGGAATTCCTGCCTTTGACTGGCCTAATTAAAGGCATCGAACTCTGCACCCGCTACGGCTTGATGTGCCTTAATGCGATGTGACATTCGGCATACGCGAGGAACACTGACGCACACATACGGTTCTCATTGTTTGAAGGAGTTGGCATCCGCAGTGTCCCAGCTGCAGCACGCTTCCCTTCCCTCCCTCATCCTGCTGGGTGAGCTGAACGGGGTGGCAAAGGGGGGATAGCTGTGCATCCAGCCCTATTGCCTCTCTCGACCCTGGGGGGCTAGACTTGATGCACAAGGTCCCAGGTGGGGAGAGGACCCTGGTTCAGCCAAGCTCTGAAAGGTCATCTGGGGCTGGGATTCAGAGCATCCTTCATGTGAATTGCAAGTGGGAGGCTCTGGCTGTCTCTCTCCTCTGTAGGGACAGGAATAACGTGTTGCTGTGCCTTTGGTGTGCAGGATATTTCCAAGCACAAAAGTACAGAAGATTGCAAAGACCTCTTATCAGAGATCTCATATTAGGACCTGTTAGAGCACATCCAGGGGAGGAGCACAAAAAAGCACCCAGGGATGGAACACCTTCCCTACGAGGACAGGCTGAGAGCTAGAGCTGTGCAGCCTCGAGAAGGGGAGGCTCCAGGGAGACCTGGGATGGCATTTCCATACCTAAAGGGGCTGTAAGAAGAAAGGGGACAGACTCTTGAGCAGGGTCTGTTGTGATAGGACAAGGGGAAATGGTTTCAGACTAAAAGAGGGGAGATTTAGACTGGATATAAAGAAAAAGTTGCCCAGAGAGGTGGTGGAAACCCTGTCCTTGGAGACATTCAAGGTCAGGCTGGATGGGGCTCTGAGCACCTGATCAAGCTGTCGGTGTCCCTGTTCAGGGCAGGGGAGTTGGACTAGATGGCTTTACGGGTCCATTCCAACTCAAACAATTCCATGATTCTACGATTTAGGACACAAGATGAACCTACTGGGCATCTGGATGCAGTGATGTGAATCACAGACCTGTGTACCTCACCTCTTGTTCCAGGTCTGGCCTCTGCATCAGGGGATACACCGCAAAGCTTGATATGCTCCAGAACAGCTGGACCAGCCCTGGGAAGAAACCTCGCTTTAGGAACCGATGGGAAGGAGGCACAGGAGGGCAGTCAGTGGCAGGTGAGCTAGGACATCTGTGCTACGGGAGCATCTGGCTCTGAAGACCTGTGCTGAGACCCAGGTCCTGAAAAACAATAAGGCTTTCTCAATGGCACTGCAAGAAACCAACCTTCCTCTTCAGTTATTGTGTAAAAGATTAGAGTCCCGCAGTACTATTACTTGTGCTGCCAAGAATAAATGTCGGTCTGCTAGGTCATACGGCAGCAGGCTGTATGTTTACATCTGAAGGTCCCAAGTTCATTTCCAGTTAATGATCCATAAGAGAGACTGCAACATTTCTCACAGGAAGACTGCTTGGAAGCTACAGATAGACTGCTTGGGCTGGAGTAGAAACAAAGCAGTGAAATACTTGTCATGAGTTATAAATCAGAAGCCAGCGATGCTCTGCAGGAGCAGTAATGTTTGATGCATGCTTGTACCAAGAGCCAGTCAGTAAAAGCTCCTCCAGAGTGAAAAAAATACAGAGATGGTGAATTCAGTGCGACTGAAATGCAGAACATGTTCAAATTCATATTTAATAAAGCAATTATCGTTTATTATTGAAGTACCAATTGATTATTAAAAACACATTTATTGAGGCTGGACCACAAGGTAACAGATATGTACCTCTGGCGTAGTTGCGAAACCTCAGTAAATAGCGATTATTAGAAACACATTTATTGAGGCCTAACGATACCATAAGATGTGTATCAGTTACAGAGCTCTTAAAACCTGATCAGTGTGTTCTTAAGCCGTATTTACTGAGGGTTTATAGCCCAGCAGCAGAGCTACATGTCTTCATTTAGGGTTGCTAAGCCACATGGAATATCATCTTAATGCTCATTTGATACTTGATTAGGTCATGTTTACAGGGAGAAGACTACACCAACCAATGGGAATGAGGAAAAAAAGCAGTCACTTTCCTGCTGCCAAAATCACAGATCTGAGCTCCTATTTGACCTTTTGTCACATCTTTTGCTAATCACTAAGTACCAGATTGGTTGGAGCGAGTGGACCACGGGTGAGCTGAGGATACGGCTGCACAGCCGCTTCCATCCCAGCGCCTGGTGCTGAGCCGAGCACGGACCTTGCAGCCAGCCCTGAGCTCAAGCCTCCATCAGGTTTTGACCAACCTGTACTCAATAAACCTCTGTTCTCCCCAAGGAACTTCACTGGGTCCCCCCGTTTTGGCACCGCTGCTGAAAATGGACTGTCACCAAAACTGCAATGACATTGAAATTAAACAGAGATCAATCACCACCCAGAAAGAGGGAGCTAAGCAGCAGAGTGGATTGAAACTAGGGGGTGCCCCAAGAGGGAAAATATCTACCAGAGACACAACCTGAAAGCATGCAGACAGCAAAGCAGCCCACCACCAGTGAGCATCGTGCCCAGCCAGCATGGTTCCTAAAGATCTTGGGATACATCATCTGGGGCACTGGGAGGAAGGACCACTCTGATCAGTGACACTGCACTGATCTACAGCAGCTGGAGATGGGGCTCCACCATTGCCAGGGTAAGGGAAGCTATGTGTCAGCTGGTGCTGCAGGAACACTCACCTTCGAAGCTACTTGCCCAGAGAGGTGGTGGATGCCCCTTCCTTGGAGACACTCAAGGTCAGGCTGGACAGGGCTCTGAGCACCTAATGGAGCTATAGCTGCCCCGTTCATTGCAGGGGAGTTGGACTAGATGGCCTTTAAGGGTCCCTGCCCAACCAAACGATTCTATGATTCTGTGATTCTACTTTGTGGTTCCTGGGTACTTCCCAGAACTCACTAAGCAGGCCTCTTCCTTCCATCCCTCACCTCCAGCCCCACAGTACCTGCAACCTCTGCCATCTCCATCCCATACACACAGGGCACCTCTGCAGCACAGCAACTGGGGATTCCCTTGCACCAGCTGAGCCTTTCCCATGCTGTGGGACAAACACAGGAGATCAGCTCCAAGGGATGCAGCGAGCCAAACAAAGAGGCAGGATGGAAACCGCAGCGAAGGCAACGATTTTGCCCAGATCATGCAGAACGGCTGCGGCAAAGCCCAGGGGAGAAGGGAAGTCTGCTCCTTTTCTTTCGCCATGCCTCAGACCTCCCTGCCTCCCCTGCGGAGGAGGAGGGGAGAACAGAGCAGAGATTACCAAAGAACTCCCCTAGCTCCAGTCTATGCTGTTCAAATTTATATATTCCACTACAGGTGACATCATGATTGCTGGAGTCTGACAGGTGATGCTGTAAAATGCATGAAACCATAAAAATTTCAACAGCAGCAAGCTCCATTGCTGCTACATCTGACAGCACTTAGCTGCCCAGCTAACACAAATATTATAAAAGCACTCGGGAAAGAAATCCAACCTGCCTGACCTCAGTTTTGGACTAATAAACAGTACAGCATGACCAGATTTCACCCACATATCATAAACAGAGGGCTTTCAAAGAAACCAAAGCAGGGTGTTGGTAGGTGTAAAGAACTAAGGAAAGGGATGAGTTAAAAGTGGGTGAAGTTATTGCTGAATGCAGAGGGCTCGGTTCCCAGCCTGGGCTGCCCCTCTGTCTCTGCTAAGAGGACGTCTTATAACTGCTCAGCCACAACTGCAAAGTGATGTTCACTGCCGTTACACAGCCACACAAGGATGGGTAATTCTCTAAAGTGATTCTCATCTCTGCTCTCTATAGGGAAATAACGTGTAGTCTTGTACCAGAAAGTTGGACAGTAGGTGAATCCAAAGGAATTACTGCCCTTTATTTCACGCACTCAGTGCTAAACTGTACAAGTGCAAAGATCTGCTTCTATTTCTTTCAGCCACGAGGTCCCTTTGGTCTCCCTGGGACAGGAGAGCACCTTGCCTGACGGAGGGAAGGAGGATGCCCCACAGGCAGCAGCCTCCCCAAAACCACTGAGGTGAGACAGGCAGGAACAGGCTCCAACTGGGCAGGCTTTTCAAGCCAGAGAAGCTGAAATGGACGCTCACATTCTCCAAGGGAACTGGTTTCCACGGGCCACGTTGGGGTTCGTCAGACAGACAGATGGACAGGCAGAAGGAACTGTCACCTTCCGCACAGTGTCTTGAGATGAGCAAACCCAAAGGTCTGTACACAGAATATGGGAAAGGGATGTTTTCTTGAGACGCATTACAGGGAACCAACCAACACAGAGCTTTGGAAGCATTTCCAACTGGTCACCCCAAAGGCTTTCTGAGCGGAGCTGGGGATCCCTGGGAACCAATGCTGGGATGTTCCAGCTGTCCTCAGCCACCTCTCATTTCCCATGAGGTCCCATTTCCTACCCACCCTGCAGCCAGGCACCAGCTGCTGCTACCCATGCACAGCACATCCCAGGCACTGCCCCAGCATCCAAGGCCACCAGTGGCTGCGCCCAGCAAACAAGCGGGCAACCCAGCCCAGCAGATGCAATGGTGCCAAAGTGCACCTGCAGGCTGATTCACGGTGACAGGCAAGCAACAGAAGTTGCTATAAATACCAACATAGCTCTATTAAGTCCCCCTTTATTCACGCGACTGGAGGGCTCTCATTGAGCTTGCTTGCTTTTACAGATGCACACACATAAGAGGCGTGAGCCGAGCAGCAGGCACCCACCCATGGGGCTGCTTGCAGGCAAAAAAAAAAACCCTTTGTTACCCACACAGCAATTGTAACTGGCAACCCTGGTCAAACTCCTAAATATGGTTTTAATTGTTAAAGCTAGGCATATTTAAATGTCATTTTTCAACCGAAGATGGTACTGCAAAATTGAATAGGGTGCTTTTAATCACAGGTTTCAACAAGCACTTCAATGGAGAGTGTATTATTATTTGTTCACAAAATCATTGCTCTTTTTCCACCACTACAGATTTCCTCTTCCTATTGAAGTAACTGTTAATAGATACAGCCAATTTTTCAAACAATTTTTACAGTTACCGGAAAAATACGCTGAAAAAATGAGAAGTATGTTCACTGGACCAAGTTTGAATCTTTTTCACGTAAATGGTTCCTTATTTTGCAGTCAGATTTATCCCAGTTTAGCTCAAATTATGGAAACATGATGGATACAGGCAGTGATTAGATGCACCCAGCAAAGACCCATATGTGAGAGGACCTTCTCAGCAAGAAACATCACTGTACCAGGGGACTGCGACCACCACGTGGGACTTCACCTCTCCTGCTCCAGTTCTTCTAAATGTCCAGCTACATAAGCACCTAGTCACATATTTGAGCACCCAATCGAGCTGTAGGTGACCCTGTCCACTGCAGGGGAGTTGGACTCGGTGGCCTTCAAGAGCCCCTTCCAACTCAATTGATTCTACGATTCTGTTTTTGCCAATAGAAGCAGACATTACAATGACTACAGTGTGGTCTTTACAGTCATCTCCATGCAGAGCCAGAAAGATATTCAGACACCTCATTTCAGCTAAAATAAAAGCGATGCCCATGGGAAGTTTCTGTCTAATCACACCTTGGATCTCATCCCACATCTCCCTGCTGCTTCTCCACTGCAAAAGGCAGCGGAAAACGCCAGCGGGACTTCCCAGAGCAGCGTCAACTTCAATTCCTACTTGGGTAGCGTGATGGCTCAGCTCCTCTAATTAACATGAGGCCATTATCAGGAAACGAGCCCTCCCCGCCTAGCTCAGGAGAGCAGCTCTGCATCAAGCACTCCCACCTCCTGCAGCTGTTCTTTTTCTGGATAATCTCCCGACCAAGACTCCAGCCCTGAGGGAGCAGCAGCAGCTGCCCCAGCGGATCGAGCAGCGCTGACGGAGCCCCAGTTAATTCCTATCGAGCCAGGAGATGGCACTCCACATCGTGCAGAGCAACGCTGGGCTCTGCAGCCCCCAACACCTCCCTCCTGCGCCTGGAGAAGCTTCTTGCACCATCAGCACCCACATGAGCTGCAGGGCTGTACTGGACCCCCTGAGCCACCCACCCGCCTGTCACTGCTGCAGCACCTGCAGCGCTCCCTGGGCACCAGCTGGCTGCCAGCAGCTCTGCTCTGCAACCCGAGAGTCTCTTTACTGCAATTCCCCTCTTTTTATGGAATAGGCAAAAAAACGTAATAATAACCGATCATAAAAAATCAAACTCGTTTACCTTTCAGGAGGCAGCTCAGCACAGACTATTACAGGGTAATTTGGTACATCATAAAGTTTCCTATTAGAAAAGAAAATAGGGCTGCTTGCATGGGCTGCCAATTGGAAATAAAATAGTAGCGGGGTCGTGATCATTAGCGCTGCTCTTTCTGTTAGGCTTGCTTTCCATCAGGGTGGGAAGAGGAGGGAGATGGAGGCTCAGGTACAAGCAGATGAGATAGGTCTGGCAGACAGGAGAGGTGAACAGGAGGCTCTGGGTTTAGGAGGGTGCACCCACTGCACCTACAGCAGCAAGCACCACTGGTACAAGTGAGACAGAAGGAGTTCCAGGGAGCACCACTGTGCTATTCAGGAACAGCACTCTTTTCTTTCCTTCTCCTACCTCTTCCCCTTCCACTTTCCCTTTCTTTTCATTTTTTGCAAAAAAAACCCAAACAGTGAAATTGAGATTAAAAAAACAGGCCAGCATGAGATCCAGCTGGCCTCTCACTGTGACTGCTCACTGTCGTGGACAAAGGTCCCAAGTGCTGCATTTGTGTGCACTTCCCAGCACATTCCCCTTTGCTACTCTGGCACTGATTCTGTGCCTCTGATGATTCGCTGTTTCCCCAGTTCCTGGTTGCATTCTGGCAACGCAAAGCACCCAGCCTCCCGCCAGCTGCATTACAGGGCAGAAAGAAGAACCCTGGGGTCTGTGGGGCAGAGCAAAGTACAAAGTGATGTGACCAAGGCCCCACAGGGAAGCAGTGGCAGAGGCAGGGAGAGCGCCTGGGCTCAGGATTGCACTCCAGGATCCTTGACACCCATCCAATGACACTGCATGGAGGTCCGGGGATGTCAGCTTAGAATCTGCGGCACAGAGGTCACGAAGGGCTTCAGCTGCCCCACAACTACACTGCACACACCGGGACACAGAAAAATGCCCCTCATGCCAACAATACCTATGGTCCAAAGCCCCAGATTGCCACCACACCTGCTCCCCACTGCCTCTGCAAACCCCATGAGATGACCACAGGAGCAAGGTGCCAGGGAGAGTCATGCAAAACCACTCATCCCATGGCCACCCTGGCCCCAAAGTGGGCTGCGTGCGCTCCGACAGATCCGCTCCCAGATACCAGCTGGGTGCGACGCTCACATGGGCCGATCCGTTGAGGCGAAAGCCAGAAAGGTCAGCGGAGAGGTTGAGCACTGAGGTGAGTGTTTGATTAAACGAGGTTGGCGAGGGGTTTGGGGGGATCTGTTGGAGATGGAAGTGAAAGCTTTATGGAGTGCCGGCGGGTGCTCCTGACAGCGCTGGAAACGACACGGATTTGGCACAGTTCTTCCCCTGCCATCTGACTTCCAGGCTCCAAAGGCTCTGGGTGACTGACAAAACTTTGCTACGCAACAGTTTTGGTTTTAGACCCCATTTTATCACAACGAGCCCTGAGCCTTGTTCCATGCAAGGGGCTGTCATGTTTATTCTTAACGTTCTCCTAAAAGACTTTGCTATCACCCCCACCCTCAGCCCCACTCTTACAGATGTGATAGCCCATAACTGAGTAATTAGCCAACAGCAGGTACTCCGTGATGCAACGTTCAGTCACAGCCATCTTCTATTACTAGGACTCATTCCTTAAACGTTTTCTTTAACTTCTGTCCTTCTTCGATTTTGGCTTTTCTTATTAATTAAAATGGCAAGTTTCAATAGCCCAAGATTGAATTATAAGGCTTATTTAGAGCAGGCGGAATGATCAGAGCAAAGGGTAGAAGCTATATATGTAATATATACATATACTTACGATACAGAATTTTGCTTCCAGACGTTTGGAACAAATTAAATAGAGGATCAAATTAACTAGTGATTGAATTAAGTGGAAAGCATCTCATTACCTAAAAGACGGAAACATGTGTCACTTTAAAACAGCTAAAAATAAAGCAAGAATGGGTCGAAATGAAAAGCAGGAACCTTGCAAATGTCAGCCAAATCTGGGCTCTGTGGAGCCCTCCAAATGTGAAGGCTGTAAATAAGGTGGGTTTTGCTGCAGAGTGGGAACTGCTGGGAAATGATGAGCTTGGAAAACAGATGTTGCAAAAATGAACTGCTACACATCGCATTTCATCCGCTGGCAATCCAAGGAACATGTGCAGGGTGAAAGGGGTCTCGTCTGCAGATCGCAGCTTAGCAGGAAGGGTTTGGGATGCCCAGGACATCACCTTCACCCACAGGGAGATACCCTGGGCTTCGGATCTGTTACATGGCCAAAAACAGAGTAACTGCTTATTCTGTCAACCGGATTAACAGTTCACTGTCAGTCAATGTCTGCAATTTGCTCTTGCAACACACTGCCCAGAGAGTTATTCAATCCGATTGAATTTCAAGTATTTCGCAGAGAGGACAAGGCCTGGTGATCCACTTGCATCATTTTAACCCAAAATGAAGACATCTTGTGGCTGTCTTAATTCAGCATTCAGTTCAAGGGCTCGCTCCTCTGGTTTCCTGACACTCGATTTCCCCTGAAACCAGAGGAAGACTCAGAGCCTTTTGTTTCACCATGAGAGAAGCGAGATCGCTTTGCACGTTTCTCCCCTCCTGTGACACTGATGCTCTTCTTCCTTCCTGCTCATCTGGGCCTTGCAAATTCCAGCCACTTGACTTCTCTTCCCGACACAACATTTCACTTAGCGATGCATCAGATGGAAACCGTACTGAGCTGTCACCGAGTGCAGGAAATCAGTTTTTCACTCCACCTAACTCCAGTCCCAGATCCACTATGAGGAATCAGGCTTTAGCCCTTTCCTATCTGACGCCGTATTTCTTCCTTTTGTTCCTCTTATATATCACGTTGTGACAAATGCAAGTGGAAGTTTTCCAAGATAAATAACGTTATCTTTGCAGAACCCTACGGCACCCCATGGCAACTCATTATTTTTCAATTAAATTTACTGTTCATTGGCAGTTGCTCTGCTTTAATTTTCTGCCATTTGTTTACTGAAGAACGAAACGCATAACACAAAGCCCTATAAAAGTCAGACTAAGTTAATTAAATGTGAAACTGGGAAAGCCTAACTTTGCCTCCAGAGCAGTTTTATCATAAGATCTCCTTAAAAATGTCTCTTTTTGCAGGAATTTATTTAGACATATGCAACCACTATTAATTAAATGTGCGGTCCCTTCGCAACTCTCTCCAAAAGACACTTAGCAGTATTTTGTAACCACTGACTGCAGAAACAAGAGTTCGCACGATTCACAAAGCCAGATGAGGAACATATTTCTCAGCCAGTCCCATATATTTAGCCCCCCTTCCTTACATGATTCTGAGCTAGCTATCCTGCATTCAGCCATGGTAAGTACCAGTTTGGGAGCGACGCATCATATTGTTTTCCTTCTAAAAACAAGAAGATCTGATTCCGACTCTTGATAAGATAAAAGTATACTGATTAGGGTCCTCCGCCAGCTGCCACGCTGCACATCACTTGGATCAAGAAATGACTGCACAACGGACATCAAAAATTAATCAAGATGCAAACCTCAGCAGATGATGATGTCTCCAGCCAAGATCAGAAGAAAATCATTATAAAGCAACAGTATTCAACATTTGCACGCTCCTCACCATACAGCCTAAATATTCTTCATGAATCGTACCTTCCTGGTTCCCGTTTCTGTGCATGGGTGATAGAGAGCTTGATATCTGCTCAGATACGGATGTCTACACTGCAAATCACATGTATTAGGGGGAGCAGCTGAGGGAATGGGATGGCTCAGTCTGGAGAAGAGGAGGCTCAGAGGTGGCCTTATCACTATGTACAGCTCCCTGACAGGAGGTTGAGGCGAGATGGGGGTTGGCCTCTGCTCCCAGGTAACAGCAGCAGCATGAGGTTCAGGATGGATATTAGGAAAAAATTCTAATCTGAAAGAGCGGTGATGCAGTGGTACAGGCTGTCCAGGAGGTGGTGGAGTCACCGTCTCTGGAGGTGTTCAAGAACCGTGGAGATGTGGCACTGAGGGATGTGGTCAGTGGGCATGGTGGGGGTGGGTCAGTGGTTGGACGGGGTGATCTTAGAGGCCTTTTCCAACTGTAATGATCCTGTGATCCAGTGAAGTCCATCACAATGTTCTCAGAGCGTGGTGCCTAACACAAACCCTTCACCCAGAGACCTCTGTCAACCATGGAAACACACACCTTCATCTTACCCTGAGAGGTATCTAAAATAGGTGACATGAGTTACAACTTGGAAGTTGTAATTCCAAGTTGTTCCAAATTCCAAATTCCAAGTTGTTCCAATTCCAAACAGAGGTGTCCCACCTCTGTTTGTAGCAACAGCCTTTGCAATTTCCTTAGGAAAGTTACCATATTTTAGACTGAAAGCTACAAAATCACAAATAGCTTTTCAGTGCTAAAAGATTCCCAGGTTGGAATCTGAAACAATCTTCCTGAAGACGAAAGGAAAAGAGTAATCTTGTCAAATGCACAGATCGGAAACAACATGAATAATTAACAGATGACTACAAAGTTGAAAGAAGTTGTCATTTAGGCACCCAAAAACTAGTCTGAACAAAACTGAAATCAAGGCTTCAGTATTTTGATGGGACAAATTGCTTCAAAGGGGAGATGTACTCATCACACCTCTAAAGTGCCCATGTTTGGCCCATACTCTTATTGAAGGAATTAGCAACCCTGACTCCATGGAAAGAAGGTTTCTCCCAGTACCAAGCAATCTGAAGACCTCCTGGGCAGCCTCAGTGTTGCTGGGTGCTGTCTGCTCTCATTTCGAGTGGATAAATGCAGGAGAGGACGGTGAAGGTCTACAGAGCACCATGGAGACTCCGGCCAGAATACACCAAATGCATCAGTGTGTGCTTGATCTCCCTGCTACTGATCTCCTGGGAAGCAAAAAGTGGTGCTGAGATGGCAGCACCTTGAGGCAGGTGCAAGTGAAAGGCAGTGTGACGGTGTTGAGGTGAGCTCTACATCTTGGGCAAGGTGAGAGAAGCACGGTGTCAGCAGCTAATAAGTTTATAAAGGGGTTTCTTCCTCAAGCCAAATGTAGCCCAGATTTATAACTCCCCCATACCACTCTGAACTTTCCGACACTCCTCTTGAAACATTTCATTATTGCTCCATTACTGTCATGTTCTCTTAAGGACCTGGAGGGGGGAGAAGGTCTCCATTTGGAGACCAGATGCCATTTCTATAGATATTCACAAAAATGCCCTGTGCAGTAAATTATCCCATTCACCCTTCGGAAACAGGCTTTGAGGATATCATAAGTTTAAAAAAAAAAAGAAAAAAGTGAAAACTGTGACATGCCCTACGTGTAACAGAAACTATCCAGAAACAAAGACGTTGAACTGGTAGCAGGGCACCTTCTGCTGTCGTGCGGCCAGACTGCCTATCTGACGTGGAGGCAGCAAAAGCAGAAATCCTCAATAGCCCCCACACAATCTCCAGACACACTGAGAGACACCAAGACTCGTGGCTGTCTGCCCAGCATCACGAATCCTGCCCCAAACAGGCCTGCAGCAACAATTTGTAGCAGCTTCTCCCAGACACCCTTGGTTGGACTAGCCCCAGAACGGGACTGGCACATCAGGGAGGACCAGTACAGAGGGCACGATCCTGAGCCCACCCTCCAGGACACACTCACCACCCAAGATGAGCTCTGGAAAGTGAGTAACCAAGTATTTTACAGACCTAAAAGCTGGTTTGACCTCTTCTTCATATGGCCAGAGTAGGCCGGACTTCAGGCAGAATCACGAGCACTACAGCCCCCTCCAGCACGGATGTCCTACAGCCAGTATCCTTCACCAGAAGACCTTGCTCAAGGATCCCACTGGGCTTAAAACCCACTCTCAAGTTACGTCTTAGAATGCATGAATCAACTGACAGCTCTCCTACATTCGCTGGACAGACACTTCTACAGCATATTACCATCCAAAATGTTCTTACCGCTTTGATACTTGTAACATGTCTCCATTCCTACATATGGAAAGCACATTATATATTCCAGATGGAAATTCATACTTTATTCCAGAGAAGGAAACGAGAGCTATTTCATAGTAGATGCATAATTTGTTGTGTGAATATGAAATACGTGACTGCCTCACATGTTATGTTGCGAGCTAATCGTAAAAAAAAACATAATGAAAAAGGTCCCATCTGTCTCTAAATCCTATAATCCAACTGTTCTCAGCTAACTCCAGCTCTGGCAGTACCTGGTATACATACAGCAAGGAGTTTTCTGTGCCAGAGAAATACTGGAAACCAGAGGAGCGTGCAAAAAGCTGCAACTGAAGTTTCATCTGAGGCAGCCTCAGAGAGAGGGGACAACTTATGACACCTCTACGTCTGACTGAACTCATTCCCCAACTCTTCAAATTGTTCCTGACCTGCCTTTTTATCCGGGCTACCCTATAATTATCTTCTTAACATAATTTCCCTGCGTCTCCCTGAAGAGTCCTAATGGGATCACTGGGAAAGATCCAACTACACATCTGAAAGCGTGGGGGCAGAGTGCTGTCCCCAGAAGACCATGGGAATACCGCGGCTCATGTTGTCAGGCTGTGATTGCTAACTGGAGTTTGCTGGCTGCGGAAGCAGATCTGCAGTGCTAAGTGCTAAGCAGGTGGGTCTGCCCTGCTCTGCCTCTTCTGCCGCAGTTTCATTTATCCACAGCCAAATTCCTGAGCCTGATCTCATAGTTTTACTGCAATATCACCGAAGGAGCCGCTCCACTGGCATCTCAAGGACCACTCTGAGGTTTGGCTTGGACCTAACATTGGGCAAGGGGCATAAATGAGGTAGCTACAGGCTCTTCACATCCCAGAATCAGGGGGTGCCAGACCTTTTGACACACACAGCGGCTTTCACTCCTCTCCATTAACTTCAGGGACTCTGCTCCTCTTTGCTCACCCCCTGCACCACCTAGGATCCTGCCCTACAGCAGCGTGGCTACACTCATCCATCCACAGAGCAGATGCATCCCTTTTAGAGCTGAACAGTGGCAGCAAATCCAGCACTCGTGAATGATGGTGACACTCCACAGCCATGTCACTGCCCCTCCACGCCCAGGACACAAGGATTTCAACGCCAGATGGAACAGCTCACTTTGAAACAGCCTTTTTTTTTTTTTTTTTAACCTCTAAGAAACTGTTTCCAAACAAGAGCCCTTTTATTGTTATGCCACTTTCAAGTCATGCTGAAGTTCTTAAACATCTGGGCCTGGGACATTGCCTTTTGAATTTAACCGGCCCATCAGCAATTGCATTTCAGCAGTATGAGTTGTGACTGTCTTTCCCCAGGCCTGCACTCCATTTCCCACTCAAAATAGGCCTTATTTATCATCACCTCCCCAATCTCTTTTCCTATCTTTTACAAAGTCTGGCAGAAATGGCATGGCAGAGCCCTCTCCCCTGCGGGCTCCTCATCCTGAGGAAACACAAGGAGGACATTAGCAGGGAATTTGTTAAATGCATCTCCTAGGAGAACCTGGGAAGCAGACCCTGTTATGCAGAAGGGCAAAACAAACACAACCAAAAAAAAGAGGAAAAAAAAAAGCTCTACATACCACCACCAGTCTCCTTCCATCCTAACCAAATGAATCTGGATGGAAAATTCCCTCTTGTCCCCATGTGTGGGGACTGAATGTGACACTCAGGCACTTACAAGACAGTGATGCCAACAGGTCTGAAGGGAGCTGCTCACCTCCTGCTCCGCTGCAGGCAGAGCTTCCCCAGCCCAGCAGATAGAAAAAAACAAATTATGCTTCTTTGTATACACAGGGTATAAAGAGTGATCTGATCTCTCTTAAAAAATGTTGGGGATATCAACAGATTAGATAGGCAAGGACTCAAAAAAAGCTTTTTCAGGTTCGAAGCATTGCTGTTTTGTCATATAATCCCTTCCATAAATCTATCAGATTTCATCTTAAAACAACTCCCCAAACCCATCCAAAGGCAACTTGACCCTTCCAGTCACAGCAATTCACTGAGAATTCCTGCCAGCAACGATGCCTGCAACACTTCTCAGGTTCTGTTCCCTCCAAGTTGCAGATCCAAGATGGAACCTTCTCAGGTTTCCATCCCTCCAAGCTGTAGATCCAGACTGTCCCCACCAAACAGCAGCCCCTTCCCTCAGCTCTCTCTACATCCAGAGAGAAAAAGCACGCACCAAGGCAGTAACACAGCCAAGATCACAGAATCACAGAATGGCTTAGGCTGGAGGGGACCTTAAAGACCACCTTGTTCCAATCTCCCTGCCATTGGGCGAGATCTGGATCACCCCTTGGCCATGCTTATTTCTCTCCACTGTTAAGGGTGATGACACTCTACCTTAGATACCACAGTTAAGTCCCCAGGTTTAATGGGATGAACCTTTAGCAGCGTGTCTCAGGCTACAAATTAAACCCACTTGCAGGATTACACAATAGCAGTTGCCTGGAGTAAGATAATTTGCTATTGCTTCGTTAATTCCACTTAACTAAAGAATGCACATCACTTCTCCTCAGGATTTATCACCCCAACACCTTTGTCCAACCTGTCTTTTACAAGCACAGGCACTCACACCATCACTTCAGAGGATTCCACGTTAACAGTTGTTCAAGACATCAAGTCTGCTGCAACCAACTAAAGACATAGATAAATTTCAGCAAGTTTTAGATCTGATCCCTTAGGATTCTTCTTTAGTTACAAACTATGTAAATGTTCTAATCAAGAGGTCATGCATTATTGAATTAGAAACTAACCTGTAGGTGTCTTGGCCAACTGGATGACATGGAGATGTTTCTGATAGAATCTGTCTTCCATCACACCAGAGACTGAAACCAGTGAATTTTGCTGTCTCTGCTGAGAGAAAGGCAAATTAGCAATGACGTTAATTCACACCCGTCACAGCTCCTGCGGATGTCCCCACACCCTTGAAACACGCCCACTGCGTGCCCATTTCACCTGGAAATCTTCCCAGATCAGGACGTTTCCAAGTGTCTGCTTACTGTTAACAGCAAAAATCATATAAGGAAATACCCAAAAGAATACGTAACATGGAAAGGATAACATGGGAAGGAAGGGAAAAGGGGCTGTGCTGAAAGTGCATGACTGGCCTAATCTATCATGAACATTTGGGAAACTGGTCACCTCTGGTCTTCAGTTTGTTTTGGTTTTTACTTCAGCTTCTGAGTTCCTCAGGAGGAACAGCCACTGACTTCTATGTGTTTTCCAGTCTCATCCCAGTGGCCCCAAACAAAGTGTTTGTGCAGGTGCGATTCATTTCTGGCTTGGTCACCTTTTCTCTTGATTTGGTTGTAAATCCCTTCTGGATCCTTTTTAACACAAGTGATAGGGAAAGGGAAGAATCCTTTTACCTCATGGACTTGGGTAAAACCAAGCATCTAATTTCAAGAGCTGCTGTTTGCCTCAGGAGGCATGCATTGACTTTTACAAACAGCAGACAGTATCCTGAGGCTTTTGGGTGACTGCTGTCATGTTTTCTGGCAGGATGGTAAACAGCCAGGTAACCATCTTGAAGCAGGGTTTGAGGTTCCTCCCGTTTTCCATAGAGACCATAATCCAAGATCCTACAAGAGAAACAAATGATTTATCATAGCAGGAGTGCCTCGTTAAGATTTACTACAAACCCTTGTGATAGCTCAGGAAAACTGCTTCCAGGAGTCATCCAACATACCAGAATTAGCAAGACAGCCCTTCAGATGGAACTGCGCTACCCAAATCCCTTTACATTGACCTGCAGCCCAGAAATGCTGCGACAGCCACAGCAGCTGCCCCACATTAACAGATGTGAGCAACTTTTAACAAGAATCAGGCACAGAGCTGCTCCAAGCCTCTGCCGTAAAACTGATGAACTGAGAGGAATATCGCAAAGAGAAAGGGGGAAAACACAGCGTCATACCACAGCTATTTGATCGTGATTTACGTCCCATTCCACCTTGCCTTATCTTAGCTAAGTCTTTCAGGAGAACACTACACGTGCTGCACAGAAGTGGCGTTTGTTCCTTGGTGTGCAGCTCTGCTTCCTCAAATGACAGTCCTGCTGCACAAGAGCAGCACTTGCTGACACCCAGAAGGCACACGTGCAGCTGCTGGATGCACTGATGGCACCTGCACAGCCACAGCACAATGCCCACACTCCCGGAGTTTGGCTTTGAAACGTGTGCAGAATAAAACACAGCACCGATCCCCTGGGAGCATCGCTGCCTCGCTGCGCTGACGTCTTCATCCACAGCCCCAAGCAGCCCTCCCTGCACGGACAGCTGGGGAAAGAGGAGCTCCCTGGCACGGAGCTGACAGCCAGAGCTCCCTGCCAGTTTACAGAACCAGATTTTCCGCTGCTTTGTCTCAGAGTGACATTTTTGTTTGCTTGTCTAAAAACTGAGGTTGTAAAGGAAAGCGGGTGACTGTACGTCAGAAAGAACCGCGCAACGAAGCACAACATTTTGGGGGTAAAATGAAACGTTTCGCTTGTCCCGTTATTATTTGGTCTTAAGGGACAAGAAAACAAGCAAACAAAAAGAAGCAAGTTTTCCATTTGGTGTGAACTCATTTCCCTCATGACACACCAGATATCTGCATTTCCCACCCCTATCCCATAGCACGTTGCCGGGAGGCTGAACGCCGTCTACTTAGAGCATCAAACTCAAGTGTTCTGAGCTGTGACAGGTAACCAGCTCTCCCCATTTAAGGAGTCAATATCAAGTTCTCTCCATAGCAATTTGAGTAACTTTAAAAGGCTGTAGAGCCCAGAGCGGCTTCTGCCTTTCAATAGTCAAATAACTACTTTTGCAGTGAGCTCAATAACACAAGGGAAAGCTGCCCAGTATGTGAAAAGATCCAGGACACCATTCTTCAGCTTGTTTCTCCCATCAGTGCATAATATTATCCAGCTCATAGCTGAACTAGAGCATCCCTTCCAGGAAGATATCCAGGTTCAAGGTGAGGCATCCAAGCAAGAATGAATTTCCCCCTCGCCTTGTTGAGCAGCTGCTCCACTGGGTAATTACCATGTTGCTCCGCAGTTGTCTCATTTCCAACCTGAGTTCAATTTCCATCCACTGGATCCTCTTATATCTGTTACACATCAGAAATCCCCTCCTGGTGCAGGGAATCACACTGTTTCTGAACTTTCTCTTCAGTAAGACACAGGCACTGAGCTCTTTAAGCCTGCCTGAGCTCCAGACTCTGGCTCACCCCAATACAGCTGTATCCTCCAACATATATCCAAGAAGAGAACAGAAGTCATCACCCCATGTGCAGAGTCATACACTTCATGTTTTGCCAACCAGCATCACCCATTGAAACTGCCCCAGCTGCAAACCCCATCTTCCTGCCCCAAATGGGATGTGTCAGAAGGAAGGGAAGGGCAGGCTCCAGAGCTCCTCAAAACAGGCATTTACTGATGCTAGGGATCCATCAGCCCAGAATTCTGTTCTTTACCATGCCGTTGTGCCACTTCCCTAAGTTGCACGAGCTGTTTGAGATGGTTTCACTCAAAATTGCACCCATCCTTGGGAAAGACAACAATTCCCCATGCAAATGGCTCGTTCTTTAGGCGCTTGCTTTGGGAGAGGTCCAAGGAAAGGGTTTGTGGACAAATCCCTCTCTGGATACCGCTGACATCCAGAGCTTCCAGCGAAGACATTCCAGTCAATGCCATTCCTTCTTGGAACCAGTTCCTCCACTGTTGAGTCACCGTCCAAAGAAAATACATTAAAATCAACACCCTTAAATATGATGAGCCCTGAAAAAATGCGCTCTGCAAACAGAGATGGTCCAAATCTGCTCAGGAGGCAACCCCCAGCTGCCAGGCTGCCTGTCACAACACTCACACACAGTTTTTCCCCAGTAAAATACGGCTCACCTTGCTGGACCCAGCTGCTGCTTCCTGGTGAAGGCAGTACTAAAGAAGCTTGGAGCAGGCTGTGCCTTGCTGTATTTGTTCAGTTCAGAGCAAGGCAAATCTAGCTCTTGACTCACTCAGTAGTCCTGCAGAAAGCACATCCTGATGCAGAGGGGGCTCAGTGCTTCCCAGGGGCTGTAGTGGTGGTCTCAAAGCAGACTTTGTTATCTCAGCAGTCGCTGCAATTATGGAGCCTAAAGAAGAAGATAAACAAGGAGTTGAATGATTTTGTGAGTGAATTTAGGGCTTACGACAACAAAGATGGAAAAGTAATGTAGCCAGGCAGGGCATGGGGGAATGCTGGAGTTTTTCAGCAGTTTGATCAAGGCAGCGAGCTGCTGAATCAGCCCTGGAGCCAAAGCAGTAAGCTGCAATCCTCTCTGGACCTCCAGCAATTCCTCTGAGACCTCACCCAGCTCTGCCAACACCCAAACTGAGCCCCAACTAAACCTTGACAGTTACAGATAACAAAATACAGCCTTACACCTGAAAGCCAGATCTTACACCTCGCCTTCCACATACACCATGCCACTCCACCCGAACCCACCACATCACCTCCCTCCCAACCTGCAGCAACCTCCTGTGCACAGATTCTAAACTACAGTGAACCATGAAACAGGGATGCAATAGGAGCAGCAGGGCTAATTACTGCTTTAAACAGAGACAGTCTAGCCATTAAGAGAAACTATTAAGGGAAACAGTGGGTTATCCACCGCATGCTCTGCCCAGACGGAGTGGCAGAGATGTTTCAGCCAGAAGTGAGTTAGTGGGCTCAGTTGTGAGGTTAATGGACAACATTTCATAGTCTGCTGGGCAGAAGGTCAGGCAGATAAAGCCTGTGATGTTTCCGGCACTACGTCCACATCTGAGAACAAATGGATGAGGGAATAATACAGAGGCTCCTCCAGGCTGCTCTACTCCTAAGTTCAATTATGGGAAAGTTGGGGCAAGTTTATAAAACAATAGCATTTTCTCCTGTGTTTGGCATGGTGGGAGGCCAGGGCCGATCTCTCTATTCAATGCTGAGTATCATGTTTCAGTGCTCTCTGGGTAAGGTTATCAGCGCTGACCTGCCAGTCTCACACATTCCTTCCCCAGAACAAACTGTCCCTCAAACGTTTCTTTACTTTGGAGCTAAAGCTGGAACCCAGTTCTGTGAATGCAGACAACCGCTCCCCCCCCCATCCCAGCTGGCCCTGCAAGGAAACATCAGCACTGGAAGGAGTTCTGTTGGTGTGAGTACCAACCTGCTCCCCGAACCACCCAAGCCGTCCGGCACGCACAGTGCAGTTTCTGTGGAGGCAATGCAACCTGGTGGTGATGCAGCTGGGCCCTTGCAAAGAGCCAACATCTTCCTGCACCATCTTCTGTGCACCGCCAGCTCCTGCTGCAGCAGCATCTCTCTGACACCTGTAAAGTAATTAGCAATAGCTCTTACCGCTGTCCCCTAATGGGAGATGGCCTCGTTAATTACATTACACTGACTCAGCTTAGCGTGCTCAGAGATAATAAAAACACTGTTAGTCCTCCTTCCAAAATAAGCAGCAAGCTCGCATTTCACAGACACTTACAGAAAGATCCCGCGATAAAAATATGACACCTTGTGTTTCAAGGCTTTCCGTCATGCCTCGGAGTACCTCATGCCTAAATATTTCCTAAAAGAATCTGCTCACCCACTGCTGAACTGCCTGCGCCGAGCAGAACGCTATTTTAGGGCACCCAGCAGAAAGAGCAGAACGGATTGAGGGGAAGGGGATGGAACAACTCTGCTCAGACAGCAGTGAAGCCTTGGTTTAACGTCCACCTGCGCTCCCTTAGAAGCATGGAGCACCCTTAGCAGCAGGACTCTCACTGAGCTCATCAGCCTCAGCCAAATGAAGCTGGTTGCTAATATAGACTAATCTACATATTGTTCAGGATGTCGATGCCTTTCATTTACAAACCGCATCGCTTCCCAGCAGTCTATCATCTTTACTCCCTGAAGAGGCAAGGGAGCCCGCTTAAGCATTTCACAATGTGTGCAGTGCCTAACACAGAGCATCCCCTGAACCTGAGTTCGTCCTCCTGACCCTAAACACAGGAAAGAACACAATTCAGGAGTGCTACCCCTGTAGCTATTAAAGAAAGGCAGAAGGATTGAATCTCCTTCTAGATGCATCCCTTTTTCTTTGCCGTTTTTTTAGGAACGAGGGAAGGAACCCTCCCATGGTTATTTCTATATGGTAGAACTGAGGCCATGGCTTCTTTAAGGGAGAAGCAATGGGGAAAATAAATAACGCTACTCCTTCGCACTTTGAAGATGTCTTGAAATGTTTCGTTCTCTTTCCCAAGTACATTAGTTTCAAAAAATTATCAGCATTTAATTTTTAAAGAGGGATTTAAATGGTTTTGGAGCTTGCAGCTGAAGCAAAAATGAATCAAACGAAACATTTAAGGTACTCCATTTATTTTGCTAAATAATCTTCCTCTTAGCAGGATCAGAAAGAAATTAGATTTTAAAAATTACATTTTTATTTCTTTTTTTTAGTTCAACAACCCAAAGTAAAAAATCAATTATTCAGAGCTCTGGTGCTGAGCTCTTTTGAAAAATCTACCTTTCCGACATGCCAGAGATCATTAAAAGATATCACTTAGCACAGCCACGTGCACCAAGCCAACGGGAGCAGCACAGCTCTAGATGGAAAGCAAAGGCTGCGTTTAAAACCAGTCTCCACAAAAATCCGTGACAACGTTTGACAATTGTTTGTATTTCTAATGAAGCAGGTGGTTTTGTTGATTATAATGGAGATGCAATCTTTCTTTAAAGCAATGCAAGTGGAAATAGTCAGTACTAGAGAAATTAGGCTGGGAAACCACATATATACAGAAACAGGTCGTGTTCCACTGAATGAAAGAGGGAAGGAAAAGTGAAAAATTGAAGGCTAAAGGCAAACTGAACTCAAGTTCTTACTTCTCAACAGCGTCCTTTTAGAGAAACTACCCGTTAAGTTTTCTTTCCAAACACTGAATCAACAGGGAAAAGGGCACTGGGATCTGACCTTCCTTTAATAACACATTGGCAGTTTTTCCTTTTGAGGGAAAGACGTTTTATAAGAGGAAAGACAAACAGTCCCAACAAGGTTAATAAATTTGTTCGCGGAGAGAGCTGAAAAAGGAAGGACCACAAATCAGGACAGGTCCTCTGTTTTTCTTTCAGCTCTGCTTTTATTTTAGCACCTTTTCTTTACAGAAAAGAAATGCAGAACATAATATTTGGAATACCACTGGGTGTTAGGGAAAACAGCCTGCCCCGAGCTGCCGGGAGGAGCTCGGCCCCGCTGGGCAGCTGCAGAAGCAAAGCACAGGGAGCAGAAGCACAGCAGGGAGAGAGCCCGTTCTCCTCCTTTAGCTCTTGTTTTCGCTCCTGGCTCAGAGGTCGCTGGTTTATTTAATTAACTAAGTGGTGTCTCCCAGGATGGGTCCTGCTCTCAGTTAATGCACAGAGCACAGTTCAACGGCATTGCCCCAGGGTTAAACCCTTGGTCCAAGTCCTGTGTTTCTGGAAGGGATGTGATCGTGTTAAAGCATCTCAACAAGGTTTCACATAACCTGGGGGAGTGAAAATATTAGGGAGGGAGGGGGGAAAGCTCAAAAGCAGGCACAGCTGTCAGATTTGGGGCTGGATCTCAATTGCCCAGGATACTGGGGGTTTTGTAATTGCCCAGGCTGGTGTATAGGGATCAGGTTGTTTCAGAGGCATTCACACCTCCACCCATACAAGAACAAGTATGCTGAGATTGAAGCAGCTTCCAGCCCAGATCCCAGGGGAGGCTGCAAGCAGGCAAGCAGCACCAGCACAGCAGCCTCCCAGCAGTCAGCCCCTGGGGGCCCGGAACCATGGGGGGGAGCCCCACTGGGAATCTCTGTGCAGCTCTAGTCACATCCTTCCTGGCTACGAGAAAATGAAGAAGTATTGTGAAGGTGTGTGAGGACTGCATCCAAGCCACTGCTCAGTGGATCCTCCCTAAGAAAGGGACCAGACTGTGAGGCAGCACACATCGGAGCCCCAGCTCCTCCACATGAATGGGGTGCATCGTTGCTCTGTACCTTGGACAGGTAATCCAGCAAGAGCTGGAATGAGGAGCAGTCAAGACTTCCCTTGAGCCTCACAACATTAAAAATTCCAACCAAAAGCTCCACCAAAAACTCCACCAAAGGACAATGTTACACCCTGGCAGCATGGACTTCAGTGTTTTAAAGAGAGCTCATCTTGCCCTGGGCTGGAGGCTGGACCACCCCGCCATGGACGTCCTCTTTTCCCCAACCCTCTCACTCATTGTGTATCCTTACCCATCTCATGCTTTAAAACAACAAAAGAAATGAAATCCCCCCAAACAACCCAAAATGTAGAAACGAATTCTCGCTAGCATTCTCTTCGTGATTACTGTATAAACAATAATCCAGTGAAACGAGTGATACGAATCTCCTCTAATGACTCATTCACCAGATTTCCGCCCTTGCCTTTCAGACCTCAGCATCACTGTAGTAGTGTTTTGTCTCCTACCCATCAATTGATACTTAAATAATGCATAAAACTGTCTTATTAAATGCATGTTGAATATTTATTTGGAAGCTCATCACAAGTTGAAAGATAACCTTCATTTTCAATTCCCTTTGGGATAATCAGCTAATTGGGATCAGCAGAAGCTCAGTCTCTTCAGTCAGCATCAGAGCTCTTCTAACAACGCCTTTGGCACACATGGAAAGGCTCAGTCCCTCGTGCCACCTTGTCTAACCCAAAGTAATTCACAAGGAGGACAAAAAAGGGGAGAATGAAAGTGGTCGCAACCACTCACCTCTTCATTCTCCTTTGTGCTGCTGGACGTGGGCCAGGCACAGACAGGAAAGAGCCAACCACTTTCCTCAGATTACTGCCAAAACCAAATCCTAGCCACTGCGGCTTTTACGTAAGCTCAGAAGGAACCTGGGTCCTCCTGGCATGGGCACAGCAAGATCTCAGCCTTGCTCCTTACACAGCTTGCTTTAAAACTCCTTGTCATAAATTCAGTTCCTAAAAATACGGGGCCTGTGATAGAGCCTGAACTGTTTGCATCCCCAGCCTAAGGAAGTAATAATGCCTTCAAGGCAGCACGCAGCCCTGCTTTCTGCTGTGAACCTCTCTCCTCTTGGAGGAGCCCATTGGCTCAGTGCTGCAGGGCTGCTCCAGCCCCCTGGGACGGAACAGCTCAATGCTGGAAAGTTGTTGGTCAGCAGTCATTTATTCGACACTGATAACCCTTTTCTTTTGTTTCTTTGTAAGGAAACACGACTGTTCCAATAAATTAGGGAGGAGGAGGTGTATGACATCAACCTAGGAATAAGATCCAAAGGACCGGTCACACCTCAGATCCGAAAGCATTACATGAAATGCTCACTGATGGCACGCAGGAGCCACCAAACCTCTTCCCACATGGACAGCTGATGGTTTATGACCTGTCCCTCAATATGAGACCCAACAAATCAGCTCATGGAAGAAATTCAGCCATGCCCAGAGCCTGGCAGGTCTCTGGCAGTAGCTGCACAGGAAGCAAACAGAAGCATTTCTGTTAATATCACATTTTAGGCTTGTCAAGTTCACTTTTAGTGAAAATTCAGTCAAACAACACTCATACGGTAAACACCAATGAATCTTCATACACCTGATTACTGGTAATTAATCCTACTTCTCTCCTTTACCAGGTGAGCATCTCCCATCGCTGTGCTCCACCAGCACATGGCAAGGCATCCCATGGGACATGGGAATCATGCTGCTCTCCTACATTTGCACTCAGGAATTATTTTCCATCACACCCCTTTTTCTCCCCAAACACCTGCGTCAGTTTTGGCCGGACCCCTCTTACCTGGGACGAGTGCAAGGGAATGCTGGAAGAGCTGTAGAATCTCCTCAGGAATGGAAACTCCCATTAGTTACAGATCTCCTCCTGCATGGAAAACAAAAGCACACATGAAAATCCCAGTGCACAATTCCAGCTTACAGGATGGATTTTCTGTGAATCTGAAGCAAAGTGGCTAGTTTGGGAGTGAAAGCTATTGGACAACTGGGTCCTGTAAGGAAGACCTAATATGTGGGGTTTTTTTGTCCAAATTAAATCTAATAATCATAGAATCATGGAATGGTTTGGGTTGGAAAGGACCTTTCACATCATCTAGTTCCAATCCCCCTGCTATAGGCAGGGACACCTCCCACTAGACCAGGTTGCTCACAGCCCCATCCAGCCTGGCCTTGAGCACCTCCAGGGAGGGGACATTCACAACCTGTCTGGGAAACCTGTTCCAGTGTCTCACCACCCTCACAGTAAAGAATTTCTTCCTAATATCTAGTCTAAATCGACCCTCTTCCAGTTTAAAGCCATTTCCCCTCCTCCTGTCACTAATAATGTTAAATGTCATTTATGTATATCTGGAACGAGACCCAAGCAGTGTGCAGAGAGCACTAGTGCACATGGCAGGGACAGGGTGCTCAGGGACAGGGTGCAGGTCTGTGCATGTCCAGCCATTTGGACCCAAATCCAATGCATTCCCATGGAGAGGAGCTGCCTCCTCTGCACAACAGTTCTTCTCTCCTCCATCCCACAAGACAATGGGATCCATCCACCTGCACAGGTGAATGAGAGCTCACACTGAAACGTGAAATATTTTCAAAACCAATCATCTGCACGTTAACATCCAACACGTGCAGGCAACAGACCAACTGTTCTTCTTCTGAGGAAGCTGGCAAGACAAAATCTGGCTGTTTCCTTAAAAAAAAGTGAGGAAGGGACACACAGACACGAGGAGCATCCAGAGCCGGGTTGGGCTCACCACGTCTCCATCGCATCCAGCACCGGCACAGTGCAGGTTTTCCTCCTTGCTGAGACTCAGGACAGGGAGGTTTGCACACAAAGGAATCCTTCGTTCCCAGATGTTTCGAATTTTCTGTGTATTTGGAAAAAGCAAAATGATTCTTTAGCACCAAGAATAGTTGGCGATATTGAATTTGGAGTGTGCAGGCGGGGATTAGCCGAACGGAAATGCATGGTGGATGTTTCACGGGTGTTTTACTCATCCAGGGAGAGAATAAAAAATGTGGCAATCGTTATTTTGTGGGATATTTAATCCCTTCAACTAATTTTGCGTGAAACAGGCTTTAGTTCCCACTCCCTCCTCTTTTTCTGGTTTTGTTTCTAAACTCTTCCCCACCTTCTTCTCTTCCTTCTTGGAAAAAGGAAGGAAAACAAGAAATGAAAGTTTTCCCCTTCCTCATACTTTAACTTCTTTCAAACTGCTTCCCTTTTCTTCAGGTGGGACCCAGGGAACCTCTGCCGTGTTTTCAGAACTCAGTGCCCACACTAAGGCTCCTAATTCCATACTTCAGCACCAAAAGCGTGAGCTGGCTTTAAAAAACGCTGAGCATGCAGCAGCTCCCAATAAATTTCACACCCCTGCAGAAGTCCTGCTGTCGGGAACTGTTTTCATCCCCACATTTGCAGGTTGCCTTCATTACTTCCTTCCCTTGGGTCACAAAAAGGCTGTTAGTGACATCTTCCATTTACCAGGTGCGGTGGTACAAATTCAGAGGAACTCCACTAAACTTAATGTGCTTAATGTAGATACTCGGAATTTGCACTGCTGCAAATGAGATCAGAATTTGTCCCAGCCACAGGAGCCAGAGGGAGGTCAAATGCTTTACATACATTACCTCCTCTTCAGCATCCTAATGATGTGCAATTTCGAATGTTTTTCCCCAGACGCTGCAGTTCCAGGAACGGCACTAAAAGCATTAAAAGGAAGCCCAGCAGACCTCGCCACCGGATGCCTGATGAAGCCACACACCTGACCGAGGCAAAGAGTGTTATGGTGAGCTGGGAGGGGGGAACATTCAGCGGTTCCCAATAAAATAATCACAAATCCGCCCTTGCTGATGTCACTGCTCCCATTCCTGGCTACCCAGAACAAGCAGTGCTGGCAGCAGTTACAAGCCACGCCGGCCACGAGCATCCTTCCTCCACCCAGGACCCCGGTGGTGGCACCCACCTGGCGGGACACGCTCACGTCCCCACTGTGCTGGACACGGCCCTGCCCCACACCACTACTGCTGCTCAGGCTTCAGCTTTGCTTTGCATGGACAAACAGCTCACCCACATTTCAGCTCAGCTGTGCTCTGCCATCTGCTCATGGTTTTCCTGACGTTACCTGTGCAGCTCCGTCGTTTGAACGCAGGCTGAAGCACATGTGGCTTAAAGCTGGATGTTAATTAGAAACGTTTAGCGTGTCAAATATATGATTAATGCACCGAGTTTTAATTGAAATGAACCAGAGTTCCACAGGTCTGCTCTCCTTCCCTACTTCTGGGGGTAAGGAGGCTTTCCTAAAGCAAAAGCAGGTCAGAGACTTGGCCGGTGTAAAGCAGCCTCTTTGTATTGGAGGCGATGAAGGCTATTTGCTCCAGCTGAAAATGTGGCCTGAAAACTGAGGGCGACAGTAAAAATAATGAGAAAAATGTCACAACACTGCCCTACATTGTTTTCTTATTAACAAACATAGCTGCGAGGCATGATTAAGGGCGCTCATCATTCACATTGTAATTATGAGGTATTATTTGTAATATCATTTTAAATTTGCCTCTCAGTCATCCACTGAAGAAAATCTGATTTCAGCACACTTTCTGATAATGTTTTTGCTGTCAGGATAATGCAGAACTGCTTTTTTTGGACCAGCGAAACAGACAGCGGGGCAAAACAGATCCTCGTGACTGCAAAAGAGGAAAAGCAAGAAGAGTAGGAAACAATGAAGTACTTCAGAACTCCTGAGGTTTGATATTGATTTCACAGTTTGCTTTTTGGAGGGAAAAAAAAAAAAAAACTACAACCAAAACCAAACCCAGGCCACGCAGCAAATGAAAACTTCTCTGGTCTGAACTTGCAGAACTACAGCAGAACGCACAAGGAGCTGCTTCAGGTCAATTCTGGGACAGCTTTGCTTCGGCATTCCATAGCAGAGCTGCAGATCTCAGAGGTCCAAACCAAATATGTTTTGAATTTTGCCATCTATCTGGCCTATTCCACCGTTGATAAGGAGTCCCAAGATGCTACTGTCAGTGAACTCTGGCGTGTTTCTCAGGAGCAGCACAAACACCTGATAGCACAGCCCTCCCTTGGCTCGTCCCATCTACCCATGGAACACTTGACAACACCGACCAGGGGTCTCAAAAAAATATTGGGTGACCATGAAATGAAAGGCAATCCCACGCACGCCAGGCAATAACTTTGGTTCTGGCCTATTCCCATCATCAGGCCTCTTCATAGCTCAGAAACTTGTTCTTTTGATGTAATTGCCTGTGAATATCTGCAGCACGCTACCGAGTTTTAAAAGCTGCCGAATGCTTCTTGCCCCCACTTGGTTACACGACTTTGCCAAACTTTAATGATTTGAGATGAGATTTTACAGGTGAATAAGCGGCCTCCGGGAACATTTTTTCTTTAATTTATATCTACAAGGACCTGCCCCTTTTTGGGAACAGCAAAAATAACACTCTCCAGCTAAGTTAAACAACTCAAGCAACTTTTCCCTTAAAAATTCCTCACTGCCTTTTACGCTTTGGAGCAGGCATTTTATTGGGGGTGTCCCTGAGGCTGTCCTTGAGAAAACGTGGCCAATTTTACGAGTTTTTGTAAAGTCAAGAGTTTGCACAAGCTCAGAAATACCTCCCTGTTCAGAAACCTCCATTTCTCCAGGGCTCCAGCGTGGTGAGGCTGCTGGCAGCTCCTGGTGCCATCCCTCCTGCTCAGCTCTGGCCATGGGAAGGTCTTTGTGCCCCGCTCCCATCGGGGTGGGGAAATGCTGCAGAGTTCTTTGTGAACAGGTGTTACTGAGAATGGCACTGAGATCGGGTAGGAGCAAAGCCGAGGCTCAGTACCACCGCTCAGACCTGCAGGAAGGGTGCTGGTCCTTACGAATAAACCCACACCAAACTCAATCCTCATTGCTGGCATGAGTGGGAAAACCCAGGGCACACCCCCAGGCACAGCCACAGACTGCAGCAGGAGTTTGGCACTCACAGCCCCGAGCACCCAGCTCAGGAAAGCACCATTCAGCACTGCCAGAAGGAACAGACCGACCCACTAAGCCTTCCCCAAGCAGTGCTGCTGGAGGCTTTACATTTGCTGAACCTTCAGCAACCTTAAGCAAGCATTTAGCTCAGGCTGGCTTCTATAAGTTGACCAAAATCGTGGGGCCTGCCTTCTGCACCAAATTGTTTCTCCAACCATGCACGCACTGAACGACTTCTCATTTGGACCCAAGGGCTCTAAAAACAAGGCAGGCAGCAGGAGCTAATAGGCTGCAAAAGGCAAGCTGCCTCTAGCTGGCAAGGGAATATACTGAAGCATTTTTCTTTCTTCCTCTGCCCTCCTCCTGCTTCTTTCTTTCCCCCACTCCCTCTTTTCTCAGCCCAAAGCCCTTAATCTCAGTGCTGATAATTGTAATTGCTTTACTATGTGGCCATCTGAGCAGCTCAGAAATGTCCACCTTGGGCCGGTTCCGCTCACGGTGAGGCAGAACAAATAGAAAAAACACGCAGACTCCTCCAGAATGTTAATGTAAAACAAATACAGAGTCAAATGAGGATTAATCATCTCTCTACTGAAGGCTGGTTTTGGCTGGGAGTTCTGAATCCACACTGCCCTTCAATCGGATAAAGAAAACGGTGATGGGACGGCAGCTGGAAGAGCTGTTGGGGTCGGGCTGGGTTCTCTCCAGACCCTACTGTTCTGCCCATGACCAGAGCTGTGCCTTACGTATCAGCCAGGTGGTTCCTCCTTCAGCTGCTGGGTTTTGGCAAACAACCTAAGGATCATACGGGGCTGTGGCAAGCACTTTGCCCAGGGAGAACCAGCATGGGAAGGGGCAAGCTGCTGCACTGCAGGGCGAGTGCGAGCAGTTCCATCATGTAAGCATCCTCCCCAGGTTGAAGAACCTTGTCTACAGGCAGTGGGTTGGTGATGGGCACCATGGAGAGCTGATGAGCTCATCAGTGTTTGAGGTGGGTCAAAGCACTGACGACTTCCAGGGGGCATCAGGATGGGAATGAGAAAGCAGCGACTGCAATCCGAATTTGTATTACTCTACCCCTCCGGTACACAGGACATTGGTTTTCCAGTCATGAAACCAATTAGAGATTAGAATTTTTAATTAACTTCCTTAGCAGTTCTGGAAGGACCACAGATTTCTCTAACAAGACAGGCTGCTTATTATACAGGTCAGGTGGTTTTCCACACTGCAGGGCTGACTCCCTTTGCCCAGCCCCAGAAGCAGCAGACGGCGTTCTGCCCACTAACAGGTGAGAGGGATTTGGCCGGAAATGTCCAACCCAAAAGTGAATCTGGCCCATGATACAGCTCAGTTTCCTTTCAGGTGAATTATCAAGCCAGAAAAGGAGGCATCAACGATGCTATTTGTCTCTCTTGTCTCCTACAACCATATTATTGCAACAGGGTTCCTATGAGCATTATCTATGAGTTTGCTGAGTTTGTGGATCACCCCCTTAACTGCAGTAGTATTGGGAGAGGTCATAAAAGATAGAATCATGGAATCATACAATTGCACAGCTTGGAAAAGACCTCAAAGATCATCAAGTCCAACCACAACCTAACCATACTGCTCTAACAACCCACCACTAACTCATGTCCCTGAGCACCACATCCAAACAGTTTTCAAACACACTCAGGGAGGGTCACTCAACCACCTCCTTGGGGAGCCTGTTCCAGTGCTTAACAACCCTTTCTGTAAAGAAGTTTGTCCTGATATCCAACCTAAACCTCCCCTGGCACAGCTTGAGGCCATTTCCCCTTGCCCTGTCACCAGTGAGAAGAGACCAGCCCCGCTCTCACTGCAATCACCTTTCAGGTATTTGAAGAGAGCAGTGAGGTCTCCCCTCAGCCTCCTCTTCCCCAGACTAAACAGCCCCAGTTCCTTCAGTTGCTCCTCGTAGGCCATATTCTCCAAGCCCTTCCGCAGCCTTGTTGCCCTTCTTTGGACCTGCTCCAGCACCTCCATGTCCTTTCTGTACTGAGGCGCCCAAAACTGAACACAGTACTCGAGGTGGGGCCTCACCAGGCGCTGATCTTTAGGCCAGGAACCAGAAATTGCTATTTCAGAGCTCACTATCTGACTCTGCCAACGTGTCCCAGCACTTTTTGACTCAGTATAGGTTTCCTTAAAGAGACTAAGGCTGGATCTCGCAGGCACTGCTCCCAACAGCTGCAGGGGCATCCAGCCCTGAGCTGCAGCATGCATGAAAGCAAAAAGCAAGACTGAGTACAAACAGACACTCTAATCTGAAAATCCAAAGCATAAGAAAAACTGCTGTAGCCCAGGATGAGAATCAGGTGACCCACTGCCACTACAAGGTGACCTGTTCTTTCCCATTTCTGATGGTTCTGATCCTCTGAGTCCCCACGCAGCTGCACTGTGAAATCCATTTGAAACATCAGAGAGAGATTGCATATCAAGCTAAAATAAATTCGTCTACCCACCCACCCCCCTTATAGGCCAACAAAAGATTCCCCCTTTCTCTGCTGCACCCATTTCACTGCCCTTTGGCTCAGCAGCTCAAGCACTTCATGGAAATAAAGCATGCATTCGGTTCCCTTCAAAATCCAAATTGAGAAGCTCGAGTTTATTTCACTCTATTTTCTTAAGCCCAGATAGAAAAATAGGTTTAGAAGCACAAAAAAATAATAATAATAACCTGCCATTTAAATCCCGTTCAGGTAATTAGCTCACTGCCTAGCTGCGTGCTAATGCGATCGCCTCTCATTGTTTGCTCCTATTTATACTGCTCTTTAAAGTTCATTAAAATCACTGCTGCTATCTCACACAGAACAACTGTTCAAAACATCAGTGTCACGCCGTCAGGAAATCTATGCTTTGAAGTTCCCTCCTGCATTCGTTTTTATCAGGCTTTTTTTCCTCCTTTTCTTTCTTTTTTTTTTTTTTTTTTACCTTTCTTTTCCTATATATTTCTTTTTCTTAACGACTAAACCAGTTTTATGCTCTTCACAGTTGTTCCGAAATCTGTTCCTCCTGACACGGCGCTGATGCATCGTTCCTTGCTCATAGCTATTTTTCTCATTTCCATCATTTCTCGCCCCGCTTGCTTTGGCTCTCTGCTAAGTCCATCGCAGCTTTGTTTTTATATTCTCGTCACTGTATTTTATGGCCCAGTAAAACCTAGAAAGCTGCTTCAGAAAGCACACACGCCAGCTCTTTGATGTTTGTGTTTGCGTGGCAGCTTGCTGGAACTCAGCACCCTCCACCTTGCCCTCCCCCACAGCTCTGCAGCAAGGTTGGATGTCAGGAAGAATTTCGTCTCAGAAGGAGCAGTTGGGCATTGGGAGAGGCCACGCAGGGAGGTGGGGGAGTCACCACCCCTGGAGATGTTCAAGGAATGGGTAGATGTAGTACTTAGGGATGTGGTTAGTGGGCAATACTGGTGGCAGGTGGACGGTTGGATTAGATGACCTCAGAGCCCTTATCCAGCCTTGCTGACTCTATGATTCTAAGCCATGGGTCAGCAGCTCTCACTGCACCCCAGATATCTCCACTGTGGCCAAGTGATGCAGCTCTAACTGCCATCAATCTGTCCCAACAGAGACTGAGGGAGCTCAGCTTGCCTTGCAGGGTTGCCCCGTGCCAGTCCTGGGACAGAGAGTGCTGCCCCTAAGGCTTCTGTACCTATACAGGCAACTCAGAGGGCACAAGCAAGGATCAGCACTGCAAGGGAGCGACTGACCTAGGGTCCAAAAATCAGACCCATTTTGAAGAACATTAAGAAAAGAAATGTTTTCAGACTGGTGCTATACCCACCAGGTAACATCGCCTCTCCTGGTGCCTGCACAAAGCCCAGGTCACAGCGAATTTGTCGGGGAAGGGCAGGCTGGTCCTGGATGTGCCCACCAATAGAGTCTGAACCACCGACCCTAGCACCTGCCCACACCCCTCTGCCAGCCCCCAGCACATTCTGGATTGGACATGGAAACGTATAAAGACAAAATTACCTGTATGACTATTTAGAAATAGCTTTGTGGAGAGATCATTTTAGTTCTTCATACTCAAATCTCTCCTCCTGAATAAAAATTATACTGATCTACGTTGCTGAAGTATAAAAATGCAGTTAAACCTCAACTTAGAGGTTACCTCACTGCATATTTTTGTTCCTACGCTCTTTAGAAAGTGATATTTCCCTCTGACCCAGCAGAACTGGAAAAACTTATATGCTGAGAATGAGCAGAAGACCTCTGTCGGGAGGCAGAATTGTTTTTCAGCCTGCAGTAATTAACGAGTGCTGTAGACCATCACTTAATATGATACAAACAGCGCTGCCAAATCTCAGGATTATATCTGGAGCTTTACTCTCAAGTCCGCAGCATCTGGAAACATGTGATTTTAACAATATCTCAGCTCTGATTTTTTTTTTTTTTTAAAATGCTTTTCTAAATTCCGTGGCTGCAGAGAAAAGCTTAAGAACATGAATTGCAAAGGCTATCAAAAGCAGAACAAAAAGTTCAGCATTAATGTTTTTTAACTTTTTCTCCTTCCAGGCTGTCTCTCGAGCGGAAGCCTTGATCCGCAGTATTTTGGTCACCAGCAGTTGGTGGTGCTCAATCTGTCACGGTAAATAACGAATGCTTTAAGCCACCCCTTAGCAGTTTTACAAACAGTTCTGGCTCCCGGAGAAGAAGGTCCCCTCCATGGCTGGGACTTGTTAACACCAACGTGTTTGCACCTTGTGCAGAGAAGGCACCACCCCGACCCTTCCAGGACTTTTGAAAGGGGAAAACACTTCTTCCTCCACTACAACATGAGTAACACAAGATGGGGAGTTATTTCATTTGGCTCAGCTGAATACAGAAGAGCCAACACTTCCTGGGTCCCTGCTTGGTCTGCAGCTCCTTTGGTTCATCTACCACAAACCAAAGGGGAATGTGAAGGGCAAAGCTGCCTTTCTGGAGAGCCAGGGAAGGCTGCCCAGCGCCTGCACAGCACTCAGGTCTCACTCTTCCGGTGAGAGCAGGGCAGAACCTCACTTCTCAGCAACAGGCTTACAGCTGAAGTGGGTTTGTCTGGCAGGAAGACGTGCTTGTTCGAGCTGATCAAGAGCCTGAGAGTAACTTCTACGGGAATACGTCTTCTTTCACAGACTGCTATTGAAAGAGAGCTCACACATCACTCAGGACTTCAGGTGAACAAAACATGCGAAGGATTTGATTTTCAGCTGCTTCGCTTTTCTTCTTTCCCTGAACCCATTTTGCTCTCAAAAGGGGGATGTGGTCCCTAAACAGTCCTGGGCATCCAAGAGGCCCTGCCCAGACCTCTTGCTCCAGGTCCCTCACTTTGACACAGCAGGAAAGGTCGACAACAGCCACTCATATACTGATATACCTTTATACCCTCCAGGGCACAGAAAGGCTCTCCAACACAGCACCCAACACAAACTCAATGCCATCTGTTCCACCACCACCGAAACGCATTGCTGGGGTGAGAAGGTTGCCCAAACCAACTCAACAAGGGTTAACATCAGAGTACTGCAAAAAATACACTGTCAATTTAACCTGTTTTTCACAAAGCCGATTTGTCTGCCTTTTCAAGATATTCACCACCGGGGTCTTGAGCATGAGTTGAAGGAGAGGGTGGAGAGAGGCAGAGTGTGCGAGCAGGGTTTAACAGGGCATAGTGAAGGGCCATGAACAGGCAGCTCTCCCCTGTTAACCCTGGAGACAAATTCTGGGTTCAAATGCCTAAAGCAGGCTTCAGTGGGATGGAAATGTTTCTGCTCTGGTTATTGTCATCCTGGGTTTGGGTCCCAAACGCTTACCTCTCTGTTCGGAGCTCGAGGTTCAGACTCCCTGACAGTGCAGGTGCTGATGGACACATGGAGAATTTCCATATGGTGCTGGAATCCCAAGATAGCACAGCCCTCCCTGACCTGCTGAGCTGGGCAGCGGGCACAGACAGCCCAGTCCTCTCTCCACTGCCCCTCCCTGCCCTCCATCACACCTCCTTGGCTTCCAGCACTGCTGGGTCTCGCACAGAGGCACTGCCTCCAAACGCAGGGAGGAAACCCAAACCAGCAGCACTGCCCTCAAGGTATCCAGCTGCAATATCCAGTTGCAGCTCCCTGCCTCCTCACGCTCTCCATTCACCGCTGCAGGGTGAGGTCTGTCAGTGGTATCTCCCATTGCCACACAAGGTATCCCTTGGTGGACATTTGCAGACACTCTCATGTCCTTCAAGCTCTTCTGAAGCTCTCTCCCATCACCCCTGCTCTCAGGCAAGCTTGTGCTCCGGGTCACAGTGGTTTGTACCCAGAAGCAACACTATAACCAAGATTTTGGGGCTGCCCCATCACGTGGGCTAGAACCAGGCAAGCCACCAGTGCAGGAACTTGCACATGAGCTGCGCAGTGGAAAATGAGTAACCAGAGCTAACACCGTGATAGTATCTCTGAGAATAATCATGCACTGAGCTCCTACCATGCTGTTTATATAGGCAGAGCAGGCAGCAATCCAGACAGAGCCACGTGGGAACAGCGCAGGAATGAGCGCACGAGGCCCCTCACTAGCACAGACAAGACATAAAACAGAGACAGGGAATTTATTCCACCCTATACTGGGCTGGACTGGGGCTTCTCCACTCCCTGCTCAGTGGATTAGCAGCCACTAACAATGCCTGTCACGACAACTCTCCGTTTCATTTCCAAAACCTTGATTCTGTTTGTAATTTCTCATACCTGCTAATCTCTCCTGGATGTCCTCTGGAGCACGGGCCGTGCTGAGCCACGCGCCGCAGGCTCACGCAGCCGGCTCCCTGGCTACCTGCCACGGCCAGACCAAGGCACCGAGCGGGCTTCGGGTGTCTCAGCTGCAGGGCTTCTGCCTGTGGGAACAAAAAGCAGCATTTTGGCATTTTGGGGGCATGCTGAACGCAAGCTGAGCTGGTAAGTCAGCGTGGCACTTCCAAGGGCACCGACTGCTTGTCTGTGCTGCTATGAAAACCTTTCAAGGTCACTTCTGCCGTCTTACACCAGAGTCCCTATGCCCTCCTCCCTCTCAACACAAAACTCCAATGATCCTTTTAAGCAGCAAGGTAGTGCACAGAAGCAACCCTACAGAAATAAACCCTTGCACTCCAGCAACCATGGGCCGCTTTGAGTGAACAACGCAGGCTGCCAACACAAGGGAAGGGATTACAAAGCAGCTGCTGCAAAGAAAGAGACTTCTGTTTCCAGCAGCAAAAGGTTTCCTTGGCACAAAAATCATCCCTGAGGCCATGTCTGATAAGAATTTCCTTCGCTCCAGAGCCCTCCCTCTGTTGATGCATCACCATTTTCATACTCTATCCATTAGAAGCTGTTCCTCGGCCACTGACACCAGGTGATAGGAAGGCGACAGCAGCGATGACACCGTTTGGCTGTGTGCTTTCCAACAGCACAAACCCACGCTGTGATGCAGGGCATGGACCTCAACTTCTTATGCCAGCCTAGAGCGTCGCAGCCTCCACGTGCTACTCATAAAAGGAATGTGAAGAACTGCTTTTCAACACATTTGTCCTATTTTTCCCCTCTTTCTCTTCTCATGCTCCAAATGAATGTATTTGGCTGGGGTGAAAAAAGGGGGAGAAGGACACCCAGAGTTACTCACTTATTGCTGCCCTTTTTACATCACATTTTCCTCCCCTTAAAACCCAGCCCTGGCTGGTTTCCCAAGCAAGAACGGAGAGCCAGAGGTCCATCCATCTCTATTTAAATGCCTTTTGTACTGAATTGAATAATTGTACCTCTATTTTATTCCGGGGCTAAAGGTGACTAACTTAAAGGTGATTATCTTTTGTTAATAGCCTGCATTAGTGAGAGAGATCTCGGAATTACCTTTGTAATCCTTCCCCACACTTTAATGTTGCTATTATTATTAATATTGCTCTTTAAAACATACTTCTCTCCTGCCACGTAGAGGCAGTGGTTGCTGGTTCTCACAGAGATGGTGGAAATGTTCCTTCCGTGACCACTGGGGAAGAACCTGGAGCATCGTGCACAGCTCTCCGTGCGGGCACTGCCGTGAAGGAGGCATTTGTTTAACTCAATTCAGGATGGCTGGAGACTCAACAGGGACAGCACAGATTTGGCAATGACCTTCACCACTTTTCACAATTTAAATTAAGTGTTCTACCTTTGAAACAAACCCATCCTCAGCCCCCTGTCCCACTTTGGGCCCTGAGGCTCGGTGGCAGGGCTCCTGAAATATCCCATCAGGAAATCCCTGCAAACCATAAATAATTGGCATTAGGCTTATATTTTTCATGGCCTCGATTCTCTGCTGTTCCTGCTCTAACAAATGACGTCTGTCAAGCTTTCCTTGCATTGTCTGCTCAGCACCGCCCTATCGAGGTCTCTATGCCAGGGAGACCACCCCTACCCACAGAGCTCCTCTTCCCCACAAGGACACCTTCTCGTACTCACATTTCCATAAGCAAAACAAGACTGATTTGATTAATGCTAACAAGTTACTGCGATAACGCAGCAACTGAATTGACACGCATTCATCTGCTCTAGCTGAAATATACAGCGCTTCACACAAACTTACATACCGCACGTTGCTTCCAGCGTCTCTATCTGTTCTTTCTTCTCTTTCTCCTGTGTTTATATTACTTTTTGCCATCTCTGATGCAGAGGAAACCAACTGAAGGTTTGGATAGAAGTGTATAATTTCGTTCAAGACAGGCTAGCATTTTCTAACATCATCAGCATTGCATTCGGATATGAAATGTGCAATTTTGCAAGCATATTCAACGTAAAAGGTAAAAGTCTTGCTATTAAAGATGAAAATGTTACGAACTTTTAATGCTAACTATTATTACTGAGCAGCTAAATGTCCAGAGGTAGAGAGAAGAAACACATTTCCCATATTGAATTTTAAGCTGTGAGGTGGATACGCAAATGACATATTTTTTCCACATAAAACGTACATTAGAATACTATTATTAAGCTTAAAACCTCAGGCATTGAGATGTAAGGAACCAGCTGTGCCACCTCATCACCTATCACGCACTACTTTCCTGCTGTGTTTGGCACCTTTTGTGACCCCAGAAGTTAACAGAAGGGCAATGGAGCCGTGCAGGGTCTGGAGTCTAATGGGCAAGCTTATGGTCAGCATAAAAGTCTTATGGGCAGCAGCTGAGGGAATGGGATGGCTACTCAGAAGAGGAGGCTCAGGGCAGAACTCATCGTTCTCTACATCTCCTTGACAGGAGGCTGTGGCGAGGTGGGGGTCAGCCTCTGCTCCCAGGTTAACAGCAATAGATGAGAGGTGATGGCCTCAAGTTGCATCAGGGAAGGGTCAGGCTGGAGATTAGGAACAATTTCTTCTCAGAAAGAGTGGTGATGCACTAGCACAGCCCGCCCAGGGAATGGTGGAGTCACTGAGCCTGGAGGTGTTCAAGAAAAGGGTAAATGTTGCATTGAGTGATATGGTTTAGTGGCATGGTGGTGATGGGTTGACTGTTGGACCAGATGAACTTAGAGGTCTTTCCAACCTTAACAACTGTATGATTCTATGATTCCAGAGCCCATTCTCCACTTGCAGGCAGCCAGCTTGCACCAGCCACCTCTTCTTCACTGGAATTAGTCTAAATTGCTGTGGTGTGCAAGGTGAGCAATATCTGTTGTGTCAAAGACATCAAAATAACATGTTTGAAGCCACGGCTTCATACGTGCATCAGACTGAGCGCAATACCACTACAGTTAAGAAACGTGAGCCAGGAAGCATCACCAACCAAACCCAATGGCAAACCCCTCCGACCAATCCCTTCCCCACACAGAGCAGTTTAATTAAACTCATTAAACCACAGTGAGAGCTGGCCCTGCTCCCACCAGGCCTAGCAGCGCAGCGCAGGCCCAGAACCGGAAACGTGGAGATGTGGTACCAAGGGACATGGTTACTGTGCGGTACTGGTGGTACTTATAGACAGGTGAGTGGTTGGACTAGATGATCCTAGAGGTCTTTTCCAACCTTAATAATTCTATGATTCTAAATAGCTTTCACAGTGGTACATGCGTTTTTGAGGCTGCCATCAGCCCCGAGTGCCAGCCTGGCTGATTGCTTAGCAGGCCCAACACGGCGAGCCAGGTGACAAGCTTGCAGCACAACATTCATATCTCACATTTGGTTTTCAAGCAGAGTTCAGCAAGTTGAGGGAAATGCTCGGAGCAGCAAAAGGAAGGAAAAAATATATGAAAAACGTGGAAATGTCTGTTTCAGAAAATAGTACTTGGCTTCTGAGAATAAAAAGCTTACCAGTCAGAAATTTTCCAGTGTTCCCATAAAAATGAAAGCCATAAAAAAGGATTTTCAATTCCAAAACATACATCTTTTCAACCGAAAAGCTTTCAAATGTAAATAGTTTTGTTCAGCCATGATGTTCTGGCTTTCAGTTACTGATAGAGCATGGATGGTTTTAGAAAATAGCAGAAACATTCCAGAGAAATTTGTATCTCATTAATTTTTTTATTATTATTATTATTACTTTTGTTTTAAATGAAAGAAAAGTTTTGGAAGAAAAGTTTCAACAGGTTTAGCTGTGGTTAGGAGTTTTGAACGTGCCCAGGACTGACTTAACCTCACCTCAGAATGACATCTGGCCTCTGCCTTCAATGGGACTCAGCTTTCCCCTGGGGATGAGACAAAAGGCTCCACATGCTTGCTAATACCATGCTCACACCGTGTGGTTTTAAAAACACCTGAAACAGAAAAATAACCATTAAAAAGAGGAAGAGCAATCCCAAGCTTGATGCCCAAATGTATTATTTGTGAAAGGAAACTTCCAGAAGTTGGCTAATTTCAGCATCTACATTTTGATAATTTGGCTAAAGCTGCAAGATCTGGAGAACAAGACTGAAAATCCCCCCAGAAGCCAGGTCCTCAAGAAATATTCCATACTTCTTTCTCTCAGGCATGTAGAAAAACCACAAGACAAGACTTTCCTCAAGGTCTTATGAAATTCCAGCTCCTGGCTGGATTGGAGAAGAGCAGAGGCAAGTGGAAATGAAAATGTTCTGGAAGAACGTTCACAAGGCTGCTTAAGATCTTGAAGAAGTTTTTGTCCGGATTTGGATGAAAGATGGAGATTAAGGCAAATTCATGTGGTGAAGGAGATCAGAGGGAAAGGGGCAGTTTGCATTTTAGCAGGAAGCTTCAGCAACCTTGAATTTTGTAAGGGCTGAAAAGGGTAGAATTAGATCAGACATTGTCCCACCAGCAGCAGTGACAGTTTGAACTGGAAAAAGCTCAAACTACCTACACTTAGAGATAGATGAAGAATGAGACCCAGCTGAGCAATCAAACCCACACCCAGCACCAAACATTGTCCACCTACCTTCAAACTGAACAGTATTCACTCTAAATGGGGTAAAAATCCCTTTGAACCATTAGAGGCACGTATATGGCACATAAAGGGAGCCTGACTCATCTAACCTGCCTTCCTGGGCAGGAGGAAGCTGGGTGCCCAACATCCACGTGGAGTTTCTCCTCTCCCTGCTGCAGATGGGTACCACACTGCTCCCCACTCTCACAGGGACTCCAATCTCAGCTCTTTTCATTTCCCCAACCAAAATGGCCCCATCAAGACCAAGAGGATGGTGAGCCCTTGTGCATGGTTCACCAGCAGGACATTGGAGTTTGGCTGAGCAAGAAGGTAAAGTGAACCACGGGCCAAACTTGCAGTAAGTGTTTTGATTTTAAAGAGCTGTGCTGTGGTGAGAATGCATGTGCAGGCTGGAAGGAAGCAGCCTGAAAGGGGGGGGGGGGGTTCCTTCCTCAGCTCCTGCCATCTGGCAAAAGGCTGTGGAAGTCATTTGATGCCACACGGAGCAGTTGGGGAGGACCCCATGGCACAGGGAACAGCCAGGGCTTTGTGAGGCTCCACGTGTTTTCCTCCTGAGCCAAAGTGTCAACTCACCAGAGGAACCTCACTGACTTCAGTCCCTTGTTCATGGGCAGCCAACAGTGAGAGGAGCGGAGAGGGAGAGGACAGCAGGAATAGTTCAGTTGTAAGAGTCCTACAAAGCTCATCTAGTCCAACTGCCTGACCACTTCAACATGAATCAAAATGTAAAGTACATTACCAAGGGTATTATCCAAATGCCTCCTGAACACGGACAGGATTAGGGAATCAATCACCTCCCTAGGAAGCCTGTTTCAGTGACTGACCATCCAAAAGGTAAAGAACTTTTTCCCAGTGTCCAGCCTAAACCTCTCCTGGTGCAGCATTGCACACAGCTCCTTTTCCTGCAGTCCAGCACGGAGATAAAATGCACTGAACTACATCCGAAGTTCTCGTAAAGCAATCACCAGGAGACTGGAAAACAGATGCAATTGCATCCCAGTAAGTCTGAGAGCACCTGGACCAGTTTAAGTCCAGGTGTGCACAACAAAGATTCCTGACAGAAACTATGGGGTGGATTTAAATTGATGTGGTTAACTCAGCACTACCCTTCTTTGTAAGCGAATGTGACATTTTCCAACGTGTCCAACCCTTAGCCAGTATCACGCTGCAATAAGACATACACAGAGAATATCCTCACGCCCCAGCACTGTGGGTGTGATTCCCTGGTATCACCTGTTTGGAGCAGCTATCCAGTGAGGATCTTTTTATTCCCCTATTTCTATGCTCCATTTTGAAAGGCCATGGGATGGAACCACACAAGAGCATTCAAAATAAGGCATGCACACACCAAATTTGTTGGCTGCCGCAGCTCCTCCCTGCAGATCCTTAAGATATATTCCTCACGAATTACCAGCAAACAAAGAACTCTTGGGAGCAACTTGCTGTGCACAAAGGCACCCGGAGCTGGATGAAGACACCCGCGGGGGTCTTGTCCCGACTCCATGTCCCATAGCTGGTGCCAGCAGATCAGGTGCTGTCTTCCCACACCCCATGCTAGCTTAACAAAAGCAGCAGCTCCTATCTGGAAGATCTGCATGGGGTGGCAGGGCACCAGAGCCTGGAGCCCATGTGTAACGGTGGCTGCAATGGATCTAAATGCTCACTGAGTGAGCACTGAGGAGCGTACACTTCATTCAGATTCTGAACTTTTCAGGACAGATGTCTCTTGTTACCTGAACATACATTAAACACAACGGGTCCCACGTCCTGCTTGGAAACATTACACATGTGATGCCATAGCAGAATTCATTACCAGCATCGCTCAAACTTTCCCATTCTCAGATGTCATTGCCTTTTCTACAATTTCAGCCTTTCCTGAGACAGGAGGTGGCAGCAGGTCAGCGCCATTCAGCACTCTCCTTCACTGTCGACCTCTCCATCCACTGTGAACACAAAACCTCACTTCCTCCCACCTCCAATCTCACGCTCTGCAACCCGAGCCCTTTCTGCAGCCCAGCAGCTCAGCCTTTGCAGCTCTCAGTAGGAACCACACTGGCTCCATTAATCATCTTTTCCCCTGCCCAGGCATCCCACCCCGCACGCTGCTGCTGGCATCCCCACTTCTGCACCGCGCGCATCTGACGCCGTTTGTTCAGCCTCACCATTTATAAGCCGTAACACGCTGGGCTGCACAGTATCTCTTTTCCTATTCAGATATAGTTCTAGCAACAATCTGGATGAGATCATAGAGAGAGGAAATGACACTTTCTGCCGGTTGTGAGGACCACATGGCAGCATTATGCTGTGAAGTGCCACAGACATTTGATAAAGCTGTATTTGTAGCCATTCCCTCCCTTCCCAAAGCAAAACAAGAGGAGGGGGTTTTCTCCCTGATGTCTGCAATACAACGAGGAGGAAGCTGTGGCAGGGCAGGAGTCAGTCACTTCTCCCAAGGTAACAGCGACAGGACGAGAGGAAATGGCCTCGAGATGCACCAGGGGAGGTTCAGGTTGGGTATTAGGGAAAACTTCTCCCAAAGAGTGGTGATGCATTGGCACAGGCTGCCCAGGGAGGTGGTAGAGTCACTGTCCCTGGAGTTGTCCAAGAACCATGGAGATGTGGTACTCAGGGACATGTTTTATAGGCCAATACTGGTGGCAGGCGTATGGCCGGACTAGATGACCTTAGAGGTCTTTTCCAACCTTAATGATCCTATGAATCTATGAATGTCCAGACGTAGAAGCATCTTCTCATGAAATAAACAGCTGGGAAAGCTCAGGTACAGACCAACTGATTGGTTCCTATCAGCCACACATTGCTCACTTCCCTCCTAGCAAGCAGAGCAGACACAAATGACTTCCCTACACCTGGAAACATAAATCCAGTTTCTGTAATGCCCAGCATTTGAGAACGGCGCTTCTCAGCTCCCCTGCCTCTTTCACAGCCATGTACAACTGGGGCAGATAGAAGACCAAGCCCAAAGCCCAACAGAAAATGTGATCCTCTCCAGGGGGAAATTTCAACTTTTCAGCCAAAAAGTGCAAACGGTGTCCCAGAGTGCTTTGAACTTAATGAGGCATGTTATTTTTAACTTTTATAGATGAAAATGTCATTAAAAGCAAACATATTTCTAGAAGGGGGGGGGGGGAAGCTGAATTCCCTGCAGTTTGGGCTCTTTTGAGACCACCTCTACTTTCAACAGAAGACGATGGGTTATAAAAAGAAGACAAACACACCAGGCATCTTTTTCCTTTCCACATAGGGCACCACAGCGTTGCTTCCAAATAGATTACAGTACTGTTTCCTCTCATTTAAAAAATCATTTGGTACTCCTGTGTAACCGAGAGCCAGGTCTCCCCCTGCCAGCACGGCCATCTGAAGGCTGTCAGAGGAGGCAGCGAGTGGGAACCCAGCCCAGGGCAGATGGCTCCGTACCCAGTCAGGCACAATAACAATCACTCAAAATCCGTAATCATAAATTGAACTGAATTGAAAGCTCTGTGCAGGCAAGGAATTTACTTCATTTTGGGGTTTGTTTTATTTGTCCTAAGGGCTACTGGCACAGATGAGAAGTAGGAGGGGAGCTTGAAATCAATCTTGCTAGAACGGCTTCATCCCAGCAAAAACATCCACGCACAAAGTAGCTTGCAGCAAACGATCATCTGGTGGCTGCTTCTGAGTTATAGCAGCACAAAGTTGGGCTCTGACTCCATCTCTGGGCATTCAAGCACTCTGCACCAGCAGCACTTGCAATTCAAAGATGCAGTTTTCAGTGCCAATAGAAATCAGGTTTCTTTCAAACAGGATCTAAAGGTGGATTTAGGAACCATTGCGGAACCACACTGAGAGCAGTTTTGCTCAAATCCTCCGTCCATCTGCTAATCTTCCACCTCTCTCCAGGAAGCACGTGTCAATGGAACGATGCAATGACTTTATCCACACAGATCTCACTGCTCCTCGCTCTCCCCAGGCTCTCACACTGGTAAGTGTGGCTCCTCAGAACTCACAACGTGAGGAATGCTGAATTTTCTCCAGGAAAAACAAACTCATCTCCCAGGTCAGGGAAATGTGACTCAGTTGTAACATTAGCAAAGCCTCTTTTGGACAGAGGTGAAGAAGGCGGACATAATCACCATGCTTCCCCTGGTCTAATCTGCTGAGGCTCTGGTGCAGATCCCAGAATCCATCCCAGCAGCACCATTACAGCATCTCCAAAGAGGCGTAGGAAGGATGGAGGCTCCAGCTCTGCTTTACTTAGAGGCAAACGCCCATTCCTAAGCTCTACAGCTCCCAAAGTTGCCAGATATTGCTTCCCCGCAACAGCACTGGGGACGCAGGGGTATCCTTCATGATTTGATTTACTGAAGGATTACAAACACCACTGGGAAGCTTTCAAGCCAAGCACACATTGCATTCCCAGTTGTTCTGCAGGGAACAGCACGATCTGCTCTGTTTGCACCCTTTCCCTAAGAGCAATCTGCAGCCACATCAGTGCCATCACCCTGGCAACAGGAGGAAACAGCAGGAGCCAGAGCACAGCTGAGAAAAGAGCAAAGGACTCAACCAAAAGAGTAGCTGGTGTTGGCAGCATCCCTCGCCTGCACGTTGGGCAGTGAGGACCATCCTGCAGCAAGGAGCTCTCTGCAGGACACTTGGCCATCGGGCAACCAATAACGAGAACGAGATCTCCAGTTCCTGGTCAGCCCAGAATCCAGGATGGGAAAAATGGGAGGGATCTGCAGTCCCAAAACTGACTGTGACAGAGAGCAGTTCTGCTTGTGCATGGACGAAGGCCTCAGATGACTTTGCCTTTCTTCTGAAAAAGACACACAATGAAGGCTTACTCCATGGCAGCACAATGTTTAGCTTCAGCGGGGACATACACAATTTCTGACAGGGGTGAGCTCCAAACCAGCTCTTTAATGCTGCTGGCTCTAAATCTCTACCTCTCTGGAGTAAGTCCTTATGGATTTATTCCAAGCACCAGGTTGGGTTCCCAAACGGTGCCAACCAGATTGGAGGCCAGTGGAGCTTTGCCAATCTATACTAACTTTGTATTTACAAGTATTTACATCTACTTTCAATGGGCAGAATTTAGAGATTTGGAGAGGTCAAAGTGTTTAATGCGCACTAAATCTCTCCAGATTATAAAAAGCAGCACTAAATCAGCAGAGTGAATAAAGGGGGTAACGGGCTGACATTTCACAGGCCTCGGCTTTTGGACATGGGCCACAGCCAGGACAAAACCCCCAGGCACGGCCCTGCAGCCTAATTCCAGGAAACCATACAGTGAGGTGATATCTGCTTCAGAACTTAGAGTCCTGGGGTGAGTAAGGAGCATGGTGGCTGTCAGCTCGGGCAGCTTCGTGTCTCTGGGTTGGTGGGCAGCCATGAGAACCCCTTCCTTCCACGTTGTGCCCCTCTGCTTAACTCACAAACCACGTCTGTTAGCATCCCCATGCGCACCAAGCTTTACCCCAGGCAGAAGGGAGATCAGTGCGCTTTTCCAGAAGCAGACAAAAAAAATCATTGGAAGGGTGGCATTCCTTTTCAAAAGGGGTCAACAGCAGGCCATCGATACAAGAAAATAGGTCATGGCATCTTAATTGGGAAATCGTGAATTTGGGGCTGTCCTCGTGCTGGTAACACAGCGAAGACCTTTGTTCCAAGCACTAGGCAAAAGCCAGCCCTGTTAGCCAAAATAATTTTTCAAGCAAATTCTCATTGAATAAATCTTTTACGCTGAAGGGAACATTTTTCGGTACTCTGTTTTTTAACACCATTAACTTTAACTGTCAAGCCTGACAAGTATGGAAAAGTGTTTTCTTACAAAAGTTAATAGAAAAAAACTAAAAGGAGTTTTTTCTCACTACAAATTAACTCCCCGTTTTGCCATTTAGCTCTAATTGCTATTTTTCTCCGTCCCAAATCGTTTTTCCTCTCCAAGATCTGGACTTTAAAGAGTCTGAGTAGACAGGCTTTAATACTTGTTTATAGAAGTCCTGCACCATGGATGTATTGTAATGAACTAATTATATTTAAGAGAAGGATCTGTGAACAACCATGACCTGTTAATCCCATTCACTCACACACTCCTGGTTTTCTCCCTACTGTTTCCAAGTGTCTCCATGAATCCTTCAACATATTCAGGAGTCTGAAAACACAGTGGGACTTGCAGATCCAAATCAAGACCTAAATTAACAGCCATGTAGGGGTGGCACACAGCACACATCTCAGCAGGGCTTCATCCCTCCTGGCTTTACCTTCTGAGCAGTGTGCCTGGGTTCAGGTGTCCCCTTGGCTGGTGGGGAGCATCCCTATCACCAGATAGCATTGTGAGTGGACAGGGGACAAATCTATTTACACAATAAAGGAAAAATCTCCATGTATAATAAACATATAAACTCCACGTATAATAAATATATAATCCAGCTTAGCTGTGCAGCCGGATGTGCTGCAGGAGTCCTGCTGCCCCAGCACGCTGCTGCAACCAGCTGGACCGCGAAAGGTTAAAGCCCCAAGTGATTTAAAACATGTAACTTGATTTGGAAACGTCTACACTGGTGGGATTTGTGTCAATTTACCTCCGTAACTCTCCAAACTGAGTTAAGCGGCTTCCCAAACCATTGGGGATCACTTCTCCAGGGCTCCCAGGAGAGGCAGCCACCAGCGCGCAGCTGTGTTTGCACTTCTCATTTCCAAGCAGGTGAAGGCATCAATACGAAGCTAAGTGAATTAATCTGGATCTAGAACGCTTTAAGAAATAACAAGGCTTGCAGAAAACTCAGTCCTCGGTTCATCGTTTCTTTCAGAAACCTTCACCCAAGCTGGTAAGAAATGATTCAATCTCCTAACGCGCTTCTGGATCAGCCTGGATTTGTGGAACAGCCTCTGGTGCTGGGGCTCCTTGGACGAATCCATTACAAACCCAGAAGAGACCGCTATGATTTCCACTTCAGATCTCCAGGATAAGCCAAACCTTAAAGACTTCCCAGAAACGATTCCTCCTAAAATGAGAGCGGATATTTTTAGGAAAAGAAACCATGTACAAATTTTCCAGCGAAACGGGAAGCTTCACATTTCTTGGTGTGCTGTTGTGAGTGGCCTGCTGCTCCCACTGTTGAAAACATGTTTTATTTCTAGTCTGAACTCACCTACCTTCAGCACCTCTCTGCTGGATCCTGTTACGTTTGTCTGCTGGACTGAAGTCAGCCTTCGGTCGTTTTCATGCCTCCCTCCAGCCGTGTTCAAGTCTCGCCACCACTTTCCCTCATTAGGCAATGCAATCCTTCAGCCTCCAGGGGAAGATGTGCTTTCTGTAACTTAATAATTCCTAAAACCTTTCTCTCGGTTCTCTCCAATTTATCAACATCTTCCTCAAACCACCAAAGTCCCAACTGGAAACTGCAGGAGAAGCACCTTCCTTCCTTGTCTCAAATATTCCTCCCTTTTATGCAGCCAAAGAAAACATTTCTCTTTTTTGCCACTCTCCCATGCAGGGTTGGTCCTCGGCTGAGGCTTCTCACAAATCTCGAGTCATTGATCCCCTTGATACAGCCCAGCTCTACGTGGGCTCTATTAGAACACACTGCTTGTTTCCATCCAGGTTACTAATGGAATGTAAATCATCCTGCACTGGTGATCCGTCCTTTAATTTATTTATCTCTTCTTCATATGTTGACCTCACCTCAAAGACAGACCAGCAATAACTCTTGGGCTCAATTAGAAACACGTCTACCCACTGATGAATTCCCATTTAAAATTGGAGATGACAGCAGTTTTTTTACCCATTCCACAAGTGCCTAATTGGTTTTCTATCATTTGGGTTTTACATAAAAAGTTACTCGGAGCCAAGACAACACTTTCACAGGAGCTCAGAGTAATTTGGGCTGCGAGGAGGTCACCCAGCCCGCCCTGCTGCTCAGAGCAGGCTCAGCCCCAGGCTGCTCCACGATACCCAGGGCTCCACGGAAGCCTATGACCTCACTACTCATTTATCAACGCAACTTGTAATCTTCCTGGAAAAAAAAAAAAATCTAATTAGACAAGCACCATATTCTGTAAGCCCATGTTGACTGACACTACTTACATTAATCCCTCTAATTCTTCACTAATTACATGTACTATCAGCAATTCCATTATTTTGTCTAGGATTAATGTCAGACAGAAGAATCTGTAGTTATGTGAGCCACCTTGTTTATCCCTTAAAAAATAATAGCACAAAAGTAAACTTCTTCCACACAGGCATAACCTGCTGGTATTCATTATCTCTAATTAAGAGCTACTATATAATATTCTTTCGGTATAAAAGGTCCTTTCTTGTTATAAGACATGATCACACAACCTTGCCTCTCCCCCTAAGAAACAGAAATATTTGTTGAACTCTTCAGAATTCTGTACAATATTACTAGCACTATCGTTTTCATGTAGCACTGATCTATTGTAAACTTAATTATATCATTCAAGAAAGAGAACTGCATTTCTATGGGGATTTCACTTTGAAAGCCATATGTTGAAGCCTTGTACTGCAAATACTAAAAATGTGCTCGGAATTCCTAAAATTACACTTGAAAATATCCAGACACAGAAACAATCGCATCTAACATAGAAGAAACTCTATACTGGGCCTCATTTTTACAGATCAAGGGGAACTGATGACAGGATGTAAAAATATAGTAGCAGCTTAGGTACAAGAGACTGATTTGATTACATTTGTTATGTGCAAATAGAATAAAATCCAAGCGAGTAATGTATCTACTTGATGATTTAAAGCGCCAGCTTAACAAAGCTGAAAATAATTACAAAGCAAAACAATTGGGGGAAAGAATTTGAGCAGGAATTCGTGAATGATAATTGGGAACTGCTCAAGACCATTTTTACTGGCTCGCGGAAGAACCACAATCCCGCAGGCTGTGCCGGCTGAAGGCTGCCACGTGTGCAAGGCAGAGAGATGGGAAGCTCTTCCCCATGGAAGACACGAAACGTGAATGGAAGTGAGTATAAAAGAGCAGCGAGGAATCGTACTGGAGCGGTAAGGGATGGCATGCATGGATTGATGGAGAATAAATACACTGGGGACTAATGATGGATGGACTGGTGGTTGGGCTAGATGATCTCGGTGGTCTTTCCAACCTTAATGATTTTATGATTCTATGAAAATAGAAACGGAAGGCTCTTCATCTCCGTGCAGGTCAAAGACTGAGATCCGTAAGCAGAAAACACCCTGCAATGGACAATGCCAGCAGGACCTGTGCTGGAGCCATCCCTGGGTCTGCACTCAAACCAGAACACCCAGAGGTCAAACGCCAAGCACCACCACGTCTGCATTCAGTGCATCCCCAGCACTGCACCCATGGGGTCTGGAGGAGAGATTTTGGGGTGGCTGCTCCACAGCCCCATCTGCCCGGCTCACAGCAGCGCAGACAGTGCCTCAACCAAACCTAAAGGCTTGTCCAACAGGGTTAGCATCCAAAAAAATGAGGACCTGCGGGCCGAGGGAAGCAGCCCAAATGCAAAGTGAAGCTTCTGCCAGATGCACCCCAAAGGTAAGGGGACCTCTGCGTGCTGCAGTAGGCAGATGGCACACAGTAAGCTGTCAGGCTGCACCGTATGGCTGAACCAGAGAGGTCATGCCAAGACCTCCTTGTATGTACTCCCTCCAACCCACAATACACAGGATGCTCTGCTCTAATGGGGTGAAACAGAAAGACAAACAGCCCTCTGCAAAGGCACAGATGCAGCACTTGAAGAGCAGCTCCTCTGGTCAGGACTGCTCTGCAAAGCGGAGCGTTCGAGGGAAGGTCCTTAAGGGTTAATGCCCTCCCCATCTCCTCCTCTTCTCCTCCCTCCTCCCCACTCCAGCGAAGGATCCTTGTGAAAGAATCTGCACTCAATATGCACCAAGAGAGGCTCTGGTCCGGGCTTTTTAATAAAGAGCAATTCCTTTGCATTCTCAGGTGTCCCTTAAAATCAAGCCCTGATATTTCTACTGCGTTATTACCACGGTCTGTAGATGTCTTCAGACTCAGAAAAGCCATTTGCTCTGCAGGTATGCTTTGCCCCTGCAGTGCTGAACAGTTCCTCTCTGTTAAGAAAAGCCCCTCTAGAGGAACTGGTACTTGGAGCCAATTAATGGACCTCTCCCACCTCCTCTCTTGCCAGTTTTTCTTGGCAACAGCATCCAGTCCCCACAGCTGAGACACCGGTCCCTACAGCGTGCCAATAAGCAGTGAAACGGGGAAATAGCACGTGTGACCTCAGCAAGGAGGAGATGCCGTACTTTTTTCTAACCTTCTTAATGATGCACTTCATGTTTCAGCCCTTGTGACGCCGCTAATTAACTCCGGGGAGCGTAGGGGCTGCATGGCACAGATAAATTTACCTCTAAGGATAAGGAAAGCCTCATAATTGCAAACAGGGGAGAACAGTGTTCCTGGAGCCAGGAGGACATGGAGTGGACCATGGAAGGGAGCACCTCCAGCACTGGGGCAGCTGCAGAGAGCTCCATACATGGGGCCCAGCTCCTGAGGTCTGGGCTGAGGAAGAGTCACTCTGTGCAGCCTGATGTTGTTCAGGCTCTGACCTGTCTCCATTACCATGCCCATAGACAGCCCTGGGCTGAGAAGAAAGGATTGCATTCAACTCTCCAAATTGCTACTTAGAAAAAACAACTCACTCCATTCTGGGAGCAGATGGAATGAAGAGGGGGGAATTTAGGTCCAGATTAAGTTTAAAGGCAAGATTTGGAATCGAGGGATCGTGTTTGGCTTCAGATTCACAGATTCTTATCTCTTCAGATGTGATACTCTGACCTCCTGCATAGCACAGGTCACACAACTGCAATCAGAAAAGTCTGTTTCGAGGCCCTTAACTTCTGTTTGAGCTACAGAGTATTCCAAGGAGGACACGCATTCTTGATTTGGAGAGATCAAACCATGGAGAATCCATCACATAGCCCAGTAAACTGTTCCAGAGGTTAATTACTCTCCCTGTTAAAAATTTGTACCTTATTTCCAATTTGAATTTTTCTGGCTTCAGTTTCCAGCCATTGGACCTTGTCATGCCTTTGAGTGCTCAATTAAAGAACGCTAAAGCATCAGATCCCATTTCCATCTGTCAGTGCTTAAACACAGAAAGCTCAGTAGCTGGTTCTCATGAGGTTTTCAGCAGGATCTGAGCGACCAACAGTAACGGCTCTGTCTGCTTTCAGGTCTGACTTAGGAACCAAGCCAAAGGGGTGAATTAGTTTTTAGTAATTAGTGATTCTCTTGAAAGAGCTGGGCAAGAAAGGGATCTGGATGGAAACATTCTGACAAGTCTGTTTCCTTATCTGAACGCACCACTTTCTCCACGGTGAAACATTTCATTGGGAACCTTCAGCACCAAAGCACAGCAGTGAGTTCCTTGCATCCCGCTGTGCAGGCTGGGTCACAACACACACAAGCACCCAACTGGGATGGATGTACTGCTCCCTAAACCACTATGAAAACGAAACTCTCCTCTCAGTTTGGGCTGGGAGAGCCTCTCTCCTACCATCTCCTTTCTTCTTCTTCCATCAAGAAGAAATCAATTTGCTGACAAGCAAAACAAAAGTCTCCACGTTCAACTAAGTAGCAAGAGATGCCACACACAATGCTATGGGACAAGCTCCCTGCCCAGTCACTGTCCCACCTGCTCAGTATCTGCTCAAGTGCAGACACCTCCACTAACAGGACTTTTTCTCTCTCTAAAGAACAACAGACAGCTTCTAGAAAACAAAACTGAAGTCTGACTTGGACAAGACTCATGAATCCAAACTGCCTGAGTGAATGGTGGGGCAGCCACCGACCGCTTTCAAGTGAACCTCAGAGGGATGCGCAGGGAAATGGAGACTTTGGATGGGAGCAGACTTGGGATCTCCCACATGCAGGATGTCACTGCGCTGCTGCAAGCTCCAAGGACAGCCAACGCTTCCCTCCTTGAGGCACCGGTGCCACATTCTGCCATTTAATTCGTTTGCCGTATGACAGGCAGAAGAGCTACCTGAATATGCCTGGAGCCCAGCAGTTTTGTCTTGCTTTCACTGTTTCCTCTATGCATGCAACCTCCATTATGCTTATGGAAGAAGGGAATCGAGTTTACCTCCCAGACAAATACTTATTTGCAGGCCTATCAGCAAAGAGTCACTTTGGGTTTTCATTACTTCAACTCCAACTGCTACTTCTCCCATTGCTTTCCTATAGAGCCCAAAAGACACAACCACAACGATCTGGAGTCACAGATGACACCACATGCAAAGCCCTGATGCCAAGAGCCATGCAAATTTGGGAAAATAATGCAGCAAATCCTGAAGGTCTGTCCAATTCATCAACAAACACTTTTTGTCACCAGAAGTGAAAAGAAGCACCAAAGGTCTGTTCTGTCCTAGAGAGCACTCAAATCTGAGGGAGTCCGATTCACCCTCATGATGTCTGCTTCCAAAAAGCCAGGTCCAAAAGGCCACAGGGAATAGGCTTGGCCAGGAGCTGACAGCTTTTCCATGGATGATCCATCTTCACTAAGATGATACAAACTCAGAGATACCTGTCAATGGCAAAGACCTCCCAGGTCCCCTCACCTTTCCTCTGGCCATCACAGGATTGTTCCCAAACCTGTGGCTGCCCACAGCTGCTTAAAATGCCATTGAGTAGGAAAACCCTTTGAAAGGCAGCCCTGTGACCCAAGGGATCCTGGCTGATTTGTGCCCAATGCAAAGCCCTCCTCCAACACAAAAGCAGCCCTAGGCAAGAAACGAGGCTCCAGCAGGTCAGCTTCATTCCTCGTGTTCCTCAGGTCATCCTTCCCCGAGAGTTCTGTTACTGAGCCTATTTCTGACCCCATAACCTTGGCCGACTTAGTCTTCCTATATCAGAAGGAAATGGAGATCGCTTTTATTGTATCTACTTGTCTCAGATTTATTGTACCCAGATGGATGATTCTGGGCTGCGCTTTCTATTAAAAGGTATCTTTATTTTATCACATCAATAAGAGAAAGGTATGCGGGTCCTGAAGTCTGTTCAGCCCAACCATCAGACACACAGTATTTTGCTTTCCAGAAGAGAACTGCTGGAGTTACTAAGGCCCTAAATTAGCAAAACTCACAAGTGTAAATGAAGCTTGAGAGTACATGCTTAAGTCCCATGAAGACTATGGTAAATTACAGTCCAATTCCAGCAGGCACTTACAGTCTTTTATACCTACATTTGTAACTATATGATTACAGGTTATCTGAACACGCACACCTCAAAGCACGTGCTTGAATATATTGCTGAATCAAAACTCCAACACCTTCCGTGCCTGCCCTGCAGCAAAACACAGCAGAGTTATCAGCATTCCTATTAGCCGTGACCACATCTTAATAAAATGCAGTTTTAATGCTGGGCAAAGCCCCGTGCTATCCGACCTGATCAAAGCACCAGAGGCTGCTAAATGACAGCACCTGCATCTGATCTTGCCTTTACACAGTAAGTGCAGGGACACGAGCTCATAAACAAGTGAGGAAACACATTTAACCAGCAACCCACAACTTACTCTCAACAAGCTTACCGATGTCAGCACATGTGATAAAATTAGCCTGTTGGAGTCTGTGATTTTGGTATGATTATCTGCTAATTGCATGCTGTAAGCTGAGAGGGGTGGGCTTAGCAGCTCGCCGGGGGCTGCTGGCTGCTTGTCTTCCCACAGAACTTGCTCACAAGGCATCTAAAAATAACTTTATAGGCAATTCTCCCTCTGAAGGGAGAGGCAGGGCAGAACAAGAGCAGGCAGGTTAACCTCTTCATGCCTGAACATCCACGTTTGTGCACAGGTATCCGATCTCCACGTCAGCAGAATCCAGCCCTTGGGCTCCTTTTCACCAAACACAGCCTATGGGCAAGGCCTTAACACTTGTTTTTCTCATTTCCTCCAAATTCAGCTTGCTACATCATCACATCTACCCTTCTCCTCCAGCACCTACGCAAACGACTTTACCTGCTCCACAAGCTGGATGCTCTCAGTGCTCTGCAGGGCACTTGGGCTCTGCTGTAAAGTACCCACTAATGGAGAACAGCCTGGTGTCATGCAGGGCTGCCCTGCCCATCACACACCACAGCAGCACAGTTTGGGTCTCATGCAGACACCGTGAGCAGAGGTTACCCAGCAGCTGCCCTGCACCCCTGCTCCTCTGCCTGCCCCCACGGCCCCAGCAGCAGCTGCTGGCTTCCACCCGACTCTGCCTTTATGCACAGGGCATGTTTATCCCGTATTTCTCCCAGTTCAGGTCATAATAAAGGACAGAAACACCCTAAAATGTCAGGGAAAATACGACGATGTGCATTGTCAGAGGTAGATGACAAGTGCATGAAAGTAGTTATTTCAACGGAGGAAATCTATCACAAGAGCAGGAAAAAAAAAACCAAATTGGATGAAACACAAACAAAATTTCATCCATTAAGCAATTCTATTAGGCTGCAGACCAAAGGAGGGTATTGATTCAAGGAACACAGTGTGAGTGACTAAATGCTTACGAGCATCAGAGACCCACTGCAATCAATTACTGCTCACAGCCAGTTACTGGAGCTGCTCTTAGGATGTGTTTTCCAACATCAGTGATTTGCTGAAAAACTCTACTGCTGGTGCTAAATACAACAGAATGCATATAAGGACTATGGGCAGGGATCACACAGGGAAAATTTAAGCCTCTGAGCAAGCTAATTATATTGTTAATGACAGGCAAAGCAGGAGAGAGCACACAGACCTTATGGGAAGTTTGAACTCGTACATTTTAATACAACATTCAGAAGAGACCAAGCTTTTCTATTTCTTGGACAATCGGTCACTTTTTTCATTACAAATTCATCCCTATATTCAACATGATGAACTTTTATGTTAGACGAAAAGCAATCAATGTTGGTAGCTGTGAAGGCTGACGTCTCCCTTAGCACTGGTACAGGCTGCCCAGGGAGGTGGGGGAGCCCCATCCCTGGAGGTGCTCCAGGACCGTGGGGCTGTGGCACAGAGGGACATGGTCAGTGGACATGGTGGGGGTGGGTTGGGGTTGGACTTGGGGATCTGAGAGGTCTTTCCCAACCTCAGTGATCTGTTGACTCTTAGACAGCACACGGGCAGGTGGGTTGGCACCTCCAGTAAAGACAGAGGTAAAAGCCTAACTAAAACCAGTAACAAAATGACAGCTTGAAAAAATAAGGGCAAACTCATAGGAGCAGCAGCAGAGAAGCAGTGCCGGAAAACTCACTGACGAATCTAAAGTTTCCAAATAACTTCATACTGCCATGCAGACAAGATGCATTTGTTAAAGGCTTGGCTTTTACAGATTGCTGAAAAGTAGGTGAAGTCACCTGCATGTCTTGTAGAGCTCTTCTGCCTTTCATCCCAAATGAAGACATGAGCCAGCCCTGGTACATATTGAACAGGAACACCACCACATTTTCAAGTCTCCTGGTGCTGGCCCATCTCTATGCTTCCACTTGAGAAGAGGCTAAGCCTTTTTCCCCAGACAAAACTCAGCAAGTGCTGAGGGAATGCAGAATCCTGCTGGGCAGAAGAGAGGCGTTTTGCATGACCATTTCCCTTCTTCTGCATTAATCCCCCTTCTGCATTTCTCCTATGTGGGTAACATAACATTACTTTCACAACCCCCCCCTTCCCTGATCCCATTGCTCCTTGGGGCTGGCTTCTGTCAGCCCTTCCCCAGGCACAGTAAGGTGCTCCCCCCACGGGGTGGGATTCACTGAGAGCTCTGCCTTCCAAGAGTGCCTTTTGCATTTTGCTAATTCTCAGCGTAAATAAAATAAAATAAAATTAAGGAACGAGGACAGCTGCTGGAGGCTGTTGTGAAGCTGTAATTTAGCAGGGTTTATGAAGCCAGACACCCTGCCTCTTACAGAAAGCACTGTATTCCCAAGAGATGCTTTAGAAGAATGGGATAGGATATAGTTCCAGTATTTGCTCATGTAAATTGTTTTTCTTCCCCCTTTTTTTATTCTGTTAGCTGACGCAAAGGATTAAAAATATCAACGTGTGGAACTCATGCAGACAGTCCCTCAATAATCCATTTTTACCCACCAGCCCTCCAGTCTGAGAGCTCAGAGACCAAAACCAATAGGTGTTATGAGACCTGAACTGATTGCAATGTAAAATGCCAAGAAAGAAAGGAGGCAGTTTCTTAACTTTGGACTGAAACCAAACATGTCAAGAAACTCCATCAACACTCCTCCCACAGAAGCTGGCTGTACAAGAAAGGCATGGAGCTGCTGGAGGGGATCCAGAGGAGGACACGAGGAGCTGGAGCACCTCTGCTATGAAAAATGGTTGAGGAATCGGGGTGTTCAGCCTGATTCTGTGGCCATCCAGGAGACACGTGCTGCAGTGCCTCATTAACCTCCTAACATAGGTTTGATATCCCCTCTTTTCCCTGAAGGCACATCCTTACCTGCCACAGCCTGACCACATAGAACGTCCACGATGCAGCATTCCTCATCTCCGTGGTGTTTCAGAGGTCCAAAACATGCCAAACCAACTGTCCATCTGTTGACAATTTCACAACACGTGAACACACTTGATTTTGCTCAGTACCTCACTCACCTATCAATACCCACAGGCCCTCTTCCCTCAAACAAGTGTTTTATTTTGCTGAAGAAGGCCAAGCCAACCTGCTGACGGTTTGGTACCAATTCAACAGAACAATTCAATACACGTACAAATTTCTACTTCCATTCATCAATACTTATTCATAGATGAAATGAAGGAGCTGCCTTCCAGGCACATATGTTTAGCGTCAGCTCATGACTGGAAGCTAAATGCACCTCCCTGGTTCCAAAAACCTCAAACAAAGGGCTCCTGTTCACTCGAGATGCACAGCCAGGGTCGGGCAGAGGTGAGGAGTTATCCCTATCTCAAGGTTACTCACACAGCGCGTGAACTCCGGGATCGAGTTGCAGGCTGTGCAGCAATTGCTCACTCAAAGTCAATCACTTCCAGTGGAGGCCAAGAAAAAGCAGAGGCCTCTGGGTCCCGCTCAACCTCCAGGAGGGAATGGGGCTGTCTGAGCAGCATTCTGTCTCCAAAGAGCCTCCTGGATGGCAGGGCTTCTCCTGCCAGCCCCCTCACCAGACTGCAGCAACATGACTTACAACTTCTTGAAGTATTTTGGAATTAATTCCAATTCAACAGGGCAGGAGAAGCACGATCAGGTCAGGAAGAGGCATGAGAGGTCCTGGGAAGGTCTGCTTGCCCAGGCACACCACGCACTGAAACATCCCTGCCCAAAGGACCTCTGCCATGGGCTATGGTCTCCTTCCACCATTAGCAAGCCAAAGATCTGCTCCACTTGCCCCTCACCCAAAAGGCTCAGTGGGTGAAAAGTGTCTTACAGAAGAGCAGTCAGGAAAACCATGAAGAAGTCAAATTCACTGTAATTTTCACCTATATTAAAGAAAGTATTTTCCCTAAACAATGCATAGTCAAGAAGGATGAAAGGATGAGAGACAGGAACCGCTATTATGCCTAAAATCTCTGCACTCAGTGAGCCAATTACCGTCACCAAGTTACAAGTACATTCTGCAAACACAAGGTTTCAGTCTTGGGACCATCCACCAATATCTCATTTGCTTTAAAGCAATGCCTTTAATTGCACTGCCCAGATGTGTGATCTGAGCATCTGACAGGGCAATTAATACTTAGTGGTGAAGATCAGCCTCTATATTCAGAAGCGTAACTGCTCTCTGCCTCACTGGAGAGCAGAGCCTGCATTGGGAAAAGGGGAACACGGCTCCATCCCCATCCTGCTGCAGGCTGCTCGCAGCAGCACTAAGTCCTGATGAATTTCTGTCTCATCCCACAAGGAATTGCAAGGCTCAGGGCAGTACTGTTTGCAAAGTGCTTTGAAACCATCCTATGGAGACTATAGAAATGCAAAGTAGTGTTATTTTATTACCTTTCCTAAGCTTTCAGCATTTCCAGCCAAACTTGGGCTGCCGACTCCTCACACGCACGCGTCAGAGGGGGAATTCTTGTCTCCCTAACCAAACTGCTGTAAGTTTTTTTGCTGAAACAGCTTTCCTGTGGATGCAGGCAATGCCCAGCAACGCAACCTAGGCAACTGGTACACACTTCCTGCAGCCCCTGGCCATCCCTAGCTCCTGATGCTGGGGCGCAGACAATTCCCACTAATTCAGCGTTGCATTGCACAGTAGCAAACAAAGCACCAAACCCAAAGCGCTGCACCACTGAACCCCAAGTGCTGCACCTGCTGAACACGGTGTCCCACTGGGAGCAGCATGTCCCCAAAGGAACCAGCACAGAGCGGGATCAGCTGGTGCTTTCGCCCACCCCGCACAATGTATTTCCCTTCTATTCTTTCCCTCCTCTTTTACACCGGTAGATAGGAACACAGAAGAGCAATCTTTCATCGACATCAGAAGCCATCAATCATCCTCTAAAAACAGCTGAATAATAGAACAAAAAGAGAAAGAGAGAGAGAGAAAAGGGTCGGGGCGGGTCCTTGGGTATGGAAATGCCTGGCCTGGTGAAATATACTGTAAATTAGTCTGAGGCAGGGGAATTCGGAGCCAGCAGGGGCCCCAAAGCTCACTTAATATCAACTCCAGAAATATTACACTAATGTATTTTTAAATATGATTTACAGGATGCTCTACCTAAGAGCATCAAGTGGATGGAGGAAAATGAAGAGCGGGGCTGGCACTAATGATGCGGCTGGGGAGGAAGCCACTGCCTCCCTGCTGCAGGACCCAAGGCTGAAAGGGAGAGGAAGAGCACGTGAAGGGCAGCAGGGCTGCCTCGCCAGGTCCGCAGATTCTCTCAGAAATAAGAGCAGTGGGGATTTAGGCACGTGGTTCCCATCATCAATAAGGCACTTGAGCAGCTGGAAACCTTCACCCTACAGAGTTTGGATGGGGTGTATCCCCACACAGCCCAACCCCAAGGGACAACGTCCCAGGCTACTTTTAGGGTACACAAGGCCAAGCCAAAGCCACCTGCAGGTAGGGATGCAGGTACAGCTTCTCCGCAGAATAAGCCCTCCTATACACGTAGGTTGCTCTGAATATAATGCCTCTTATTTATTTCCATGGAAAATAAGACAGATACAAAGAGCACGATAACACTACTGAATAGAGCAAATTCTCAGCTACAAAACAGTCTTTTTCAACAGTCACCACCATTAGCTATGCCTTTTTGTCAGTGATGAACAAGAGCCTGCATGCCATGCTTGTAAATGTCTGCACCAGCGGAGGTGACCACTGCTTCACAGCTGCTACGATGGTGTCATCACTAGGAACATGTTACCCACACAGTCCAACTTTCACTGTGCTCACATCCAATGTTTGGTCTCCACAAACATTCACAAGTGTTGATGAACGTCAGTGGGTGCCCTTTTTTCCACCTGGAGGAATTCAATTCCACCCCTTTGCTTCATCTGCATTTCCATGCCAGACGCCATTTGTCAGATTGCCCCGCTGCTGCCCTCTGTCACATGGCAACAACACATATTAGGATATTGCTGGGAAGGTTCAACCTCTAACTGCCACCCCACCAACATCCGCCTCTGGCATTGAGGGCCAACAGAATTAAAAGAGGAGGCATTACTTTGGGAGCAGCTCCAGGAGGATGAGCTCCAAGTGGAACAAAGCAGAGATGAAGCTGCTCCACAGCTTGTTGCACTGATTCCCTTGCAAACGCCCCTGCGATGGGCTCAGCTCCACTCATCCCACTGCAGAATTCCCCTCCAGCAGCAGCAGATGCCCCTTCCAGCAGTATTAGCTCCCTGCCACAGGAGTGCAGCCAGCAGTGATACAGGAGCACAGGTCCCAGCCTGCTGTCCCCACACTAAGGACAACCAGATGGCCCTGGCTGCACAGGGACAGCTTCAGCAAAGCACTTCAGCATACGTTAAGTTTCAGCATGCTCAGAACTGTCCCCAGCCAGCACAGCACTTCAGCATGGGAAGAGGAGTCTCTGGTAAGGGACTGAAATTAAGCACAGTTTGGTGAACTTAGCCACAATGCTGTCATCCCAGTAATTTTCACCTGCCTGGGCTTCTTTCGTAATAGCTTATTTTTAATTAAAATGTCCTTCAAGAAAGAAAATAAAGACTCGCTCAGTTTAATGCTCTGTTTCCAATCTCGGCCGATTAGAGGGTAACTGAATAAAACAAAAAACAAATAACTCCACTGTAACAAGCTCCCACCGCATCACCGTGTGATTCCGACAACGTATTTCAAGTTATTAACACTCTTTGTAGTTCTATTCATCATCATCTCCAGAGTCACGATACTTCAAGAGGCAAGTGAGCTTTTAATGAGCTCTCAGACCAAAACAGGAAAGAAAAAATACACCCCGTGCACAGCACTCTAATGATCACCTAATTCATTTCATCGTATCCGCTGTTGTGATTTATGAATTAGGCAGAAAGATCGGAGATGTGAAGTAAACCTCATGTAAGCAATGCTCAAAATAAGATGCCTGTTGCAGGCTGTAAGAAGTGATGGGTGGTTCCCCAGTGTCCTTCTGGAAGCCTTGCACAGAGCCCCGGGCTGCAGCACAGCACATCGGGCCGGGTTCTTTGGCACTTTCTTCCATAAATGACTTTCTGTGACTTTACCTCAGATCCGTAAGACTCCTGAAGCCTAAAGGCAGATGGATCAGACCCCACAAAGTCATGGAATCACTCAGGTTGGAAAAGACCTCTCAGATCATCTAGTCCAACTGCCCACCTACCACCAATACTGCCCACTGACCATGTCCCTAGAAACCCAGGCTCCCTGCCCCTGCCCCATACCCATGGGGCATCATAGGAGTAACAAGCAGCTCCCCCCAAAGCTCTTCCATCTGCATGCAGGGCTCAGAGCTCCCACCACAATGGGAAGCGATGGCACAGGGAGCAGCATCGCCTTCCTCTTCACTGCCCCAGTGCCAGCTCCTACACCTCCTCACAAAGCTTCGCATCCTATTTGCCTTTCCCACCACACACTGTAATCCCTCCAAAATTCAATGCAGCACCACTAAAACACGGCTGTGCTCTTCTTACCAGGCATCACCTGCCCACCGCTGCACTTTGTTGCCCAAAAGCCCACTGCAAAGTGCTTCACGTGGGTTGTTTCCACCTGTGCTCTGCTGTGGTCCTCCTCAATGGGGGGAACGTTGGGGGTTTCCCACTGCTGCCCCTCTGCTCGGTTTTAGCAGAGGTTTTCACACCTACCACACTTCTGACTGTGAATATTCTCCTCCAGCTGAACATGGTGAAAGATCCTAAAAACAGGAACCTCACCAAGGATGCAGGAATCCACCACCATCCGAAATGCCCTGAATTCATTAGCAGGTACACCCAAATAGCAGCCACCACCCGAACTGCAGAGCTCAGAGCTCCAGCTGTGCAGAGGAATGGGTACATCCTGATATAGGATGCCCTGGGAAAGCACCACGCACACAGAACTGTCTGAAGAGATCCATGATCACGGTATTTTCTCAATGAAACATCTGTGAAGATGTATAGGGACACCTGGACACCGGGCAGGCAATCCCACAAAGCAATCTGTCCGAGCAGGGCACGGGAAGCAGCGCAGCCTCAAAGGTCAAGCGAGAAAATGAGAGGAGCAGAACTAATGCCACCATCAGCCGGTCTCTGAGATGGGAACGGCACCTATGGGGAAATGAAACACATCCTTCACTGGATGTGTTTCACGTCACTGGAAAGATCTCAGCAGCCACTGGTTGTGCGTTTCGGAGGCTGCTGAAAATACCTGGCATGGCACATCCCTGTCTGCCGGCAGATAAAGGGATTCCAGTGCCTCTCGCCAAACTCACTGGGATTTTTATTCGCAGCAGCGGGGTTGAACGAGTGGCTGTGCAGTGGGGAGAAGTGACACGTGCCCGGCCACCAGGCAGCACTGTCCTCCAAAACCCAGCTGGAGGGGAAGCAGCTGGCAACCGCACTGATGGACCCTCAGAACCTCCATCAGACCTGGCTGGGAGACACACAGCTCAGCGCTACAACCTCCAGAAAGGTCACTATTAAAAAATAAACACAAGGCTTTCGGTGAGTCCGGGCTGCCTTTAAGCATGGTGAAAACAAACTGCGGATGCGAGCTGTCAAGAGATTGAAGGATCCGATGATGGGAAGACAGAATGCAGACAAAGAGGCGCTGCCCAGGACACCCAGGGATCACCGGGAATGGGCTCCGTGGCTGCATCCCTCCTCCTGGAAGAGCAGAAGAACTGCAGCGTCTCCGAATGTTTAAGGGTTTGATGAAAAGCTTAATTTTTCCCCATAGCAACTTATGGATATGAATCACGGGGAAAGAATGCTGCTGACAGGGAGAAAAAACTGAAGCCTCAGTGATGTGGTACTGACATATCTTTTAGATGGAAAGGAAGATGAATGCTGATGCTGGAAATATTAGTGGAGAACAAGCAGACTCTGCTGTCAGAAATCAATAGCTACAGACTTATGTACGTTGGTCACATCCCGCACCGAGATGAAAATAAAGCTCAGGAAAGTAATTTGCAGGAGGGAAGCAGAGGGGCTGTGCATAAGCAGGAGGGCAGCACCGCAGCTCACAGCCACTGCTTGTCACCAGTACTGCACAACAGGAGGGACTGGGCTTCGTACCACAGTGCTTTTGAGAGATGCCACAAGCATGGAGTGAAGGACAGATGGACTGCAGGACGCACAGACCAGGGCTGGCCTTGCACCCTGCTGGGTAGGGCAGCAACAACACCCTCACCCGTCCCACCCGAGGTTTGAACTCCAAAGGCTGAAAAGCAAACGCTGACACAAGTCTCCCTGGGAAACAGCACTGCTGGAGGCAACAAGTTTTATATACATGCTTGTGTTTACGTGCACATGTCCATGCTTACATAGGCAGACACCCAAGCAGCACGCATGCCGTGACACTGGCACCCAAAGGTGTCATCACCCCAAGGTAATGCCACCTGTGTCCCTCCGCTGCCTGTAGCCCCCAGCATAAGCACAGCTCACAGAATCATAGGATATCCCGAGTTGGAAGGGACTCGTAAGGATCCTGCTGAAGCTGTCCCCACCACCAGGCCGAGCTCCACCCTAGGGACCCGAGAGCCCCTCACAGCTGTTTGGGGATGACATCTCCAACACAAGCTCCCGAGCTGTGATTAAAAAGCACAGATGGGGCTTGATTCATCCCAGCAGAACACTGCGAGGGGTGGGAGCTGCTGCTGGGAAAGGAACAAGAGTCCACGAACCTGCGCCTCTCTGAGTGTCACATCCAAGAAGCAACATGAACCTGCTTTCCTGAAATCCACCCTCCCTGAGAGCTCTGAAGCACCAAAAATCACCACTTTCCCGTTGAAACTGCAGGGCAGCAGCCCGTGGCTGCCCACCAGGCACAGGACTGCCCATGGGGACGCGGGCACCGCTTTCCCTTGGCAATCCAACAGAGCTGCTGCAGGAAGAATCACAGAATCACAAAAGGGCTGAGGTTGGAAGGGACCTTGAAGTCCATCTGATTCCAACACAACGCAGCGCTGAACACTTTCCATCCACCTTAGCCAGAGCCTTGCTAATAAACTCCTGAACAGCCCGTGCGTCTGAGCATCGACGAACTGCAAAGAGAGTTTGACAAGAATCCCAACTCACTTCATGACAAAGAAAATTAAGGAGCAATTGAAGGCCGAGAGTGCCTCGTTAGGTGCACAGTGTAGCCCGCTAGAGCCCAGAGCCAGCACTGAGCCCGCACAGCCCCGCTCATCGCTGGGGCTCTCGCAATCCGTTGCTGGGAAGCAGAAGATGGCAGATAACAGCTGTCTGACAGCACGATTCTTACATCAGCTCCTCGCACCAGGCAGGTCTGGCGAAGCTGACAGTTAAATTCATGTAGTCGAGGTCTGTTTTGCTCTCTCCAAACACCTAAGGATTAGCTTTCCGCACACCAACAGAAGAGCTTTAAGCACTGCTGCCTTCTCAGACCTCCGAGGCTGAGCTGTAACGTTCCCATCCCGCACCGAAATCCAAACAATGCTGTGCCTCCCAGGCTGACACTCGCCTCTGTGCTGCTTTTCCCCATGCACATCGCCCCAAAACACAACGCAAAACCCAAACAGCTGGGACACAATGCATCAGATTTCACTGGGATTAATCCTGATTTCCTCTGCCTGAAGTGTGTGCAAATAACACCAGCTTCCTAAATGAAGACAATAATTTGGGGTAAGGCTGATCCCTCTCCCCAGCCAGCAGGTCAAGGAGGGGATGCTCCCTCCATGGGGCCTTTGATCCTTGCTGCTTGACCTTGCTTTTGGGAACTCAGGAGGGTCAGGGAAATTGTTTTCGGAGCCCCGCAGCCTATTGATCCCCCATTGTCATGGTAATGGCAGACCCAAGAGCCCACAGCTTGTGGCCATGCCACCCCTTGGCACCACGCGTCCCGCAGAGACCAACAAGTGCCCATCAGTTCCACCCCATGAAAGCGAAGGTGAACGCAGGGAGACCTTGCCACCTGTATTATAACACGCAGCTGTATTGAAATTTTCCTGGCAGAGCTGAAATTTGGATGTTTAATTTACTTGAACTAATGGGTCACAGAATTCCCATCTACGCTGAAACTACTAATGAACCTTTGGATGGACAGAGAGACCTCCAAGCTTTGATCCCTTTCATTGCTGTATTTTAAAGCAAGCAGTTCCTTAAGAAGGTTAAGGAAGCAATAATAAAGAATTTTTAGTGTGTGTACATGATCATTCCATACTGATGCACTTCAGCTTTAATAATATTGTATTAAATTTTATTGTAACCTTGCTGACATTTACTGCAAGGGAAAGTGTGTAAGCTTAACAGCCTTATAAAATACAGCCCAGTAATGTACCTATAAAGCATAATATTTCTATACCAATGATGAGCTATTGCAATTGCATCCAATTTAGTGGCTCATTATTAACGAGCGCAATCACCTTCTCAGTCACATGCTCCGAAACGCAGCGTACTATATTGATGCCATTTCACATTTTACAAGGCAGCTGCTCCAATTTTGCTCAGCGGTACAATGATGTGACAGTGGAAATTCTCTTCTCATTATGAATTAGCTGTAAAACGCACCTGATGATAAAGAGGTAAGTCCTCGTGCACATCACTGGGGCTCTAGTATATTCAAAGGAGGGAAATTAGTTTACACTAGCTGAGATCAGGTCCATTAAAGCTGACTTGCCTCCTTCAACTCCTATAGACAGTCTTTTGCAGAGAAATTATACTATTTAATAAAACTTTGATATAAGAGACTATTACTGAAGTCCTTTTACAGGCTCAAAGTTAGGTCTCCAAGCGCCCACAGGCTGCTCCAAGATCCCCTGGCCACCTTTGGAGTTCAGCTACCCGAGATGCTCTCAGGAACCCCTCCTTGTGCCCATCGAGGCCCTTTAGAGCCTAAATGTCTTGGTAAATCTGAGCCCAGTGCTGTATGCTGGAAAAACTCATCTAGCATCAAAAAATTAGACTTTGGTGGAATGTAAGCACCTGCTTTCATGAAAGCACGCCTGAAAGTCCCTGCATTCACAAGCACTTATTCCTAGAATCCCTTAAGGCTCCCAAGTGAGCCCTCTTTGGCCTGCTCATTTCCAGGCTCTCCCAGACCTACCCCATCCTGGAAAGCCAAAGACCTGCTGAGTCCGAGACCTGGCTAAGAAAGAGCTGTACTGCCCTTATAATCCCAAAAGTGGCCTCACAAGCAAGTCCTCTAAGTCCTTCCCAAAGGCACCAAGGTGCTTGACTAAAGAACAGTCTTTTTGCCCTTTTTTGTTGTAGAGGAAAGGACAAGGATACAAACTCCAGCACAGCAACAGGAGCAACAGGCTCCACTGCCCCCTCCAATCAACACAACTTGTCTTCTCCCCAACCCTTTCCCAACGCTGCTTTCAATGCTCAGCTCAACAGAATGCTTCCACCGTCACTCCAAGATCAAATCCTGGGGTTTTTTGAAGGGTGAAACTTCCCAGTGGGCAAAAGGGGAGCAGAGCTACGCTTCAAATACCTAAAAGCTTTATGAGCGTGGTTCCACATCTCCTCCAGCTGCACTGGGGTGCGGCAGGAGGAGGTGATGGGGCAAGACCTACAAGATGTGACGGGTACCCCTAGCGTGAACCCAAGTTCAGGATGTCTAAGAACCTCCATCGCATGACAGAAACACGGCGCGATGAAGTCCTCAAGAGCAGCTGGGGATTTTCTGAGCTGTCAAGGTGACACAGCCTCAAAGCAGTCGGTGTTGCTCAGCAGGACGAGACAAACACAGCTGGTACCTGGAGGAGATTAATTCCGAGAGTCATCTTGGCTGGGAGACAGGGAGAGATTTCGAGACACCGTGTATGTGGGGTAAAGAAAATAAGTAGTTCATTTTCTTAGAGCATTAAGCTGTAATGGCTGTCAAGGGGGATTACTGATATTGTTATGCCAGTGTCAGCACATGCTGTAGAACAGCTAAATTTTGAATTTCCATACTTGCTTAATTTAATGTTCGGATAATCTGACAAATGAAATAGGAGCCTCAAAGACATTTCTTTTCCCCTCTTCCTTTAAAAAAAATCATTCTATTAAGAATGTTAAATTCTTGGGAGCAAGAGCTGGCGTACACGGAGGGCACATACTAATCTCATTTATGCTGAGATTTGCTTTCTGTTAAGCAACAGAAAAACAGCTAATCAAGCATAATTCAATAATACATCATCTGCAGATGCGAAGACTCAGAAGATTGGTATGGAGCTTTGCCTACTAAACACGAACTGATGATCTAGGCCAGGTGCATTTAATTGCACATGGGGTGTGGGAGCACACCTAAATAACTCTGGGGGCTCCTCCCCAGCTCTGGGCCAGCTGCAGCATGGGGGGGCTTCCAGCACATGGCGAGCAGGCTCCATGCTCCAGCACCATCCATTGCCACTGGGCAGCCAAGGCAGGAGCCAGCCCTGCTCCAGATGCCAGCACATCCAGCTCCTCCAACCCCTCTGCCGGAGGCACAGCCAATTGCTTGAGGGTGAAGTCAGCTGGTGGTGCTGCCTTGCCCTCTGCATCACACCATGGGATGCACTGAAGATCTGTACCACTGGGCAGAGCTTTTCCAGACAGCCCCAAAATGACCTTGCAGAAAGCTACAAATGGAAACATATGGCTTGCTCCAGTATTTCCGTGGCTGGATCTTCGCTATTCTGTGCTCAACACCGCCATGCGTCATGAAGAACCCATGAAAGGGTCAAGAGCTGACCCATTTGTTCTAGAGCTATCTGGAAGAAAGCATCTCTGTTTTGGGGGGTGGGTTCTGTGTGATACTTTTCCTTGTTTCAGTCAGATTCAAGGCAAAACGTCAGGTGCTTGAAATCCGCTGCCTAAGAGGACAGGGATGCAGCCAGGGAGAGCTGCCATGGGCTGTAGCCACAGTCCTCATGGCCCCAACTCCTCAGCAGAGACACTGTGCCAAGGACCTACAGGAGGGTCCTCCAGACCTTTAAAATCAGAAACATCCTCACTGCACAGACTCTTTGGCAAACCTGCAAATTCCATCCCCTAAACGTTTTTTAAGCGCTGCTACTAAGCAGCTTCATAGATCAACGTCAACAGCAGGGTAAAAAACCTCATGTTTCGGACTAACTAAAAAGAAACCAGGTACAACCTCTTTGCCAATGCTGCTTCTGGCCAATATCTGATACATAAGAAAAAGCCATCTGGGGAGGCTGGGATGGAAAAACCACTGATAACGGATGGACTCGCAGAAGGATTGTGCTGCGCACGAGGACACGATGGCACACGGACCCACACGCACACAAACAGAAGACAGAGAGGTTTCCCTTTGTTCTCCATCCCGTTTTGTTTTTAACGCTCTATGCTAATTTCTACGGAATTACTACGGCGCATTTGTAAACACACATGAAATGCAGACAGCTCTGCAATCACGGCTGTCTTGGGCTATTAAGTATAATATTTAGCTCAGCCAGATGCCGCCAGAAGTTCGCCAAGCCCATAAAACAAGCTCAAATCACATATTTCTGAAAACAAGAACATGAAGCCATTTTGGAGGAGTTTACATCTATGTTCGAGCATTTGTTTCCTCCCATCTGGCAAACTCCCTCCCAGGGCAGAGAGTTGAAGCCCAAGGGAAGAAGTTTGCGCATTCAGTCGCCTCTCAGCAACACCCTCTCAGAACAGGGCTGCTGGCAGTCCCCTTGGAGCTCGTTCATGCACCACTTTTAACTGCAGAGGCAATTAGAGGAGATGTTATTGCTTTTGATGGCACTGGGAGGAAAGCAGGACCCCGAGCTCCCTGCTGAGTGCAAGCCAGCTTTGGAGGTTTTCATGGTGCTAAAACCCAGCACCCAACCCCCCCTTAAGGCTGCGAGAAAGAACTCTGCAGAGGGAAGGTAACCCCACAGGCTCCAGCCCCACGGATACAGCTGCACATAGGAACCCTTCCACACCGAGCACCTCAGTCAGGTGCCCCATGGGTTTTGGGTTCTGTAGAAAAGCCTGAGGCCAGCTGTGCCAGGGAGGCACCCAGGGGGTGCTCCTACCTGCAGGTGTTCTGAGCTCAGGACATTCCCAGCACTGAGCTTCATGTGTCAAACTGCACCATGAGCTTCAGTTATCCCACAGCAAAACATAGTAGGAACAGGAAAGCAAAGGCCTCCAGATGATGACATCTCTCAAACCAAAATCCTAAAGAGTCTTAAATTATGTCCTGACACAAAGACCAGAAACCTGGAAAGCCACAGGAGGCACCCAGGGACGGCTGCAGCAGGAGCTGCCAGACAGACAGCCGGGGCTCCATCCAGCCCACGTGCCAGTTCCAGTGACAGGCACCAACAGCAAGGAGCCCCAAGAGAAGGTGGGAAGAGCTCATCCTTGCTGGGAACGATGCTCCCTGCCCAAGCCCGTCACTTGCTCTGACATCTCCCACTCCGCCGCACTGAGCACAGCGATGCTCACCCCTACACAATCCCAGACGAGGATGTTCACTTTTATATCATCCATAGGAAGCTCTGGCTGGTTTGACAAACATTTTCATGCATATTATTATTTTATTTTTGAACAATTCCACCAAAGTTGAACAGCACAAGCCATGCTGCAGTTCTGCCTTCGGTGTGCACAGAAGCACACACACCCTGTCCAGCTTTGCACCCCATAGGAGACACCACCTCTCAGCATCTGGATCACACTGTGGTACAATGAGAAGCACCCAAGCTAAACCAGCAGCTCAAAGCACAAAACCAACCGAGGAGGAATCACTCCAAGCTCCTGGCAGAGGGGCTGGCACCACAGACAGCAGCAGGGACAGCAGCTCCTTGTCCCTTCCCTAGGAAACATGCAGGATAGGACACTGGGTTCCAAGGTCTTGAGTTTATCCATGAGGCCGAGCTGCTTGGCCCTGCCCGGAGCCAGAGCACATGTTTGTGGGATACACAGACTGCTTGAAATAGAGGCCACAGAGGACCCATTAGAAATTCAATATTAGCTTTGTAAAATTGCTAATAATTAGCTACAGCTCTTTTCTCCATCACAGCAGCTGGTGACATGAAAGTGATTAAGTTTCTAATGAATAGATTAGGGTTACTGAATATATTAAATAACAAGGTTTTTAATCAACTGTTTATTGATTCCAGCAAGACAGTTCTGACGGCAAAAAAACCACTGGGTAGCAGTGGAATTTATTTATGGGCTAGTGTTCTACATCAGAAATAATTAAAAATAGATTATTTTTCACCAAATCTAGAGCTTTTTTCTCTTTGAGGCAGCTCAATATGGATTAAATTAACCACAAATAATAAATTAAAGGCGAACAGAAAGCTAAATTCAGAACGGAGAGGTGCTCAGAGCCGGGCCGTCAATCTTGGCTTTCACTTCTTGGGACAAAAGCAGCCCCGTGTTTGCTGTCAGGATTCAGCCAGCAGAGACAAAAGCTTGGAGGAGTCGGGCAGACCTCTGCCACCCCCACAGACCCTAAAGGGCCCCATCCCCAACACCATCTGAGGACAGGATGGCGTCACTTAACCACATGGCAAAGCTCGATCCTTGCAGGTCCATTCACATGGGTAGGACTAAACCCTCCTCCCAGTGCGGTGTGACACTGAGCCACGAGCGCTGCTCCGGGGGTCGATCTCACCGCTGGAACGACATCTCCAACCACAACAACAGCTTAACGCTGCAAAGTGTGAAACCACCGGGGACACCCCGCGTCCCAGCCCCGGCACGCCAAGCTAAGAACCAACTCCTCTCCGCTCATCGGTCTCCAGGTCCAGCCAGGAGACGAGCAAGCCCATTTCATCCTCTTTAAGCAGTTGCCATTTCTGCCACAAAGTGCTTCCATCAGGTTCAGGACCACGATGCATCACTGCTTGCAACGAGATCCAGGATGTCCCGAGGTTTTAATTACCCGCGCTGGAAACCCGCCGGAGGAAAAGAAGAAATGTTGAGGAGCACTAACATTTTCCACGGCTCCAAAGGGCCCAACAACTTTCTGCCAGTATATACAGCTACCTAGGGGTCTATTATTTTATTAAGGGATATTTGAAGTGCTCCATGACATAAGCAGATCCATAATATATATACAGTGTGTACGCATACGGAGCCATTTATAGAGCAAATCTTTCTAGCCCTGATAGTTTATAACGTAGAGGACCTTTAGTCTGCCATTGAACCAAAGCCAAATATTGCATGTGCTGTTTAAATCAATGTAATGCAGAGAAGACATTTTTCTTTGGAGCCACGGTGGAAGCAGGATTCCCCAGGCAGTTCGGCTCTCGAAATGGCAGCTGGCTGAAGCTGTGGGCAGGCCTGGGTCAGCGCAAGCAGTGCCTGTAGGAAGGTCTTGGCGAGCACAGGGCCGGGGAGGGGATCAAAGGGATGTGATAAATCAGCTTACAGACTGCTGGGTTGTCTGTGGGGTGCTGCGCGGTGACTGCTCCTGCATACACAGCATGGGGTGGCAGATGGAAATACAGCAGCAATGTCACTGTTTTAAGATCAGACGCCTGAGATGTGTCTTCTAGACCTATAGCCCCGGGTCTGCAACATCGATACCGACATATAATACCAACACAGCAGTTACACACCATGCCACACAACATGTACTTAATACCAGGCAGGTACATGCAAGATTATCTACATTTCAAAGCCCAAACGCAATTTGATCTATTTTTCCTTTTTTTCATTCTGCTGAATCTCTGCATCTTGGCTCTTAAATACAGGAGTGACACCACCCAACAATCACCATTTCACAGCTTGAGCCCCCTGGATTTCAGCACGGGAGTTGCTGATTGTTGGGAAACAACCTCCCAGATATGTCCACTGGACATCCGCTCTCCCTATAAGCATAACCCCACAGGTTATGTTGTGTATATGAGGCTTCAGTGGGAATTATACATGCCTAAGCTCTCGTAATAGGACGTTAAATTTCAGCTTCAAGATCTGTCTGAACGCACTCACCATGCCTGCACACTTGGGACAGCACAGCACCTTCAGCTTTCCTTGCTCAGCTCTTCATTTCACTCCTTCCAGGGCTGCTCCGTGCACATGTAAAGATTCTCATGTCCCTTGGAGCTGCCCTAAGGTTCTGCTGATTGCCCTCTTCTGAGCAGGGAAAGGAACAGCTCCATCCTCTGCCACAACCCCAGCCAACTGCCGCTGTAAGAATCATAGAATACCCTGAGTTGGAAGGGACCTACAAGGATCATCAAGTCATCAAAGGCAGCTTTTAGTTGGATTTTCCAGACAATTCACACTGGGACTTCTGACCCCTGGGATGGAGGAGATGCCCCACAGAGATGTGATGGGGTCTGGCACATCCACAGCCACGTGTAAAACCAGAATCAGATCTGTAGAGCTTTCTGCACTTACCTCTGCCAAATGGTAAACACTTCTCATTTAAAGGGATGGACGCTCAGTTGTATGGTCCCATTTTCCTTAATTTACTTCTTTATTTCTTTAACTTGTGTTAACTGTGGTTCAGCACTCAGAGACAGGATCCCTGTTACCTCTCACAGGTAGAGAGACATCTCATCCTGGTCAATCTTCAAATATATTTTTAATTTGCCCTCATAATGTATTGGCCAGAGGAAAGCTGGGCTCACAGGCATTACTCAACGTGCTGGAGAAACTCCGCAAGCATGGAAAACACAGAACATTTTATGGGAAGGGGAACACGGTCAAAGGGAGTGGAAAAAGAGCCTGGGCTCTTCTACAATCGCATCCCTGCTCTGAGCCTCACAAGACTGGTTAGTACAACCTACGATGCCCTGAAGAGTTGTCTAATACAAACAGTGCATAATTAATGCCCAGGCTTCGCGAGTAAAGCACCCTGGGTGGGGCAGGTCTTCGCCCTCGAATCGTATCGATCATCTTGAAAACACCCACACACCCTGCCCACTCCCCACTGCTGTTTTTTAGGGCTGAGGAAAGCTGCAAGCCCCGGGGCAGCCTGCTTACCAGCCGTTCCTGCAGAAATCCTCCGTGCCCGTTCTTATCTACAAACCCCCACCCCGAGCTTGCTTCAACTCCTGCTCGAGGCACTGGTATCTAGAGTGCACTGACTGGAGCTCAGCAGCCATCTGGAAGAGCCTTGCTTCCAAGAGGCAGCTGGAAAACCAGTGCTGAGCACCCAAAGAGCTACGCAGAGTGTGCCCGGCTTGTTCCTGCAGGACCCAAACACACCAGTGGGCAACACACCTCCCTGTAGTGTTCTTGTATTGCTAGGTTACAGGGGCCATACTGCAGGAGATGGTGTGCATCCTGACACCAGGGCATGCAAGCTATGAAATCAGCCTCTGAGGTTGTGGGGTCATTCCAGGAAGACACCGAGCATCCTGTTGAGCTCAGCAGGACAAGGCTAGATGGCAAAAGAGCACCACAGGAGTCATCACAAAAGCTTTCTCCAGCTCATTAGCCCCCCTTCCTTTCTTTCACCATTCCAATTTGATGAGTCCCTCGAAAGGGCAAGGTCAAAGATGAAGAAAGCAGTAAATATTTGCATTGAGGGAGACACTGTGAAAGGTCTGCATGGCAGAAAGACCACTAAAAATCAAATCCATCCTGGGCGTTTTCACCATCTGGAGCAGCATTTACTCAAACAAGGTCCATGCAGGGATTACCCAGTTACCTGCAAGCTCAAGTTACAATATATAATGCTGAAACTACAGGAAAACATGGTGCCAAGGCTCTTCAGGGATGGCAAGCATCGCTGGATTGCCCTAAGATAACCTCCTGATCCGCCCTGTCCTCCTGTTCCACATCAGCTGCAGGATACCAGGTTTACCTCAACAGCCATGGCACAGCCACAGGCACAGCTTGCCACTCCTGGCTCCAAAGAGATGCAACTGCACAGAGCCAGGGTGAGATGCTTGGGGCTGCCCTTACTGCACTTCATCTGCATGAATTCCAGAGAGCCTCTGGGAATTGGAGATTTGTCAGCATTTCCCATCTCACATTTCCTACTGGAAATCCCTGCAGCTGGTGAGATTCTGTAATAGGTACCATTTAGCTAGCTAATGAAATCCACATGTAATCGTCAGAAAGATAATTGACACATCAGGACTCCGAGATTTGCACTCGGCCTTTTGCAGTCTCCATCTCGCAGCATGGCGGCTGCGGGGATGGCCAATGGGCAGCACTTAGCAGCGCTCCACCTCGTGATCCTTCCTCCCCAAGATTCAAAGTCCTACCCGCACAAAGGGCACTTTAATGGTTTATGGTTTAATGCAACACGGAGAAGGCTTCTCACCTCTCCTGATGATAGCACGCCGCTGTGTGTCTCATCTTTTAGGGTGGAGGCAGGCACTCTTCTTCCTTATCATCGTATCCTCCTACAACTTGTTCCAAGGGACATAAATGCTGACTGCCCTCACAGTTCTATCATCTGCAAAATACGCCACTTCATCTGCTTTGTCCACGGGGGATTCTGCTACAAACCTTTTCCCACCAGGAGAGCTTACCACGTATTCCCTATCCTATGACTCTGTCATTCCTACCCCTCAGCCAGCTACAAGGACCGGCCTTCACCTCCTGCCGTAACTTACAGCGAGGGCCTTTGATGTGAAAACTCGACAAAAGCTTTCTGGAAATCCACGTACACTCCACAGTTTGGATAGAGCTGCTGGTGGAAAAGGGCCAAAAATGCAAATTCTGTGCAATCATCTAAAGTACATTTTTCCGTAGGTTGAGCACTAATGTCTCTCGGTGGAGGGAAAGCCAAACCTACCACATGGATCTGTACATCCAAGGCTCTTGGTTCAGGCCAAGGTACGACTTTAAAGGAGATCCTCTGATTTTCTGTGGAAGCCTTGCAACGTGTGAACGTGGATCCAGACAACCACAACACTTCTGGGCTGGGATGCCATCTGGAAATCATTAGCAAGCACAGACTCGCTCATGGGATTTCATGCACTTCCCGTCCGACATGGGAACAGTCTGTTCCTCATTGCTCGGCTGCTTCTGTTCCTCAACACATCAACTACAGACAGGAGAGACAGAGCAAGTGTCTCCATGCTGTGAGGTGCCTTTTTCTTCCTGTCCTTTTAATTCACTCCTTTGTCCCCTGTTTCAGGGCAGTAATTCTCCCCTCTGGCATTTTGTGAGTTCCATCCATCCCTCCCGCACTCGAGCACACACGGCTCGGGGACCAGGGCAGTCTGTAACTTCTTTGCTGAGGCCTGAAGCCAACTGGAATGGGGAATTTTGGCTTTTCAGGTCTTTTCTTTGTGTGTTTGTGTTTGATTTTTTTTTTTTAATTTCTTCCTAAGTACAGAACAACATGGCGACAGCACAGAATAAACTTTGTTCCTCTTCTAATTCATTTCACAAACTAAACAGGATCTGCAGCTTTCCTGAGCTACCCTGGGGACCCTCTGGAGCGTCTCACATGTTCGTATTTCAGCCTCCTTTCTGTCTGCATTTTATGCATTCTTCCTCCAAAACTTCTCAACTTCCTCTCCCAATTCTTCCCTGCGTTTAGGGGGATTGTTTTTTATAGGCACATTGAGCCTGCAGATAAAACACGAAGAGCCCAATTCCCCATGGCTACGCGGTTTTTGCAGTCACTTCCACTACTGAAAAGCAAACTAAAATGTCACTAGGAGTATTTTTTATTTATACTCACTTTCTGCTAAGTGAAGGAGACCAAAAATGCTGCTCTGCAGCACATTCTGACCAGTTGTCCTGATGTGATTGTACATCTCAAGGGTGGAGAAGCAGCAGGTAACACACGTCCAGGTGCAATAACTTGCAGAGACCTCCCAGCTCTGTATTGCAGAAGAGACAAAGCCAGAACACCTGGATGTAGCCAGACCAGTTTGTGCATATTTACTGAACAAGCTTATTTACAATCTATTTGTTTCCAACGCAGTTTCATCACATTCTTAATGCTGTGTCAAGAGCAAAGGCAGAGCTCTCAACATGTTTAATGACCGACGAGGGCCCCAGGAGGAGTCACGCGATGGTGTGAGAAAGAATGCTGCTCTTCAGAACTTCAGCCAAGCAGAAACACCTCCGAAGGACTCTCTGCAAAGGAGTGGAGAGGGAAGAAGCTTGGAAACGAAAGCAGCAAACGCCAGGAAAACTGAGGGCAAATGAAAGGAAAGCAAAATATTTTAACAACTCATTACTCAACTAAACTCATGGTTATGTTCTCATGACCAACTCACGCCCTCTGAGTCTGCCATAAGCAATGCTGCTTAGCTGCATACGCTGTGCAGTTGTGGCCAACCTGAGGGCAGGATGTGCTGCTGGGCCATCTGATGGATGGATGTGGGGCTGCCAAGCTATTTTTCCACGAGGAAACATCCCCAATCTGCTATAAACAGCAACAGCTGAATGTTTTGAACCACTGAACCTCAGCGACAGTCTATTTGTTGCAAAGGAAGCAGGAAAAATTTCACTGTTTTTATTGCCTCTTGAACGTCAGCTGGCATCCTCTGCTTTGGGATAACGTCCTCTAATTATACAGCCAGCCTTCCAAACACACTCTGCAGGCCTGCCGCATGTGGCACTTCCAGTTGTGGTAATAACACAACAGCCAGCCAAGAAGCACAGCACAAGCACACCTCTGACCTGCAAGTGACCCACTAATTAGTGGCTGCCCAAGGTTAACGAACGGAGTGCTTCGTTTGGGGAGGTGTATTAGCAGCGTGAACTCCAACCTCGGTAAGCTGGAAAATCTATGCCAGGAGGTGTTTACACATTCATTAGCGATGTTGGCGAGACAAAACACAACAGAAAATCCCCTTCCCGTTAATAGTATGTTCAGAATAAAATGAGAGGTCTCTTTTTCCTGCACGTAACAATTACCCCAAAGGTTGAATTGTAACTACAGAATTAGGCCCTGCATTTGGGAACTGCCAGCAATCAGCTCACAGAGGCTCAGGATGCTTTGCCAGGAGCTGTCTGCCATGGCTATGGAGCCAAGCATCTCATTTCATCCCATGACCAGTAGGAAAATGGTGCTGGACACCCCAGATTATGGCTGGACTGGCACTTCCAGAGAGCTGGAAGCATTCGGCCCCACCGCAGGGTGCAGGGTTTGGACAGCCCTGAGCTGCGCACTGGGACAGACAGAGCTTTTGCTCTCCATGGGTTTGACAGGAACATCACCCAGATCCCAGAGGTCGCATTTCTACCCTCGCTCCTCCTCTCCTCCCAGGAGGAGGATTACACTGCAATAATCCAGGAGAGGGCAGATCTCACCCTGGTGCTGCACCCCCAATGGGCAGAGATAGCCATGATTTAGGGTCAATCCCACTTAACCAGCCCTAGCCAAGCCACCAAGCCAGGAGCTTTGGTGTAAGTGTGGCCATTTGTCTGTTAGGTGCTCGCGTAAAGACACAAATAAGTCCCTTTTGCCTCCAGTCAGATCTATCAAAGCAGGTCCCAGATCTGTAGTTGCAGCAGCAAATCAACAGCAGAGTTCCTACTACAAACTGCTGATCCTGATCTCCCATCACACATTGGCATGTACATGTCCCAAAATGTACCCAATCCTCAGCAAAATCTCCTAAGGCATCATCTAAACCTGAGAAGAAATATAACAGGAGAACACTGCAGAGAGACCAACAGGAGCACGAATATCCCCAGCAGGAGCAAGGGCTCTGCACATGGGTGATGGATGGAACACGAGCGGGGATCACTAGTAAGAAAATGAAAACAGCTATTTTTTATGTCAAAAGATTAATTTTGGTGGGAAAGCCCTTTTTTGACACCACCACCAAGAAGAAAAAACAGAAGCTATTTTTGTATTTCCTTTTTACAGAAGAAGAATCTGCACACTTCCAACTCAAGCAGAGCAACCCTGACGGCCTTCTGAGGATCTCCCATTTGGGAAAGGGAGTGCCAGCTCCGCTGACAAAACTGATCACCTCTAAGTTCCACTAACACTTTTTAGGCAGCTCCCCATGCCCAAGATTCTCTCATCACATCTGATCCAAGAAGGAGAGCTTTTCTGCACAACACAGACTGGAGAGCTTTGGGGAGAGAGAAAGAAGAGTCCCATTTCCTTGGCAAACTCATGGGCTCTATCCACTAAGTTGACCTCTCTCTGTTGCTGCCAAAGTAAGGAAAATCTTCCCATATTTGCACCCTGCTTTAAAGGCAGGTTAAACCCTGCTGGAAGACACAAAGCAGAGCACTGCACTTCAGATAGGTACTTTTCAGCTATGTTTGGGAGCAAAGATCTCCTTAGATCCAAGCAGGGATTCTCAGCAGAGCTGCTCCAAGTCACCGGTGGTGAACACAATTCCCCTTGGGCCCACTCTTGGAGGACCAGCCCACGAGGGAGCTTCCCCATCACCCCCAGCCCAACGGAGCAACATGAAAAGCTGGGAATAAAGCATCAGTGGGAACTGGCTCAGCAGCAAACAACACAGGTGGGCAACGGCTGAGAGAAGAGCAATCAGTGCCCTGGAAAAGGAGGGGTTTCTGCCAGCACCGGGGGGCGGAGCAGAGGATATCCAAGCATGGTTTGCTGCATCCTGAGCTGGAACAAGGATAACGCAGCACGCTGGTTTTCCCTGGAGAGGTGGAGTTCAGCTGTCGGTAACTGTGGCTTATTCACTCTGCTGCAGCCCACCAGGCACAAAGCAATCTCTGAAAGAAAAAAAAAAAAAAAAGAGAGAGAGAGAGCTCTTTTCCCCCCTATTGGAAGATGAGGGGATTTTTGCTCTAATCCCTAAACAAACACATTTAATGCCATTAAACACTCACTGGCATTATCGAGACGTATCACTCTCATGCTGCTGCATGCAGAGCATGGGCTGGGTTTCAGAGAGATGAGCTCCTGTGATCACTTTGCACTCACAATCTGCCCTCAGTGGAGGGGAAAAAAAAAAACCTCTCCTTTATCACTGCTCCCTGGGAACAGGAGGAAAGTGGTGAGTTAACTTCAGGGGAATAAATAGTTTGGAAGACTTTATGGGCCAACATCTGCAATTAGTTTTGAAGAATCAGTGCAAATAATCTCAAAGCAAGTCAGTTCTCTCTCCTTTATCTTCCCCCTCGGCAGCATTTCTCTCCTTTATCCCAGTTTGCCCATCCTGCTCTTCTCACTAAGAGCTGGAACACATCGGAGAGAAGCATCCCTTCACTTACAGAGCAAGAGGATAAGGAACCAAAGGAAGAGAGTGACAGCTGGGTAGGACATTCCCCGGCTCCTGACGCTCTTCAACACAAAATATTTTCCCTCCTATCTTAAAACTGAAAAAACGAAATCAGCAATATTGCATGAGCCAACACTGAAGGAATTGAGCAGATGTCAGTATTCGGTTCATGTAAAATCAAACCATTTTCTGTTAAACAGGGAGTCAGACTAACTCACTTTATGTTTTAATGTGAATAACTGATAATTCCAAAGCAATGCAGCATCTCTTTGAAAAAAGTCATTCCTGGAACTGAGATTATAATGATCTCTCTCTCACTAACAGCTATGTAAAAACCTGGATTTCTTGAGACCTGCATTTCCCAGACATTCCTGACCAGCTCTTTTCTGGGTTACAAGGATCAGATAATGCTGTGGGTAGGAGCTCAGCTCACTGACACGAGGCGCTGGACGGGTGGCCCAGCTCCAGCACGCACCCAGAGCCTGCTACCACCTGACTGCTGCTCCACACCCTTAGGGCAAGATGAGCTCTGCAGATGCTCATCCTTTGCCCATCACTGTGGTAGGTCTTCTCCAGGCTCCAGGTGAACCAGATAATATTCACAGCAATAAATAGTTGCAAGAAAAAAAAAAAAAACTTTTTGGAAAGGATCTAAAATCACATTTTTCTAGGCTTCATGCAATGCTTCTGCACAAAGGGCATCCGCCACTCTGTCTCTTCACAGCATCCTCTGAAGCATGCAGCTGTACCTACAGATACAGATTCAGCTGGGCAATTCCTGTCACCCTATGGAGCCCTATAGGACAAACCAGAGTGCACCTCCACGGAAGCAGCAACAAGGACAGGACCACCCTGGCTGGTGACTGCACCCATCTCTCTCCTCCTGCTGCATCCTCACTTCCTCACCACCTCCAGCTGCCCATCAGCACTCTGCCTTCCCAACTGAACCATACCACCAGCACAAACTACAACTCCTGCCTGCACTGGGACAGGTCAGAGCAGCTTTGCTAGGGGACCTGGGAAGGGTGGACAAAGAGCTGGAAGAAGTAATCTCTACAGCCACAACAGCTCCAGCCTGAGGACAAGTTTCCAGCTTTACAGATGCCCTCTGGTTTGGGTTAGGGACAGTTTCTTAAGGTAAGGGCCATTACGACAGCATCGTGTCAGCCTGCAACAACGCTGCCCTGCCAGAGGCACAGGGACTGGCAGTGACTGTGCCATCACAGCTCCACTTCTACCTTGTGCAAAATAAAGCTGCCACCATCCCTTCAGAGAAGAAAGGCATTGGCTTCCCAGGACCCTAACGATGATGAGGAGTTTAAACATAACCACAAATATAAAACTTTAAAACTCTCATAAACAGATTTGAAAATGAGCCAGAGGAACTGGTGTGAATGTGAGCTACTCCAGTACAAAGCAATAAGAAAGACACAGCCATAAACCTGGGCAAGAGGGAAGGGGGGAAATCAGCAAAGACTTGTGGGGTTTTTTTTTATGTGTGCAGGAATTAGCTTGAAAATAGGACATTTTTATAAGCGGTGCAAGATTTATTTCACTTTTTTTTCCCTTTTTTTTTTTTTTTTTGCATAGATTAATTGGTGAGCAAAGCCAGAATGCAGACACATGCCAAACACAGATGTGTCGGCCCAAAGTTCTTCAGATGGCCCCCGGCCAGGTAAACATTTGACCCAAAAGCCCACCTAATTTCAGCGGGCTGAAGTCTGGAAAAGTGATTAACTAGAGAAAGGCCAGTGTATGGCTTCGTACCTGGGGAATGCTGGAGCAAAGCAAAGGCTCTCAGGCCCTAATTAAAAACCTACCTCTCACCCGACGGAAAGCCGGAGCGCCGAGGAACGAAGGAAGCTGGGGCTTTTCCAACAGTGCTCATAAAGCTGTCAATAAGCTGAGAAAGTGGCCTTGATGGTGTGAAAAGTCATCTCTGAGAAAAAAAAAAAAAAAGAAAAAAAAAAAGAAAACGTTGCTGTTCAATAAGGCCTAACAAATCATCCACGATCGTATAAATGGCTAATTTAACAGCAAATTAGTAGTGTTTATGAAATCTGGACAGCTAGCTAGCAAAGACGAGTCAAGAGCGGGTCACAGTGAAGCAAGGTTCTGATTTTAACCCATCTCGGGCCTTTCTGGTGCTGCTCATGGCAGCGGGGATGGAGGGTTGCATTGCATTGGGGAGCGCGGCCTATGGGATGGCAGCCCCACAGCCCCCGTGTGCTGCAGGCCCATTTTCCAGACGGAGCTCCTGCCGCTGGGAGAAGTCCATCGTCTTATCTTTACAGACTCCAGAGCTTCCAGAGGACTAGAATGGCTACTTCTCTTCATAAAATTAATGGCATGCTTTTTTATGGCTTCCAGCTACAGCTGGGAGCCTGATTCTGCTTAGAAGGGACTGTTAATACAATTACTGGGCTGGTTTTACACTGTAAATTCTCCATTGTTTTCTTTTCGCTGTTTGGGAGTTTCTCGTTTAGACGTGTCCTGGAAATCAGGTAGGGCTGTTACTGCAGCTGGACCCGAAGTTCTGGGGCACTTGCTTCATAAAAAACATATTTTCTGGGTTTATAATGGTAATAAAAGCGTTCCCTTCTTGCCAAAACTTGGCACTGATATTTCAGAGGAGCTCTGGAAAACAGTTTGGGGAAAATTTTGAACAAAATACGTGCAAACCCCGTGCATTTCAGGCCCAGAGCCTTCAGGGAGACCTGAGCTCAAAAGGGACTTCCAGCCCCTGTCCTCCATTAGGAAGCGGTACCACATTAACTTAATTGCATGCCCATGAACCTCCTGAAGTGAATTTGGTTATAAATGTTTATTGTTTGGTGTTTTATACCAGAAGAATTATCCCCGTATGGGGAATATAAGCTGTACCAGTGCAAACCTTCATGCTATTATAGTCATGCCAAGACCATTCTGAATGGGCACCCAGTCACATCGGTTTAAAACAAACTCAGTTTTATCCAGTGTGGCCATATCAAGTATTGGTCACACATAACCCAACAAGCAATGGAAAGCAAGAGAGGAAGCACAGCTCAATTTGAGCACATTTATTCACCAGTAGAAGAGCGGTCAGGAAACAATTTTCCCTTCCCAGAAGAGTTTTTGACATTCCCCACATAGAATCAAATGTATTTACTCTCAAAATCCTTCAGGTGGTGAAATACGGGAAGGAGAGGGGAAATCTGATTGGATGAATAAAAAGTAGGAATTTGTGTTTTCATCTTCTTTCCATCTTGTTTTCAGGAAAGATGCAAATTTCAGCCAACAGCGGCTTTTTGAAATCTATTTCTGAAAGCATTGACTCAGGCCATTTAGGAAAGTCAGGAAATACAGGAGAAGCAAAGTCCTTGCAAGGATATATCCCAGTTAAGAGCTAGGAAACTGGGAATAAGTGGTCAGATCCTGCAAGAGAGCAAGGTCAGCACGGGAGCCCTGGAGAGATCTGTGCCATTAAAAATGGATGCTCACAAATGACCTGGAAAAGGGCACAAGCAGCGAGGTGAGGAAGTTTGCCGACGACGCTAATTTTGAGAGCATCAGGATGAACTGCAAAACAACTTTATGACACAGTGACAGGTCATCAAATAGCAGATGAAATTTGATGTAGATAAATGTAAAGGGCCTCACAAAGGGGGAAAAAATCCAAACTTCCTATAGAAAATGATGGGCTCCGAGCTGACCATTACCACACAGAAGCAATACCTTGGGGTTGTGACAGATGGATCTGTGAAACATGAGCTCATTACACAGTAGCAATTAAAAAAATCCATCATTGGAAATTATTACGAGGAAAGAACAAACTAGAGAACATCACTACATTGCAGTAAGTCTTCTGTGCTTCCCCTACATCCTGATTGCTGCAAGCAGTTGCTCCTTTACCTTAAAGAGGATATGGTGCAATTGCAAGAGGTGCAGTGAAAGGCAACAAGGCTGATCCTGCAGTCCCATATGTGGAGGGTTAAATAACTACAACTCTCCAGTCTAGAAAAGAGTTAACTATAGAAGGAAAGGACTAAAATCCATGAAACCACAGCAACAAGCAGCAGCCACCTCTGGTCCTTCTTTCCTTCCTTTTTCCCCCGACATGTTTTTTCCTTACAGAATGATTTTTTCCTTGTCATTTATCTTCTCCCTCACAGTCAATTTCTTCTCATTTCCAGACCAGAGCCAATTCTGTAGGGATCCATCACACTTGTTGCCATTTTCACGGGACAACAGCCGTGCTGAGTGCTAAGTTAATTAGCCATCAGTTCCCACTTCCTCCACTTCCAGCAGGTTGGAACAATTGCTCCTTTCTAAGCCCATCCTCACTCTCACCACCACCAAGGCACTCAGGGAGACCCAGGCAGCCCAGCAGGGAGAAGAAGGAGCCCTCCAAGTCCTTGCAGCAGGTCAAGGCCTCCACAACAAGGGCATGCTGCCACCATGTGTGTCCATTCATAAGCTTTGTGGTGTAAGGCAGATGGGTAGAGCAGACTTTGACAGTATGGATACAGAACAAGAAACAAGGTGGATACAATCCCCAAGGCTTATGAAGATGTTTTTTTTCCCCATAGCTTATATTCTAAAACTGTCTACCTGGTAGAACAGGAGATTGAGACCTTCTTGTCTTTCTTTTGGTTTATTTTGACCATTAGAAATGAGCAAGTGTCTGGCTCGCACAGGCAGCTGTAAGACAGAAAGGAGGGTGCTTATAGGGCAGCCCCAGGCCAGACTGCAATAGGACCTCTGATCATGCACTGAATTAAGTTTTCTCCTGCATCAAACCCTGGCACAATCCGTTTCTGTATGCTAAAGCTCCTTCTCTGATGCTTTTTCTATTCTACTGTTCTAGCTTCCTGCGCTGAGTTTAGCCCTGGGCCAAGTTCACATACTGCTCACATCCCATCACCCCAATGACATGGCTTCGTGCATCCCATCAGCCACATCTCTCGCAATAAGAGTACTTCTGACCACTGCAGTTAGCCTCTATTTGCAGCCAGGAAAATGCCTCCAGCAACATCTCCAGCAAAAAAGTCTGGACCACAGTCTTTTTGTATTGACTGATACCAAAACAGGGGACAGTTTGGGGCTGGAAGCAACCAGAGTGCCATCGCAGAACTTGTCTTCAGAGTATTAGAGCAATCATCTCGGCCATACTTACCAATATTGTCAAATACCGCACGTCCGTAGCTTTCCAACGCTGACGAGCATCTATGCTACCCTCCCATCACCCCTGACAACAGCTCTGCGTTCCCACAAGAGATGCTGAAGATGCATTTATGTGTCTCCAGAGGCAGCAGCAGCCGAGTTCCCCCGTCCCCGTGGGAGATGAGTGTGAGGCAGTCTCATACTCCAACGTAGCAGCTCCTGCTGCCTCACAGAGAACGTTTAGGGCACATTGGGGCATTCCCCTGCAGATCTGAAAGCAGATCTTCCAGGGCTGCTGGCTCTCCCAGGAATAGATTCCTGACCTGACCTTACCTTACAGCGGAGACCACCGCTGTGAAATAAAATATGGCTTTGGAAGTTGTGTTTTTATGATCTATGAAATCACCCAGACCTCTTGGGTAAATAAATTCTGAATATGAAGCTGACCTCTTAGCTTTTAGCGTATCAGTAAAGCCTTGAGGTTTTTCATTAAGCTTAAATAACATCTATGAAGGCCCTGTTTTCTACCCTTTCTTAAAAATCTCAAGGAGGTGAAGCCTCATGGTAAATGTTGCTTCAAATATCAGCTGGAGATACAGCTTCAATAAGGGAAATATCTTAACTGCAGAGTACCAGAGGTGAGCAGGGCTATGCACACAAGACTTTTGTACCATGTATTCCTCTGTGCCTCTCAAATACGTAATCTCAGTGACTGGTTTCACAGCTCCAGCTGATTTCAGTCTCCTGGCAGCCAAGGGACAAGACCCAGACAGGGGAGCACCAAATTCCATTCTGTAGAGTCTTATATCCATCACCAAAACCCTACCAGTGCAATCCCAGCCCAACCTGCCATCACACAACCCAGGGCCATGGAGACTCAAGTGGATCAACAAGAGAAGACCAAGGGTGAAAAGGGACAAAGCTTCACATACACCCCACACGGCCTTCCAGCACCTCTCCCCTATCTCCAGAAAGCGGATAACATTACTTGGAAGGGAAAAATCCAGATGCTTCCAGCAGCTGTATCCATTCCAAAGAAATGTGGTTAAATACCTCGCTGGTACAAATCACTGTAATTTCCCTGAAGTCAAAGACAACTTGCCACTGCCCAGAAGCGGGTGCATAGGGCGTAGTTCACAGAGGTTGGATTACAGGAGGTGGTGCCCCTGAGTTCCTCAGGCACTTGGCAATTTGAGGCCATTGACATGAACAGAAAGCCTGGCTTCCCTCATGCCTGAATCAGCCTCTACATCTCCACCTCTGATGGAAGCAGGGGGTTGGCAAATCCTTTCCCCTTCTACATGAGCCACTTGGTTCACATTAACTATAAAAACCACGTAAGACTACAAAAGAGTGATTCATAGGGAGAGGCAGAAAAGGAGAAACAGCAGCTCTCAAGTCTTTATTAGGATGCTGGAGGCCTCGACACGGGCTGGAGCACACCCAGACATTGCAGGCTCCAGCTATCTTTCAGAATGATGTCACTGAGCGCACCCATGTGCCAGCTGGGTTGTGTAACGTCTCTCCTCTCACCCTCCACCCGCTCCCCCAGCCCTGGTACAACACTCTCCCAGCTTGCTGAGCTCACTTCCCCTCGTAAGACAGATTTCTGATGAAGTGGAGCAATGGTAACCACATGGGCTCATTCACCTTCATCCAAGGCATCTGCTCCAGCAGGCATGGCTCAGCGGATGCAGGATTTTACACATTGGCTCATAAGGAGAAAGAGCACACAGTCTGGATGGAGCACACCTTGTCACCTGCATCGTTTTGTTTTCATTTTGTTTTCTCATCGTTGATTTTCCTTCTGTTTTCATTTGTTGGCTCAGCTCCACTCTCAGCCTTCTCAGCCCCATAACGCTGCCATGTTTGGGATCTGCACATTTCCACTCCCCCCCTTCCAACCTTTAGTCTGCCAAAGGAGGGCAGGGAAGAGGTTGGTAACATGGCCAGAGCTAGTAACACAAGACTAGGGTTCAGTTTTTAGGGTTAAATAATGTGTTATTAGCTAATAGATACCCTGCTGTCATCTGCCTGACTGGTAAGTATCCCAAACAGAATTCTAACCATAACTTCACTGTTGTCTTCTATTTTAGAGACCCTCTATAATAAAACATACCTGTTCATTGGAGTCTTCATTTGCACTGCAACATCCTGGGCACTTCTACAGGATGGACCACTAGTGTAGGTTACATTTAGCGAAGACATTGTCATGGCCATAATTTAAGAAGGGTTGCAAATTCCTAGCACATTTTCTGCACAAAGATGTCCCTACTCATCACCTCAAAGAAGCAGTTCAGCTGCTCCTCAGTAACCAGAAATGGCAGGCTGAGAGTGAGAACAGCCATTCTGGAAGACAGCTGAAATCCCCTCACTGAGGATCTTCTCAGGGCCTCATGAAGTCCTTGATGTCCATAAAAAAATGTGGAGAACTGTAGTTTCTCACGTGCAATCCATTAATATACGGCTGGAGCAACCCTCCCAGAGCCATTTCTGCTCAGGCACCTTCCATCTCGTTTAAAGAGCTCTGCAAGCATGAAATAAATAGTTCCTGGTACAGAATAATTATTTATCAGTTAATATGCTCAGAAGACTTCAGGGAGTTATTTACTGCTAGATTTAGTATTAGTACACCCAGTGAGACAGCCAGTGAGTCTCTGCTCACCACAGACCATCAGCCACATTGGGATATGGTGGCCTTCTTGCAACAGGCAGCTTCTCATTCTTGATGCTGCCTCTTTTATTTTTTTATATTTTTTTTTCTTTGCAGCTTCATACCTTTTAATGCCAGCAGTTTCCCCCTTGGATCCTCCAGCCCTTATCCCAACAATCACCCTTTGTTTTTCCTTTTCCTATCTTGCACGCAGTTATTCGATGGACTTTCTCACAGCTCAGAAGCAACGTTCTCAGCAAAACCGAGCCAAGGTCACGCAGCTGTGCTGCACCAAACCTGGGTCTGAGACAGCTGAGGTCCTGGGCTGTGGGTTACACTGGGTCATCTTGGCAACTCTAGGCTTGTTTTTCCGCCTTAAAGATCCTAACCGACTCCCTAGGCAGAAATGCACTGCTTAGGAAAGGCAAAATAAAAGAGGGGCTGAGCTCTCAGTGCTCCGTCCTCCAAAACAACAGCTGGGATCCAGCCCCAGGGAGAGCTCCGAGCCTCCTACACCACTAAGGCCATCTGCATGAGAAATGACTTCTCTAGCTTGAGGGCTGGGGGATACCCACCTGAAAACAGGATGGGGCTGAGCCAGGAAGGAGCATCATTTTCACATCTAGCTCATTGGAAGAGCTTAGAGGCAGGATGGGGAGAAGGGATTCCTGGGAAAACATGGATGAAAGTGAAATGAGATTGGACAAAGCTAAGAACTTAACTCATCCCGTCAAAAAGGAACTGCTTTATTTTATTTTTTTTTGCCAAAAAGTATGTTTATCCTTTCCAGGAAAAAAAAAAAAAAAACAACAGTTTTGCGATAGCAAACTGACATGTCTCAGCAATATTTTAGTCCAGCACAACCAACCTTCTACTGAGAAGCAGTTTTAATGGACAGCTCTCCGTTCGCCCTATCCAACCATTTGCAACATCTGACAGAACATACTTTAAGAGCAGCAGCTGAATGAAACTGACTTTCCTCCTTTTCATCAGAACCAACAGAAAAGCACAAGAATCCCCATCACCATCTCTCACTTTTTCCCCTGGATTCATCAAGCAATTAACTGCAAGTAGCAGCCTGAGGCTTCAATCTTCATTATCTGTGAACCACTCCATGAGTTTCTGAGAGGCACTCCACAGCTTCATTACTCAAAGCTGCTCACCCCAGCACTGGCATGAATCATTGTCACCCAACAGGCTGGTGACCGCCTTAGGAATGCCTCACAAAAGCAGCTTACAGCACCATTAGGATCAGGTTATCATCCAAGATTCAACCATAAGACCTTATGGTTAACCAAACCTACACAGGGTTAGCTTTTTTTATCTCCCTGCTGCCACCCAAAAAGCATCCTTTGGGCTCATCCCATTGCAAGGATTCCTGCAGCTCCTGGCACTCATTTGTCACCAATGGCATTTTCTGTCCTTGGAAGTTTTGCCTTTATTAGCTTTTAGGTAGAAAAGGCTGCACTGCCCATCTCCACCTTGAAGCACTCATGATTTGAAACTTGACATTAAAATACCAACTCAAGGGACCTACAGCAGAGCTGGAAGGAACCTGGGCCGGGAACTGGACTGTAACTCATGGGAATGATGAGTCATTTGAGATGAAACCAGGAGTCAATATTTGACAAATTAACCTTCTCAGAGAAAAGCAGGTCTCTAATACACCTGCTCCAGATGAAAGAGTCAAGATTTAAATAGGCACCAGATTTGCATAATACCCTTACGATAAGCAGCACTACAGCAAAGCCCCGCAATGCATGAAGGATTTATTTCATGTCTCGTACATTTCTGTATCCCAGAAGAGGCCATTCATCACTGTGCCAATACTTCAGAGATTTCACTGAAAGCTCCAACAGCTCTAGATTATCAAGGAATTATATATTTTTCCCCACTGAATAATCATTCCCAGAAGCCTGCTAGAAAAAAAATTCCAACTTTCATCATGTAGGTTAATGATACTGCAAGAGATGACATTCACTTTTAATGACTACACAGTCAAAGACATTGAAACCCTGCTTTTTGACCAGCTGAATTGATCTGTTCATTACCCTGTAATTTCCAGCTGTATTTAGATATGCACTCAACATCTTACTGACGGATCTTCCTCAATACCCTGACTACATACACCCGCTAAGAAAGAAAAAGATTTCAAAAGTTATTCCACTGTATCACTAATTAGAGATTCCTCCTGCTTTAGGGTCTGCAACAGTGGATACCCCGTTCCTCTGGCCCAAGTTTGACTATTTAATGCTGTCAGTGCAACGTCAGAGGAGAGCCAACACCAGCTCAAAGCTAGCGTTAGCCACAAGCAGTGTATTAAGAGTCAGGAGCTGGTCTGGAGGGCTTAACTCTCTTAAGCACCTCTTGAGAGCGCCAGGCTTGGATACGATAGTGATGAGGATATAAAGCCTTCCTGTAGCAACCGACAGATCGATCGATCCAGGAGCTACACCAGATTTCTCCCACCTGGAAAGAGCTCGGCATGCAGCACCTCACATTTGGTACTCCATGAATAATCCTTAAGCCCCCAGCCTCTGCTCTGACATACACGCAGTTTAATTCAATCAGATTTCCTCCAACGGGGAAGTGATTTTCAGGGCGCAAGGATCGTGTCAGACAGTGATGTTCAGAGTGGGAAAACCTTTTGATAAGGGGAAGGAGGTTACTGTAAATCAGAAAAAAAAAAAATCTGTAAAACTGCTGCTGGAATCGCTGGAAATTATTGCTGTGCTATTGGTTTCCTCCAAAGTTTTTGCTGCCTCTGCAGAGGCCATTGGAAAAAAGAACTATTACCGAAAGTATGCTTATATTTTAAAGGGACACTGTCAAGGATTGTGAACAGAAAACATGCACAAATCTCAGTGCTATGCTCACTCTTACTTGCAGTATCTCTTAACACTTGAAAACACTTCTGAACAGTATTAACATGCACAGTCACTAAAAGGAGAATGCCAGTGCATGAAGTGGAACCAGTACAGGGCTTCCTTGGCCTGTATTCATCTGAGCACCACAAATAACCTTGCTCATACAGCTCAGAGGACCTTGCTGCAGGATTGAGGTCTGCCTGTGCCACACAGCCCTGCAGCTCGGAGCCCAGCAGCCTGCTGCACCCAGATCCAACACGGCACAGAGCTTCCAAGAAGCACCCGAAACATGAAGATAGGTGCTGAGATCCCTCAACAGAAGGGCTGTAGTATCAGCCTAACCTTTAACAGGCACCCAGGAATCCAAATAAAACAAAAACACCGGGAAAACTCCCAACTATGGCTGTGCATAAAAGGAGCGTTCTGCTGCTCACAGGCAGATTCACTCCTTTTCCCCTTACTGCTTTTGTGACACGGCCAAACAGCTCCATCCCGAACAGGGACAGAGGGGCAGAAGGACTTTCTGCCCAGAGCTGTCTGTTCAGCTCCCTCTATCCCCAGCCCTGCAGAGCCCCATCCCTCCCACAGCCGCTGAGCACCTCCTGCCCCACAGCACTGATGGGGAGAGATGCAAAAATGGTCCACGTTTGTTTGCTTAAAAAACAGACAGAGCAAGTGCACCCAAACCATAGAGCAGCCCAGAGGCGGCCACAGGGATGGCTGCAGCCCCGCAGACCCCAGCCCTGTGCCCCACTCCAGATGACTTCATCACCCCTCGCTGCTGTGAGATCCCAGCAGGGCTGGTCGGCAGGACAGCTGTGCAGTGATCTACAGTAGGAAGCCTCTTTGGTAGAGGAACAATTAGGAGCGTAATCATTTTTTAAATGAAAACTGATCCAAACCTGACAGGGATGCCAGCACAGACAGAATCCCAGAGGACGGGGCTTGCTTGGGAGACTGCTGGAATTTCCTGCTTCTGCACCAATTAGAAATAGCACGAGATCATAATGATATATTCTGATGACAATGGACCGTGTCACTCATCATTTCACTTTTGGCCTGGAACTTGAAATTAAAGAAGAAATAATGGGAAGAAGGAACTTTTTTTTTTGCACTTAGGTTTCCTCAAAGACTCTTCAGGGAGGTGGAAGTGTTGCTCTTCCATCTGTATCCTTTCACCCATCCCATCTTTATAGACCCTCACCTGGCAAATTACATGTGTTTCTGGAATACGTTCTCAGGAATTCGAGTAAGGGATATTATAGTTATAAACAAGAACATCCGCACTGCCTGGCAGACAGTGTGCTCTCTGTGTTCGAGGAAGAATAAATCAGACATTTCAGAAAGCCTCAAAAAGGAAAAAAAAAGGGGGGGGGGGGGGGATATGAAAAAGCAAAGAAAATGAATTAGAAAAAATTTCTGACGGAGCTGGGAAATGGGGGGGGGAGGGAACTCATGAGGACATGGATCCATATGGATTTGGTGGTTCTCACTCCGAATTTCTGGGCAGCTTGTAACCTTTCATATATCAACACCATCAACAACCCCTGGAGACAGGCAAGAGCCGTTATCCCCACTGCTCTGCTGAGGGAACTGGGACAAGAGGAATGTGCACTCAACACAACCCAACATCTTGAATGCTGACCTTCTAACCCTCGATGGATACCTTCACGCTGGGCAAGGCTTCCTCTCCCTAAGTCGCATGGAAGTGTAACGAGCAGTAAATCTGTCACTGCCTCAGCTCCATGCTGACTAACCCGTCCGTCCCCCCACCCATTCCACAGCAAGCACTGCACAATGTTTCCAACTCTGATGACATCGTGGTTCCCACTGCTGGGAACCTAAGCCAGAACTCAGGTCCCATGTGTTTGGTACTGCGCATCTACCTACAATAAATAAGCCAGTTCTTGCAATTAGTGAAGCAAAGAGTAATGTAAGGTGGATGAGACCCCTGGAGGTACCCAGTCCAAGCCCAAGCATGGCCTTAGAGCCTTTGAAGATAGAAATGAGCTAGAGACCCTGTTGCTTTACTGTACCACCTTCCTTGAGCTCAAGCTATTATCTCTGCCGCTATTTTTACACCTCCATGACCCCGGCCAGCTGCCCAGCCTTCCTCCCACCCACAGCAGCCACCCCCCTACCCACAGGACTGTACATCTGCCAGGAGCCTTCCCTTCAGGGGTAAGCAGCTCTCCCTTCCCCACCAACTCCATTCTATACAACCAGCCACCATCTAGCCTGATGATGGGAAGAAGGGACGATGCCCTGGAACTGGTAGGGGGCAGCCAACTCCACCCATACAGCCCACTCCTTGCCTGTCTGGACATGGCTGGGGATGGGCTCAGGGCCAGACGCCCTGTCCTGGCAGACCAGATGCACCCATGAGCCTGTTAAACAGGGAAATCTCACCACTGTTTATGGCCCAACCCAGGCTCCCATGCAAGCCGTGAATCCCAAACTCCTGACCCAAAATGAAGGCAGAAGGTTTTCAAAATCTGGACCTCAGCCCAGAGCTGAATTTTCCAGCTCTGGCCACTTTATTTCACTGGTGCTTTTGCATTGCTGATGTCAATGTCATTTTAGGTAATAATACGTTTCAAGTCAAGTCATTGTCTGGCCTTCATGCACATACAAACTCTGACAGGCAAATAAAGAGAAAGAACATATATTTGATAGATTTAAAAGCTGTTTCCATTTGGATTTGCTTTTAATGGAAACATTCTGTGGGTCTTTGGTTTTGTAGAAGCTAGGGGGTGGATTTTGTGTGTGTGTGTGTGTGTGTGTGTGTGTGTGTGTGTGTAATAGAAGATTACTTAGGAGCCAAATTTGAATTAATGGGGTCCTGCCAGCCCCTTGAAACACTGCCTTCAAAAACTACAATCAAAGTGTTTCAAAACAATAGGACAGACACTGACGTGGGTACTGGAGATTGCTGAAGGGGTCTCCAGTTCATTGCCTGTTTTGTTGTTGTTGTGTCTTATAGGCTCGCTTTTAAAACATGATATAAAGTAAATGAAAATAGAAGTTTCACATGCAGATGTCATCTCGTGACTAACCCATACGTATTGCCATCAGGACTCAAGAACAGCACCATCCACTTGGAGTGGGACGTTCAAACCCATAAGCACACGTAGCACAGCACCAATAAGCAAGGACAAAGATATTCACATGCACATTTTGCACACACAGTTCAACACTTCAGTGCAATCTACGACAGCAGAGCAGCACGCTCATCATGTCAACACCAATGCAGCAACTCACCAAAGAAAATAATCCCCCAAAGAACCGAATATCATTCAGTGTCCAAGGGCTTTAAAAAGCATCAGCAGTGGAGGAGAAATAGACTTGCACGATTCATTCCTCTGCAAGCATTCACCGTGATTCTTACTGCAAATATTCATTTTGATAGATCCATATTATTACAAGTATTTGGCAGAGAACAAAATGGCAATGGAGTTGTTTCCCTCCCCCCCATATGACTGAGCAGAAGCTGTGCTGCTCTGTGGAGCTCCAAACCCCAAAGCAGCAGTCTGTCATGGAGAAACCTCCAGCAAGGTCTGGTGCCACTCAGCTGCAAACGTCCAACCTTCATGTAGGCATCACGTTGGCCAAACACATAAATCGGAACAAGCAGCTTCCAGGGGAACAAAGTCCAACACCTCTGCGTGAGGGATGCTACCCAAATTCCGCCATGCAGGAAGACTTCCAAATCTGCCCCACGCTTTCTGTTATTCTTGATTATACTGACATCTAAAGGTCATCACATTAACTGTACTGATCTTCCTGGCCTGATATTTTCCTCTTCTTTCCCCCCCGATCTAACCTCATCTCAAATCAGTGAACATTTGTTACACTGCTAAGAGAAAGGGAAAACTGGTAACATAGTAAAGACCTTCCTTGGGTTTGTTTAAGTGACTTAAGACTTCTTAGTATTCTTTTCCCTAAATTCTGTTGTTACAAATGCATTTGAAGGCTCAAAAAGACACAACATATTGCCTATCATATCCAAGGTAGTGAGCGTGATCTTCTTTATTACACCACTGAAGAAGAAGCTCCAGGGTTCCAGCAATATATGGAGGAATAAATATGACCCATAAATCATAACTTTCAACAGTAAATCTTCCTGTTATAACAATTCCTGCATTCTACACTCATCCAAACAGCTGGGCAGGGATACCTCACCCTGTCCCAAAACAATATCTGTGCATTATGTCCCAGGGGACAAACTGTGACTGAGATCTGTCCCCATGCCAGGTAGTTTACAAAACATTTGCAGAAAGCTCCTGGAGTGCCAGGTGAGGGGCAGAGCCAGGGATCCCATCCCCAGTGGGAAAATAGATGCCTGTGAGAGCTAACACCAGACGCAGCCCAATGGAAGTGATGAGAGGAAACAGTGCAAACTGGAATCAACACAGCATTTCAGAGGGGTAAAGCATGCATGGTGCCCTGCCCTCGCTGGCGTTTGCATGCCTTTGCTGCCAGACGTGAACAGCTACCTTTCTTAGCAAGATTCAAGCTCTACCTGTAGTACTCTGCAGTCTTTCCCCAGTGCCCTACTTAAAAAGAAGGGAAGAAAAGAGAAGGTCAGTGCCAAAGCCTCTGCCCCAGCCAGGGCAGCCCAGAATCCTCCCTGCAAGCAAACAACCTGGAAAACCAAGCAAATCCCCAAAGCCATTTTAAAAAGAAAGCCAGGTCTCAAACAGGGGTTAAAGAGAGGGCAAAATTATTCACATAAACTGTCTCCAAAGGGGAACATCCAAACGAAACAAGACATCCACTCAGCCACAACCCACCCCCAGACAAAGGAAAGCAGTCCCTGAGTTTGCCTTCTGTGTCAAAGAGGAGCTGAGAGCTCAAAGCCCCCACCACCATCCCCAAGTGCTCTGAGCCTTATTATTGCTATTTCTAATCCCGCACACACGGGCACAAAGCCGCTGCTGGCTCCCTGCAGCCAGCCCCCTCCAGAGGACAAGGACCCCAAGCTTGAAGGGTAAGCGCCAGCCCTTCCAAACCAGGCCACATTAATGCAGACTGGCACTGAATTAGCCACTAATCGGATTAGGAGAAATGGCTTTAAACTGACATCCAAGAGTGAAAAGCCCCCATCATCCCCACCCAGGCACAGGGCTTCAATCGAACCTGACCACAACAACCCCAAACCCGAAGCATTAAGTATTTGCCTTATTGCTGGCAGTTTTATCTTAATCACAGATGAACCAACTATACTTTGGGGGTAGGGAAGGGGAGAAATTGGGGGTTAATTAGCCAGATCAGAGGATCATAGAATCACAGAATCATTAAGGTTAGAAAAGACCTTTAAGATCCACTAGTTCAACCATCATCACATCACCACTATGCCCAATAAAACACGTCCCCAAGTGCCACATCTCCACGGTTCTTGAACACCTCCAGGGATGGTGACCCCACCATGACCCTGGGCAGCCTGTGCCAATGCAGCACCACTCTTAGAGAAAAAAAAATTCCTAATATCCAACCTGAACTTCCCATTTTGCAACTTAAGGCCATCAGCGCTCATCCCTTCCACTGCTACCTGGGAGCAGAGGCCAACCCCCACCTCACCACAACCTCCTGTCAGGGAGATGTAGAGAGCAGTAAGGTCTTCCCTGAGCCTCCTCTTCTCCAGACTGAGCCATCCCAGTTCCCTCAGCCACTACCCATATGACTTGTGCTCCACACCCTTCACAACTCCATTGCCTTTCTTCAGACATGACCCAGGGCCTCCATGTCTTTTCTGAAGTGAGGGGCCCAACACTGAACACAGCACTCGAGGTGCGGCCTCACCAGTGTTGGTACAGAGGGACAATCAGCTCCAGATCTGCTGGCTGCACTACTGCTGATACAAGCCAGGATGCTGTTGGCCTTCTTGGACACCCAAGCACACCACAGGCTCATGTTCATCCAGGCATTAACCAACACCCACACACACTTTTCCTCCATGCAGCTTTCCAGTCACTCTGCCCCAAGCCTGTAGCGATGCATGGGGTTATTGTGATCAAAGTGCAGGACCCAGCCCTTGTCCCACTGAACCTCATCCCATTGGTCTCAGCCCATCGATCCAGTCTATCCAGATTCCTATGTAGGGCTGGGGAATATGTCATAGCATTGGGGTGGTAGAAGCTGGCAGGGGTCTGGGAACAGCCAGGGCAAGTAGCAGTGAGGATGCCCTCAGCCCTAAAGAGCACATGTCAGAAGGACAGAGGAAAACAGGATGGCAGCATACATGGCTGCACCGCAGAGACACCAGCCCCTGCCCCCTGAACAGAGATGTCCTAAGGCACAATGCTGTGCATCTTGCTGCCAGGTGTGCCTGAACAGCTGCTTCAGACCCAGTCCTAGCCTCCTACAGACCCGTTTGCCCCTGTACATTCTCAGATGCCTACTGAAGCCTGAACACACATCACATCTCTTTCCTGTGGTCACCTCTTCCTGTTGCCCCATCACCTGCTTTGGTCAAAGTGCCATGAGCCAAGCAGCTCTGGGACCTCCCCCCCTCCATCAGATCTCATTGCAATCAGCCTGCAGTTTAAAGCCCATTTTACAGAGCTGTGAGTAAATAGCAGGAGGCTTGCAGACACACAACTACATCACTTTCATTTCCTTTGAGTAAAAAAAAAAAAAAAAAATAGAAAAGCAGAAGATGATAGCAAAGATGACTGCTGTGCCCCCAGCACACCCAAAGCAGCTGAGCACCAAGCTCAGGGACTTGAACTCAACACTACACAGAGCTGGGAACTGCACTTCCACAGGTGCTGCCACCAGACAGGAGGAGGGCCAGCACCCCCCAGACCATCACCCACATCACAAGCAAAAGCAACGCATCCTTTTTTCTTTCTAAATGCTGATCCTTTGCGAGGTCCTTTGCAAAATGCAGAAGCCTAATCCTGGAGCAAACCCACCCGTGGTTTTCAGGCACAGCACCCCAGGATGACGTGGATTTTTGCCTGAGTAACAGCCCCAGAGTTGGGCTCCAGTTGTTTTGACTTCCCTGGCAGACTGATATCATTGGCACGCTAAAACAAGGGGTTGGGTTGCTTTCCTCGCCACGACCTCCCTTCACCGAATTAGAAGGTTTATTTGTTCTAAGATAAAGTACGGTGACACATTAAAGATGCCCACATTTTCCTTCTTAGATCAGCTTGACATCTGTTTCAAAAACGTTATGAAACACTCTCTGAACCTGCTGTGGAATTGGATATTATGGTATTTCACCAAGCCGTGGTTCGGGCGAACTTTCACCTCCAAGTGAAAGTTTGAGTGTTGAAAGTGAAAACAGAGCACTCAGAGCCTTTCCCTGGGACAGACCTTTCAGTGACACTGGATGTAGGGAAATAATTGCAGATGGTATTGTTGTGGGGGAAATATCACCTGCCATGAAATTTCACCCTGAGCGAACATTCAGTTGTTATAAGATCATATCGTTGCGCTGCTTCGTTGTAACACATTCAAGGCTGCAGACTTGAGCAAGGTCATTCCACAGGAAACCTGCGCACAACAACAGGGTTTTGTTCCTCGTGGCTAATGATACTGTAACAGGAGGGAGGGGAGAAGCCTATCACAATATTTTTGGAACAGATAAAACAGCCTTCAATGAAAGCGGGTGCTTGTTTCATACCCATTCACGTGAAGAAATGTCATGTTTCCATGTTTCCAGTGGAGGAACACAAGCAGCAGAACTGCAGTATAAGTAGGAAAGAGTGATTTTTAACAGTCAATGGAAAAAATTGTATGTACATTATATATTAATATGTAAAAATGATAAAGCTTGTCTTCACTGATTTGTTTACACGCAACCCAACAAAAAGCAGGGAACATAGCTCAAGGCTGACAGAAGACTTCTGCCTGGAGAAAGGAATCCAGAAAGCGTATTTTATCTGTGTAGATGTTACAACAGAGCAGTGATGCTTACAAAACCACTGAGCTCTGCAGCCTGCTGCCTTTGCAGACCTCGGGGCACTGAGAAGATCTCTTTGCATAACGTCTACATGCCAAAGCCTCCTTGCCCCACAGGTAAGGAATTGACTTGACACGGGAAAATCAATACGGGGGAAAATGAGAACCAGGCCATCCCATAAGCAGACATTCTGCTATGTGTGCATTTACAAGTCCTACTTTCATAACCCTAAAAGATTGCAGCCATCTGCTTTGCAGGTGCCGGAGGTGGAACCCTGAACAGCAGCCACTGTGAACAGCACCGTGAGTGGCATCCCATCCCAGGGCTGAGCAGCATCTCCCCTCCTCCGGCAGCATGCCCAGGGCTGGAAGAGCAGGGAAAGCAGCAGGCATCTGTCCCACACCCTCAGTAGGACCCAGACACATGCATGTAGTGCAGGAAGATGCTGGGGTATGCTGGCAGGGGCCTGCAGAAAGAGCAGTCCAGGGCAGGTGCAGAATCCAGGGCACCATGAGCCCCACCAGTGGTCAGAGCTGCTGCATGCAAACTCCACTTTGTTCTCTTCTCCAGTCTCACTCCAGTCAGTTCAAGCCCTTGCAACTGCAACCACTAAATCTCAATTGCTTTTTTTCTTGATAAAGCCCTTTCTTTTTTTCTAACTAATAACCTCCCCCCCCCCCCCCCGAAAACACTCTTAAAAGCGTTTTACAACCTGCTAACAGCTAAGGAAACAGCCTGAAACAATGTCACCCTAAATGCAGACAATTGTGCTTTTAATTAAGATTCACAACTTTTTTTTTTTTCTTTTTTTTTTTGATTGAAGGCAGTGAAACTACAATGAGTGCATTCAATCACAGGATTCTCCATCACCTCTAAGCTGAGCCTCCCCAGGGCACCAATGCCCCCTGGCACCCTTCACTGTGTCCTGCAGCCCTGTACAGCCTCAGACAAGCCAGGAATGGCACGAAGTGACACCAAAAAGCACTTTGCAACTTCAGCACTGCCCCTTCATTCAAGTCTATGGCAAACCGTGCTCAGCGTGGAAGTGTGAGAAACACACAGCTGCCCCCAAAGGGGCTGTAACGTGGGACTCTTCCAACAGTCCCGTTTGCATCTTTGAAATGCAGGCACCCAGGGCACGTCTCCTGGGGACAGTAGCACACATGAAAATGATGGTGAAAGCTGAGAAAGTGCCCCATCCTTCAAACACCCTTGCTGGGGAGCCACTAAATACCTCCTGCTGTTACTATTTTAATTGGTGGGTGAATTTAATGGCCACGAGAGGAGCTGGCTGCTGGTCCCCACTGCAGAGCCTCAGCTCACCCACACGAGCACCATGCCTCACACTCCCCAGGAGATAAACCACCCCTGAGGAGACCCCAAGCAGACTGCCAACACAGTACCAATGCTAAACAAGAAGCTGGAGAACAATGAGCTAGCAGGACGTACACACAGACCTCCTAACCTGAGGATGGCCTCAGCCGCTCTGATTGCTGCCCGCAGGCTCAGCCTACCAGTCAATGAGGCCAGACCCTCCTTGGCCCCTCCGTGCTCTCCCCAGGACTAAACTTAATGCAACAGCTTGATGCAGTGACCTCTGCAGCCACGTGTCGCTGGCTTTATGAGGATGGAATGCAGTGAGGCTGCAGACATGGGGCCTAGCAACAGAAGCAAGGCAAGCAGTAGCTCTGCAGGAGGGCTTGCATGCATGAGAGTTGGGTTGCATTCTGCATGCACAAGAGCTTGGTTGCATTCTCCATCAATGTCAACTCAACAAATGAAGTATTACCTGCATTTCCTGCCTGAGCCTAGCCTGACCAGCAAGCCGGGAGGCTTCTTCCTGCCAACCTCCACCTCCATCCTCTTCTTCTAGTGGCTGGAGAAGCATATTAGTATATGGTGATGCTCATACAGAAGGAAGAGGTTTCAAAGAGAAGAGATGCAAGACTTGGTGAGGCATTGCAACAGGCTGCCGAGGTGGAGTCACCATCCCTGGAGGTTTTCAAGAAAAGGGGAGATGTCGTACTGAGCGATGTGGTTTAGTGGTATGGTGGTGATGGGTTAATGGTTGGACTAGATGGTCTTAGTGGTCTTTTCCAACCTTAATGATTCTACGATTCTACAGCCAAAACCCCCAAACAAGGCTGCACATGACATGCATCCCAGCAAGACTTGAAAAACCAGCACCTACAAGAGCACTCTTCTCAGACAGTGACCTGATTAAAACAAAAGCTTCAAGAGTTTAAACACACGAGCAATAGCGTTTAGACGGTAACTTCTCACGAAGACTGTAATGGACCAAACAATTCCCCTGAGCTCAGGAGAATGGGATATGTAGTACTAAACAGATTAGAAATGCATTTTGGTCTCAGAGGAACAGTCAGTGTGGGGGTAGCCTGCCACTCCACCTCCTGCATTCACCAAGGTCAAACACGTGAAAGCAGCATTTTGGCCACAGCAATCTGCACACCTCTCAATTTCCAACCAGAGCAAAGGAAAGTGCCAACCATGGAAGATACTCAGAACACAGGCACACCCTAAGGGAAAGAGCTGCTCGAATGGCAGCCACAGAGCCTTCTTCCTCATAAACGCCAACACTATGCCATCAGGTTTATACTGCACTTTGTCAGAACTAAACAACTTGGATAGAGAGGAGGAGAAAGGAAAAGCAAGACTTGGTGTATGAGCCTCCTGCAGGTGTGAGCTGTGCCTGGGACGCCAAGCAAGAGGCACATGGGTTTGCTGTGTTACGTAGCCAAGGCAAACAAGACACCAAGCAAGATCCAATTCTGGCCCCCTCAGGATCCATAAAAGCAGCCTCTGGGAGCTGTGGGGGGCACGTTAGGCCTAATTGTGTCTTGTTTAACTTGGCTCTTCAAACAGCAAGGCTTTCGCTGCCTTGGCTAGAGTCAACGCTCTCACACCTTGGTGGGACTTACCTCCTCTCTTGGCTTGGCAATTAAAATCCCTAATGTTGAAACATGTTAAATGTTTTTGATCAAAACCCACTTATTTTTACAAGAAATAGTCAGGATGACGTGCTGAGAACTCTCCAGTGCCTCAGGGAGAAGCAGACACAACTCACAGAAGAAGGGATCCTCCCCTTCATACTCTTTAGATATTCTCTGGTTGCCATCACCTCTCTCTGGATTTTCGCCTCCTAACTGCAGCAGAACAGACCCACATCAAGCAGACGATCAGTGGTGATGTACCTGTGTCTGCAGAGCAGTGTCCAAATCCCAGTTGCCTAATTGCTCACTGCAGCCACTGCCACACATGCAAAGCAAGCTGAAGAGAGCCTTTAAGCCTCAAAATCCACCTGAGGGTAATCTGGTGACTTCCAAGAGCTGTAGGAAGTGAACAATTGGCCCTACACGGCATTTTTTCCACATAGGCATAGCCTTTGCACCACAGAGCCCACTCCATGAGCTCATCTTGAGCCCAAGACAAGCCCCATAGAACTCCACTACATTTCCTTGCCACCAAGCACATCACTATGCTCACAGACACTGAAGCTCAGATCAGACAGCCCGCAGCACAGCCTGGGAGCTGTGCAAGAGCGTGTGAAACTCCCAAGGATCTTGCAGAACGGACTTGCTCCCTGATTTCCTTCCACATTTATTTTGGCCCAGTGTGGAACACAACCGTTTGCTCATACAGAACGGGTCCAAGCTGGAGGAATGGAGGATGAGGTGCAATATTGTCACCCTTCCAAAAAAACTAGGAGGGATTCGTTAGTCTGGTACAAAGATGAAGAAAACTGAGGTGGAAGAGACACCAGGAGCTCAGCGCTTCCTCGCACATATTCAGCAGCAAAACCACTACGTTCAAAGAATTGTACTTAATGGCAACCTCTGGGGCAGGACAGGACAGCTCTTGCAGGCCGCTCCAGCTTTGCTTGCCCTGTGAAAGCCTCAGCTGTTACTGCTGGGCAGCACCCCTGAGCAGGCAGGAGATAGGCATCTTTCCCCAGCACAGCATCTCATCTACACCTTATATTGTTCATTAACAGTAGGTTTAAAGCTGATCTGATGGCTTTGAGGCCTACTTGTGCCCTCCTCCCCAACTCGGTGGTGTAACCCTATGCCCCCCTTACACACAGGGTACCCAACCAAATCATTTTTCTCCTGCCTCAGGGAACTCTTTTGGTCATCGCCCTCCTTCTTCTGCAAGACCAGCCCTCCCGGCCATCACAATTTCACCCTTGCTGCTGTACCCAACAACTGCATGTTTCAGAAGCAAGGAAATGCCAAGAAATGTTCCCTTACACTCCTACACTGAAAAAAATTGTCACTTGCTTGGTCTGTGGCATGCTGCATGAAGAGGCAATCCAAGAATGTATTGTTTTCCTCCTAAAATAAAAAATATTTTTAAAAAAATCACAAAGCCCACCAGCTGCTTAGTGCTTTGCAGGTTCCTATCCTACTTGCCTGAAACTTTCCTTCTCATCCTTGCCAACTCAAGCACATTCATCTGGCATACATCTCTAGGATTATCGTTTTGCAAGGGTGTTTGGTGCCTTTTTCTAGTTTCCACCTCCTTTTCTTATTTCTGCTCTGTTATTTCCAACACCTTTTGATCAGTTAATGCATTGAACACAAGGAGAGGCAACCAGATAAATCAGCAGCCCACCGTGTCCCGTCACCCCCACTATAACCACGTCCAGATGCTTCAGTGGAAGCTGCAAGAAGTCTGCTGGAGACAGTTAGCAAGTTTAAAATGCATCCACCCTTCTCCGTCTGTTATCGTGTTGTAATATTTCCCCTTTCAGCCTCAAATACAAATGTAATTTGCAATACACATAGCCCTCATCCCAAAACAGCACGGAAGAGGTAGAGCTGGACATTTACCCTATCTGCCAACTAGCCCAGGCGCGACACAAACTTGGAGTCAAAACACAAGAAAACCTGTGGCATGAAAGCATGCAGCTCCTTGCCATGCACGTACAACAATCCTGCTTCTAACCTTACCCACCATCCCTGCACCTGCCCCACCGTGCATTTTTATTTTGGGCAAGTTTGCGAGGAGGACTGCAATGGGATTCCCAGATTGCTTGGCCACGGCACACTGTGCCCTTAGTGCCTCCTTCCATCTGCTGGTGACAGCCTGCACAATACCTTTCAGATTATATTTGTGTCTTGAAGGCACCCGATTGATTTTCATGGGCAGTTTGTTCACTTACGTACTGACAGGTAGTGAGCCTCCAATTTATAGCAAAAATACCTCATCTGAACCCATAAATTCATCACCTTGCATTGAAACGTCAGCTCACTCCTTTTGTTCCACTTCTCCTGCTGAGGCTGCCCAGCAGCACAACATCAGCATGGGCCTACTCTGCACAGATAGGAATATTCACTGATGGGGAATACTTGATAACAGTAGCCACAAGGTGATTTCATAGGACTCCAGTATCTCATGAGCTGAGGGCTCTTCTATCAAGAAAACCAGCCACATGGTATGGAAGCAGTTTCATTAGACCAACCTAAAAATCTTGTCTTAATTCCTACTGTCTACAGCTAAATTAATAATTTCCTGTGGTGCATTAACACTACATTCCTTGTCTCAAACACGCGAAGCTTAAAAAAAAATCATTTGTAACCAATCCAATACACCTAAATCAAAGCCACATCCCATCCCACCTTCCCTACTCCTATGTCATTAATGATGTTTCCTCCGAGATTCATTGCAAAGCTTTTCCTGCTATTCAGGTCACACTGAAAGGTCTGTAGTTACCCATTACCACTAAGTCTTTTGTTACAGTCACTATAAAAACACAATTAAAGCTGGATTATGGTACACTTATGTGGAACAATATCTTAATCTGCAAATGGTCCTGTGGAAGCCACATTTGGAGTCAGATCCTTGCTGGTGCAAATAAGAGAACTGGAACGGAGCCCAGAGGAGATTAATACAACAGAACCTCACTAATTCACGCTAAGGGCGAGGAAACCACATCGACTCTTTCAGACTGAAATGAGCAGGAACTACAAATAAATGCATCACAAAATACTCTCCTTTTGAATTTCAAATCGCTCTCTCTGAGCAAGCATCATGGTGCGCCGAAATGAGAGGAGCATGCTATATATAGCTAATGAAATCTTGCTAACATTAGACAAGGCTATAGCATCTGTTACTAAATCTTTGCTGAGGAGTGTAGATAGACCACCAGGTTTCCAGAGAGCTTATAAGAAAAGCAATTTATTGAAGTGAAGCTTTGTCAGCTTCTATTGTGCATAAATACAACATTAAATTGAGGCTTAATATTTACTGCCGTGTCATCCCAGCAGGCAATTATCATCAGTGCCTGAGGCCAGATCCTCAAGTGATGTAAAATACCAGAGCACCAGCGATTTCACCGACTGTTTTTATCGCTCTTTTATCGCCAGTTTTCAATCCACACAAAGGAAATTACGCCCAAGGCATGGCTGCAGGGCTCTGACCTGCTCTCACAAACTCAATCTGCATCTCCAGGATGGCCTGTTCTGGGAGATTTTCACCTTAAAAACACTTCAGCACCCGAGCGCAATGCCAGAGGCAGCGTGCTGGAGCATCTCGCTGCGTGTGATGTAAGGCAGAACCCTGCGGGTGCAGCAGCAAACCCCCTGCAGCAGGGCTGGAACTCTCCCAGAGTAAAACTGACAGCTTCCCGTGGGCTCTGGGCTCCTCCAGACCCCATACACAGGGAAAACAGAGGCCCATTGTGTTCCCTACAACCAGGGGGGATTTGCTGATTCAGTGCTATTGTCACTTTGTGCTCCACGCTCCGCTGAGGACCTCACTCAAATATTAGTCTTGAACAGAGGCCAAGGTTAAAGCCCTGCCCTCTGCAGCCCTGCCTGCCGCCTTGGCTGCGGCCATTACCCACAGGTGCCTTTCTCCCTGTAGGCAGGGAGAGGAGGAGGGTTTTTGCCTTGGGAAGGACCTTTGCCAGCTCTGCACCAACAGCCAATGCTGCAAACAGCAGGACAGCAGCACTCAGACACCCCAGCACCCACACACCTGGCTGCACACCTGAACCCCCTCCAAATCTTTAAGTCCTTTGCATGGCATCAGGAGAGAGTGAAGGAAGAGGAAAGCAAGGTGAACAAAGAGAGAAGTCACCAAAGATGGATGCTCTCAACCACAGCAATGCTGGCCAGGCAGCCTTGACAGGAGACCTCACTGCATCACAGGGCAGCATTACTTCCAGCACCTCCAGTATCCATGCACAGCCTCAGCACTAGGACAAACACTGCCTTATCCCAGGACACGAGGAAGGCTGTGCGACAAAACAGAGCAGAGCTGAAGGCCTGGGGATTTAGCACAACCATAGCACAAAGCAGCACGGGTAAGTTCCCAGCCTGGAGCAGCCAGTCCGTCCTAGCACAAAAGGATTGTCTCTGTACAGCTAAGAGCACTCCATCAAACCAAGCACTGCATTCATTCTTGCCTTGTGAAGCCTCATATACAAGGGAAACAAGAAAGCTGAGGCCACAGGTAGGTGGCTGCGTCTGCCCAGGCATGAAGCCATCAGCGGCATTCACTTATATGCACGAGTCCCATAGCAAAATTTCTAGTGCCTGACAACGTTGTCTAGGTACCTAACTATCTTTCATCATCATGGTGCTGAGCAATAACAGTCAATAACTTCCTGGCATCTTGGAGAATATCCATCTGCACTTTGCTTTCCAGTGACTTATAAAATTTCTGCCTCGGAGGACCCCGTCCATTTCTTGTGCCGATTCTCCCTTCAATTTCACACTTAATTAAGTCCCTGGATCAAGTCTCACGATGGATTGCTCACTAGACCAGCAGCCAGAATTGATGTTGTATCTAGATGATGGGGCCTGAGGAAAAAAAAAAAAAAAAAAGGGAGAGCAGGAGCGATAACGAGAGAGAGGGAGGGAGAGGAGGGAAAGCTGCTTTTATTTCAGGGTTAAAAGCTTAATCTTCTACTAAAACGGTATCACATGAGGGGGAAAGAGTCTCTTATCCATGTGATACTTCTGACTCAGGTCTGGTTTAGGAGCTGTGATATCATTCCAAGAGAAAATTATGTCGGCAGGTAAGTTTTCTTCAGAGGCAATTAGAAGGAAAGAGGGCTCAGAGAAGACAGCATGGGACAGAGGAGGAGGGCTGAGCACTGCTCATTTGTGGAGCAGCCACAGCCCGACGCCAGTCATGGCAGAACCCACCGGGCTCCGTGTGATGAAGTGCTCAAAACCTGGGGCGTTTTCTCTGAACTTTCCCCAAACTCCTCCATTCAGGCCGAACAGGACCGCAGACCTCAGGAGTTAAACCCTCCTCGGGAGATTTCTGGAAGTTCCTGTTCTGCTTGGAAGTATCACAGGAGGGCTTAGTTTTATTGCTGCTATTCGGCATTTCAATTTCCAGCATGGTCAAAGCCAGGAAGGCCAAAGGCAATGAAAGAGTAGAGCTAACAGCATTTTTCGAACATCGTAAAAGGCTGAATTCAAGTTCACACTCACCATGTTTCAGGTCTTTCTCCAGACTCGAACAAGTCAGCTTTCACGGTAAGAAAAATAAGTCCTCTCTTAAGTGCAATTCCACCTAACAGCAAACCTGGTAAATCCCAATATCTTGTTACTGTGTGGAGAAGCAAGAGAACATCCTATGGGTTCTCAAAGTCCCTTCTTCAGGGTGTACACAGCATTCAAGTTAACTGGAACAATGTACCCAACTGAAGAATTTCTACCACTAACCACTCACAACCACCCCCTGCATTTCATTTATTTACTCAACTCCCCTTTAACATGCTAGATAGCACAAATACGATAACTCATGTTTGATGTATCGTGCATCTAATTACTTAATTACTACCTGTTACGATGCTAAATACTGTCACACGGAACCCACTTTCTCATCATCTGTGACTTTGTTTTCTTCACCCATGGAAATGTCACAACAGTGACTTTAGAGTCCTTTGGCATACAAGGGCTGCTGGTTTGACATGTGGCCAGAGCACATTCCTGGCCTTGAAGCAAGGCTGCAGAGCCCTGTACTAGCCACCTGTCCAGAGAAGTGAAAAAATCCTACTCATTAAAAGTAATGAGGTAGAGTTAAGCTAGCCACCTGCCCTCAAGTTATAAAGGGGCTTTCAGTTTGGTATTTCTGAATTAACAAGCAGAGAAAGAGGAGATAGATTAGAAGCAGTTAGTGATACATGTGGCCCTTCAAACGGGTTTTGGCATAAAGCCTCTGCAGTGGCCCCATTTCTGTCTGCTCCTGTTGTTATCCACCACATTGGTCATCTCAGCTGACATGCAGGGTTACTCATGACCATCTCCATTTGGCCACAATGAGGTGCACCATCCATCCCACCAGCACCCAGGTACCCACAAATCCAACACAGCACAGGGCGTTTCCAATGCAAGAACACTGTGAAGTATTGGCAGCAAAGCATCCACCCAAACCCCAAAACTCACGGTATCTGGGAGGGCTGGAAAAGGCTACGAAAATTAACAATTACTTGAAGAATCAGTTTCATTTTCTTGGTTTTAAAGAAAACACAAATGACTTGGCATCTACAACACACTTATCAAAATTCGTTATCTTAATGCAAATTCGATTGATCCCGAGAATCTCAGCTTGCTCTTGGTGACAAAGGGAACTGACCGAGGTGGCCAGGGTGACATCAGCGATCAGTGCAAACATAGCAGAGATGACTTGCTCCTTCCTTGTCCAGCTGCCATCAGCCAGGCAGCTCCAACCTCCCGAGGACAGGCAGAATCACATCTACACGATGAGGAGAAGGCAAAGCCGTTTGTTTTCACTGGTACTGGCAGCAGCTGCACACTGGGGCTGTGTGGACACACATGGTGAAAACCACGGCACCGAGTGCATCTAAACCTTTGTCATGAAAACAGGAGAGCCCAGAAATACCCCAGCCAAAATAAATCTGTCCCCAGACTGCAGAGGATTAAAATTCCTCACCGTTCCCATCAGATGACAGCCAGGAGGAGTCCCCAGCACAGATTACACCCAGGGCACGATTCCAGCACTGAGCAAACCCCATCACAGCTATTACCCAGCAACACAAATTATTTACACAACAGCTGAAGAGCACTGCAGGAATCATACACAGCCCAAGTTAACACCACATCATTTTGACCAGAAACCGGGTAAACCTAGGTAATAACTCCCCACAAAGCCACTAATTCTTTGCAGGAGGCCTGAGCAGCAGCCTCACATCACCACTGCCCAGGGCAAATGGGCACTGATCAGTGCAGCACAGGCCAGATGCCCTAAAGCTGCAGCACAAATACAATGCTGCATGAGGCTTTGTAACTGCACTCACACGTACAAGAAGCTGTGTGCTTATTATTTTGTTTGCTCGCCTGTTTCTAGGGGAAGGAGGAGGCTTCCCGGCAAGCCATCCTGACATTTGGCTTTTGTGAAAGCAATTTTGGATTGAGCCTCCAACAACGCTTCTCGCCGTTCCGCTTGCTCTTTTGTCTCCTTGGACACACTGGCAAATGTGCTTGAAGCTGAGGCGTGAATTTAGTGGGGTACGAAAGGAGCAGTTAGTGCAGTGAGACAGCTGGAGATGGAAAGCGTGCAGTGTGTCCCAGCTTTTAATTGTTTCTGCTGTCAGAATACAGCCCAAGTACAGTTGCTCATAATATGTTCTGCATATGAAATCCTAACCACTGCCTACATGGGATCCATCCACTGGCAAAAAGCAAAGACTTTCCCAATTCTATATTTGATTTCTAGTAAGCATTCATAGGATTTTGCCTCTTCCCACCTGCCTACATGGACACCTTTCACTTTGCCACTCTGTCCTTGGTTCCTATGAAGGATTCATACCTCATACCCATCTGCCTTTAAGAGAGAAACACTTCTAAGATCCCAAGTAAGCTTTTCTTTGTTTTTAGACTTGGCACTGCCACAGCAATTCTAACCAGGAGATATGAACATCTACTTAGCACTTGCAGAGCACTGCACAGTTTTGGTGCAAATTACTGCGAGGACACCTGCCTACATTCCTGGATACGTACCTCTCTTTCTTCAGCACAGATCTAAATTTAAGAAAATGCAAATAAGACTTCCCAAGTTTTCTGAAGAACCTGGATCCAATGCAGTCACTAAAACACTGCAGTACCAGGGCTCGCCCCGGCTGTGGGAGAGGTGGACTCGGGTTCCCTCGGGTGGAGGAATGGATAGAACAAACCTCTGCAGACTGCAGATGCTGGGTGTAAAGGGAAACATACTCCAACATGGCAGAAAGGCAAAGGTGAATCCATGGGGAGGCAGAGAGCAAATCAGGAGCAGCCATTTGCGAAAGGCAGCTCTGGGCTGGAAACACTACACAAGATCCATTAACCACAGGATTCTCCATCCCAGCCTGGGGACCAGAAGCACTGACCCTATTTGATATTAATTCCTCCTGTTCCAGGCAGCAGTCAAAGGAAAACACAAGCAGTCCCAGCATGCAGCCCTTTGAATAAAAAGAAGAAACCCATCCACAGCCCAGCACAGCTTATTGTCTTATACACTCTGATTTCAGCCCTCAGGCTGCACCGGAGGCTGCTGCGCAACCAATGCACATAATCAAGGCCCCCAAGGTCCAGCAGTGCCAGCCTAACCCTAACGCCAGCAAAGCTCAGGCTGGAGGTGAGAGCTGGACCACAGAATTAAAAGCACAGGGCAGAGCCACTGCCTTCCTGCTCCCAGCACACCGCCAGGCAGTAGCATCGATACATTCAGCAGAGATTTCTGCCTATAAACACAAATGGAAGATTACAGGAACCACGCTGGGGATATTATTCCAGTCGGTGTTTTGCGAGCCAAAAAATCTAAGAAGAGCAACGTACGCATACCAGAATTAATTGCAGCCACAAATCCGAGCATTTGAATTTCTAAGTGGCTCTTTTTGCGTTCATAGATCAAGCAGGGAAAAATAAAATCTTTGAAGACTTCCATAGAAAATTTTACTATGGAGTTCAAAAAAATACAGAGCGAGTTTTGTGGCGAGAATTAAACTTTCTGTGTACGTGCTGATTCAAAGAACAGCGGGGATCTTTCAGTTTTCATTATTTCACCCAGCTAGCCATCTTGCAAAGGTTGTGGGGGAAGCACTGAAGGAGGCCCATGAACCCAGAGGCTTGAAGACCTACAGAAGGGTTTCAAGGACTCTTCTTTGTGCAGAGAGCAGGAAAATCTCCTTTTTTTCCCCACGAGAAGAACATCCTTCAGCTTCACAATTTAAAAAGTAAGATCTCGCAGTAAGACTCATGGACATTTGCCTTGGTGATGCCCCCTCCATAAACGTGTCTACCTGATGCTAATGTTTGAATACAAAGAGATGAAGCCCTCGGCCACCACATTGCAGGGGAGGATGGTGCCACTGAGCTGAAGGAGGGATGTGTCAGGACCACAGGTGCCCGAGGACCAACAGGCAGCAGGATGAACAGTGCTGTGCAGGGAGATGAACATCTGGCACAGAGACTGCAGCACTGCTTCCTGCTCAAGCTCCTTCTCTTCTCCTCTACAAGCCCCCTTCTCTGTGGATGGGAACAAAGCTAACAAAGAAACATTCCATATTTCAAAATACATCCACATGGGTGAAGTTTTTTCCCCCCCAGCAAGTAAATTCAACATTCTGGGGTTTGCTCCACCACCTTGGGAGGAGTGCTTCAACCTCCCATATCTTCACACTAATAGACCTTTTGCTTCAATAAATGTTAATCTATTTAAAAGGTCAATTTATTTTTAAAAAAATTCTTCATGAAAGGTTTCAGAGCGCCTTTGACACTGGATTACATCACGTTTCCTCTGACATCTGAGTCATAAAATGCTCAGAGCAGGATTTCCAAGCCTTCCCTTTATTTTCCCTTCCCACGAATTCCACTCCCACTGCGATCAATGGGATTATTGCCACAGGCTTCAACAGAAGGGCTGGCAAATGCTGAACACATTTGAAGACCCTAACCTCAAAGTCAATATTTTCCAGCCAAGAAAACAGCACTTTGGTTATCAATGAATATGTCAAACAAGAGACCCATTATGAGCAGAGAGGGCTGGTAAATGATCCCAAAAGGAAAAAAGAAAAAAATAATGTAATGTTCCCAGCAGCCTGCGGCAACTTGTTATGATGGGTTTGGGATGGTTTAAGGTAACCACTAAAATAATAAAGAATTAAAGCAATATTTCTGAATATCTGCAGAAGAATGGGGATGAACAGGACACCATAAGGCTATCCCAATGCAGGATCAACCCTCCTTGCCAAATGTGCCCCAAGTGACTGGTAAATGCCTTCCAGTATTCCACGCCTCATCCAGTCCAACCTCTGCAGAGCTTTGCTCCATCAGATGGACACCCCTCTGCTAACAGGTATGGCTGCCCATTACACAACTCTAGGATGACAACTGAGAAGCATCCCAATCCTCTTCACAGTAACTTCTGCACTAAATCTGTTCTACCTCCTCTCCATCTTCTCATCTCTACATTATGAGAATTTCTTTTCTAAGTCATGTTCTCTCAGTTCTAAGAGCCCACCTGCAGACTCTACCATAGGACCAGACCTGAAGCCTGGATCACCAACCCTTGCTTGGATACTTCTGTGTTCCAAACCAGGTGATTTCAGCTAACTCCCTCCACCAGCATTGCTCTCATTTCCAGGGTTCGGATCAATATTTGAGCTAAAGTCTCTGCATGACCCCTCTCAGAAGAATCTCAGCCTCTTCTCCTCCAGTTTTGGCTGTGCCAAGGACATCCACTCTTTGAACTGTCTCAGAGAAGATGGTTCTGTTAGCAGGGACGTTTCCGATGCGACTCAAACATCTCACTATTGCATAAAACTTTGGTCAGCAAAAAGCCAGCCAGGCCTGGGACTCTATGCAGTGGCAGCAGGATCAGCATTCCTGCAGCTTAAACACAGAGCCGTGAGCTGTTACTTAAATGGAAGTTCCTTTCAGAGCAGTATTAAGGTTTAGGACTTAGAGCTGAGGAGCTCTAATCCTTACCACTAGAGGCCAATGGTGCATGTAAGAGCATTAAACTCAGTATACATTAAATCCTAAACATCTCCAAGTTGCAAGCAAAAATAGATCACAATCAAAGCCTCCAATTCAAATATGCTTACTTAAATCAGCTCAAAATCCAGGGTCTGATTCCAGCACGGTTTCTCTGCACAGATCACGAGCTCCAGATCTGGACTGTAGATGTGAAGTAACAACCTCAGACCTTATCTTTAGTCTATCTGAAGATCAAAGAGAACTGGAGACAAAAGCATTCCAAGGCATTGAAGTGATACATTCATAATGAGTTTTTCCCTATTATTCCACACAATCGGGATTTTTCAGAGGGAGGGAGGGAGATTTTGGCAGCCACTTAAGAAGTGAGGATGGAAACAAATTTTAATACTAATTTCCTCCTCTCCCCAGCTGCTCAACAGAACCACTGAACAGGTCCATGAAATTACACAAGATGCAAATCCTTTATCCACAGTTTCCAGTTGTTGACACGCGAGACCTTTAATATGTAAATAAATTGGGGTGGGCATCTTTTTCCTGCCAAAGCAGCACTGCTCAATAGAAACAGCAACAATGCAGCCTGTGAGATGGCCCAATAATTCCTGCAACCAGGGCATCCTTTTGAGGCACCTCTTGAAGTCTAACTTGAATGGTAAGCAAGGGAGAAGCTGTAGGCATGCAGCGACATGGCTGAGAACAAAACTTGATTTGAAGTCGTCTGCCGTTTTGAAAGTGATGTCCCTTGATCATGAATTAACGTCAAGGCAAACGATGAGGGATGAAGCAAAGAATGAATGAGTGAAAGAGCAGAGAGGGAGGGAGAGAGAGAGAAGGAAGGAGAGAGAGAGGAAAAGAGGAGATTCTCCGGAGGCTTACGAGAATCACGCCAGCGAAGGGACTGTACACACATGCCATCTCCTTCTCAATGTCTGTGTTTTGCCAAAAAAATAAAAAGCCCCTGATCCCTAGAAATGTTCCTGTCTGCTGGCTCCCAGAGATAAGGAAGTGATATTTCACAGTCTGACACTAATCATATTTGGGCATATTAAGTAAGGACGGTCCAGGGGCTTTCTTTGCAGCACACATATTCCAAGTTCAAAGCGAGAGCTCGTTACTGTGCCTAAAAAATCCTCTTAACTCAGAAACATGAGACAAAGAGGGAAGAGAAAAGAGAAAAGGAGGGAGGTGCCGATGGGGGAGAGAAGTGTCATTATCTTCACACCGTTCTCCCTACCCAGCTTGCCAGCGACATGTGTTGCAATACCTTATGATGAGGAGGGGGAATGCATTCCCTTCTTTCCCCCCATCCATGAAAACAGAGCAGGGGACTGGTTAAAACAATATTCCATGGCTGTGATTTACACTTCCCAGATTCCATCTAAAGGTACAACAGCCACTGCAGAACCAGATCCCAGGGTGAAATCAGTAGGATTATCCCCATCGGAGATCCAACTCCATTTGCTTCTCCAAGAGGAAATTGCTCACCTGGCTCTGCTGCTCCCCCCAAGCAGAGGTCACTGTCTGCTCCTCCAGCCTCTGCTCTTTGTTCCAATCTGCTGCCCAAGGCAAAAAACCGAAACACACTACCTTCACTAAAGCTGGAAACAGGTGGTCTCTTTTACAGAGACCTGCAGACCAAAGCACAGCTAAAGCTAGACTGGGACAGAGCCAGAAGACTCCTGCCAATGGCTGCAGCCCCCCCATAGCACAGCACAGCTCACACCTGATCAAACCCTCAGCATCTGCCCCTTGGGACAGAACAAGATGAAGTTTTAGCAAACAGTTATCACAACTGCTATCTGTGAAGCATTCACACATCTGGATGGAGGCACCAGTTTGCTTCAACACGCCTCACCTCGACAGGTCTTATTCAAAGCATCCCTTGGAAGCTGGTTCTGCCCACAGATTTGCAATGCAGCCTCAAGCACACCTCCTAACTGAAAACAAACCTGGATGTTAATGGTGATGCAGAAGGATTTAACCTATTCCCCAGTCAAGTCCAGGCTAACCCAGCAACACAACAGTCTTCCCAGCACAGCCCACACTGCTCATTCCCATCAATTTGGGCATGCAGGATGTACTTTCAGAGTCCTTTACTAATTTTTCTTCCCTTACCCCCCCCCCCCCCCCAGTTGGCCCTCTCAATCAAAAGACCAACATTTCCCACAGCTGCTCCCCCCTCCCTCGCAAAGATCTCAAAAACAGAACGTTTTCAGGTTAGGGAAGATTTCATGTTTTCAGTTCCCAGAGAAAAAGCCTTATGCCTTAACACACTGAAACACAATTCTCATACAAGCCCTATACCTCTGTATCACACATGCTTCCAGTAGACCACTGCCCAGTCCGAAAGCTACAGGAACAACAGGGAGTATTTGTAAACCCGTTGGAGGACTTTAAGAAATCTGAGGGGGGTGTGGAGGGAGCACACAGCCTGAAGTTACACAAACACCACCTGGACACATACCACAACTGGCTCCTTGGTCTTATTTCACGTGGCAAAGACAACATTCATTTCTTCTCTATTTCAAAACCTATAGCTCCAAATCCAGTTATTTAACAAGGGAAGGCTGGACAGAACCATTCCAGCCCATTCTGAAGCTACATCAGCAGGTTGGCCATGGGCAGCAGCCCTGCTCTCCTCTCTTCCCCATTCACTTCGCAGCCACTGCAACAACAAAGCTGCTGAGCCCTACAGCAAGCTGCGAGCATCTTCAGAGCTCCTTTACAATTCTGCTCATCAACTCAAAAATCATTTTTACTGAAACCCAGCCTTACAGCTACATGGAATGCAAGGAATGAGATTAAAAGGGATTATATGTTTCTCACAAGCAATGAGGCTTGATAGCTCTGACAGGCAGCGCCTTAACATGTTCCCCACTTTGTTTGAATAGTTATGACCCCCAGCGCTTTGAGTGCACAGGTTTGTAGGGATGAGCCATACGCCACGCAACCAGGATTTCATTTCTGCTTATTGTTCACACAATTTGGAATGGTCCTTTAGATATTTGCAAGTTGCTGACATTTTTCTGTATCTTCAGGCAAGACTACACGATTAGGAGTAAACACCCTGGAGGGGGAAGGAAAGCCTTAGATCTGAGTGGGACATGGATGCTGAATCCAGACTTCCCCTGGTTTAAGCAGGGGGAAAAAAAAAAAATCAGAATGAAGTTTTCCATTACTATAACACGGTTCCAGGCAAAGCCCATTCACAGAGTCCAGATGCCCTCAAAACTGGGATGCAGGGTTTTGGTTCAGGTGCTCTCTCGTTGCTTCTGATTGAGTGTTCATCTGCACTGCAACAGGATCTGCACGGTTAATAAATATAACCAGCTGTACCAAATGAAATGCATATATTTGATGAGATGTTAGAAGAATGGGTCTTTTTCAGGGGGCTGTGACTCCTACATGCGCAGACTTGAGCAACCCACAGCCATTTCTTGACACCCAAAGCATCCACATGACTCAGGCTTCCCCACGTCAACACAAAGGCATGGAAGAGCATACAAATTCAGAGGCCTTGAGCAGACCTGAGCCCAGCACAGTTACTCCATTGGCTTACATCTTATTCCAGAGACTGCTCCCAGCCAGGGGACACAGCATTATCCACCTCATTGCTGGAGGCATTTCCCACCTTTACGCATCCCAGAGACACAGTGCCAGAACAGATACCCTGGGATCTGAGAGCAGCAATGTCACACTGAAAGGCAGCATTTGCAGGGCAGCAGCAGATCACCTCCAACCCTGGGCTTTCACCACACACTGCAGGATCCCTGTGCACCCAACAGACACCCCTCGCCCCACCTTCTCACATCACCTCCACCACAGCAAGGCATCAAACCCAGCCAAAGTTTCCTCTTCATCCCTTCAACAGAGGAATGCTGGAAAGGCACAGCCCTCACGATGACACAATCAGAAATCATTTAACTCATGATTAATCTGCAGCTAATGACTGCAGGTTCCCTCCAACTCTCAGTCCCCTTCTGATTTTTCACTTGTAAACTGCTACAGTTTGCAGCCAAAGCTCTTCACAGTAGATTAGTTAACATTATGCTTTTATTAAAGCCAAAGTTAATATCCTTATTCACTGACGGAGGCCACTGGTGGCACTGGAATTACTTTTTTCCCCCTTCAGTTTTTTTGTTTTTTTAACGGAGAGCCTTCTCTGCCGGCTCAGAAACACAGACCCCCAGCTGAAAGCTTAAGGGAACCCCAAACAGTTAACTCTTAAACGATTATTTACTTTGGAATATGAAAATTACTCTGCTGGATCAGAGGAGAGGCCTGTCTGCTCAGTATCCTGCCTCTGATGGTGGCCAGCTGCTTTGGAGTAGGGCTGCTCACAAGTTTTCTGTCAAAACTTCACTGATAGATTTTATGTTTTTTTTCAGTACATAACATTCTTCGCAGAAAAAGAAGCCGGCTTCCTACAGAAAACGATGATTTCACAGCAAAAAAAAAAAAAAAAGAGCTCTGAATGATTTCGTATTTGGGAGACAAAGCTTTCCGCTTCCTGATCACAGATAAGTGGTATCAGGGAGACATCAGAACCAGGGAGGGGATCATCTGAAATTATGCTCTTATTCATTAGCATTTTTCATTACAATAATCCCAGTTTATAAAACAATCCAGAAATATCTTCAGCTTTTTCTGATCTGGAGAAATCTTCAAGAAAAGCCAAAAGGAAAGTTATGGTACAATTTTCTCCACAAAAGTTTCTTCAAAACCCCACAATAAACCCATGGTTATAATATACCAAAGAATCAGACTTTGGGTGTTATCGGTCTTTTCTTAAGTGACTCAAAGTCTCTCAAAGACACAATCCTATGACCAGCACTGCTGAGTGCTCAAGTGCCACGGCCTCTTCGGCAGCTTCCTTCCTTTCCTTCCCTCTCTTCACATGCAACTATTGTCACATCAGATTTAGGCTTAAACCAGAGGCCTTTATACTGCTGTGATGGTATCAGGTTGGATATTAGGAAAAATTTCTCCTCAGGAGGACTGGTGATGCAGTGGCACAGGCTGCCTAGGGAGGTGGTGAGGTCACAACCCTTGGAGGTGGTCAAGGAAAGGGCAGATGTGGCACTGAGAGACATGGCCTGGTGGTACAGTGATGACGGGCTGACTGTCGCACGAGATCGCCTCGGTGGTCTTTCCAACCTTAACGATTCCGGGATTCTAAATCACAAGCAGCTCCTATAGCATTAACCATATCACTGACACCAACCTCAAACCAACACGCTAACCCCCAACCAACGCTAGCCCACCCAATCCACCCATCCCTCACCCCTGCTCCTTTGGCTGCAGAAGTCTCTTTCCCACTGCTAAAGCACAACATAGATAAATGAACTGCCTTTGGCAGCTGGCTGCGTGGATTTACGGCCCGGCCCATCACTGCTAAAGAGGAGCAAGGGTCAGGGCTGTCCTTCGTGCCCTGTGCAGGGAAACACAAATGAACCATCTGAATCCATCCAGGAGAGGCAGCAACTGGAAACACGGACAGGAAAAAAAGGAATCCCTGAGAGCAAAGAGAGCGCAGCCATCATTATCATCCGGGGAGATTTAGGAGACAGCTCTAAATCCCAAAGGGCTCATATATTCAAGTTCATCTCTTCAATCACGAGGGCTAGAAATTGCCTTCTTTTAAAAAAAATTAATGCTGAACTGTCAAATAAACACACGAGGAGGTCTGAAGAGAAAGCCTGGTGCCTCTGGCTCTCCCAGCAATGATTAGGAACTGCCACAGTGCCCCAGCACAGCTCCTGTCTTGCACCCCAAGGAGACACGGGGCCGAGCTGTGGTGTGCTGTGGTGGCAAATCCCTCACCGGGATGGATTCTGACAGAGGAAATAGCTTTCCGAACCAAAGCGTTCAAACCCTGGAGTTCATTTTCACAGATTTTATTATTTTTTCCCCAGTTTAATCAAAACCACCGAATCGGTTGTAGCAGCAACAAGTTCTGAAGTGGTTTTCTTTCCAGCTGGTCCGAAACTCAAACTCGGCGAGATGCGAACATCAGAGAACGTTTGTTCACCAGTGGAAAGCGCAGAACTTACTCAGAAAAGAGCTGTGCGACAGGCTGAGACCCCCTCCCAGCCCCAAACACTGGGCCCAGCCGTGGGGCTGGCACAGGGACTGCTCGGAGTAGCGAGCAGGGCCGCAGGACAGAGCTTTGCTTTTGCAAACCACAGCGCCAACCAGACCCCAGGACCTGATTCCCTCCAGATAATTTGACACTCTTGTGCACTGTGTTTTTTAATTAACCTTGGAACAGCAAAGGGGGCTTTTCCCCCCCCTCTTTTTGCTGAACACGGCCATATTTTACAGGGACGGTGACAAGCTAATTAACTTAATTCTTATGACACCTCTCAGTGAGATGAGGCTAGGGTTGGCTAGCTCGGCAATGCAGTGTTGGGCTAATTAAAAAATAATTACTACTTCACCAAGGACAAGAACAAGAAGTTAATTAAAAGAATGAGGTGTAGCCTTAATGAAACTCCTCAGATTGTATTCATTCAGATGTCCCACAGCCAAACTTCCCCCATTAGAATATAAATCCATGTTGTTTCCATCTTCACAACTGTTTGCAAATGGACTCCCCCCCCCACCCCCCTCCTCCCTTCGGCCTTTCCAAGACTGCAATGATTACAAATTCTTTCAGGAGCAAAAGAGTAAATTCGGGCTGAGATTTAACACCCCCTCGGGAGCTGAAGGGTAAGATACAGATCTCCAGTGCTATCTGGGATTATCTGCAGTTCCTCAAAAGCCATGCTCTGCGCAGAGGCTGTGCCACTCATTTTTTACCAGCGTCTCTGGGTAAGTTGGGAGCACAGCGACCACAGCATAGAAGGGCTGGGCAGGCACGACATGCCTCCTTCCAGACAGCATCCTGAAGGACTGGGAGAATGATATGGAATAGGAGATCTCCCTGGGGGAAAAAAATCAAGTTTTTACCTGAAAAAAACTGACTTGTGGCCCAGATTTGGACCTTTTGCTACACCACTGGACAAGATGCTACAGCAACCAAGCAAGCAATCAAGCATCAGCTAGGGATGAAATCCTGCTTACGAACAGCTTGGTGTTTCTGGTTGATTTAAACCCTTCACAAGCTCAGGTCAAATGTTTCTAATGCTTTCATCAAGGGAAAAACCTGAAGTTAAAATTTGAGCAGTTCAATTCTAGATGAGGAGCAGGTGCCCCAGAGTCGAGCTATGCTGAATTTTCAGGAGAGCTCTTTCCTTTTAACGTATTTTTAAACTCTGGTTTAAACACTGTTGTTTAAGCATTTATGCAAGAATATTTACTCATATTTTTTTTTTAAATAAGGATAGAACAGCACTAGGGTTTGCACCAAATTAAAGCAGGTTTTCCCCACGTTCTGATGTCATGACCAGCGTGAAAAAGAAAAAATCAATTTTCACCTGTCAAACCACATCCATATCCATCCACTTATAAAGGCATTGTCCCTGTTTGTGTGGCTTGCCTTGACATACACGAGCTCACCTCCCTTATGGCACACAAGAAAAGCAATGTGCTTTTCTCCAGGAAGGGTTGCACTCCTCTGGATGCTTCCAAGAACCCTAACATCCTTTCCACATTGAGAAGCCCAGAACTGCACACAATAACCAAGGTGAGGCCACACCACTGCTAAATACAGCAGGAGAATGACCTTTATTAACCAGCTGGCTAATATACCCCAAAACACATTTTGCTCACTTGGGTGAGGCTTTCTGAGGGTCTGTCAGCTACAAAACATCCCAGCTACAGCTCCCAGCTGGGCAGAGGAAAGTGAACAGAGCCCCAGCACCACACCTGGTCAGACACTGCTGCTGCTCGGGACCCCCAGCAGACGCTGCTCGCATCGAGCTAGGGAGACAGCAGTGCTAAACGCATCTGGCTTGCAGGGTGGTCCTGCAGACCTTGAGGAACATGCTGTACGAGATGGACACTGTGGTCAGTGGCTCCTGAGCCAGCTGACTTCAAAAGGATCTGCACTGGAAGCATTCCCAATGGCAAGCCTGCTTCACATCTGTCCAGGGCTCTCCTGAAGGGTGAAATTTCCTATTCAGCCCACTTGCCTCTCATACACATTCTGCCTCTTACCACTTCTACATTCCTCAGCGTGTTTCTTCTCTCCTGTCTAACACTATTTGTTCCTTGGAAAAAAAAAAACAACTATAAAGAACCAGTTTTGCAGCTACATGCCTGGGTGTGCATCCATGCGCTCTGACATAGGTGTGTGTGGACACACGGTCAGACAAGCAGGTATCCATGCAGCTAGACCATAAAGGTGTTCCAGGCCCAGCTCCTGCTTCCAGCATACAGCCTGCCCAAAAAAGGAGATCAGCTGAGCTGACCCTTTTCTTCGAGCCCCCCTCAGAGAAGGCTTTTTGGCATTTTCTCCAACAATCTCTAACACGTAACATTCACTTTGAGCACTTGCCCATCATTCCTATTTCTTCAAACAGGTTTTCACTTCAATACCTCCAGAAACCAAGGAAGATCAAACAAGTTTCCCAAGGTCATTCAGCCAGCATCCTCCCAGCTGCAGGGCTGCTGAAGCCCAGTTTAGGATGCTATCAAAGAGTTCAGACCCACGGGGGTCCTAGACTTTTTGAAAGGTTTATCCACAGATCTTTCCTCACTTCAGGATGTTTCAATCCAGCAGAGATTTACTGGCTTCAGCATGTTTACCAGAGGCACATTAGGACAAGCATGATCAAAATAGCTCGCAGCCCCCGACACACCGGGATTGCAGGACGCTGAGCACCTGTGATCTGAGCAGCACAGCTCGGTGGGTAGAGAATTAGGACTTGCAAAACCTATTGGCTGTTATGGGACTCGCACTCTGGCCTCACAATGCTTTGCACAGTACCCCTCGGCACCCCAGAACAGTGTCTGTGAAATGGATCCTTCAACATTTGCTTTGTTTTTGACAACTCCAAGGAAAGGCTGCCTTGGTACCACTACCATAACAAACAAGAGAACGCTGAAGGTAAAGCTTTGAATTTCTAACACCTTTGGTGAGAAGTTAAGAGCTGCTCAAGCCTACAAATACCAAAGGTCAACAAAGGGGCCCACGTGACACCAGGGCTTCAGCCACAGAATAAGAAACTCAAGCGGACACCTCACTGTGGTTCAAGAAATTAATATTTTCTTACACTTCCAATGAGATGATGATGCAAGGAGAAGGCAGCCAAAACACCCTGGAAAAATCCCAATGGTGATTATGCAAGAGGAAAAGGTTGTACAACTTTCACTGTGCTTCATCACTGAGTGGGAAAATCCCCAATTAAGCCAGAAACACAGTATATGTAACCATCAAGGGAGAGAAAAATGGCCAGGAATGCAAGTAGAGGAAATACATTCTTGTTGCAATCAAGCATCTCCCACTTCTCTCCTCAAACATGGATCTTTATTCAGTTTGAGTTCACCACAGCTTGAAAACTAAAAGCTCATGGCAGACCTGGCTCATTCCGTTCCATTTGGATTAAGCCTGCAAGCAAGGAAAGTCATCTCAGAGATGGCAAAGAAATAACTGGTTTGAAACCAAACCCTTCATCCTAAAAGAGAGCTTCAAAGCAATTCAACATCAAAACACTGGAGCCTAAGCATCAGCTGCTATATAAAGATTTCTATCCTATTTTGCTCCGTGACAATACAAAGAAGGAAAGCGGCTGTTGCTTTGGTTTGGCAGAGGATTTTGTGGTCAGCTGGGTCATGCCGTGGCAGGACAGGCTGTTTTTCTCCTGGAGCAAAGCAAATCTGAGAGCTCCTCCTGATCTGGCAGACAGGTAAAGGCAGAGCAGCAGGTTGAGCCTCTGCTTTTTCAGGGAGCAGGAGCGTTTCTGCCACCAGGAGCAGGTCCTTGCAGGTCCCCTGCCCAGCTGCAGCTTGTCCACTGACTCTAGTGCTCCGTTTTGTTCTTCCTGAGCAGCAGCATCTACTTCTGGAAAGGTTACAAGAAGGCCTGCACTATGCTGTTTTTCAGTCCCTATGAACTAGTGGCTGCTCCATGCTCTGAATAAAGAGGACCTGAGCCATTTGTTACTGCTGTAGCTGACAGTGTGCATTACGCACCCAGTTGTGAGCACTTCTGAACCAGCCCTCAGCCAGCCCATTAGCTGTGGAGTCACCTGGGAACAGGCAGGTCTAAATGAGCACAACTTTGAGGGGTTAATACCCAAGGCAATGTCAAAGTAAAATACACAGGTATAAAGCGAGGAGGGGGTCAGCTAAAATTATAAATAAAAAATGATCATCCTCAAATAAGCTGTTGCCAAAGAGGCTAAGCTTCTGCATCCAATTTGTCTCACATTCAGACAAGTGATGTTACAAAGCTCTGCCCATACATTACACAATTACAGGAACGTGGCTTTCATTACGTGATTAAAGCGCTCCTTGTTACAACACAGCCCATGCAACCGGCAGATGTCGGCCAGCGCGTTCCACGGCCCCAAGCCACGGGTGCCACATTGCTCCTGCTAAATAGAGGCCATGCAAGGTTAGTGGGAAGTGCCACCAGCACGTTGCTGAATGGGTTTTGCTTCCAGAAGGAGCAGGGCTCCTGCAACACCCTGCCAGCTCCGCTGCCCTTCTGAAGCATTCTCGTTGCCGGCAGGAGGAAAGCAAACGTAAACCAGATGGTCAAGTAGGTATCCCAGCAAGGAAGAGAACACATCTACATGTGCTGTGAATGAAAAGGAGCCCATATCGCACAGGCTTGTGACTGTGTCTTCTGCATTCAGAGAGAAGCCACGGAGATGTGTGGTTGTATTAACAGTTACCCAGGGGAATAAAAGATTGGGTTTGAAGGGTGAGAAATACAACCAAGCTTTGGAGCCCTGCATCTCACATTGACTTCTTCTTCCAAGGATGGAAGGACCAGCAGCAGTCAAGCCTGAAATCCAAATTCCCCCCAAAATGTTTTTTTGTGGCAGTACACCATAATTTATGCCATTTCACATCTGTCCTCAGAAGTTCTTAACTTCCAGAGTTGGTTTTTTTTTGTTTTTTTTTTTTTAAGACATGACAAATGTTAATTAATGACAAATATTATCTGGTCTACAGGGAGGTATCCCTGCCTATAGCAGGGGGTTGGAACTCGATGATCTTAAAGGTCCCTTCCAACCCAAACCATTCTACGCTTCTACGATTAGAAGGATCGTTAACAACTAATGCATTGGTTACAACAGGTAGAATAGTCACTTCAGTACTGGTTACGTGGTTCAGATGCAGCTTTTTTTAAACTTTAAATCCACATTTAAGATGAAAATGCATTTGCCAACAGATTTCCATCTTTGTAAAAAGCTATTTTTCTACAGCTTGAAAGCTCCACCCCAAATTCAGAGCATTTACCTGCTGCAGGGTTTCTGCTTTAGCAGGGAGTTGGACTCGATGACCTCTAGATGCCAATTCCAACACAATTCTGTGAATTGGGTACTACAGATGAAAGCAAGGCTCAGGGCCGAGCAGAGGCAGAGGTCAAGGCCAAAGAAACCTGGAAACCGCCTGTGCTTCCCAAGATTCCAGAACGATGCCACAGAAGTTTTTGCTGTGGAAGGAAGCCAAATGGTTCCCATTGCATGATGCAGTGAAGGACATGGTTGGATATAAACATATGCTGGATGGGGCCCTAACAGATGCCATGACCTAGAGACATAGCCATGCACCAACAGCTGCATCTCTGAATATCACATTCAATTATACACACAGTCCCCCTTCCTCTCCTCAGCATGCTTCAGCACTCCCCCACCTCTGGCTTCTCCTCACTGACATTCCCTTCACATCTCCCTGGCCCATGCTATTCCTTCCCCAGTCCTTCGCATAGTGTCTCTGTGGGGTTTTCTCCCCATTACTCCACACCCCCAAAGGCATCCCTGCAGGCTCCCATTAAACACCAAGGCTTCTGTAAAATGAAGACAAGTTTTTAGCAATCAGAGGAGCCAATTTACAAGTCATCACATCCTTCAGTTGTCATTTATGCCCCTTCCCAGCTGCTCCAGCAAACACCCCTTGTTGGTTTTGTTTTATTTTCATGGTGCTCATTTAGCAGCCGCATTCAGTATCTCTCCGCAAAATTACACTCATTTAATTTCCCATGTGAATCTGTTGACTATTTGCAGGGGTTCAAGACAGCAGCACTCCAATGTATTTCACAAGCACTTCAAAACACATCTGTTGGGCACTGATGGGAAAGTTGCATCTGAACCGCAGGCCCTTAGCTCTTCCAGAGAGAACAGCTAACACAAAGAATTTACTTTTTGTTGAGACCTGCCTTAAAGAAAGGGACAGGAGAAAAACTGAATTCCCCTTTGCCGAAATACCTCGCATGTGAACTGCCAGCCAAAGTTAATCCAGAATCAAACAGAGCCCTTTGCATTTCTAATAGAGCTCCCTGATGGGCTCCCTCCACTTGGGCTACACGACAGCCCCAGCTCCTAGCCACAGCTCAGGATTCCAGCTCCCACCAAAATACCTGCACGATGCCAGGCTGTATTTCAGCTTAAGTTGCAAAGACTGTGCAATCAACTGTACGAGCCACATTTTCAAATCCTGTTCACCAGCACCTGAAATTGGCTCTTGATCAAAACACAGCTCAAGCCCAGGTCCTGCTTTTACACTGCCTTTCCCAGCAGACAGCCAACACTCCCATCTTCAAAAGCCATTTCATTCTCCAACACTAAGCTTAACCCAAGGCTGCAGTTAAAAAAAATAAAGAAATAAGTATAAAACTCATACTAACTGAACAAGTATCTGTCTATTTCAGAACCATTCAGGCACCTTGCCCTGAACATGATCTTAGGCAAGCCTGGCAATGCCATCATAAAAATTCCTCTGCTAAGACGTATCTGCAGGATATACACTGAAAGTAAAGGTATTTTATCCATTTGTCTAGTAGTTCTCCCCAGGCCAACGAGCAAGCAGCGTTCTGTGAGGTTAGATTAGGTGGCACTTTTATGCTATAACCGAAAAGAATAAACTCCATACTCGATTTCCACATGACTGCTCTTAAAATACATATTCTTTTAAATAGGGATAGATATCCTACAGACATGTATTGTATAGACAGAAATAGGTTAGCACAGCACAACATATGCTAAACGAGAACTATTTCCCACGGCAGCAAATGTGATCACAGAACAGATCTGCGACAGGACAGAGAAGAGCTGAGGATGCGTACAGTAAGCACATAGTAATTCATTTGGCATTCAACCCATCTAAGGCATCTGACAAGCTGCCTGCCAGAGCTCTTAATCCAAGAACTGACTGACCAGCAAATCCCTCCTGTTCTGATTGGCCGGCCAGACACCTGAAAGGGGCCCAATATTCAGAGGGCAAGAGCTCAGCGCTTTGCAATAAACAGCCCCCTCTAAAATGTGTTGAATGAGGCATCAAAGCTGCGGCACACAACACTACTAATTGCTTGCGAAAATCTAAGCTTCAGTGCCTGCAAATGCTTAAGCACATGTATAATGGAGTCCTCCTGTTGACTCTGCGGTTGGCCTTGCTCACATACACTGGGAAGTTCCTGTAAATGAACATGCTCGGGATGGGGGAGTGCTATTAATAACAATAATACAGGGATCTGACATAGCCTGGGGCATAGATAATTGTACAGGAAGGTGAGTTAGGAGAAAACTACCTCCTTCTTTCACAAAGAACAAATTTCACCCTGACAAACGCATCTCAGTGAAAAAACTGGGCAGGTAGACAAGTCCTGATTGAATTACATGTGACAGAAAACCTTGCAGTCATTGTAAGAAGCTCTAAAGAAATCACTGCCCAGAGGTAAGAAATAAATAAAATCAGCAAACTGAACATGAATACCATGAAATCCAAGGGAGAGCAGCACAAAGCCGTAAGATGTGCTCTGTACACCCTGACCTGCTGCAGTATTTCAGCCAATGCAAAAAGGGGACAAAATTCAGAAATTATTCTAGTCTAACAGTACGAATGACTCGAGTTCCGGTTGGATCATCGCACACAGGGAGATCAGATGAAGAATGATTTTCTTCATTTCAAGATCCGACAGTTATAAAAAAGGGTAAAGGCAGCACACAGAGCAATGCATGGCAAAGGTAAATCCCACCACCCTATTCGAACATGCTAAAAAATGGGCCTTCTAGAGGAACTGAAGCACAGCACACCTGAAAGAACAGCTCCGAAACCAAATTCACCAGCAATCTGCCCATCCTCAAAAGCGCAGCCAGGATCGGAGGATCCCACGTAAAGCATGAGGAAAAGAACCCTGAGAACATCCTGTTGTTGGCAGGCGGATGGAACAAAGGAAAAGGGTATTTCCCACCTGGCAGAATCTTCCTGACAAATAATTGTCTCATTTGTAACTACTTTCATCACCTCCTTGCAAGAAACGGGAGGCAAGTTCCCAGCTGCCTTGAACATCTGAGCTGCCAGACTTGCCCCAAGATATAGAAGAAATCTGTTGCATAAGAACTAGAGCACAAACGTTGGCAGTCCTGGGCAGCACACACTGATCACCTCCTTCCGAGCCTTGAAGCCATCACAGAAAGATGAAATCATGTGGAGGTGAATGTCCCAGCACAGCCAAGACCTCCGAAGGACGTTGTGACAGAAGAGGCCACATCATGACAGCTCCTCTCAGCTGATTTTGCCTCAGCTTAGGCACATAGTCTTGATGCTGCCTAAAGGCTCTCCATCAAAACAGTAACAGGTCATAATATATCTTAATGGAGTGAATCACCTCATAGTGACTCCTGCGTCTCTCTCCACTAGCATCTACAGGACCTATAGTAATTTCTACATGGCTAAGATTAGGCGCACTGAAATCTTTCCTAAGTGAAAGAAGCTAGCGAAATTTAGTGTTCTCTGCTGACACGCACTGCAAACACTCCCCCACTAACAAGTCTTTTTGGTCTTTTTCCCCAAAGCATCTGGTTCTGGCCACTGCTAGCAACAAAGCGCTAGGCTCTGTGGAAATCAGGTTTGACCAAGCATGGGAATTCCTGTGTACCAATAAGTTAGCCTTTGATTCATGGCATATTTCAGATTAAAGTTCCAAGGATCTACAAGGGGAGAGGGAATTCTCTATTTCAGTCTTGAGGGCTGCGCTGATTTATTATTTCTGGCACTATATAGTGCATTGTTTAGTTGATACTGGCTGTTAAAATCCATACTTACGAAATGTAATATTCCTCTGGAAATGTACTATTCTGTTTCGGGGTGTTGAGGTTTCTTTTGTTTGTTTGCTTTTTATAAAGTATTTTTATTCAGAGGAAGGGGCAGGAATGGTGGAATTAGCCTTGTAATGACGTTCTAAACCATTTCAGCTGGTAAACACAGATAGGCTGATGTTTTATTTCCATTTGGCCACTCACTCCTTCAAACAAAGCTGAGACGAGATCCTTGTGAGAATTCTGGCAAAATAATTACGGAGGGATGGCTGCACCTCTTCCGCAAAGAATTAAAGGCAAAAATGCCAAAGGACTGGCGCTTGTCTGGCCCTCAGTGTCTTCTCACTTTAGCAGTGCTCAATAGTTAAAAACAGGTAGCTAAACAAGAGAGAATCTGAACTCCAGAATGAGAATAAGCTAGAAAGAGATTCACAGCCACAGCTCCTCCATTTCTGGATGACTGGAAAGACTGCTGCATAGAGACCTCAGCAGCTTACATAGGCATGCAGTCACCAAAAATTAACTCCAGGGGTTATCAGACAGCAGAATGGTGGATAACTGAAGTTTTTAAGCTGCACGTGGTACCACTGGTTGATCACCTGCAAATCACACTCATTGCTATTAATAACTGCTTGTATTAATTCAGAGTACAGACTGAAGATGCGGGCTGACTGGTGCACTCAGTGCAGCCAGCAGATGGGCTCAAGCAAGTCACAGGTGAGGTGCAAGCCACCACTCATTGACAGCAACGACTGTCTGGGAGATGTGGTCAGGACTCTGCAGTACAGCTAAAAGGCCAACGTTAGGCACTGGCATCCTATGCCTTCAAGTTGAGTTTACCCACTGTATTCCCAGAGAGACCAGGGCCTCCATCCACCCACTGCAACAGAGAAAATCAGGCTTCAGCACAAGTGTGAGCCTCTTCTGACACCTAGTGCCCAGAGAGCTCAGAGCTGGGCAGCACCAGCCTCAAACCACATTTGTCTGGGGCATCTCCATCCCCACGTCCCCTGCACAGCACCCTGGCAGCCACAGGCACCCAGTGACACAGGCAAACATGTCACCTTCATTCACTGCGTTTTAGAGCTGTGTCAGTCTTCCAGGGTCACCTGATGTGAGATGCATGCTTCAGGCGACCCAAAATGGGGTCTGCATAGAACGCAGGCAAAAAATCATAGCACTACAGAAGTGAGCTTTGCTTTTAACAGGACACAGAACACACCTTTTCCTCGTCACTCCTACAGGATTCTCTGGGTGTAAACACTTAATGGAAACGTTCCTGGAATCACATTTCCATGTGAACGTGTGATCCCAGAAACATTTGCACGAGACAATGGGCTGTAGCTTTGCTGCATCCAAATCCAGATGTTTCTGGTGAGAAAGAAATAGATGACCTGAGAATTAAACCCAGGCCCCTTGGCTCCCCTCCAGATGCTCTACCAGCTGCTCACACCAAGTCCCCTCTGGTCAATTACTTTACTTGATGCTTCTAATCAACAATATTATATATGCGATGCTATAAACTTTTGTATTTAATATTAGCTCATAACTCAGCATCCAAAACCAGATGTTTTTGGTGAGAAAGAAATTGATGACTTATCAGAGGACTGAACCCAGGCCCCCTGGCTCACGTCCAGACAGTCTACCAGCTGAGCTGCAAAGCTAACCAGTCACCTCCTGCTCCCCCTGCACCGCTTCTTTTCACGAAAGGAAAAGGATTTCACATCTCCCAGCACAGCATGCAGGAATATGTGAAAGATGTTTTCATAAACACTTTTAAAACAGTATAGCCCAACGTGGCTTTGAGGCAGGAGAACACGTTTTTCCCAGAGAAGGGCTTCGCAGACGAGCTCCTTTCTTCTCTAAGAGTCAGTGCTCACTGAGAACTCGCATACAACTGCATGCAGAAGCAGCAGAATAGATGACTGATTTCAATCTGAACTTCTTCAGCATCCCCACGCTCTGTTGAGGCTGCTTATGAGACACCCTCTGCACGCCTGCCTCCAGGACAGCTCAGTGGCACAAATGATGTAGGAGAATGCACACGCTAGAGGACTTAAAATGGATTTCTGCAGGGCCAAAAGGTGGAATGCAATCATTTCTGATTTATGGAAATCTTCTAAGCTCCATCCCGCAAAGCACTTAAGTAAGTGCTTTACTTCAAGCTCATGGTAGAAGCATTTAATTCGGTGTAACTACTCATGTGTTTAAAGTTAAGCACGTGCTTAAGAGCTCTGCCTTACAAGGTTATACCTGGGGAACGCAGAGCATAGCACAGCTCTGCTGCTGGCGCTTAATTACACACAGGATGCTCAGTCACAGCAATCATGTATTTACTTGTTAAAGGATAGAGCATCAACTTCCTAAGCACGGATTCACAGGGTTTGCTCTTAAATTAGAGCTAAATAAAACACAGTGAAAAGTAACTTCCATGAAAATCCAAAGCCCAGAGTCTTAAGAGCTTTGTTTAGGATTAGAGACACCATAGACCACAGCCAGCATGCACATCTACAAATATTTGCCCACAATTGTCAGAGACAACTGTTAAAATATTATTGCAACTGAAAGGAATCAGAAATAAAGAACAGCACGCCGTGATAATCTATTAGAGAATGCTTTCCGAAGAGGGAATTCCAGCTTCCCTAACCAATAAAGACCGTATACTCCTTCCAAGGAGAAAAATATTTAAGAAATCATGACTACAAACATGCAGGGAATTGGCAATGGTATTCAGAGAATGAATACCACTTCAAGTCTTTTTTCTTTTTCCTCCAAAATTTGCCTGTAGTTTAAGACCTCACCTTAAATTAACTGTAACCATGCTTGTGATTTTGAATACTATATCCTACAGAAGTTTGCATTTACTCACTTCATCCAGAAAATGAAATTCGGCAAAAGCTTGAATAGATCATACAGCTGATGGAAAAATAAAAATCAGCTACAGTGAAACAGATTTCTAAACTTGGCTCTGTTCTACTTTGAATAGGCAGAATTATCTCGCCAACATTTTCACCATCAAAGCAGCTGAAATCAACGCTTAAATACAGTATTCTGACAAAACTGCATTTGCGTAGGTAACTTTTCATTAACAAATTCAGCTAATTGATGCCTGAAACAGTCCAATTCTGTTGAGTCATCTTATATCAAAAGTTTTGCAATTTCTACTCAAATTCCCCTGATAGCTGCAAGCCACTGGGGAGGTTATATCATACAGAGGATGTTTAACATGAAGAGAGTGGAGAATCTGCATGGTGGGAAGTGACAAGGAAAAGGAGAAACAAAGGAGACGGAGGGGGGAGCATGCTCAACACACTTCAATGACGAGGAGGGTGGAGATGGAGGCAGAGTGCTAGGACCAGCAGGTCATGGAGAAGTCCAGGAGACCTTATATCTGCAGCCAATACACTCAACCAGCACCTGGGGCTGAGCAGACCACACCACAAGCATCATCACATGTTTCATTTTCAATAGCTAGTGCTAATCACTGTGGGCTTAGCCCTAGTGAGATGCCAAGACCTGCCAAAGCTGATGAGAAACAATGGTTTGCAGCATCTCTCTGGCATCTCTGCATTCCTCAGGACTGGGCCCCCTTAAAGGCATCGTCCAAACAACTAAAAGCTCACAACAAAAGCACTGTATAGGTATTTACAAAGTCCAGTATGTCATTGCCCTAAGCAACACTCTAGGACAAAAGCACTAACTGCAGCACTGTGGAAAGAGAAGAAGGATGCACAGCGTGGACACAGCAACACAGCAAACAACCAGCAAATGGAAGCCTGAAGCCACAGCCAGGACCATGGCACAAAGGCACACGGTGGTAACGTTTCAAGATGCAGCACGCTAACCCAGTCTTCTACAGAGAAAATAACATTTCAAAGCTCCCAGTGGCTCCGTGCTCCTTGCACTTACTCACCAATGTTAGCTATCCAGTACATCTTCTCACTGGCACAGAACTGATCGTAGGTCAGCAGCCTTTGGCTGAGCTTTACAATGCCTCATTATTCTCTTGCACCTTTTAAGCCTGCACACAGCTGTTTCAAAAGCTGGGTGCAGCTGATACCTGACAGACTCAGCCTGTCCCATTTTAAGCAACACCCAGAAAAAAAAAAAAAATACAACACAACTTCTCCAGAGCTTCCAGCATCTTGTTTTAACGTAGATATTTAGGTACAAACATAAATGTTCAAGAGGAGAATTACATCAGTGGAATATCAGTGTCTGTCCGTCCTCGTGGAAGGGCTACTGCAAGGGAGAACAGATCCAGACACCTGGCCCTCATTTTGTGGCCTGTGTTGCAATACCCATCACCTGTGGGAATGAGACCATAGGTAACTTCAAGAAGCTCTCTAGGGGCCATGAAACACCCAAGCACATCTACATATGGAACAAGCAGACTGCTGCACTGTAAATGCTGACATCCACTGGGCACTCCTACAAGTCTTCAGCTCGCTCGGTTGGTGCAGCAGTGCACCACCCTGTACTCCTCTCTTCACCCTTATGCCAAAAGGTGAGAGCCAGCAGGTGGGAGCCTGCATCCCCTGACAGCCCAAAGACACTTGTATCGTGTATCACTATATCCAGACTACGCTGTCTACTTTCAAGTCTAAAGATCTGAGTCAAAACTGCACGAAACACTGCTCTTTCTTAACATAAAAGATTGAGGTGGAGGGAGGAAGTGCAAAACAGAAACAAGTAAAGTAACCCCTAAGTTGTTAAACAATAGTTTTTCCTATTTCCTCATTAGATGACTGCATTTTCAATACCAGCACAGGCTGCCTTTAATTAACCACAAATGCACTGAGTCATTATTTGCAAGTTGTCAGCACAAGAACAAGTTGAGAGAAAAATCTAACCCCTTCACAAGCCCGCCTGGACTCTCAGAGCTTCAGAGAGGAAAGTCCAAGCCTTGAACCAGATCTGGGAGTAAAATGGCAATGTCTCGTCATAAAAAAAAAAAAACAAAAAAACACTGAAACATTCTGAGGGTTCATTTGTTTGTTTGGTTTTGCATATTAAACTAATACACATTTTATGGCACGGCATGAACATAATTCACTTTCATCTTTCCCACAGATCCACAAAACATGCTCTGAAATACTGCCCTTAAAGCCTCCTCTCCTCCTCCCAATCTGTCAGACGTGGATAGACATCCGACCAAGTCAGTAAATATGCTTGATGCTCCATGTATTTTTTAATCACTCGCACACAGGACACTGTCCAGGAAAGAGCAGCTGGAGTCACAGCTGCAAAACTCTCACTGATGTGACACCACATCGTCATACTTGAGAGCAGAAGAGTTCTCTGGAGGAGGAAATCACTTTAGGAGATGTGTGATAATTGAGCAGGGCTCCAGCAGACTTCTGGCACCTGAGGATTTTTGTGCTTGGCAAGTTAAGAAGAAAAAAAGCAAAGACTCTTACCAAGAAGTAACGGGGAGATTTTCAACAGAAAATAAAACAAAATACATAAAGGTATAAAGCTGAAAGGTACATAGCAAGTCTTGAAAGGTCCAATTTGCTGCTAGTCTAAGGGGAGTTACTGGACAGTCTCTTAAGGAGTTTTATACCTCTTTCACCACAGGAGCCAGGTTAGCCCACACTTACATATAGGTATCAGCTAATTAGAACAAACAAACAAACAAAAAACCACCTGAAATTGGGATTTTTCAACTTTGCAGCCTGCACTGACAGCTCCCCTGGGTCCTCCAGCAAAACATGCAATTTGCACACAGTATACATAAGCATATTTATCCCAGACAAAATCGCTGTATTTACTTGGAACCAGCCTCTCAGGGACAGACAGTGCAACTGAGAAAACCGGGCTTCCTGCAAGCATGGTCTTTCACAAAAGGAGAAAAGGAGGACAGCAGTACCTGAGGCTCACAGCAATCTTGCCAGCAAGTTGCTGGAACTTGTGCATGGAAAAAGCCATAGCTGACCTCAAGCTCTGCAGATCCACAGGCACCTCCCGCTCTTCCCTCCATTATGAGAGAGAGCAACCACTCCCGCCCCTTCCTTTCAACCCTGCCGACCCCCGGGTCAAGTTGCCCCTTAACCCCTTCCTGGCTGCTTGGCAGCCCTGCCATCTCAGGGAGGCTCCCAAGGCATGTAAAGGTGGATTCTCCATTACTGCACTCTTTGGCTGGTATAACCAAAATTCAGAGGTTCTATCTGCTTCAAGTTGAGGGTTTGAGCTGAATTCTCTCAAGAACTGAGGCTTGTAGCGGCTATATGTGATCCTGTCTCAGCATGGGAGAGGAGGAAGACTGCTGCTCTCTCCCTGCAAGATAAGCCCAGGCGTGGTCAGACAGTCTGGAATTTCATTGCAGCACAGACAGGAGCAGGAGTTGCAGCTGCAGCCACCTCGCTCACCTAATCCACATTCACAGCCATGCTGCAGCGTAATACCTGACAACTAGGGCAAAAGATAGCAGCAGATTAATTACAAGATAAGAGGGATCTACACCAACTCACCATTTCCAATTCAAAAGAGCAAACTCTGCTGAGATTACTTAGCTTTGCTTATCTGGAGAACAAGGGAAACCAAGTTAAAGTTAACCTATGTGGAATGAAAGCACCTCCAGGGACCCTGACTTGAAGACAGTATGTGACATAGGAATGGAAGGGGTACAGGGCAAGGAAGATGGAAGCCCTAAAGGGTGTGTTGACCCTTTTGTTTCAAGGGACTCTGGCTGGCTAGAAGTGCCTACAAGCAATCAGAGAAGATGCCTATGAGATGCTAGTGAAATACTGCTCCTTTCAACCACGATTGAGAAACTGAATTAGAGATGGAAAGCACCAAGGGGTAGAAGAGCAGAAGAAAGTACGCAGAAGCCTGTTTAGCAAGCACAGCATCATGCTAATGCCTCTTTCTCCATGATCCCTTACCCCATCACACCACCCACAGGTACCTGGCCGCAAACTACAGCTGATACACATGGGACACTTACACAGCAGGGCTGGCTCCTCAGCCAAAGGAGGCAATTGAGCCTGGTGAGCTGTGCTCACCACATGTCCCTTGTCAGCCTGCACATTGGTGAGACAGCTCCCTGTGCTCTGCCACCACCATTTTTTTTTCCACTTGTTTAAAAGCATATTTATTTCTTGGAAACCTCTGAACATCAGATGGAGCTAATTAAAACCAGGAGGGCTCAGGGGAGCTGGAGGGAAGAGGGAGACGTGCAATTTGATTTCCACTTCAAAGTGGTTTAGCAAAATAAAAGCACTCAGGCCCTCCAACCCAAGTACGTGCCCATGGGGAGGGGAAAGAAGGGGGCATTCAGTACTCTCAAGTGCCCATTCCCCCCCACTTTTGCTCACCAGGCTCAGAGGAGCTGTGTCTGGATGCTGTGCCAGCTGATTAGTCAGTGCATCAGAGGTTAATTGCAGCAATTTCTCCTGTGCGTTCCCATCAATTTTGCAAAGAGGGTGGCACTGCACAGGGAGGAGGTGGCATGAGTTGTCCCAGGCACCAGCCTCCCCTTGTCAGCAGGGTCTGGGAACACCTTCAGACAAGACAGCAGCTGCTGTTGTGGGGTTTCTGAGTGAGTGTGAGGAAACAGAGCTGCTGAGCCGCCAGCTACAGCCATGGCCCAAGTGTTTGAGGGCAGGGCTCTGTGGGATAGGCCTTTGTCCCAGCATGGAGGGACGCCTTGCAGGTAACCCTGCTGCCCCACAAACACAACAGCTTGGCTCTGCCATAGCCCTCCAATAGGCCCTGTGGCACTCAGGCCCACGGTGCAGTGTCCCCGCTTGTCCCCACCCAGGGGAACTGAAGCCCCCCAGGCCTTGCCCTCTGTACAGCCCCAGCCCTCACATCATCGACCCCCAACACAGTCCCACCATGGCTCCCAAACCCCACAGCACTCTCTCCCTTCATGACAGCTTGCTCCCCCAGCCCCTTAGGGCTGCCCTGACTGCCCACCTGTGGCCCTGCAGCACCTTCTCCTCTCGGAGCTGCAGGCCACCATATCCCTTCACCCCGTCAGGACAGGAAGGCACATCAGAACACTCTTCCCCCATCTTATTTATTCAGACTTATTCAGTGTTATTCTCACTGATAAGCTTCCCAGCCTGGCTGACAGACCCACCCCCAGCCAGAGCCCAAGGGGAAGGAGGCCCAAGTCCCATCCATCCCCACCACCTGCACCCGCTTCTATTTGTTCTTCCCCAGTTCAGCTGGGGAAATGGAAAGGGAAGGAGTCAATAAATATTAATTCTGAAAATAAATAAGGAAGGAATTGGCAGCTTGCAAGTGGCAATGGATAAAGCACCCTGTGATGGCCCCATAAAATGTCTCTCCACACACCATTTATCACCGAGCTAGTCTGCGTTAGCATCAAGCCTAATTTACTTAATATTAAAAGACATAAACAAGAGTATGCAAATTTGGGAAGAAGAGTTTCAATTGCAATTAAGATTTTAATGGGCTAACATGCCTATGCTTGCTGTTTTCTCTCGTTTAGTGGGCTTTTGGCTGGGCTGAACTGCTGAAGCTGAATGGGATGGGTCACTTCTATCCCTGGCTCCTGATACGTGGCTACAAAACCCAAAGAACCCTGGAGATCTAAGTGCTAGGATATGTTCTCCTGCCCAGAGGTGGCTGCAGTCCCCTGGATGTGCTTGTCTGCACCCCCAGCGCTGTGGCCGTGGCACTGCTGGATGAAGAGAAGCTTTCTCCGTCTCTGTCAGCCACAGAGAGCCATTGTGAGCAACAAATTGCAGCCCTGTCAGAGCCTCCTTGGCCACAGCACAAGAAGCGAGGATGCTGGCCCTGGAGTAAAGCTGACTGGTTTTTATTCAGTCGCTTTTCTTTTTAAAAGTTTGTAATGCACTGCCCAAGACATAGTGCAAGCTCTGTATGAGACATGAATAACATTCACTCATGTGACTGTTTGTACAACCAAGGGCATTACAGGTCAGGCTGAGAAGTGTTGTAAGAATGATGCAAGGCCCCCAGCCTAGACAAGCAGGGCGCATGGCACAGGGAGATAAAGAGGCATTCAGAGGCTGTGTGGGGTCCAGTACACAGTAGCCAAAGGCCCAGCAGGTCACAATTTCTGTGCATATTCTTGGGGCTGCCTGTGGGGAAACACAGCTCTTCTAGCTGCACAGAATGTCACCAACAAACTCACCTTTGGGAGCAGGAGGCAGACCCCCATCAGCCTCACAGAGACAATGAGCACATCTTACAGAGATGCAACCAAAAGAAACTACATGATGCACACGGCAGGGAAAACAGCTAAGCCTTCTCTCAAGCCTTAGCTAGCCACAGAATGTCTTGTGCTTCAGCATCTCTGCTATATCCCCTTGCATCTGCTGCTTCACAATGCACCATGCAGAGCCCAGGCTGCACCACTCATGTCCATCTCCACAGCTTCCTCCGGGCTGGCAATCCACATCCTCAGCAGCTCCTATTTTACCTCCTCTTTCCTTATTATCAAGCACCATGTAGAGAGAAGGCCGATGAAGATAGAAATGAGGGTAGGTTTATTCCAGCTTTTGACAAAGAGCCTACATCAGATCGCAGTTGTTCTGATTGTAACTCACGTTAAGCAGAGGAGCTGGAAGTTGCTTTTCCCTTCTTCTACTGACACATTTCAGTGCACACATTCTAGAGGTCAACATTTTGCTTAACACGCTGGCAAATAAAAACCCAGCCACAGTACACACAGTGCAGTGCAGGGGCTGTTTTCCCTTCGTCCAAGTCTCTGAGAGCTGCCACTGCTGTTTGGCAATTGCATGGGCTCCCACCCTTTTTTACTTTCCTCCCCATCCCAGTCCATCAGCTCCTTCTGCCACCCCCTCACCCCTAGCCTGCCCCTTGACATCCAGCCCCCATTTCCCTTCCCTTTGCATTTCTACATACAGCAGTGTTGTTCTGGTAACCTAATCCATCCCAGCAAAAATGACTTGGCTTTTTTTTGGGGGGGGAGTTCTCTTTAATTTATGTGGGGTCAACCTCATAATTTTGTCCCTCTTTTCATCCCTTCCTTCATATAAATCATGTATGTGACATTTTAGCGGAACACCAGCAAATTGAGCATGATGTTCTTATCACCAGCTTAATAATTTAATTCAGAGGAGCCTTGCACCACTGCACTCCGGGATCAAGAGGAAGCAAAATAAGGCCATCCCTATGCAGCAGAGCTCCTCTGAGCATGGCTGGCGTGCCATGCAGCATTGCATTCAAGAGCTGTTCTTCTTTCATTTATTTTTTTTTTTATTTTGAGCTGCTGAAATGCCCAGGGCAGGCAGGGCAGATGCTGCAGCTTGGAGAAACCTTTGCACACAGTGCCCAAGCTTTGCCCATTGCCTGACCATTGCCACAGGTGTTGTTCCTGGTACCTGCACACCCCAGCCTGCATCCCTGTGCAGGGCTGTGCCAATCCCTCGCTGACTGGCACACTCCAGCCACTTGTTTCCAGCCAGAACAGCCAAACAAGGTGGTCTCAGTCTGTCATTATCAGGGAATGGGCATGAGAGCAGTTTGCCAGCAGCAAAAAGGGAATGAGAAAGAGGCGCAACTCATCCCAGCAGAGCTACAGCTGGAGAAGGACAGCGTGTGTGTCTGTGCACACTCCAAAGGATGCTGCGTGCCTCCTGCTTTCCTTAGGCATTGTTGCTGGAGGTGAAGTGACCTATTGATGGAAATGAGACAGATTTGATTGATTGTTTGGTGGGAGCTGGGCTATGAAAGTCGAATCCCCACCAGAGCGGCAGTCAGCAAAGCTGGAGCTGCGCATCGGCTGGGTGAAATGGTCTAATCAGTACAGTAAGGTCATTTCAAACAGCCTCTGCAGCATTTAAAGCACATCAAGAGCAGAGGGAAAGCACCCAGCTCTCCAACTATCAGCCTTCACTCAACCCAGGCTCTGTTTGGGGGCTCCTAATTCCCCCTCTGTCTGCAACACGAGGGGCCAATGCCCTCTGCCTAGAGCCCACAGCCTCTGGGAGGATTTTCCAGTCTTCTCTAAAGGCACACACACACTCTGGTGCATCCTATCTCCTACAGGAGCTGAGAGCAGGCAGGGAAGACAACTCCTTGCAGATCCAATATTCCCTAGGTCACTTTTGATGAGCCAGCTGGACTCCTGGACAGCAGCAGGAGTTACCCCCAGCACGCGGGCTCATGGCACTGCTCAGCTGTGCTCTGCACACACTGGTGGCCCATGAACTTCAGATTGCCCATGAGCAGACAGTCACCAAACCACACACTTCCTCTTCTGTGCTGCAGAAAGGAAGGGCCTGCTCCTAGTTGCCTTCTGTTCCCAATTAAAGAGTTTGACATTATAAAGAGTAAATTATGGTTTAATAGAACAATGGGAACATATTTACTAAAGTGTTAAGTACTTTATCGCCCTGCCTCCAAGCATCAGAGTTATGTTTTTGGTTTTTTTTTTACTTTTATTTCTTCAGGGTTATGCGATCCTTTAAAAAACTGAGAATTTCTGGGGCACTGCCTGGAGCACAGACATGAGCAAAAGAGGAATAAAGCCACGCCATGGAAAACAAAACAAAAGAAATTCCTCTTCCCTGCTTTGGCATTTCCAACCTCGCGCCTGGAGAGCTTGCATTGCCAAAGACTTCACCATTGGTACGAGACTTCACCTTTACACACACTGCTGCTGTCTGCCATTTTAACTATGTCATCACTCAACCGTTTCAGAATCATTTGTTCGAAAAGCTGCTTTTTGTTTGTTTGCTTTTCTGGAAGATGGCATTGCTTCAATGTGCTCCTCTTCCATCCACACTTCTGCGCAAAGAGGAAAAAAAAGAAAGAGGAATAGAGTCAGGGTTTACATCTGAATGAGTGTTTTAACTTGAAATGACCAAGAAGAAAAAAATCCATTTAGCCTTTTTTCCCCTCCTTTTGTCTTATATTTTGCTTATCTAAGCTGCAAGTGTTTCCCACCGCATCTGCACAAAACTATCTTACCCATAGCAAGCTCCTCATATAGATGCAAACTAAACGGAGCCAGGGCACAGGCCTGAGTGTGAGCTCACAGTCTATACAGTTGGATTGCTTATGACATTCCTGACCACAGGTATGCCTGTGCCAACCAGCACCCTCTTTATCTGTGCCTGGGCATGGATCAGAGCACAGCACGGGCCAGGAGCAGCATGGGCACGGCCTTATCAGCAGCCCAGCATAGCCCTGGGGTGAAGAGTCCTAAAGCAGAGAGCTCACAGTGGACTTCATATCTCTGGCAGCCCTTGGACAGGTTTTGCAATTGAGTTGAAAGGGGGGATCAAGGCCAGCACCTTCTTGGGTGGCTGCAGGAGCTTGTTCTTGGCCTCTGAGCTGCTGATGCGTCTGAGCGCTGCCAGTCCCCGGGCGTAACCGCACACCTTGCCCATATGTTACTGCTGACATGTACCAGTGTGCAAACTGCATGGCAAGGGAGAGAGCCGCGTGCATTACAAATGAGGTGGAAAAGAAACCAGAACCCACCACTGGATTCTTGTAGCCTTCTGCTAATTAGGTGAGACATGGTAAGACGAACCCCTGCTATCAGGCAAGCCAAGGGAATGTAAATATTTTCAGGTCTAGGTCACCAGATCCATTATTTACTGCTCTGCCATATGACTTATGGTTTGACAGAAGACTGGAGGGGTAGGATTTTTTTTATTTTATTTTGCTCTGAGCGTCCCTTGATTTCTTGCCAGTTAGGTAACTGCAAGAAGGGAGGGCTGCCTTCAATATCCCACACATGCAAAACAATGATGCTACTGTGAACTTTGCCCATTAACTCCAGCTCGCTGGGTGACACAAGGTGTGGGTGCTATGAGCCAGAAAGGAGCAGGAGGCAGCACTCCCAGCCCCCTGTCCTGCAGCCCCTGGTGCCATGCCAACACTGCACGGCTGTGCACAGCAAGAGCTCTTTCCAACAGGGGAAAATAGGTACACAGTGACAGGGACGTCTGCTACCAAACCAGGCAGCTGCCACCAAAACTTGGCCATGGGAAACAAATTTGCTATTTGCATGTTCAGCAATAACTCTTCAGTTTTCACAGCTACATTGGATCCTATCCACAGGTTCCCACTCACAATTCCTTTGCCTGCAGGTGGGGATGGGAAACAATTTTTTGTAGTTGAAGAAATATTTCACACTCAAGGAGAAAAGCTAAATTCATCTGCCCATGTTCTCCAGCTGAGGTTTCAAAGCCTCCTGTCACACAGCATCAAGCTGCCACGGTGATATCTTTTCAAAGTTACTGGTGAGATACAAGTGCTTAAAAGGTTTGTTTTCCCTTTCCCCAGTAATCTGGTTCTGCCCATTCAGGGGGATTACGTCCATCTCAGTGCAGGCATTTTCCACCAAGCATCTGAGCAACCTGATCTAGCTGTAGATGCCTCCTGCAGGGGAGCTGGACTAGGTGACTGTCTTAGTTTCAGTAGGGACTGAATTGTTTTGCTTTAAGGATCTTTTCCAACTCAAATGATGCTATGATTCTATGATCCCCATCTCCCTTTGCTGCCCTGAATTGCAAAGGAGCTCTGTGTCACTGCAACCCCACTCTCTGCCATTCCCTTCTGCTTCAGACCAACACTGGGGACCTAAAGTCAGCCCAGGACCAGACCGAGAAGAAACAAAACATCCACAGCTGGCATTTCATAGAGGTAAATGGGTATTTCCAACCCAATGACTGCAGACTTCCAGCAGCTCTGGGTAATCGTGCAGCCTGGCCTGAGAGATCATAGGTAAAGAAAAATGGGGAACATCTCCCACCTTTGGGGCAAGTTCTAAAACATTAACTATTTTCCATCTAAACTGGAAGTTTTTCACTTTTCTTCTTGAGTGCAAAAACATATAATTCAGTTTTTGATGGAGAAAAAAAAAAAGGAAAGCAGATGTTTCCTGCAAGACTTGTGTTTACAGAAGCATGCTTTACCCCCCAAAAAGAGCTTCAATTCTGTACTGCCCAGTGATGCTACCCCTACCACCCTCTGCTCCCCACCTGCAGGAGCCAGAGGTGATGTGGGGAGTGGGCTGAGCTCCTCTGCCCCAGGGACAAGATGCGAGGGGAGAAGGAGCTGGCAGCTGCCAGCTGGAAGGGCTGGAGCAGGAGCTCAAAATGGGTCTTCTCCAAAGCAATCTGTGCTCTGCTGTTAATGGTTTCTTCTGAACTTTTCCAGCACAGAACGTTTGTTTGGCTGCATTTGGTTCTTCTGTCTTGTAGCTGCAACACTGCACGATGCTGGGTACCCTTGCAGTGTCCCCAGTGCTCAGAGCAGCTCACGCCCCAAAGCTCAGAGTAGATCCTCCCCACATTTCCCCACTTCTGGTGGCTCTTTTCAGTTATCTTAGCACTGCTCATGCCAAACAACATAGACCTGCTGCTGAAACCACAGTGGGCTGCAGCAAAGCTCTCCTGGCCTAAGAAAATGTCGACAGATGCTCTGAACTATATGGGGTCTTTTGCAACCCTCTGCAAGGGACCGTGCAATGCCTGTGTCCCTGCCCTGAGGCAGCATCATGGTCCAGAGGGGTCCCTCCAGATGGAGAGAGCTCGGAGCAAGCTGCCACAAACACACAAAGCAAAGGAGGGGAGATGTGCGAGTGTAATTTTCTACAGCCTGTAAGAAAGGAGATTAAATGAGAAGCATGATAATGCTATAAATACCTTAGGGGAAATACCATCAAAGGAGAAAAGGGGATTATTTAAATGATCTGGAAACAGTAAAACAAGGAGTGCTGCGGCCTGAAGCTACAAATGGAAATATTTCAGGCAAGACATGAAGAAAAACTGTCCTGGAAGTGAGAGTGATTAGGTGCAGAAATGGGCCATCCCAGCAACGAGGCAGGGCCTTATCAGAGGTATTTAAAGATGCTACAGGCAGAAGCCAGGAAGAGAGAGGGATGAGACCAGGTGGAGAAGAGAGGCCAGACCTGGTGACCATAAAGGGCACTGGGAGCCAACGTGCACAGGATGCGTTAGAGCATCCCGAGGCACACACCTTCCTCTCTCCATCCCATCGTCCAGCTGTTCCCCATTTTTTTGCACCCATTTCCCTACCCTCCAACCAAGAGAGCAGAGGCTGATGAGGCCATATTCTGGCTTTTCTGATCCAGGGTAAAATGCCATATAAAATATTCCAGCCAGCTCACCACTGTGTAACTTGGCAGAGCAGCACAAGTAGCTAATGAGTAAAGCTGAAGTTGGCTGTGTAATTAAAAGTGATATATTTTTATATATAAATGATGAGTTTTCCATCCCCAAAGCTGATAAATTTCTCAAGCAAAATTTCTCAAGCTAAGAGCCTTTTGTGGCCACTTTTTTTTTTTCTAAAACAGCTTTTTTTTCCTCTCTGCTCTCCTCCAAAAAAAAAAAAAAACCGACCAGTTTTCCCATCTACTTAATGGCCTGTAAATACTTCTCTGCTAAGATGAAAAATCCATTTGATTTGCATTAAATCTTCATCATTACGAGCTTTCGGCTGTAGCAAGGCCCAGATCCTGACACAGAATACCACATTTTTTCTGGAAACTTCCCCTTAAAAAATCCCAAGGAGGAATTTAAAAAAGCACACAAAAAGGGGGCAAAGGAGAAATACCTCTGCATCAAATACCAGTTCTTGGTATTAGAACCAAAGATGTCCAATACCACTTCTTGGCCTTGGATAAAAATACTTGCGAACAAAGATACTGATGCCTCCTTCACAGCATTAGTGCTCATCCCCACCATGCTGCTGCTCTTGCTAGGTGGGTGTCACATCCACCCCAACAAGAGTATAAAGGAAGAGGAACTCACCATCTTCAGGGCAGCGTTTCCCATGAAAGAGGTGAGAGGGATGTGGACAGAGTGGGGGGTTTTATATGCACCTTTGCCTTGTTCACCCATCCCTACTTGGCCTCAAATATGCTCAGTAAGCCATAGAATCATTAAGGTTGGAAAAGACTTCTAAGAGCATCAAGTCCGACCATCAACCCACCTCCACCATGCCCACTGACAACGTCTCTCAGTGCCACTTCTCCATGGCTCTTGAACACTTCCAGGGACAGTGACCCCACCACCTCCCTGGGCAGCCTGGGCCAACACTCTACCAGCCTTTCAGAGAATAAGTTTTTCCAAGTATCCAACCAGACCCTCCCCTCATGCAACTTGAGGCCGTCACCTCTCGCCCTATTGCTGTTATCTGGGAACAGAGGTCTACCCTCACCTCGCCACAACCTCCTGTCAGGGAGCTGTATGTAGTGATAAGGCCACCCCTGAGCCTCCTGTTCTCCAGACTGACCCATCCCAGCTTCCTCAGCTGCTCCCCATAAGATTTGTGCTCCAGATGCTGTGCAGCTCCTTCTTGTGTGCCCTTCTGCAGACATGAAACTAGGACCAGGTGAAGCCAGAATCCCTGCTCCAGCCCCACCCCCTGGGTATCCTGCTCACCTCCAGGAAGGAGGGCAGCCCTGTGGTTCTAGAGCATCCCACAGCCACAACCCAGTGCTTGCTTTGCTCTAAAAACTCAACATACAAATCAGGAGTGTGGCACTGTCAGCAGCAGGAACATCTTCATTAAGTGACAACAAGCCCATTCCCTTCCAGCTCCACTTTGACTCCTTTCTTGCATCTATTTTTTAATTTCATTACCCTTCTTATTTCTCCTTTCAGCCTTCTCCCTCTTTAACCCCACGGTGCAGTGAAATGGTAACAAGAAGCCAGATGAGGATGACCCAAAAAGCCACCAGGTCCCTGCCCGGGAGCAGACAACCATACAGTAAGGTTTGAGATCCTCTCTCTGCCATACTCTCAGCCCAGTATATTCCCTGGGTTCTGGGGCTCTGTCTGTGTGCATCACCCTAGCACGATCCTCATCACTAGCACTTGGAGGTGTCCTGGGACACGCCCCTGGGTGTCAGTGCCCTTCTCAGCTCACTGATGGACATGGAACCCAGCACTGGGGCAAAAACATCCCCAGGCACAGGACAGCCCCTAGTGCAAACAGCAGCTTTCAGTGGGGTTAGAGAAGAGGAAAAAAATGCATCTGCTGGAGAAATCCATCCACAGTGCAAGACTCCACAGCTACATGTCATCAGCATGGGCATCTGTCCGAGACAAGCTAGAAGCTCAGTTCCCTGCTCTTTCAGCCCATAGACACAATCAGTAACAGCACTGCTGTCCTTTTGACCTGTACATGCCATGCTGAGCAGCGCTGTCTCCTTCGAACAACATTCCCACCTTAAACTCCCCTGCAACATAGAAGAGGACAGAAGAAAGTTCACTGCCAGCAGCTACCCACAGGTCTAAGGCATCGGCCTGAGCGTTTTGATCTGCCCTGCACCGCAGCAACACGTACACAGGCTCCCGAGCTGCCCGCACCGCTTCCTCCTGTCATCCTGCCAGGTCTCACTAGCTGTGAGCTGACCTGTATCACTGCTTAAAAGCCGCCCTCTCTGCCTTTCTTCTCATCAAATTACAGATGATGTAGTACGTTCCGCTGAATATTTGACAGTGATGAAGAGCAAGGTCTCGAACCAGAGAGCTGCCCATGAGCACAGCGCTGAGCTCAGCACGGGGCTGCGCTCCAGCCAGAAACCCGCTCCCCTTCTCAGCTCTTCCCCTGCACTTGTGCTCAGTCTGTTCTTTGCCTCTTCTCCTGCACAGGCAAGGTGCAAAGGCTCCTACAAGCTGTTAAGCTCCTGGCATGCTGCAAAGCAGGAAAGGACTCCGAGTCCCGTGCTGCAGGCGCACATCCCTCCCCGCTGTGTGCGTAGCTCCCACGGGGCTGTTTGTTGTCTCTGCCATAAAAGAGGTTCAATCAAGCTGGGACAGTAATTCCAGCCTAAATTAAACATCCCCATTTACTCACAGTGAAGGCTGTTCACCACCGAAATCCTGACTCGGACAAGTAGTGCTTCAGAGCGCAGATTTGGCTTATAGCGTTTAAAGCAGCTGTCTTCATAAAAGCTAATAAAATACAGTTGGATAATTAAAAGCTTTAATTAAAAATGCAAAGTCCAAAGAGTTTCGTATTAACAAGGAAACTTGTTTTGACATCTGAAATTGCTGCACAAGCTAAATTCCCATATATTCTCTCCAGGCTATTTAGAGTTTGCTGCGTAGCTGGAAATGCCTCTAACTCAGTCCAATCACCATGTGTTGCTGGGGATGTGCACCAGAATTGATGCTGCTTGTTTTACAACTTCACTTTTAATTATCACAGTCTGAGGCAGCAACAGGCTTATTTGCATGCCAATGCCTGAACACAGCCCGTGGATGGAACAGCTTGGCACTGGGGGATGAAATATATACCTCCCAGGCATGGGTTGCCAAGCTGAGCTGGGAGCTGAGCAGAGCAGCAGAGCTGGCTTTGGGGTGAGGTTTCGGACCTCAGGTGCAGGGACACAGAGCTGCGTGAAGACACATCTCTCTCTGCACCACATGGTGTTGGGAGATGGATTTTGGAGGGTCCATGCCCAGGATGAAGGGGGAAACAGGATTGAGCCTGGATACAGGAGCTGGGCTCAGGGCCAGTCCCACCTCTGTGACAGCTCCAGATGAGCTGTTCTGTGGCTGTTCCTTCTCCTTGCCCACATCAGGGTGAGCTTGGAGCCCACATCCTCATTTCAAGGTCCTCTAAGGTCAAACAGCAATGGAAAGCCTCTGCTTCGACCACGCTGTCCCCTTCAGACCCTCTTCAGCATTGGATCATCCCCTGCCAGGCTGATGTATGGCTGTGATTTACAGCCCCTTTGCTCTAGTTAGTGTCTTGGAGCAAAATGCTCTTGTAACAAGTACCAGTGAAATGGCAGTAAATCTGTCAGTGCACCCCCAGGGCTACAGATCCATAAGGCTTAAAACCAACAGGGACTGATTTAATTGTCTAATTTGATATTTCTCATAACACAGACCAAAGAGCCTCTCTGAGCACCAGCTGTTACATACCCATCACCAGAGCAACGCTTCAGACACACAGCCACCTACTTGCAGCCCTTTAGATTTGTGAAAGGGACATGGCTGTTTGCATCCTGACTGTGGAAATGGGAATCTTCTGCCCAGCAGCATATCCAAGATACTGGATCTTCTTCGATCATTTTAGGAGATGTAGTACTTAGAGACATGGTTAGTGTGCAATGGTGGCAATAGGTGCACAGCTGGACTAGATCGTCTTAGAAGTCTCATCCAGTCTTAATGATTCTACGATTGTGTGGTGAGCAGCAGAAGAGCCACACACAGATTCCCATGCCCTGATGTCTTTCCTTCCATCCCACCTTTCCACTTCTGCTTCTGTTCCGTACAGACAGCGCAATAAACGCACGTACCCATCCCACCCCCAAGGCTGAAAGCACTTGGCATACAGATTGGCCACCTAACACCACTCCTGGCCCCGTGCTCGCCAGGCACCCTGAGAGCTACTTGCACATCTCTGCCAGGTGAGCACTGGGGATCACACACAGGGCACTGGGGCAGGTAAGGCATCACCTAAAGAGAGCACCCCCCCAGTCACCCATTGCGGGCATGGAGCTGGCAAGCAAGGGGACACCACTGCAGGGCTGGGGGACAGGGAAAGGGCACCAGGGCGTGCACTGCTTAAGTAATGTCTCTGCTCGCGGAGGATGAAGAGAAAGGCGAGGAGCAGCCCCTTCCCAGTCTCCTTCCTTCCCCTGGAGGTGAACCGCGGGCCGAGAGCACCCTCGTGTGGGTGCGGGCTCCGCTGCTGCTCTCCTCTCTCTCTCCCAGCACAGCGCTGCTACCCTATTTCCAGCTCGGCAGCTGGTCTCTGCTCACCCCCAGCGCTTCCCTCCCCCTCTACACTCCCTTCTGCGGAAGGAAGGTAGGCTTGGGCTGTTCTCGGGGTCATGCTAAACAGAATATTAAGGGATATACTGCTGGGAGCTATCTGCTCTGACCCCTGGACAAGCAACTGTGTGTACTCTCAAGCGTTGCCCACCTCTAAAACAGGAGATGCTCAGAACCAAATTTGCTTACAAGGCTTTTTATTGAAACTTCTCTCCCTTCTTTCCTCAGCTGCAATAACAGCATTAGCATCACACCATAACCTAAGCTCTGGCCGGTCCTTCTGGCTCAGATTCTTTCCAGGGAGCACAAAGGCAGGGAGATGGGAGCTTTCTCTATGAAACCCCGCAGATGGGTTAGAGGGACTCAGCCAATTCACACTCAAGCTGGTATACCTAGGTGTACCAAGGTAACGCAATGGAAGAGTGACAGCAGAGCAGCAAGGTCCCAGGCTGTACCAAGTGAGGACTTGCTCAAATGCAACAGCTGTGGGCACAGAAACAAAGGAAAGAAGCTGCTTACCTTCAGAAAGCCTCAGGTATGTAGTGATCTCCAGCAAGATCCCCTTGCCTCCACTGCCAACCCTTAAACAAGGTCAGGTGCATTGCATGCACCTGAGCTCCCCTGGGTTGGCCCTGCCTTCCCACCAGGTGCTCAATCACTGCTTCAAGCTGTGACTTAGCATTTCTGCTGCACGAGGTCATGTCATCACAGGTGAGCCCATAAAAAGACAAGGTCCTACTGGAGTAGTTTGGGTAGAACCCTGTCCTACCAAACATGTATTGAGGGGCATCTCCACATCTCTGTGCCATGCATGAGGTTGCTTTGGGAGAAGTAATTCCACAAGACGCGGCAGTTGCTTTCTGAACCCATCCAGTCAATGCTTTTGTACATAATCCAAGGTAAACACCAGACCTGGATATCTCAACTTAAAACAGTAGCAGCCAATATACAGCAGTGAGCACTGGTGTTCACATCTTCCAGGATGCTTTGGTTCCCAGGGAGCAGTGCTGGTCACTTTGTTATTGTCTGGCTCTTGGTCAATCACTGAGCAACACATCTACAGAAGAATATAAGAGGTGTTCAGACACTGGAAGAGGTTTCATGGAGAGGCTTCAGAGTCCCCATCCTCAGAGATATTCAAACCCCAGTGGCCCTGCCCCAGCTGACCTCCAGAGGTCCCTGCTCACTGCAGTGGCTCTGTGAAATGGCCAACAGGAGCATCCCCCCATCCTCATTACACATGAGCTCTGTATTTAAAGTCTGTGCATAACCACACATCTGTGACTGATGGAAACTATGGTCATGCTAGGTTTCAGCCATGCACAATAAAACTAATTAACACGTGAAAAATCAAAGACAAGCTATGCAAGACACTCAAGCAAATTAGTCTGAATTGATTTTTCAAGTGGATTAAGATAAGCCACGTTAAACTTCTTTGTACCATTTTTAGCAGAATTTAAATGACCATGACTGAGCCTAGTTCTCCTTAAATGAACGAAAGTAAACTGAATTCCTTGTAAGAGTCTCCTATCGGGGGTTTAATCCATAAACCCTTATTTAATTTGGATTTTCTTTCCTAGGTTCCTTATAAGTCTAAACCATAGGCTCTCCATGGTGTCAAAGGAGGAGGACAGACTCCTTGCAGCAGGGGAGATGGATTCCACTCCATCTCTGAAATCTCTTACCAACCTCCTTCTCCTTCAGGGCATGGCAGCAGTGAACCCACCAGGCCCAGGACCTACATTTGAGGAAAGCGGCAGGGCTCATGGCAGGGCTTGGAACTTGAAAATCTTTAAGGACCCTTCCAACCTAAGCCATTCTATGATTCTATAGCCCCAAACCAGCCAGTGCTGCAGCTGCACCCCAGCACATTTCACAGGCAGTGCCCAATTCTAGGTTCACATTTGGCAACATTGCATCACCCTCTCCATGCTTTGGGGCACAGTGTGAACAGGGGGTGCCCTGCACAGCACCCATGCTGTCAGTGACCCCATAGAGTGATGGGGACCAGAAAGGAGCCCCTGGCCAAGCTCTGGCTGTGGTTCATGTGGAGCCAGACAAGCAGTGGGGCTGCGTGCTGGGCTGTGGTCCCATATGCACACGTGCTGCCTACAGACATGTGGGATTTCTTGCTGGGCCACTTCTTGTGTTTCTCAGAGAAATTATTCCTGCCTGAAAACAGGAGAGAGGCTCAGCATCCTGAACATGCTGCAGGGCTGGTGCTTGAGCCCACATCTCTGCTGGCATTTGAGCTGTGAAGGGCTGTGGGGTTGACCACAGCTGCACGAGCCCTTCCCTTCACCACAGTGGGATGGTGGCACAGGTTAGTTTTTCCTGGGCTGATATCTGTGAGACAGAGGGATTTATGAGGCTCAGCCACATCACCTCATGCAGCTACAAAGTCAGCTGGTTTGTATCTAACTGCTTGTGAGATTCCTACCCTGGACTTAAAAGGAGCTGGGACAGGGACACTGATAACACTCAGGCTTCCCACGTGCTCCATCATTATCTGCTGACTGCAGCCGTTCATCATCCTGAAGGCAGAGCAAGACAAAGCTCAGGGGATGGCTGGGGGCAGCAGCAGGTCTTTCCTGCCCTCTGCTCCATGGTGGCATCATGGTGTAAGCCAGCATCCCTCCTGCCCCAGAAAAGCCCTCCCTCTGCTTTTGATCACCCCACAACCTGCAGACACCTCATCACTACAGCCAGGCAGAAGCAGCTCAGAAAACACCTCGTGCTCACCGACATTTTCCCCCTCCCTGTCAGGATGAGACCTGACATTTTTCACCCAAGATAAACCAGAGGGCAGCTCCCGGCCGGGGTGAGCCTGGTGGCTGCTGAGTAGGGGATCGGGGACAGGGGGCTCGGCTGCTGAACGATGAGTTCATGCCCTGCTATCTGCCTGCTTCTCATCCTCTCCAGCTCTGACAGCAAAGCATTTACAATATTTGAAACATGTTCTTCAGGGAGGTTTTATCAGCACCAGGACATACCTCCGTCAAATTCCAGTCTCAGCAGATCAGAAATAATTTAAGAAGCTCCTTGGCTTGCTGTGGTGGGCTCCATCCTCATGTTTGGAGGCCCTGGTACCTATAAGCCACAGATTTGCTACGATATGTTGCTAAGATAGAAGACAGTCTCACCTTCCTTTGCAAATCCCATAGTTTTTCATTACAAAAAGAAGCTGCAGTAAGAGAGCTGCTGAAGATGTGGTGACTCCAGAGAGGTCAGCCTTCAGCCTGGATATGAAGAAATACTTCTCAGAAAGAGAGGTGATGCAGTGGCACAGGCTTCCAGGGGTGGTGGTGGAGTCACCATCCCTGGAGGTGTTCAAGAACCATGGAGATGTGGCACTGAGGGACATGGTCAGGGTGAGGGTGGGCTGGGGTTGGACTTGGGGACCCTAGAGGTCTTTTCCTACCTTAATGGTTCTGCAAGTCTATGATTCAATGCAAATGGTGGGAGAAGTGTCTGCTCTGGAGCTCTTCCTGAATTCCTAGCCACAAAATAATCTCCTGTTAGCACCCGTCTGCGTTCATTAACTTAGCGGGGCTACACGCAAAATCCCAGTGGAGTTTGAAAGCAGAGAGAAAACAACATCCTGGCTTCTTCTTTCTGATACTTCCGGGGAGCAGGCAGGTTAGTGGCAGACTCACCCATTTTAGGCTCTGCCCTTGGGGCACCCTACTTTCCAGAAGAGGCATCTGCAGGTGAGAGCTGCCATTTCTCCAGCTTGAGCTCATTCCCCTCAACGCGGGCTCTGGGAGGACCTCTGTCCCATTAAGGTCATCCATGGCCGTGGGCTCCTTCCCATCCCACAGGCTGCTCCCAGCCCTCCTGCCCAAAGTGCCCATGTGTTACAGGGCATGGGTCCGAGGAAGAGCAAGCTTTGCCCAACAACCACGGTGAGTGCTCGCGTCTTACTTTGGAAACCTGGGCTGGTGGTAGCTGAGATCCAGAGGCTCTGATCTCAGCCACGGGAGGAAACCACCCCCCGCTCAGAGAGTTTTTCTGCACAAATGGATGGAGGAAAAGAAATCTCTGCTTTTTTTTAAAGCCAAGTTCTCCCATTGCCCAGGGCAGTGATCCCACGCAGTGGTGTGTTTCGTTTCCTACTCCGTGCCCAGCACAGCAGCCCCATGCAGCAGCCTGCTGCCAGCTGAGCTTCTCCAGCAATCGTTTCTTCTCTTCAAAAGCCAAAGCTGAGCAGAACTGGTTCTTCTACAAGCTCACGCAGCTGGGGAAGAAAGCAAAGAGGCTGATAAGTATCTCTGATGGCTGCGGGATAAAGTTTCATCTGATCTTTTCCCCGGGACAAAATGTTTCAGTTATTTTCTCTCCTTGGCAATTGTACATTAAAATGAAAGTTAATGAGACCAGGATTGAATGCCCTCGGGAAGGGGAAATAAACCTTGACTTCTGGCAAGATTTGAGAGGGCTTTCACAAAACGGAGTCGTGTGAACAGAGGTGCAAATGGTTCAGCACGAAATTTCCCACAGCACTTTTTTTTACCTTAAAGCACGTTTTGCACATGGGGACACGGAGGCACTTGGCCATCTCTGCTGAGGCCAGCGGCCATCCCATGGGCAGGGTATACTGTGACATTAATAAGCATCGCTCACCAGCAGGCATTAAAACCAGGTTATTTTAAGAAGAGTGGAGCTCCAGAGGTGGGAACACATCTCTATGATGGCACAGCAGCTCCATGTTGTCACTGGCACAGCCATCCCCCATCAAAACAGGGGTGCCATAGGCTTGAAGCAGCCTAATACCCCACTTCAAATTCATTCTCCCGCACCAGTTCAGATTCATTTCCAGCAGCTCTGCCTGAAAATATCCATCACAGCATCCTGCAAGGCTCTTCATGCTGGTGGTCACCTCCCAGCAACCAGGTCACGCTGCCCACAGCAGCTTTGCCTTCATGCTGTGCTTGTGGTGGGAATGCCGCTTCTCCAAACCCAACCCTAATGTTATTTTTCTGTTCTGATAAACCTGAAGGAACTGTGCTTTTCCAGACTCACTGCTGCAGAGATGAAAGCCCATGGGTCCTCACACCCTGGCAAACCCAAGGTGTTCCATCATGACCAGGAGGGGACAGCTCCCCCACTCTGAGTGCAGGATGGTGCTCCAGCCCTAGGGCTCTTTGGGAAGATGCTGATGCCAGTTGGGACATAAACTGGGTAAGAAGCATTGTCATATCCAAATCTTCCAACCCACCCTGTGTTGTAGGTCTTCGTACACTAGATGTCAGTAGAAGAATAAAAATGGTGCAAAGAGGCACCTTGTGCACCAGCGTGAACCTGACTGCAATTTCTACTGTGCCACTAAAACTCACACTTGTACAAACTGGGACCAATAAACCCATTTGCTGCAACAATAACCAGATGGGCAGAGTCCTGTGTCTGGGGTGTTAGGAAACGTTCCCCAGAGCAGAGCAGGGGGAAAACCCTCAGACGCTTACAGCCCAGCAAAATGGCATTCATTTTGCACATGCATTGGTGGGGTTATTTTGGGGCAGGGGGATGTGCTACTGGCCTAGCTCCTCTGGTAGCACTGATGAAAGGTGCCAGGCTGCTCCTGCTGGCACATGAAACCCGGAGCTTATGCAATGTTCACCTGGCCTGTGGGTACAGCCTGCCCTGCTCCACCTGCAGAACAAACTCTGCAGCATAACGCACCTTTCTGTGCTATGGGAGAAACAAGCCTGTGCTATCAGCTTTCTATCTTTACTGCTGTAGCAATAAAACCAGGCTGCAGCCCGTGCAGCAGAGGGCACTGATCTGCAGGACAAGTGGCCCCGGGCTGTGTTTTCCCTCCAGGCTGATACCACCCTGCAGCTATTTCCAACTTCTTGAACTGAGGTTTGGGCCCCATGCCCACTTCTTTGTACGAAAGCAGGAGAACGGATCACTGAGCCCTGGGAAAACACCTGCACCCAAATCTGCCCTTACACCCTCCAGATTCAGAGCAATGTTCATTGCTCTTCGATCCAGGCAGCAAACATCCTACAGCATATCCTGCAGCATCATCGTGGGGCTTCTAAACCCAGGGGTGGGGTGCAGCCAACAGGCCCCTTTGCAGTTGCACTGGTGCTTTTGGGTCCCTTCGTGGTTTTCTTTCAAGACCACATTTCCAACTAAACTGGGCTTGCATTTTGGCTGGAATTAACTTTTCAAAGACAGAGCAGCCCAACACCAACCTTGCCCTCCTCCTTCAACCACTCCAGAAGACACTGGCGACTGCTCAGCCCCAAATCTCTCCTCCTCCCACCTAATCCCCCAGGGACGGATGGGCTCTCCCATCGATTCCCCTCCAGGCGCCCCATCTCCCCTTTCCCAGGCTCTAGGGTTTCAGACCCTCCCCATCCGAGCCCAAGGTGTCTCCCTGCACGCTGACCTGGCAGGACACAGTTCAAAGACTTCAACAGGAAAAACAGGAAAAGCCGCCCCTCTCTCCCGTTGACATAGTTTCGGTCTGGTTCTTGGTGTCAAAGGAGGCATTCACCTCCCCGCACCCAGCAGATGCTGGGAGGCCCCACAGGAGGACAGCCACCAGAGCCAAGTGGGGTTAGGCTGGGACGTGCCACCTGGGCTGCAAACCTTTCCATTGGGACCCTAGAATCACTGAATACCACAAGTTGGAAGGGACCCACAAAGATCACTGGGTCCGACCGTGGCCCCACACAGGACCACTCAAATGCAAACTCTACGTCTAAGTGCATTGACCAAACGCTCTTTGGGGCCATGACCAACTGCCTTGGGCAGCTTGTTCCTCACCAAACACCCTCTGGTGCAGAACCTTTTCCTCTGATGCCCAGCCTGCAATGACTGCCTCATCCCTCCTCGTGCCATCTATGCCAGTGTGTCAATCTCCTCCAGCCCACCCCAGCTCCAAGCCAAGGGGTGGGAGCAGATTTCTGAGATAGAGGCAGATGCTTTTCCTGTTCAGCAGGTTCATGGCCATGCTCACCTGTGTGGCATTAATTAGCCGGGTGTGGGACCAAGCCAGGCAGCACCCAGAGGTGGGACAGGCCGGTCTCTCGTTGCTGGGTCACACGGCAGTGACACATAGGGTGCCTGCAGGAAGGCCCAGAGGGTGTGGGGCTGAGCATCCCAGCCCACACCATGCCTCCAGCAATGGCATCCCATTAGGAGGGGTCCCAGTGATGAACCACTCATTCCCCAAAGACCAAGAGATGTGTCACCTCCACCACCCCATGTAGGGGACACAAAGCCTTCCCCAGCATCCTACTAGGTCCTGGGCACTGCAAACCAATGCTCCAGCTTCCACAGCTGCGCTAATTGCCTCATTAAATCCCCTTGCCAACAGACCCCAACCTCACTTCTAGTCCCTCACCTACTGATCGCCTCCAGCTGCTTTGCATGTGATCTACATGAAGCACTGAGGATCTGAGCAGTACAGGCCTAGTTTGCTCTAATGAAAGCGAGATGGATGGGAGCTGGTGCCATGCAACCCATCTGTGGAGCAGGGCCATCAGGGCTGCCTTTGAAGAAGCTCACTCTGACGTTTGGCTTCCCAAATATGTAACCGCAAAAAAGAATTTTGTTCTCCAGGCCTCATCTGGCGGGGTCCTTGCTCAGAGGCCTCAGCTTCCAACATAAAAGCAAGGAGTTCTTCCAGATCCAGCTCCTGGGGGCAGATGTCCCCTCCAGCTCCATCTCTTCACATGGCACCACTCCCACCTCCTGAACACTCCAGACATTTTCTTGGCTGCAGTCGCATGCAGGAGATGCTCCACATCTCTCTTTTGCATCCATCGGCTCTTTGTCACTTCTTCCCCTTTGCTGGATTTGGCACTAAATTCTTCCCTGTCCTACATGGGTGAATGTTTCTTTTGGGTCCCTGTCCCAGCACCCCACAACCCCCGCCCTTCAGCAGAGCGTATCCAACCAGGGCCTTGTGGCTTTCCAGTGATGTCCTCAGTGTTGGCAGACTGACTGACCTGCCATGTTCATCAGCAGGTGCCAAAGTCACACCCGGACCAACCAGACTTCTGCCCAAGGATGCCATCACCACAGCTATTTCCCTCCCAGATGAGGACTATCCAAAGCACTGAGGATGTTTCTGATGGGACACAGAGCCACAGCACACCTCCTAAGCCAAAGTCATAGAACCATAGAATCATAGAACTGTTGGAGTTGGAAGGGACCTGTAAAGGCCACATGGTCCAACTCCCTGCAGTGAACAGGGGCACCCACAGCTCAGCCAGGTACTCAGAGCCCCATCCAGCCTGACCTTGGGTGTCTGCAGGGATAGGGCTCCCCAGCTTAGCATGAACGAGCTTTGGTAAATACAATGAAATCATAAAAAGAGGGGGAATCTCACACCAAAAGCTTTGTGGATTCGCACGTGACTGTACTTTCCCCTCAGCTAAACCAACATGAGCGGTGCATGGACTGTGATTCCCATGGGAACTCAACTGTTTATCTTGAATGCAATAAAAAAATGATATTAAAAATAGATTGTGGAGTGGAAGTGGCAGAAAATATTTGACACCTGATGCTGTTCCTCTCCATTGTCTGAAATCTACCAGCCAAGTTCTGGGAACAGGCATGTCGGTGCGATTACAGCTCAGACACTCCCAAACCTTGTCTTGAACAAATCTGAAACCCAATTACACCTCCAAAGGCTGAGCGGTTTCTGTTGGTCTGTTGGAGCTGCAGTGCCACAAGGAGAGTGCAGTCCCACTCTCCGACCACGCACCCAAGCTGCAAAGCATGGACGTGTTCCCAGGCTCCCTGAAGAAGTCCAAAGTGAACACTGGGGTGATAGAAAGCTGTAGGTGTGAAAACTGCAGCAAAACAAAGGGGAGAGAGCAAGGTGCCAGACCAGCATGCACTCAGGTCTGGACTGAGCCCCTTCTCAGCACTTTGCTGCCCCAGCCGTGGGCTTTCCGCAGCCATCATTCACTTCTGCTCCTTTTTTGCAAGTTTCAGTAACGCTCCCATAAACAGGTTTTTAATGCAATCCTTTTCCCCTCACATGCTGCATGTTAAAGATTAGCAGAGGCATTTTATGGCAGGTAATAAAGAACACCGATGTCAAATATTTTAACAAGTGCTCCATGGGAAAAGCCCAACGGGCTCCAAATGCATATCTGCTCTGTGGTCTCTGTCAGGGAGATAGGGAGATTGCTGGGAAAACTTCTCCGATTGTATCTGGGGTTTGGAAAAGAGCAGAACCACGGTGACCTCTCCACCCACGTTGGCTGAATGGGACAGCAGCTCTCTGCATTTCCCCAGCTCCAAACTGAGAGCTGCTGTCCCCGTACCTCCATGGGTGCGAGGAAGACACCAGCTTTTAGGAAAGGAATGAATTCAGGTTTATTTGGGAGCTGCAGTCTATCCTCCCCAGCCCCTCCTGGCTGAGGCATGATGATGAAAGCAAACAGCCCCTGTAAAACACCGCGGGGAAGTGCCACCCTCCGGGGGACCTCAGCCTCAGGACAGCCATGGAGCAGAGCCTCCATTCAGAGCACACTGGGGTCCTGATGGGGACACCTGCAGAAGTGGGTTTTGGCACTGCCCTGCCCTCAGCTTTGTACCATTTTCTCCACTCATTTGCACACCAGAGTCCCCAGCAGGTACCAGTGTGCAGCACAGCACTTGCATGGCAGTCCCCACCCACCCCAGCACAGGAGGAACGTGCTGCCCACGTCACCCTGGGTGGCAGAGGACAGTGGGCAGCCACCCCCAGAATGCACACAGGGGGATGCACCATCCCTGGGCAGGGCTCGGCTTAGAAACCAGGAGAGAACACATGCACGTGAGAGCAGCCCACACTGCCAACTATTTCTGCCCACGGACCGAATCTGAAGAGCCTGGGATGCCCCCCAGGAAGCCTTTATCCAACTCCTTTTCCCCCTCTTGGAGGGAAAAGTCTTTGGATTTGCCAGTCGTGAAGGTCTTTCCCAATGCAGATGACACTACCACTCTGCACCCATCCCTCCCGTTGCATGCCCTGCGCTGTGTCGGCACCGCCACCCAGAGCTGCATCCCCACACAGGGGAAGGAGCCCATGGAGCAGAGCAATGCTCCCACAGATATCACAGCACCAGGGCAGCAGGACGGGCCCGCAGAGCCCCGCAGAGGGACTGCTGAAAGATGCAGAGCGCTGCCTTCACTTTCCCATGACCGCTTCCCCTGCAAGCAGCAGAAAACACATTTTCTGACGGTAATTAATCTGACAAGAAGTCAGGAGGCACTGATTAAGTGTCTCATATCACTGAGGATCACAGATAATTGGCAAGATAGGCTCCTTTGCAGAGTTGGCAGAGTGCATTTGGAAGAGATGAAGCGGAGATAGCAGCGGCCGTGCCGGGATTCACAGCATCGCGCAGCTCAGGGCTGGTTCTGGTGGTTCCCCAGCACTGCTGAGAGCACACGGGCACAGGACAGCCTGGTGTGTCACTGCAGTGCTCTCCTGGTGCCAGGCTCTGTGGTTTAGGTACATTTTGTTGGCTTCTGCAGGAAGAAGTCAGTACCCATTCCTCTGCCATCCGCGTCCTGCAGCCCAGATCTCCACAGCTGGCTCTGATTAAGCCGATTTCTCCCGGCACTTTCATGGCAGTGAAAATGCTTGGAAGTTGTATTAGGTGACACCTTTCATTAAGGCCTCAGCACCTGCTTCAGGCCAATCTGGGGGAGCTCATAAAAATCCCCATGTTGTGATGGCGGAGCGAGGCTGCTCTTTCCCAGCTGATGCTCTGAATGCAGATTTGGAAAACTTGGGCTCTTGGACACCTTGGGAGAGCAGCACAGAGTTGGAAATGGAAGAAAGAGTGTCCTCGAAGGAAAGCAGCCCATAGGTGGGACAACTGATGGGCTCAGAACAGACTCGCACTGCTCTGCTCCTCGCCCACCTTTCTCATGTTTCCTTCCCCCGGTACAAAGGATTTCCACACTCCATCCAAACCTGCTAAAATAAGCACCAGATGCATCATCCGGCTCCCACCACCCCCGCTGAAACAGATCTCGCTGCTTGTTGGTAAACTCTTGCTAAACTTGTCAGAGGAAAAAATGCCTTCCAGATGGGCCTGGGAGGTGAGGGCTTGGGAATTTGAGCACATCTTTACATACAAAAAACTCTGCAGAAAATATTTGCTCTGCCCTATTTGCACAGCCTCTGCCGCCTGGAGCTCTGGCACTGGGTTTGGGCAATTTTCATTAACAAACGTGGTTTCAAGGATCCCGTATCCCTCAGTCTCCCAGTGGTGCTAGAAGGGGTGTGTTTGTTTCCTTGCAAGAAAGCCAGTGTCCACATTTTTAATTGGCAGCAGATGGCAAGAGAAGCAGCGTGAGCTTCCCACGCCACGGCCCTCCTTGCACCAAAGGAGCTGGACCCAGTGAGCTGTGTTAGTGATGCCTTCCCCCACTGCCCCCAACTGTGGGGTCTGTCTGCACCCAGCACACAGCCAAGCGAGGTGCATCCATCCCATAGACAAGCTGTGGTGGCCATCACCACTACAACATGAGCACGTTCTCTCCAAGACTCAGGCTTGAAGGAGCTGCTGGGGGTCAGACCCAGACCCACCCCACCTCAGCAAAACCACTGGAACATGTAGCAAATCTCAGATGTGTTCCCAGCGCTTTGCTAAGCACATTGTCAGACCTGCTGCTGGATTTGCAGTCTGCTTTTCACTGCCTGAGATGGCTTCGTGTGTGCTCCATGTTCAGGAGGGCGTGTGATGCTTGAGCCATGGCCATCAGCTATCAAACAAAGCCCAGGCTCAGCTGCCCACCTGAGAAGCAGCAGACACTCTGCTTTTAGCTGCCAGCATGACATTTCTGGGAGCGGCAGGTGTATGCATGACATAGACAGCATGCCCTGCAGCTGGATGTCACCCTGTAAGGACAGCTCACGAACCCATGAAGCCCTGCAGCATCCATTGCTCCACCATCCATCCCCAGGGCCTACAGCATCCCAGCGCTGGCTGCAGCTTTAGGAGGGCTCTGCTACTGGTTCCTGCTCATCAGCAGGGGACAAGCTGACATCCCATTGAGCGCATCCCGCCCCCTGCATGCAGGGAAATCCATCTGCATCCAAATCCCCATTTCTCTCACCAGCACCCCAAGGACAGGATGAGGGCTTGAGCAAGAAACCGCAGCATCTGCGTGGGGGTGAGGATGTGAGCAATTGCCCCTGGGAGGAGAGGGGCAATGGCACCCAGCTCTGGGGGTGGCAACTGCTGCCCCCATTGAAATCTCAGGGTGGTTTTTGTGAGCTGCAGGCTGAGCAGGCAGCACAACTGCAAAGCTGCTGAGAAGGCAGAGCAAACCTTCCTGCCGGGCTTTCCAAGCCCTTATTGTCTTCTCCGTTTTATTCTCTCCTCGTGCTTGATTGCTTTGGGCACGGGCCAGGCCTCCTGTCTGCACAGGGCTTCCCCCCTTGTGGTTTTCTCTCCCTAGGAGTTGAGATGGAGAGATCAACAAAATTGAAAAATCAATTACAACCAGAGGTCAGCACCCTGCTGCAGGGAGCTGAGTCCTCCACCTCCAGGAACCTGCAACACCTGATGAGTGCAGTCCCCAAAAGCAGCATCAGTGCCAGGAAGGAGCAGGGGGGCAGGGGAGCTGCTGCCCCATTCCCAGCCCCACTTTCTGTTCCCAGAGCCAGCACAGGAAGGAGCAAGGAGAACTAACCAAGGCCTGGCACCAATGTGAGCTGAGCGCAAAGCAGTTTTCCTCTCTGTGCGTGGGTTCATTGATGTTTTGCAGAAGTCCCCCCAAAAATGAGAGCAGAGCACTGCAGACCCAAGGATCGCAGAGTCTATGGGACCATTCAATTCCCAACGAAGCTTCATCGGATTTCCTCAAAAAGCTCTTTTCCAGGCTGGCCAGTAGATGGGGATGGAAGAGCACCCAAGGTCTGACCCGGGGGCACCGGGGGGCCTCCAGCCTGGCAGCTCCAATGGCTCCAGGACTCAGGTGGCAACGCCTGGGCATGCAGCTCACTGGTCGGGCTGTCCCCAGGGCAGCAGGTGTGGGTGATAAATCCTGAGTTAACTCTAGCTGGGCTCTGTCTGCCCCCCATTTCTCTGTTTGTCCAGGGTAGAAGATCCATCCTCACTCTGCATGCACCCTATGGGGGGCCAGGGGACCCAGAGGGCAGATCTGAGACCTCATCCTGCCAAAACACCCCTACCCAGCAAAAGGAACATGGCCAAGTCTGGTCTCTTTGTGCACAATGAGCCCCCAAAGTGCACTGTGTGCCTCTATTGCCTGTGCATGTGTGCTGTAACCTCCCAGGCACACACAAGCTGCCCCTCCAAATCTGCTCATGTCCAGCCAAGGGGCTGAGTGAAGGAGAGGCCATTTGGAAAACCCAAGAACAGCTCGGAGGTGCAGTTCTAACAGCTTTGCTGGGCTCTTCTCCCATCACAGGACACCACTGGGTGGATTCCCAGCAGAACATTCCCTTTGAGACTTACTGGATGGAAGGGGAGGGCTCCCCACAGAGTGTGGGCACTGTTACTGTCAATGGGGCACTGGTGCCTCCCGACCCAGCACACGGAGCCAGCCAGCCAGCCCTGAGCAACCCTGGGCCTATTTGCCTTCATCCTTCAAAGGAACGCAATGGAACGAAGAAGGAGCAACACCCTGCCCCGAGGGAGGAGCCTTCATTGTGTCCGTGTGTAATTATACCATTAATTACTGACCATAAAGCTCTAAAGCAAACAGACCCAAAATGAATATAGCACTGGTGCAAAGCCCGAAGAGATAGCTCCGTGGCTGCTAATCGAATGTGGGTTTCCTAAACCCAAATTGAATTTGCAATTAGGTCTCCTTGTCCCTACGTCTGACAAAGGGCCTTCCTGTGTTTCATACCGAGCAGGGATGTCTCCGAGCTGCCATCAGCCGACAAAGAGCTGAGTGGAGCGGAGGGACCAGAATCCCAAACACCTCCTTGGGCTGAGCGGGCTCTTGTTTGAGCTGGGATTTGCTGCACGCTCAATGTACATCGCCGAGCAAGGCGCTCAGCCTGACCCTGGCCCGGAGTTTAGCTGTCTGTCAAATGTTAGAAAAGGGCTTTGTCTGCCTCGCGAGGACTTGGAGGTTTAATTACCGCCTGTGCCAAGATGCCCTTAGGTGGAAGCTGCAATGCAAATGCAAAGTATCATTATTAGAGCTTAGCAAATAACTGAAATGTTTTTCTGCAGCAACTCCCTCGAAAAGAAATTAGATTCTTTTCTGGTGTGCTCGGGCGTCCTTCCAGGCTCTGTTGTTGTGACACCAGCGGTGAGCGGGGAATTAGCAATATGAAGGTAATTCACCAAAAGTCAGTGCCCAGCTCCCAGCCCGGCCCGGAGAGAGCTCCCAGCTGGGATCAGGGTGCAGGCAGAGCCCCACAGACATTGGCCATGGCCACCCCATGATGGACCCAGCGAGGGCATCATGGGGACACCTCCGCCTTAGGCACTCACGGGGCTTGGCCAAGCAAGGTGTGCGTGGAGGAGACGGAGATGAGAGATACGGAGCTTGCATACATCCCAAGCATCTCACGTTGTGCAAATCCCAATGATTTGCACCACTGCACACTCAACCTCTGCAGAGTCTGGAGTGTATGTCTGCACCATAAATCCTTGGGGATGGCTGGTCCCTGGGGCTCAGTGCTTGCCAGAAAGCATCGGGAGCTCACACGGATCTGACAGCAGCTCCCAGCTCCCCCCACCCCTTGCTGTTCCCTATGGCTGTGGGCTGTACGGGGGCGGCTGATCCCATCCCATGATGCGCGGGAACGTGCGGAGCCCCAAGCCCGTAACACTTCGTGCGAGTGGAAGCAGCGCCGGGGAACAGTTGCAATTAGCTTTACAAAAAACATTTGCCTGAAACTGGATGCTGTGTGAAACTCCTGAACTCTCCTGTTGCTTTCGGAGCTGGGGGCGAGGGAAACGGGGGGGGGAGGGGGGAGTGGAAGAGCTTTTTGTTTTTCAGCCCTGAGCGCGTGGTTTGGCTGCAGCCAGCCTGTGATTCAGGGGCCGGCAGCTGCCTGCACCCCACCCAGGACATGGGGCTGGGTGCAAGCACACAGCAAAATGCAGAGGGAGGGACTTGCACCCACCCTGGGGGCCTTCTTGTCCCAAAGCTGAGACGAATGGAGTGCCAATGGCACCGTGCTGTGCCCAGCCACCAGCATGCCCCATAGCATAGTTTATCCCATCTGGTGGATTCATCTCCCCTCTGTGGCTCCTTCCTGCATTAAGGCATGGCCCAGCACAAGCCTGGTCCTTCAGTGCTTGCATGGTCCCTGGCAAAGCACACCCTGATTTGCTTCAATTGCCCCCACAAAGGCAGCAGCACCATTACCACCAGCCCAAACTACGATGCACAGCACAGCAAAGCGGAGCTCCTGTCCCACCGCAAACTCCTTTGAGGTTTTTTTTGTTTGTGTGTTTTTTCAAAACACCGCCAATTAGGAACACAGAAGGAGCTCCTGTTTAATTTGCTTTTCCTCCCCTGGCTGGGCGCTCCCTCCCGCACCACTGCCCCGGGACATCTGCAGCCCCATCCTGCAGCACAAACTGCTGTGGAGACCACCAGGCATTTTCCACCTGCAGCCAATGGCTCTGGCTGCACTACTTTGCACCACCTCCACTTTGAGAGCCCCGTGTGCCACTCTGCCCTCTACCATCCCCACGCTGCGCTCTGCCCTCAGATGCCCAACGCTGTGGCCATGCCCGTGCCCCCAGCCCAGCGTCAGCCTTGCAACACCTCGTGGCCAATGTGCGTGGTTTCTGGAGGTGGATCTGCAGTGCAGACCGTGGCGATGAGGAAAGCAAGACCATATGTAATTAAAGAAACCCTTTGCAAATTAGTTAACAGCACAAGCTCACACCGAGGCCAATGCTATTACGAGCGTGGAGCCATCCAGCCAAGCCACACTCAAGCTACAACAAGTCGGAAAAACTAAAGTTAATAAAATATCCTTGAAATGAAATGTGGGTCGTGTACCCCATCTGCATATTTATAAAAGCCTTGCCTAATCTAGCCAAATCTGCTAGCAAAAAGATCCTGCTGGTCTTTGATCCTGCCCAGGACTCCTCAGGGAATATCAGTTTGCCTTCAGCAAAAGTCAGATGGGATGAAAATCCACTTTAGGGGGCAAAATCAGCACTGAGAGGGGACCAAGAGCCACAAACATGAAGCTCAAGGGAATGTCTGCAAGCACACTGAGTGCAGCACTGAGGGCAGCCAACCCATGTGCTCCAGACCTCTGGGTATGGCAGCACTTGAGCCCTCAGGGCTTGGAATGGAGCGATGCTCAGAGCTTTGTGTGCTCGCAGATAGAAATGCCTGGGCAAAGGAAAATGCAAATATCATCCACCCAAAATATCACCCAGGAAGAGGCCCCAGATATTGTTGTCTTGGCTACAGGGAACACTCGATTTCATGCCAAGAGGACCAGTGGTCCCTTAATGCCTCTGTGGAAGTCAAGCGGGGTGAGTAGAGATGGAAGAGCCATTGAGACAAAAATATTTACGATATTTATGATAGAATCTCATCTACATTAAAGTCCTGCGTGGGGTTGCTTAAACCTCTCCTTTCTAACCAGGGTCAAACACCATTCATGCAGTGCTCAATGAGAACCAAAGTAGCAGGACCAAGTCCAGCTCTCCCACCTGACCAGGGCACATCCCAGTCTGACCAGCTTCCAGACATCACAAGGGACACCCTGCTCTAGCAAACACAGCCTGAAAGTCTTTGCAGCCCTGCAGGTAGGGCAGGACTCAGGCTTGGGCTCTCCTTTCACTGTGCAATCCCTCCCCCACCACCCAGCACCTCTCTGTGAGTCAGTACCCGCACGTACAATGATGAAAACAATCCTTCATCTCTCTGGCGATCGCCTTTGTGCTCCAGAGACAGCAGGCTGCATGCTGTCACCCTGCAAATATGCGAGTTTCTCACTCTTGGCTGCAGAGAGAGCGTGCAGTGAGCAAGCACCCGGGCGGCTCAGAGATTGGGCAGTAATGCAAGGCGACGAGCACACTTGCAGCCACACTCTGTGCTTGCAGCCACACTTTGTGCTTGCAGCCACACTTGCTAGCACCCACACCCTGTGCCTGCAGGCACTAGGAGATCTGGGCTCTCTGAGTTTGCATGGTGGAACAATTCAGTCTGATCCCATGCTCTGCTCTCCTCTCCTTCCCATTCCCTCCTTTGCTCTTTCCTTCCCAATGTCAATAGCCCAGGATGATGATGTTAGCCACAAAGCCAAGCAGGATCTCCAAGACCCCAGGTGCCAGCTAGCCCAGCCCCATCCCTTTGGTCCCTGCCCCAGCTGAGCAAAACATCAGCTCTGGGGAGAGGAGCAATGGGGCACTGCAAGGAGACCAGATGTTTCAGACCGGATCTATGGGGTGGTGGCACAGGGCCATCAGGATGGGGAGGTGGCAGCACCCACACCAGTGCCTGCTAGCAGAGCTGGACCCAGCTCTGGCAGAACCTTGGCCAACAGGGGGACACAGGGACACCGCAGCACTCCTGCGCCCCATTAACAGTGGGGTGGTGGCAGGGGCACTCAGAGGACAATGTAGGGGTAGGGGAGTGCTGAAGGGCTGCACCCAGCCCTGCTGCCTGAACCACTGCACACGTGGAGACCTCTACCCCCAAAAACTTTGGGCACCAGGTTCACAGCCACAGAGGGAAGCTGGGGATCTGGCTGTAGGATCAGGCTGTAGCCCATGGAGAGGAAGTGAGCCTGTTATCCAAGTCCTCGGTTAGCCTCCCAGCAACGGGATGGACAACGCTTCCCTCATGAGCCATGGGGATGCTCAGAGTGCCAGGAGCCCAAACAGACCGAGCTGGGCCCCAGCTCCCCCCAGGGTCGGGCAGTGCTGGAGGACCACTGCCTCCCCCTGCTTTCCCACCTCTCCTCTGGGCTGTGGGCGGGGGGCTGCCCCACCGAGCCCCATCCCACGTCATGCAGCGCCCCGGCCCCGGCGCATTATATGGGGATGAATCACTTGCTGACCTCTGCCTTCTGCAGTGTTCGGTTTCTAATTTTATGGGCTGTATCAGCGGGGTTATTGAATCCAGATGTCCACAAAATGCAACTGCAGCACTCAGAAAGCCGCAAGGAACAGGGCTAGTGGAGAGGACCAGGGTTTGCTGTAAACACTGGCCCAGGAGGGAGAGAAAAGTACCTCCTCCTCTGCCTGCCTGGGGCTCTGCAGGGGCGAGTGTGAGGCTGTGCTCTCCACAGCCAGCTCCCACTTCTCCTGATAACTGCTCCTCATGTTCTCTTTTCCTGGGAGCATCCTCCCCATGCAGCCAATGCATTAGGCTCAGATGGGTCTCATACTGGGGAGCTCTGGGGATGTTTCAGGGATGTAGGTCCCACATTATCTCCACCAGCACTCCTGTGGAAAGAGCAGGGGACCAAAGCAGAGGCTCAGCTGCCCACACCATGTCACCTCTCACACCTCATGGCCGTGGCATGAGCAGCCAGCAGCACCTGACAGCCTTCATGCTGGCATCTGGTTTGCATAAAGCACAGCTGGCTCTGAAACAACAGGAGTGCATTTGTCCCGGCAAGGCAAGAAGTCAAGAAAGAAGAAAAGGGGGATGAATAAAAGCATGCAGCCTTTGCCTTAACTTCAAACAGCAACCTGCTGTGCGAGCTGCCTGTGGCAGGGCCATCGCCCTGTGACCAGCACCCACAGCATCAGCCTCGTGGCATGGCTCTGCCCATAGCTGAGGTTCAGTCTGGGTGATCGAGAGAGGCTTTACTGGCTGTGCCTGCTCTGAATGGCTGCACCTACAGCACCATGGCCTTGTCCCCTCCATCACCCGCAGCACAGACCCTGGCACTGGGTGTAAGACAAGCCCAGATACACACGGAACAAACACTAACAGCAAGGGCGGTGACGCACACAACTGCACTGCCAGCTCAGCTCTGGTCATGCTGACCCCAAACACCACATCCACCTCCAGGTCCGGTCTGCCTAACACCTCACAGTGACAGCTCCACCCCTACAGGATGCACCAAGCTCCAGGTGGGATATTTCCAGCACTGGCTTGCTTTATGCTGACTGGAAGAAAAAATGACTTGCTTCTAGCTAACAAGAAATGACTGCAAACCGTTTTCAGGAAATGAAAGACTTGGCCACCTTGTCCACACCTCAGCCTCCAGTCCTCCTGGAGAATGAGCCCCAGGAGAATGTGCGCCTTCTGCAGGAGGCGGTGGAAGATACGGCAGCGCTCCATGCTCAGCGATGGTGAAGTGATGGTGAAGTAGCAGGGGGGGATTTCTCTTCATCCCCCTCTTTCCTGCTGCCATGCCCCGCACAGCCCAAGCGGAGAGCTGCCTGGTGAAGGCACTCCTTTCCCGTCTCACTGCTCGAGACAGAGGGAAGTCGTGCAGACACATGCAGATCCAGGAACACATATGGGTTTTCTCATTTTCTACCTTGTCACCTTGGCAGGAGAGAAATATAATACGCAGAGCAGAGGGGGAAGGTAACGATGCAGCTGACCTTCATGGGGCTATTACAGCTTATATGGCTGCCCCTGCGCTGACTCCCTCCTGCCCCTGTATGCTCCAGGTCTGCTCCTGCCTTGCGGCAAGGTTTTGCCATCCATAACCCCAAAAGGAGCCTTTCAGAGCAGCCAGTGCATCTGGGCTGATGTTCCTCTTGTGCACAAGCCAGGCACACGTGCTTCTAGAAAGCTCAGAAGACCTGAAGGGGATGAGTTTAACGTACGGCGCCTGGATGCCAAGTTTCAGCCTGATGTGAATCACAACAGCTGATGTGCAACATGCTCTTAGCAGTCAGGGTTTACTCGGAGGGAAGCGCTGCCAGAACCAGAAACTATAGCAACCCCTGCAATAAAAGAGCATTTCAATGTAAAGCTATTTTTACAGCATACTACCACGTTCATGGCATGACAGTTTCCAGCAGTTTTCAGATGTCTGCTGCCAGCAGATTGAGTTGGATTAGTTTCTTAGCAGTTCAAAGAAGGAAGGATCATATCGGGTTGTCAAATACACCCCTTTCCCTGCAATGGGAAAAATTACGTCCCAGGAGATGATTCATCAGGTATTGAATTCATGCAACACTTGATCTCAGCTAGCTAAAAGACCAGGGTTGCCTCAGGGCTCAAACCTGGTCTCACTGCAGTCAGAAAGACTTTTGCAATTGACTTCAGTAAGACAACTATGAACCGTCCCATGATCAGACTTGCCTGAAGCCTAGAAACCCATATTCATCCTACTCACAATATAAGCAGCAAAGAGGAATGATCTGTGATAGATTATGGTTTATCTCAGCCCAGCTGAAGCCAATGCAAATTTTGCAACTCGTTTGAATGGGGTCAAAGTTGCCACCAAAGCTGTCAGACTTAATTTCTGGGTGGCACCATTTCTTCCCGCCCTTCCAGTCCAGTGTTTACCTCTTACACAGCTCTTAGGTCTCTTCTACCATAGGAAATTTCATTTCAGTATTAACAGGGTGGAAAGTATGATTCTATGAGCAGAGCTCAAGTTTTACTTCTATCTCAGAATCTCTTAAGAGTGGGCAGAAAAATTGGTCGAGTGAGTTTCAGGACTGAGAGCAGAAGGAAGAAATAATAAAGCAATCACATTCTATTTCAAAGAGATGCTGGTATCAGATCTAATGCTGAGCAAGTATTTAACTGCTGCTCAGAAAACTGCTATTTCCTGCTAACTCCATATGAGCAATTCTGGCATCTCCATGAACACAAAAGACTGACAGCTCTAACGTGAAATCTCCCATGTGCCAAGTCCCATGTCCTATACTTCATCCATGTCTTGAACAACCAAAGGCCCATCTGATTTCCCCTCTTCCTGAGCCCAACATCTCTTTGCCAAGATATCTTTTAGTAACCCGCATCCTCTTCCCACAGCTAGCTTTGATTTTTGTCATTTTGACATAAAGTTTGTACTCCCACCACGGTTTGCTGACGCAGCCCAGGTCCCCAAAGCCCTATCTCCTCTTCCATCAGCATGGATTTCCCCACACGCTTCCCTCTGCCTGCTGGAAAACGTACTCCAGACCTCAGCCACTAACCTCCGTGGCACCACGCAGTGCCAAGAGGGCTCAGCGCGTTTCGGTTTTGCGCAGAAGTCTCTCTTCAAAACCCTTCTGAAGCTGCAGCCCAGTGAAACCATAGCTGCTCCTGTTTCAGCTTCTATGAGCACAACATGGGGCAAAGCCAAACCAAACCAGAAGTGACTTTCCAAAGCAGCCAGACTTGGTACAAACTTTGTTTTCCAAGAAACCTCACCAACTCGTGAGGCTTTGAGGGAGGGACGGGTTACACCGAGTACACCACAAAACAAAGGATGTTGGGGTCCTACTTGCTTTGGATGGGCTCATACCTGCCAATGTGCACACCTTGGGCAGCCTGAAGCCAACAAACCTCATAGACACCCTCACAAACATTTATGTAAAATACAGCCACACAAACCAATCCTGCCTCACTGGGCTGTCGGGACAGCAAGGGAGAGCTACTATTTGCCAGGTGTTTGCTGGGGTCTTTTCTGCTTGGCTCGAGCACATTGCTCACACCCATGGGTGTTGGGGCAGGAAGACACAAAGCACAAGGGATTGGTAAAAGCTGTTCAGAAATATATGCTCACCTCTGCTCTCCGGGTCAGACCTCCCCAGCCCTCACCTTGTTTACCTGCCTGGTGCACGCGTGAAATGTGAGTGGGAACTGCCCCACACCCATTGGGACAGGCAGGAATGACAACACCAGGTGCAGAGCAGTGGAGAAATAGGCTGGTGAACATTGGGCCTCCTTCCCTTGGGCAACGGTTGCTCATCCAATACTGGGAATTACACTGAGCACCCTAAAGGGCAATGTCCAGTGTGGAAAAAATGAATATCTCCCAGCTGGGTTCTCCAGGCTTAGAGACAGCTTTCCAAAATCCCATCCTTAGCCCCAGCACTGGTTTTGCTGCTATGCAAAATGAGGGTAATAAGAGTTGCTTGCTGCCCAGAGGGGCATTTTGAGGCCTTATGTGGCAGTCTTTGGAGATCGCTTTGAAGGTGAGAAGTTTTATTATGTGTTAAACTGAAATATGACGTATCCATTGATCTGAAAGCTTCCTACACAAAGTGATTAAATTTGTCTGAAAATTGTATTCAGTTGTATTCATACTTCACAAAATGACCTGCCCAAACATAAAGCTGCAATATGAGTTGGTACAAAACAGCTCTGGGATAAAACCAACCTGATTTACACCAGCCAGCAATCCGGTTGTTTCATTAAATGGGGCTCCTTCCTCTGAAATACTTCATAGGGCTGATCACTCCTGTTGACCTCCATCACAAGGGAAGAATTATTTTATTTTCGTTATTTAGCAGATTTGAAAGTGAGACGAGGAAAGAAGTGAACTACCAAAGGTTACGCTAAATGCTGATGTGAAACCAGAGCTCTTTGCTGAAGTCTCCAGCAGCACCATCCAGCTCAGCTGTTACCTTCCCTTCAGGCTGCCCTGTTGACTGATGCCCAAACCAACCCCAGGGGTCAGTTCTTAGTTGGGTGGTTGGGTGAGCGCAGAACACAGCCCAATTTTTACCCAAGGAATACAGCCAGCACTGGGGAAGCTGAAGGGGAAATAAATAAATCACGTAGAAAAGATGGCCAGTAACACCTTCCATATTGACATACAAATAATAGAAGAGTGAGCCTAGATCCTGCGGAACCGCAGATATGCATGGCCCGCACCCAGCTCATCTCCTTGCTGCTCTGCCATGGATTGTTTCACAACCACGTAAGAGGCCAAAGCAGCAGAGGGCTGCAATGAGCGTGTCCCACACCTGGGATCAACAGAGGAGGGAGACCCTGCCAAGAATTATTTTAACCTTCAATACTTCTGGCAGTGGACTATCAGTCAAATGGCTCCTACTGGTTTTTTGGGTCATGTCACAACGACACAAGCTGATCCAGAGCAAAATAATCCATATGCTCAGAGAGCAGGGCTTGCTTTCTGTGTTAATAAGCTTTCAGTAGCAGAGGGAAAGGATGCCTGAAATAATAATCCTTAGTAAATCCAACAGCCTTGAGAAGGAAAATCATCCTGGATATGACTAATAATGCACTGGACAGATGCAGCGTGCACTTTTCTCCTCCAAACCACACACTGGAGACTTTCCTCCTGTACCTCAAGTCCTCTCTCTGGAGCCGGGCAGAATGGCTTGTTCAGGTGCTCACCTCAAAAGCTGCAGAGGATGCAGGAGGGGCTGAGAGCCCCATGCATGGCACAGCAGCACTGCAACCAACAAGGGAGCTCCAGCTGTTCCTCTTCAAACCCTGGGAAGGAATTTTGGCATTCCTGGATTTTCTCACTCACCATTTTTTAAAGCTGAAATTGCCATTTTTAGTTCAAGTCACTTGCTAAGAGAATCTCATTCTGAAAAGGTAGGAACGTAAGTGAAAGATTTCAACTGATGTGAACTATGTTTTTTCCAGTTCATCACATAAAAAACCATTCCTGATGAGCTGGGAGCAGATTTTGAGCTCTCCCATGGGTAGGTGCAAGTCATGCAATGGCAGAATCTAGGGCGCGCATGATGGCAGTTTGCAAACCATTCCTCATTTTCTCTCTTCCCCCTTTCTATTGCTGCAACTTGGAGCCAAGGTGAAAAACTAGCAAGTGTTGCAAAACATCCATTCTGGCAATGGCATGGCTAGTATTGACAAACGTGCTGACCTTTTGTCTCAATATAACCTTATTTATGACTAATTCAACTCAGGTTTTCCAAAGGTTAGTTCATGAAGTTGGAGAAGAAGGTGGGGATGGTTTTCCAGGCTGTTACACAAGTCACCGTTGGGGAGAAACTCATCCTTTGAGCAAACCACTGACCTGTTGGATACCGGGAGCCCTACCTGGGTTAAGGGAAGCTGGCTGGGCTGCCATGGGAGCAAGGGGCAGATGTTAATGCACTGAAAATGACTTTTAAAAAAAAAAAAAGTCATGTGAAAAGTAACAAGAGTGTTTTTTTTCAATCCCATTATTTAACTCCAGCTGCTGACCTTGGCTCTGGGAAAATAATTATTCTTGACTTCGAAGTGGGGAGTTCTTTGCGCCAAAGGCAAATGTCTATAGATTTATACTATTTGGAAAAATCAAACGGCTGTGAGCCAAGCCATCCAGCTTATAAAACACAACCAGCCCTCCAGGGATAATTTAAAGCTGACCCTGCAGCACAGGAATTCCAACCATACATGACACAAAACGTAATTTGCGCCATTTTCTTATCTGCTGGATGCTCCCACCAGTGTGGGCCTAGGGGACGAAGACTAGCCAAAAGGAAACTGGAAAAAAAAGTCTTCAAAATAAGCTTGTGCTAATGAGGGTGAAAAGGCCTGGCAGGCCAGGAGCAAACTTTGTCATCCACACAGCCAAGAGTTGCAAAGGCAGCCACAGTCCATGCTTTTTCCGTTGTGTTCCGCCAAAATAACCCCCCATGTCCCCCAGGATGAAACACAACCCATTCTCCCCTGCTCTGGCAACCCAGGCTTGGATCCTCCTTCTGCCTAACAAAAACTATGAGCTGCGATGGCTCTTTCCTCTGTCATTAGGTTTCACCTGCTGGTGATGGGCTTAGCCCCCAGTTCTCCAGCCATCAAGCTCAGCTGCCTGGCTAAGGTGCCTGGTGGGACCCCTGTGGTCTGGATACCACAGAATCGCAGGGTCATAGAGTATCTCAAGTTGGAAGGGACCCAATAGGGATCACTGAACCCACCTTCTGGCTCCACATCCATGCAAAACAAGGTGCAGGAGCACCTCATCCCAGCACCAGCATCACTGGTGAGCTGGCTGGGTAGCCAGAAAAAGCCATTTGCTGAGGAAGAAGATCTCATGGAGGTTTGTTTGTTTGTGCTCCTTACAAGCAGGAGTATTATGGGGTGCACAGCCCACTGGAGTTGGTAGGGGTCAGGCTACCAAGCTGCAGCGTGCTCAGCCTCAGGACTCACTGCAGCAGAGCTCTGCACCAGGAGACAGCAGCTTCTCTCCAAAGCAATGGGTACTGAGCTCCTCCAGAGAAAATAGCTGCAATGGGCTGACAGTATAAAAATATGTATCCCAAGGCTTCAATGGAATAGAGCAAGAATTGCTCCAACACCAAGCTCTAAAGGAAGGCATGGCAATGAGCCACCCAGACCAAGCCATCTCAGCATTTGGCAAATCCCCTCTCCCAATTTGCACTGTGCATTCCTCTGCCTGTCCAGAGAACCAGACCCATCACATTAAGAGAAACTTCACAAGACCAAATCCACCAACAGGATATCCAGCTCTGGCCATCTTTATCCCTAAAATAATCGATCGGTGTTCGTAAGCCTCTGCGTGTGTATACACGGGTGAGAATTCACACTTTCGGGGACGACAAATAAATTAGACAAGGGATAAGTTTTAATTTCAATTTTCCACCCAGTTTTGGTCTCCAGGCTCCCATAAAGCAGAGCGGCGTGCTTCAGCACTTCACAGCTGTAGACACTGGGGAGGAGTCACAAGCATCACCTCGCAGCACTTCAAGCTGGGGTTGTTAAATTGCCCTGTATGCTGCATGCAAAGCGCAAGCGGCTGAGATCACCTCTTTGCTAATCCCTTCTTCTACCCATAAGTCCTTTGCAGATGTAAGAGCACGCTTCAGTTTCGCTGATCACTCACAGTGGGAAATTTTGAGAGAGTGAGCTTGTGACTCGGAGATTTTGCCAAGGAAAATACTGGCCTGCAGTGATGTCCTAACAATACAAAGTAGTCGACACCATAAAATAAACAATTGCAGAGAGAATAGCAAAAGGGTATTTGGAACCACAAAGGATCTTGTGGAGGCATTAGTAAGCCAGTCTGGAGTTAGCAAAAGCAGTTTTTATGACAAAAAACAAGTGTGAAGAGTCGGTCTTTCCAGTCCCCACATAGAAAGAGCATCTCTGCTTAAGACAGATCACACTGCTGGGCTTCTTGCTTCCAGTTTCAGAACTTCTACGGTGTGTAGAAATAATAGAAAGAGTGAAAGTATGATCGAGGAAGAGTACCCATAAAAAAGCAAGCGCATATACGGTCACACACCCCACATTTGGATATACAGCTGCAGTTAGAAATGGCAAATGGACAATTAGAGGCTGCTGCGTTCTCTTAATATATCACAAGAAAATAATTGTAATTCTAAGCAGACACTTTCTTTGCAAAAAATCAGCTGGGCTTGATTAACAGCAGCAGTATAGCTGCTTGCCTGTCATGCTGAGCACACCAGCAAACAGAGAGCAAAGAAAAAATAGAATTAAGTATATCATTATTTGTCGACATAAGCAGAAATACCCTTGCCAGTTAGCAATTCCAACATCTCCTATAATTTCTGCTCTCTGCCACCACTTTGGAGGGAGTGCTAAAATTTTCAGAGGTACCAGTTAGCCAACACCAAGCACATCTGAAAATCTCCCTTACTGAGCCAAAGGACATGAGCATCCTCAGAACATGCCCCCACCACGAGGTGCTTGCCCCAGCTCCTCTTGACAGCTACGGTTGAGTGCAATGAACCCCACCACTGATGCCATGCAAAAAATGTCACTTTTTTGGACTCTATACCCTTTCAGCCTTTGATTGCCTACAGCACAGCAGCCCCAAGGGAATGTCTGAATGCAGCACTGGGGAGAGGTACTGGGGCAGCGGGATGCTGGCGGACCACACTGACCTCCCAAATCCTCCCGCGACAGCCGCCCCGCTCTGATTTCCCACGCTGGGTTTCAGCACATCTTCAATGCCTGCTCAGCACAGCACAGCCTGGACGTGGTTTTTAAGTTCTTCCATTGCCAAGCAGGGGATATTTCCGTGACCTTTCTCACAATTTCCTATAGCAATATAATTCTAATTTGAAATGTCATGGCCCGTGGCTTCTCCATCACATAAAAAGGCAACAACAGCAAAACACAAATAAACAAACAAATAGACCAGATGAGTTTTTCTGTGAGCTGCAGAAATAACAGAGGGTAGTTTCCTGGGGATTTCTGCATTGTGGTTGGACTCTCTGGTGCACAATAAAGGATGTGCTGTGATTGAAACTCCTTCTGTGGTTGGAGCATTTACAGTATCCCCCTATGTAGATTCTCTGCTGTCTACCAAGGGTTGATGTCAGCCTTCTCCACACTGCAGCTAGCAATAAAAGCACTGTTCTCTTTTGAGCTGTTGATTTCAACAAAATTTTAGAGACTTAAAGTAGTTGAGGCCACTACTAAGATGTCAAATTTGCTGAAATTGGCCTGGGGTTCAACAACCAACGTGCAGAGGTGAATAAGGATGGATAAACAAACACAGATGCGTATACACTCACCCCCATATAAGCACGTCATCCTTTTACTCCTCAGGGAATTAGGACTAAAATAAAATTAAAGTACTATTTAGGGCTTGGAATTTTGCCAAGATCAAACTACATCATTTCCTATTTTTAGCGAAGTTTCAAGAAGAAACAAGCCTTGTGTTATCACACTGTCTGCAGTCTCCATACCCCAAAGAGGTCGGGATGCAGATGGCTGGTACCAGCCATGGGTGGAAGCCTCCCAGACAGAGTCATGGTGGGTTTTGAAAATAAGCATCTGAGCAAAGGACAGAGAGATCCTGGACCCTGGCACGGCTAGGAAGGCAGACAAGGGAGTTTCAGGGTGAATTGGACTAGATGGCCTTTAAGGGTACCTTCCATCTCAAATGATTCTATAATTCTTTGATTCTAATGCTAGCCACCTTGCCCTGCTGGTCGCCAGCAACTCCATGCCCACTTCTACAAACACTCTTCCATAGGAATACATCATAGTTGGCATTTTAGAGGCCAGGATCCACAAGAGGAGCCAGATTTCCAAAGGACACAGAACTCAACACAGGGGCTTTGGTGCAGTCCCACCGGAATTTATTCCTTCCTTTGAGGCATGCTTGCTCATAGGACAAGAGGTAAAGGCCTCAACTTGTTCCAGGGGACGTTCCAGTTGGATATTAGGATAAATTTATTCTCCAGAAGAGTGTTACCCCTTTGGCCCGGTTTTCCCGGGGGGTTGTTGGATTCTTGTTCCTTGGGGTTTTTTGGGGCCGTTGGGGTTGTGGCCTTGGGGGCGTTGTCAGTGGGCATGGTGGGGGTGGGTTGGGCTTTGTGATCTTAGTGGTCTTTTCCAACCTTAATGATTCTGTGACTCTCCAATTACAGAACATTGTGACACAGATTGCTCTGCATTTCTCTGTTGAAAGTGAAGGACCCACAACTCTATCCCAGTCTGTTCTCTCTTCAGTAAAAACATCTTGTCATTTTGCTTTCCTCACCAAAATGCATTTTGGCAGCCCTTGGGTATCTCTTTCATATTTGAAAAGCAGCCCCGCTCATTTCATAGATTGATAGTGCATTTGCTTTCTTTGCCTTGTTTGCCTAATGGTGTGCTACACAGAGAAATAGGTTGAGGTTTCAAAAAACAGAAAGTACTTCTATAAATCTCTCATCACGTTGTTGTCATCAGCCATTTTCCAGAGATCATCACATCGAACTACCTCCATTTCAGGCTTTGGATGTCAAGACAGTCCCATTTACCAGAGAGAGATGTGAAGGATTGTCAAGCACAGTATGCAAATATTAGAGAAAAGCATGATTTAACACTTCTAGTGCAATCAGTTTTCAGTAGACACGCCAGCTGTCAGCTCCTGGAGTGATATAAGAAAGAGAGAGAAAGCTTTAACTACTGCCATCTCTTGCTATTGATCATTGTCAGGGCAAGATCCCAGATACCCAAAACCTCACCATGTGGACATGTGCCAGCACTCCAACCACTGGCAGAGACCAATGCCCTCACCATGACTGTGATCCAGTTACTGAAAAATGTCTCCATCATTGGTAAAACAATGGAAGACGTCCATAGCACCAGTGTCCAGCATTCTCAACACCTTAAGAGTCAGCTCCCCAGCCTCCCAGCTGCTCCTTTCGAAGCTGTTATGGTGCAAGGTGGTAAAACCATACCAGCCCTTTTGCCTGCTCAGTGCTAAGAGCTGAGCACCACCAAGGCTGGCCTTCCTGTGCACGTAAAAAATTGATTACACTTTCAAGTCACAGAGACAGCATACACGAGGCAGGTGCTGCACTGCTTGCCTTTGCTGGCTCTGGAGTAATTGTTGTTTGTGTGTTTCAAGATGCTTGAAGTAAGCAAGAGTGTGACACATGAATCATGGTGCGTGAAAGAAATAACTGAGGCTTAAGAGGGCCGTGGTGAAAACAATTACGATCTTTCCCTTTCTGAGCTGAGCAGATGTTTAAAATTATGTCAGCGACCTCCAAACCATAAACATTTCTCGGGAAAATGTAAATGCGGTTTGCAAAAAAGGAGATGTGTCCAATGTAAAGCAGAGGTCCTTGCTAAGCAAGCCCCTTTGAGCAGCGGGAATGTCAAACATGCTTGACCCCCACATCAGCAAATAAGCACATTATAAACAACGTTATTAATGGTTCTGCTTTCACTACAACAAGGAGTCCCCCCATTTGTTTAACATACAGCAAGCTGGTTAGAGTGTACATAGTTTCATGGCCAAACCATATTAAAGCAGTATGCGGAATTTGCGATTGTTTTTTCTAGCTGTGTGACTGCATGTGGTAGGTGGCAAAGTCCTCTTCCCAAGGAGAGGAGATGCTGCTGGTCCCAGTGCCAGCAGAATCACTGCCATCATTTCATGCCATCATTTCATGCCATCATTTAATGCCATCATTTAGATATTGACACTGAGCCTTGAATCCAGTGCACACCATCAGCACCGAGTAGCCAGGAGAGATGGGAGAGGCCATCAGCTCCTCTGTGCAAGCAGACAACAGCAGTAACGCAAGCTGCTATCTCCATTCATGTTTAAAGTCTGCTTAGGACAGCCCAGAACAAGCAGCTTTTCCCTCAGGTAGAACCACAACATCATAGAATGGCTTGGGCTGGAAGTGACCAGAGAAGAGGAGGCTCAGGGGAGACCTTATTTGCTCTCTATAGCTCCCAGAGAGGAGGCTGTAGTGAGGTGGGGGTCAGCCTCTGCTCCCAGGTAACGATAGGATGAGAGGGGATGGTCTCAAGATGTGCCAGGGGAGGTTCAGGTTGGATAGTAGGAAGAATTTCATCTCAGAAAGAGTGGTGATACACTGGCACAGGCTGCCCAGGGAGGTGGTGGAGTCACCGACCCTGGAGGTGTTCAAGAACTGAGGAGATGTGGCACTGAGAGACATGATTAGTGGGTATGGTGGGGATGGTTGGACTTGGTGATCTTAGAGGTCTTTTCCAACTTTAATGCTTCTATGGCATCAGTTTCTAAGCCCATCAGCCCACACCAAGCGGTGTGGCACTCAGGGACGTGTCTCCTAGAAGCTGTCCGATGGCAGAGGAGCTATGACAGTTTTTAGGCCACCAAGGAGCTCCCCCACAGAAGCCACACAGCTTTCAGGCAGGGCAGCCCCAACCCTCGTGCTGCATTCCTGGAGCTGAGCGTGGAGCTGGCTCTGGGGGAAGCCCGGAAGGGCTGAGCCACTTCTGCCACAGTTCTTGAATCCAAATATTTCAAAGCTGACCCTCAAACCACTAAACCTTCCCAAGTGGCCATGCCGCAAAGACCAGAGCTCCCGACATCAGGAGTAAGGAATGCAGGCTTGCATTGAAAATGCATTAGATCAAGGGCTAACAAAAACCCAGAGACAAACAGTAGGATGAATGGAAAGAGAGATGTGCAACAGCCTTCCTGCCTCCACAAATGGGCAAGTGGTGTCCCAAGCACGGAGATGAAGAACAGAGACCCACCCAAAGAGCAACTCAGCACTAACAGTGGTAAAGGGAAGGAGATGAAAGCGTGGCACCCAGGAATGGAGCATCCCTGAGCTTCCAGGGAAGGAGATCATCCCGACAGCCTGGCTCCAAGTCCACCAGCACAGTGACCTACGCAGCTGAATGATTATTTTTGCCACTTAAGGCCTCATCCACTTCTAAGGACATCCCTTCATACCAGTCTGATTTTCTGCACTGATAAACCCCCTCCCTTCACTGCCATGACATCAGCTCCTCTCTCCCTTATTTTTACGAGCACAGACAAAACCTGCAGCAGACTAAACACCTCCCTGGGCTCGGAGACGGTGTGGAGCAACAGTTTGCCATCAAGAACAAAACAAGCTGATAACCCAGCGACATCTGAGGAAATGAAAAGCAGATGAAGACACAGCCCCTACAAGCTCCAAAAACACTGGGGGAGGCAGCGGGGGCATCAGCTCTGTGAAAGGGGACAGCTCTGAGACCCCCAGGGCAAAGCCCACGGCTGTAATTTATTTTGGATGGGAGCTGGGCTGGATCTCGGCCTCTCAGCCCTGTGCACAGAAAGCCCTGGCCTCAGTCAGAAGGAAGTTGCGAGGGTTGAGGAATGCACACCGGGGAGAGCAAATAAACAGAGGTGTGCAAATCTGCTAAAAATAACCCAGGAATTGTGGCTCTCCGAGGGAGAACACAGATCCTCGGTTGTTCACCTCTGTCTGCCACAATGGAGGCCTTGTCTGAACAGGTGGGTGGTTTTCCTGGCAAATCCAGGCTAAAAAAAAAGAAACAACAGAGAAAAATCCCTCCTCAGTCATTCCTGTGGCCCCTCTGTTTTCATCTAGATTCTTGCCAGAGGTTGTCAAAACAAGAAAGGAAAACAGAGCTCCAACACGATTTCTGCTGTTCCTCCCCTTGCAGGGCATTGGCGCCTTGTTCCAGCGGTGCCAGCACACGGGTGACGAGGGACACCACGCAGCAACCTGCGTAACAGGCTCCCTGCAACGAGCCTTGAAGGAAAGAGCCTCAAAGAACCCAGAGGAAGTTGAGAACAGGGCTGAACTACAGATCCCTGCGTGCAGGGGCTGGGTGCGATGCAGAGCTCAGCAGAGGCACGGGGAAGGTCGGGCTGTGTAAGACCAGTGGGACGCGGCTCCTGCCAAATCGGGGGCTGCAAACCAAACCCCAGTAAGAAACCTGAGCACGCTGCTGGTTTTTCCAATTCAGCATTAAGCACGGGTAGATCTCCCCGAGTCAGGAGCAATCGGTGCGCGTTAAGAAATCGCCTTGCGTTAAATGTGCTGGTGACGTCTTCTGTTTCTTCGACTTCTCCCTCAATTTAAATTGCTCCAAACGCAGATAACCCCAAATCTCGCAGAGCAGAAGCTCAAAGCGAGTGTTTCTCTTGCCTTTTTTTTTTTCTTTCTTTTTGGCTGCGCTTCTCGGAAGTCTCCTTTCATCTCACTGAAGTCTGAGATTTGCTGAAAGGCTCCAAAAAGGGTATTCTCCAGCACTGTTCCCAATGACAGAGAGCACATACAGCAACAGGAGCACAGTTTGTTCCATCTTTAATTTCCCGCTGTGCAAATGGAAGCTCAGAGCCAGCCTGGCTGCCCTGTTGGTGCACAGTGGTGATGGGCATAATGATCACAGCTGCTGCCTTTGCTCTGCCTCTGAACTTTGCTGGAGATGGAGACAGGGACAATTCCAACACCTTTACACCCATTCTTGGTGTAACGGGGACAGATGACAGAGCCCAGTCCCAGTGAGGGGGATGTAGGCCATGGGAAGGATGGCACAGCCACACGAGTGGTACAGCACTGGGAACAGCACTGACAGAGACACATGTTGCAGCAGAGCCATTGGTCACCTCAGAAACAGCCTGGTGCCTCCCACCCCTCATGGGTGTCAAACACCACTCTGCACAGCACTTGGTGCTAATCACAGAATCATCTGAGTTGAGGAAGGGACTTTCAACAGTCATCTGGTCCAACTCCCTGCAATGAACAAGGACACCCACAGCTCGATCAGGTGCTCAGAGCCCCATCCAGCCTGACCCTGAATGTCTCCAGGAATAGGGCATCCTCCTTTCTTATAGCTCTCCATCTCTGGCATGGGGGGGCTGGGGGTTGGGCTGCTCCCCCCACGCCCCAGCAGCACCCACAGCACGACAACGATCCCAGCCACTGCCAGGTCATGCTGAATGCAGAAATAAGCCCTGCATTGTGTAGATGTAGGAAAGTCTTTAAAGGGAATAACTAACCAACTTCACTTGCAGAGGTGCATATTTGACTGTATTACCTCATCTGGACTGCAAAATATCTTCCTCGCAGCTGGTCCTCCTGATTTCTTCCCCTTGCAAAACAGCATCCAGCTCCCCCCGAGGTTGCTTCCATAGCCTGTTCAACTGTCCACGTCCTTGGCCATTTGCTCTATTTTAGGTGAAGAAAATGAGCCTGAAAGTTTTTCATGCACCACTCAACCCTTTTTTTTCCCTTGTTCAAGACACCTGGTTATAGCACTGTGATTTCATAAGTGCTGCAGAGTAACGCCTCTTTGAGGCAGTCAGAGCAGCATTTTCTGCTCACTTAGGCTGGTTTCCTACTCTGATTAAGCTCCGAAGACTCCAGCAATTACTTTTATTTGCAATGCTGTGTGCAAGCCGGCTCAGAAGCTGGCCCAAGACAGCAAGTTATATTATTTCCAGGCATTTGGCCTCCACATTTTGCAAAGTTATGGACAGGAACAGTATTCAGTGCAGAAGAAAAAAGGCAAATGGAAAGCATGGAATAAACACATCTTTCGGCTCAGCAGCTGATGGCTGGGATTTCACATTTTCCACCAGTACAGGAAATAATGTCGGGAATGTTCAAGGTAATGAGGATACAAGTTGAGTGCTCTCTGCCTTTTGGCAGAAACTGGTCCAGATTTCCTGCTTTTCCGCATGCAAAGAGGTGCCCTAGGAAAAAAAGCCCCTTATTCTGCTGTGTACCCTCCTACAGGAGTTGTGAGCAGTGGGGTGAGGTGGCCCCACTGCTGAACAGGGATTGCTCTTGCACCACATTGCCCATCAAGAGCAAAGTGTTGCACCTCTGGGCTCAGAGCTGTGGCTCCGTGTGCCTGGCAGGCCCCAAAAAGCCTTGGGTCTTGGCAGGGGAAGTCTGGGGTTGGTCGCTTGAATTACTGCTAACAACAGAGACAGCATCAATGTGGATTTCAAATCTACTGTCAGATACATGGTTAGAGCTCCTGGGACTTCTTGCATCCTCCAATAAATTCACCTGTGACCTCAGCAGTGCTATAATGACACATAAAACCAGACCCTCTCTTGCAGAGAGGTCACAGAGGGGTAATTCAGTACCTACACGGGGCAGGACATGAACCTCATGCCTTAGTATCAAGACATCTGTAAATAAACCACCGACTTAGCTTAAAAATCAAGTTTATTTTCCTGAAGGTCTTTTAATTTTCCTTCTGATATTCAATCTGCAGGGGAAGAAAGACTCCATCTCCAGGTTTTCCCTGTCACACTAAAAAGGTAAAACCATTTTCTCCTCTCACTTTTTAAACCAGAACTCAGCTTTCCCCCGAAACGGAGGGGGAAGAGCGGGGGATGCAGCGACCACTACAGCTGCCAGAACTGCGATAAGGGCACGGAACAGACGCAGCCATCCGGGCATCACGCTCGGGAGAAGCAAAGCAGAGCAGTGACTAATGCCCAGCCAACACAGCCCAAAGTAATTCAGGTCAAAAGTGCTATGTTTTCCTCTTTCATTTAAAAAAGCAAGACGGGAAATGTATAAAAGCTGACAACATCATTAGGGATTTTATAAATGCTGCTTCCTGTGGTACAGAAAAAGGACAGGAGAAAGGCACGGAGCCAAATTATGTGCTAGATGAGAAGCATGCAACTTCGACGCGAAGCAACACACTGCGGGCCCACACCCAAAAGAATAAGGTGCTGCAGGATCTGTCCTGCAGAGAAAGTGGGGGCAAAGCTTTCCTAAGGCACCCCAGGAGGTCAGCACTGGGTGAGCCAGCAGCACTGACCCCAGCGTGGAGCCCCTGGGGCTGGAGGGGAGGCAGCTTTGTTTTACTTCTTCAAGGCTTTCTCTGTGAGAACACCACCTCCTACCAGCATCAGGCTTTTTCACCGCGCTGATAAAGCTCAAGAACGAATTTGGCGTTCGCCTCTGGTGTCTGCTACCCTGCTCCGAGCCACGTGCTGAACATGTCTGGGGAGAAGGGCTGGCAGGGGGAGGCAGGCTTATGTTTGTCTTGGAAAGCTGCGTGAGCCCAACTGGGAGCATCCCTTAGTACTGCCCCCTCCTCCTCCTGCTTCCACCCCCAGCAGCAGGCAGCAAGCCCAGCACCCAGCCCCTCTTTGGGAGCCTCATGCCTTCTGCACCCATATCACGGTTTTGTTTAAAAACATACGGATTTGTTTAAAAACAAAGAAAAAAAGCTATGGTGTGAGGTGGATGAAACTCCTGCCATGGGATGGTGGGGTTGGAGGGGTTCCCATGGGGAAGGGTGGACATCTCTAGATGGACTAGGTGATGGACTAGATGATCTTAGTGGTCTTTTCCAACCTTAATGATTCTGATTCCATGATCTCCAGCCCCACAGCTGAGGCAGGTGCAGGAGTTCTTCTTTTACCAAGTGGGCCCTTCCCAGCCCATTCAATGTCACCACAACAAGGGCATGGCAGCTGCAACACTGCTGCTCCAGAGGGACTTGGCACTGGACACTGAGCACATAGGCAGTGTCTCAGGTGGCTTTAGGACTTTGGGGCTGGAGCATTTCAATCCCTTTGTAGGTGCAGCCAAGAGCAATTTTAAAGCACGGAGAGTGGGTGAGACGTGTGTAAGCGAGGCTGAGCCATGGTGATGGCCCAGGCGAGATGCAGAGATGCTCCACGCCTTGTAGGGGCCCTCTGGACCCAGGTGTGTTTGGCTGCCTGCAAGGACAGATGGAGCTGAGGTTATGCCAGAGGAGCTGCTGGCTGTGACTCTGACACAGCTTTGAAACAAATGCAGATAAATCCACCGCGCGCAGAGCTGGAGCTCTCGGTGGAGTGTTTAGATTGTTCAGCAGCCAAAGCAAATACATTTGCTCTGCAGGTTATAGAAGGCTGCTAAACCAGCCGTGCAACCAGCTCCTCCAAGCCAAAAGTGATCTTCTTTCTCTATGCTGGAGCCTGACACCTTCAGTGACCCTGCTAAAGTTCACCGGTTCTCCTGAATCTCCTCAGAGGATGCATGTTATAAATAAAAGGGTGAATAGTTAGAGCAGCAGCACTCTCCAGATCCTGTCCAAAACTCTCTGTTTGTTTGTTTGTTTTCTAAATAATTGGCCCTTTTCCACTTGTGATTGAGCTGTGTTGCCTAAAACAGAGAGGAGAACAAGAATGATTCTCTCCTAAGACTCGGACTCTCAAAAAAACTTCAATACGTCCCTACAGCAGGTTTTATTTTGAGTATTGTCCTGCGAACACTCACTGCCCTGCACTGCCCTTGCTCCCCCAAATTGCTGCTCTGGTTGGGACCATGGCCCAACGCTGCACAGGATTGGATGTCATTGTTGCTCTGCAGAGGTGCAGTGTGTCCTTGGGGCAGCAAAGCCACTTTCCAGGCACCAGCTGCCTTGGTAGCAAGGCAGACTTGGCAAAATATTAATTATAGAGTCCCTATCTCTTGAGACTTTTTAATCTCCAGCACGCTTTATGACTAATGAGTCATATTTAACTCGCAGCACCAACCTCTGCCCTAACACCACCAGCACTAAATTATTACTTGCGTTGCACTGAGCCCCAGTCCAGCGTGCACTGCAAGCGCTCAGCTCCCAGGACGGGCGTCCCTGCTCCTTCCCTGAAGCAGTTTGCACAGAACACTTCAGCAGCTCCAGCAAAGCCCACACCCCCGGCTCCAGATGTGTGCAGTGGGAGCAGTGTTTACGGGGACAAACAGCCCCATGTGCTGTTGCAACACCGCCTATCTCATAGTGATCTCTACTTCTGTCAGCAAACAAGTCCTAAACACCACTTTGCATCCACACAGCGTCCTGCTTGCTGCCACAACACCTTGCACAGCTCCTTGCACAATAACCAGGTGATCTGGATTGCTCACTGGCTCATGATTTTCACAAGATCCACTGCCTATCAGAAATCAGAAAGGGATTTTTGTAGTTGTCAAGCCAGCAGCACCTAAGGTTACCCCACATTTGTGAGGGTTAGAAAGTCTTCAGCCTTCAAACCCCAAGCCACCCTTCAAGGGATGAAGAAAATCTTTCTCTTCATTGTTACTCTGCACCTGCTGCTCTACGCTGCTCTCAAGTACTCACGTACTGTGTGTAGTTTGGGGCACCACAGTATAAAAAGGACCTAAAGCTACTGGGGAGTGTCCAAGGAGAGATACAGAGCAGCAGGGGTACGAAGGAGAAGACAGCAGACCGAGGCCCTGTGGTGTGTTGGGCCCAGAGCAGGCTGAGGGGCGGCCTGATGGCGGCTCTGAGCTGATGGCGTTCAAGAAGCATTGGGGCAATTCTCTAACACATCTGGTTTGATTTTTAGGTGGTCCAGTTTGGAGCCCGGGGTTGGACTCAGTGATCCTTGAGGGTCCCTTCCAGCTCAAGATGCTGTGTGATTCTTTTCCTACCCAAGCAACGCCCAGCCAGCCACTGTGCATGGTGACCATGGGACTGTGCATGCCTGGCTTTGAGGAGCCAACTGTTTAACAAAAAGAAAACCAAAAACAAAACAAAAAATATACATGTTCGTTTCTGTTCCCCTTCGCTGGTAGCATAAATACACTGCAACTGCTCTACAGCAGCACACTGTGCACCCAAATCATTGCTGTGGTTGTTTATTTGCTGAGACTGTAGTCATGCCTCAAGGCCTCATCTTTGATGTCTGAAGCTTTGTGGGCAAAAGTCTTTCTGGAGGAAAATGACGACTTCCAGTGCTCCCCATCCAGCCCAGCTATGGGCCAGAGGTCTCCCATGCTGGCAGAGTGCTTGCATGACAAGTTACGGAGCTACCCACAGTTACTGAACTTATTTTCACATAGGAAGAACAGGAGGAATTAGCAAAAGCTGTAGTCTGAATTTCCTCACCAGTTACAAGAATCAAGCAGCAGCAATGCGCACCAAAAGCACTTATTACAGGTTAATGAGTCCTCAGCTTAACAAGGCAGCAGGTCAGGAGGACATGCACATGCTTCCCCAAAGGAAGGGCAGATGATGAAACAGGAGATGCTTTACAAGTTCAAGGGAGCCTCCAAAGGGCTGAAGGCAGCCCCTGTCCCACAGCTCTTAACAAACTCTGTGGACACGGCACAGCAATTAATAGGAGAGCGACTTTGACACACGCTGCAGGGCAAGGAGGGAGATTTCACACCAATTAGGAAACGTTGTGAAGAGCAGACTAGGCAGAGGGAGTAGTGTTTCAAAAAGCCACATTCTGCCAAGTCGTTGATTGTATCTAATTGGGATATTTTGGGCAAATTAAAGCAGAAAAGCTAGTGGGAATTTCGACACATATAGCGAGCGGGGAGAATATTGTGTATTTTGTCTGAAGGGTAGCAAGGCAAAGACAGCCAAAAGCAGTTTTCCAAATGAAGAGCCAGACAAAATTATATATTAGATCCAGCTTTTGGCAGTGGGAGCTAGACGTTAAGGGTCTCAGTACAAGCCCAGAGAATCCTCCACCTTCCCAGTGCCCCTAGTCCAAGTTCCATTTAATGCTGTGTAAAACTCAGAGATTGGGCTGAATCCCTGGTTACAACATGAAGTCATCACACGATCTGCCATGGAAACACGCCAATTTTGTTGTCAGAAGCCAAACCCAGGGAAGGCACAAGCCATACTCAGGTTTAGGCTTGCAAAATTTCACATCAACATTTTCTCAGCTCCCGCTTGTTTGGGTGGGATCAAGAAACCAGAAAAGTTTGGGCAACGGCTTAGAGTTGTGCCTGGTTTCTGCTGAAAACCAAATGGCCTGTACCAAAGTGATTCCAGATTTGCTCTGAGGATTTGCAGCCTTTAAGGCATCAGCCAGGGAATCTGTACGAAACTCAAACTTGAGCACCAGCCAGGCAATGGAAATGGCTCACGGCTTTTAACAGCACGTCCTTGGCCTCATTGCCCTGGCTCCATCCCCAGCCCAGTGCAGTGCTGCAGGGAAGTGTCACAGCCACAGAGCTTGAGGGTCCTTGCTGGTGATATATCTTTGGTGTGTTCTACCTGAAAGCGTTCAGGTGTTCAAAGTTGGGTTGGACAAGGCTTTGAGCAACCTAACCTGTCAGAATGTGCCTCTGTCCATCCATGGCAAGGGGTTGGACTGGGTAATATTTAAGGTTCTTCCCAACTCAAACCATGCTATGATGCTGCAAAATAAGTAGGGGAACTATTTGAGGACAGGGATGAAAGCAGAGATCGGCTAGATCCCAATGACTGCGGCTCAGTGCTGGACTCTGGCAAGGCAAATAAACCCCAGGAGCAAACACACTGCCTCTGCAAACACAGTGTTCACACACACAAAGGACCCAAATGGGGCAAGAATTCATGAGTGAGGAGAGTGCATTTTTCTGAAGCATCTTGGTGATGCAGGGAATCAAAACAAGCAGCATGTTACGATACTCAAGAGATATGCTCAATTTCTCCAAAGGCCATCTTAGATTCAGCCCAGTTTTATATGATATATTGCTTTTTGGGACTCAACTACATTCCTGAAATAAGACCCTCAAGCCTTTCAAAGATATACCATCACTAGAACTAATCTAAGAGCAAGATATTAAAACATAGCAGAAGCGTGTGAATTCAAGGGGCAGGATGAGCTGTCAGCAAATAAACAAAAATATAATGTTCTATTTCGAGGCACAAGTGTGACGGATCGTTGTCCTGGAGAGGACCCTGACAGCCCCTTGGATACAGCCCAGTTCAATGCAAGAAGTCACGGCAGCGATGTCCAATAGTTTATATTCAAAGCACAAAGAACCAGGGAGACTGATGGAAAGTTTGTTTTTCCATGATCTAAAATGCCCAGGATGGCTGGGCAGAGCTCAGAGAACCTGAGTGCGCTGCCGTGATTCCCTACCAACACCGCTGGCACAGGGATGGGATTTTGGTGGAAGTGCTTTGGGGCGGTGCTGAAGGAGCTTTTAATTTGGGGGGCAAAGAAAGCCAGAGTTCAGCTTTCCGCAGGATTTGTCCCAGTAGGATAAACTTTTCTCGCTATTTGCCTGCCCGGTAGCTGAAATTATGATTCTTTTCTCTTGTGTGAAGCCATAAAACTCAGGGTGTCAGGCAGCAGGTCACACTCTGAGCTTCTACGAGAAAATACATTTGATATATGCCCAAACTCTGAACTTACATGGACATTTGCTGCATTTCTCATTAGATTTGTTCAACCCTTGCACAGCTAGAGAGTCCTAATTCTTTTTTAAAGAAAGCACAGGGCCTTGCATACAAATGGGTAGTTCCTGCAGGAATTCCCTCTGGTTTGTAAAGTTCGTTGTGGGTCTTGAGACCCCATAAAGGGCAAGCAGACTCCCTTCTGCCAGAGAGCTTAATAACCAGCCCAGAAAGAAGGGCTGCTGCTGACAGACATTGTTTCCATAACCCACAGACAGAGAGGGCAGAGGCGACGGGGGAGATCAATGGACCTGGGCTGTGTGCACAAGTCAGCCTGTCTCTGATCAGGTTTCCTCCAGGGGCTAGAGCTCAGGGTTTTTCCTCAGCAGAAAAAAATATCTCAGCCTGAAGAAGTAAGTTTGCACTAATTCTCTAGCAATAACAGAAAAAAAAAAAAAAGGAGGAGGAAAAAAAATTAAAAACCCAGAAGAAGGGAAGGGGAGGGATGGAAAGGGAAGGGAAAGAGAAAGGAAAGGGAAAGGAGAAGGGGAAGGGAAGGGAAAAAGCATATTCTTGCATTTGCACTGGTGTGAAACCAAGTGGTCAAGTGGTCAGTTTACAGTGCTGTGACTGCAAGGACAGATTATCTTATCACTGTACATGTTCTCATCCAGATTAATGAAGCTTTCACGCTCAGAGCATTTTGGTCAGCACTTACCATTCACATCCCATGTTTAAGTGCTTGTAAAAGCATTTGTAAAACGATGAGTAGGTTTGTTACTTTTACAGCCAGGATTTGTAAGAAGGTGAGTCACTCACAGCAGCACTGTTTGTTTGCCCCTTCCTCTCCACCACCCCTCCCAGGCAGCCCCTGAACCTCCTGGCTAACTGCAGACACATTTCCTAAAGGAATGGACCTCAGAAGGACACTGGGGCAACACCAGCTTGGCAGTTTCCAGAGCCTCTCTAACATTCCAAACTGCAGCAAGGACTCAGCCCTTAGCAGATCTCACACTACTCAAGCAGGCAGCTCCGGCTCAAAAATGCTTCTTAATGCATTTCCATGCCTGCACAGAGATATCATGGAGAACAAGGTTATCGAAATAATCTAGGGACCACCAGATCCAGTTTCTGGCATAGACTGTCCAAACAGACCTGCCTACTTTTCCTGCCCAGACAGCTGCAGGAACACCATGAGAGGTGCCTTTCAGTGCAGCATCCTTGACTAATTTAAGTTTCTATCCCTGACCCCTTCCATCCCATTCCCAAAGGCAGGATTTTCCAACTCCTGCTCGCACCTTTTCCTGAACCCCACCATGTTGGTGTCTGGAGCGTTTTGCACACACGTGGCACTGCCTGTCCCAGGGGTGGGCCAGGTCCCATTGCCCTGCCTGCACCCATCGGTGCTGCTCAGCAGAGAGTGGGTCTCAGGGTCTGTGTGTGAACAGGGCTCCTCCTCACCAGCAGAATGCCATTATTCATGCAAGGCTTAAGCACTAGACATGCAGATGCCAGCCACAGACCCTCAGACCTGACAGTTAGCATCCCAAAGGCATTCATCACTCAGCACCCTTATCCTCGTTTAAAATCCCCAAGTCACAAGGCAAACAACTTAGTGGTTCATTTTTCTGCGCTTTTGTACGTTTCTAACTGCCTTGTTCCTTCTGCCTATTCAGCAGCTTCAAATGGCCTCCCCAGCGATCCCAATCTCTGCCTTCCTCTCACTGCCACCATTGTGCACCCACAATACCTTTGGGCTTGCCCCATCCAAGCATGTCCATACCAGTTTCCCCATCAATTTCTCCACAATTTAGCAGTGCCATTTGATTCACAGCTTTTATACCTTCTCTGATAGCAGAGACCCCAGCAAGTTGCTCCGGCTGCCTTAGCATTTTAAACAGCTTTACCCTGAACTGGTCAGCTGAAAAGCACTTATTTCTACAGAAAAGGAGATGACATCAGCTGATGCAGGATAACCATGACAACCTCCCCAGACCAGCAGGGCCACATGCTGTTTGAATAAGTAAAGCAAAGTTTTCCTCAACAAGACCTCAACTTTTAATGAACGGGCTGAGCGCATGCTTTTGCCCATGTTTTATCCACCCTTGTAGCAGTACTTCTTTATGAATTAAAGATTCCTAAGATCTGGAGATGGTGGTGGCACTGGTGACAAGAAACGTTTCCAAAACAGCATTTTGAATCCCAGATAAAGAGAATACCAGCCCCAAAACTCATCTTCAGTTTGCTCTCTCATAAGCTCACGCCAACATCAAGCAATTGACAGTTTTCCCTAAGAAATGCTCTTTGAGATTTGGCACACGGTGGGACTTCATTCATCACGCTCCTTGGTTTTAATCATCTGCTAGGAAAGCAAAGAACAGAAAACATTTCAAAGCTTGGATTTCGACCCAAAACCACAACAAGTCCACCCTCTAAATGTCATCTTTGTAGGGAAAATGTTCCATACCTGATCGCTATGTTCTTGCTCAAAGTGGGCTGAGCATTTTAAATAGGCTGGCATGCAAAATTGAGAGGTGATACATGCTGCATCCAGAGAAGTTAATTCTCCTGTGCTTCAGTTTTGAAGCATGGTTGCGTTCTGGAAAGCTCCACACTCATTTTCTACACTACTGCTTTCCAGCATATAAACTCTTTATTAAAATAAATAAGTGTAGGAGGATTCGCCTTCTGGACCCAGAATCTCTTACTCCCTGATTCTTCATAATGGTGTATTTATAAAACACATGTGTCCCATTTTGGGGCAATTTAAAGTTTGCCTAGTACATAAATGCTTCATTAAAGCAGCTGCTCACAATCTGGTAGTATAAATATTTCCCACTCCTTTCTGATCATCGGGAAAGGAGGCCAAGGCAAGAGCAGTGGCTCCAGGAGCAAATGCTGGTGGTGCTCACAACCCACGTTCACATGAGTTCCCCAGGACTGGACCCAGCTCCCACAGCTCCCTTCCAGCCCCTGGGAATGGCTGTTCTGCGCCTCTTGGATCCTTCGAGAAAAACAAAACGTGCAGGATGCAACCCAGATTGCGCAGCTCCAACCCCAGTAGATGCTCCCAGCCTGAAACCAGCAGGTCAAACGCAGCTCACACGCAACGAACATCTCATCACCTACAGATGACATCCTCATTTGGGACCAGCAGCACCCGAGGGGTCCAGCCTGGAGCTGGGAAGTCTCCTCCTCCCAACAGATCCCCGCCAGCGCTGAACAAAGACTTGCTCACTGGCCCAAAATACCTGTTTGACTTGGAAAAATTATTCATGCCCAGAACGCCGGTCTGCTTGGGATCAGGAGGCTCAGTTCCACCTTTCATTAAACCCTTGCCCTTCTGCAATAACTGCAACCAAGCCAGCAGGGTCACATCAGATTCATCCTGTGACTGGGGATGAAATCTGAACCTCAGACTCAGACCATTAATCCTGTTATCTGGCTGCCTCCCTGCATCAATCCGGAGAGGAGGAAGCCTCTTTATCGCGGTTCTGTGCCTCATGATGAAATAATTCAACTGGATTAAATCAGCTCTTTGGGTGCATCAATCACACCATTGTCCCCGGAGCAGGAAGCTTCCTCCTCAGCCTTTAGCCACCTCTGCCCTGACCCATATTCCAAGGACTTCCCTGCACATTTCATTTGTGTCAGTGTTTTTGCATTTACTTACACCAGCAGCTGTGTCCTATGAGCAAGAGCAATAAGAAAAGCTAACAAGCAATAAAGTCAATAACTCTTAAAGTCATATAAGGTCTAAGAGATGCAGACAGTGATGCCAAGCACGATTTTCAACAGAAGCACCTCATAACTCATTAAAATATAACTAAGTGGAGTGCCCTGGTGCTTTCACAACTACCACTGAGCACCTGCCTGAATTGAAGCCTCATGCAGGGGCCTACATCTTCAAGAACGTGTGCTCCCAGGAACTGTAAGACTTGGCCAGCATCAGCTTCTTGGTGCCTCCAAGGCAAAATCAGTGTCCCGTGGAGCAAAGCAGCAGGCAGTGTTCTGTCTCTGCAACTCACCACTCTGCATGCAAGACCTGGGAAACCCAAAGGGGTACGACAAGCAGAAAGGCAACAGCAACCACAGCTCCTTGCTAAAATTGCTGAACGCTTCAGGTTCTCCATAAGAGAAGCTTTTTCTCCTTAAACTGCCTCTTGCTACAAACAAGGGCAGAACCCACGTGTTGTTTTTTGGCACAGCTGTTACGCTAACAGAGATGGCAGAAGCAGATGACATAGGAACAATCTTTCCCTCAGTGTGCAGGGATGCTGTAAGGCTTGCAGGGTGAATTTTGGGGTATCGGGGGCTCCTCACTCACCCCCTCTGAGCTCAGGAAACTCATTGCTGCTGCTTATTGGAGATGCAGCACCGAGGGAGTCCAGGACAGGGATGCAGAAAGGATCCATCGTTTGGCTCACTGGGCTTTGGGATCTGGGCACGAGAACTGTTCAGTAACAGAATTGGGATTTCCACAGCATTATTTACTCCCCCATACAGAAATAAACCACTGCTTCCTTGCATTAGCCTCTTCCAAGAGAGAGCAGTGAGAAACATGACAAAAAAGCATTCCCATTTAAATTCGTGCTCTTTTTTTTTTTCCTCCCTCTCACAAACACTCATTTGCTTGGAGCCTCAGGTTAACAAAAACCACAAAGCCCCACTTTGCCAAAACCACAACATTTTCCGTGATTTGGGGTCAAAACTGACAAGTTCTGCCTGTTTTCCTCCTGCAACCATCAATCTTCTCAGGTTCACTCCGAGAGCACCTCAGCTACACTGAAAAGTTCACAGACCTGGCACAAGCAGGGGATTTATTATTAAACCTGCCAGATTTCAGATTTGATTTACGACTCTTTCATACAGCCATGTTATCGAGTACAGACAGGCCCTGCAGTGCATGCTGTGAGGCGTTCATAGAGCTGTAAATGTCGAAGCCAAAAGGGACCACTTAGATCTGGGCTGACCCCTGGATTAATGCAGAGCAGTCACTCCTGCATCTACCCACCAGGAGCGGGGCTGGAGCTTTTAAATAACACTGCTATCCTGCCTGTTCCTGCACATCTCTGTACTTTCTCGAGGCTGCTAGAAGCAGGAAGGACCCTGCAGAGCAAAGCAGAAGGACCCCATGCCATGCCCTGCTGCTCCCATCGCAGGAGTACTGCAGAAATTGCACAGTGGTTGCACTGGAATGAATGGATGGGTGAATGGATGGATGAATGGAATGGATGTAGGGGTGAATGGACGGAGCTCCCACAAGCCGCTGGCACCAGGCACCCAGCACTGCTGCAGTTTGGATGCTGGGGAGCATCCCCAAGGGTGCTAAAGAAGCCTGGATTAGAAGCACTCTGCTTTCTCACTGGATTTCACCAGCATGGATGCCTGCAAAAGCCAGTGCCAGAGCTGTTAGCCCTGTAGGTCACCAGCCAGCACCCATCTCAAACACCAGTGGGACCTCAGAACTCATTGTTCCTCCTCACATCTGTAAAGGACCAGCAAGAAGCGCTTTCTGACTTTCTGTTCCCTTACAGGTGGGACATGACAACACCTCCCAGAGAGACCCGGTCTGTCATCGAACGTTACATGAAACATCACAACCAGAAATTTACTCGTCACCTACTGGCACCACCACAGCCCCAAAAACGGGGAACTGCTGCAGCAAAGCGTGCCCAAGGGCTCCCAGCCAGCTGCACTGGATGCTGTGCAGGAAGATGGAAAAAAAAACACAAATTCAGGATTTCTGTCAATACAACCCATACCGGAAACAAAAATCAGGACCAACTGACATTAACCCAAAAGATCACCCTCTACTCATGCAAGCTTCCAGAGACTGCAGCAAGTGTGCAGAGGAAATAGTAGAAACTACGCACAGGAAACCCTAACGTTTTGTCACCAAGCCATATGTCCTGCATAAAATGGTTGATACGTTCTTTTTTTTTTTCCCTGTCTTGCCAGGCAAGGCAACTGTTATATTATTTTGCATATATTTTACACATTTATTTTAAACATGCATATATATAGGTAAATATTTATTTTACATTTTAAACTCCAAAGATGTCAAAGGCAATCTGCAGAGACGAGGGGCGATTTACTGCCAAGGCTTCGGGAATGGTCCCACGGGCCCCATTTGCAGTTATAACAACACATTTTATCTCTGTGTGAGCAGGAAGGGGGGGGGGGGGGGGGGGAGTGCAGCACGGCAGAGAGGCGGAAGCAAGCACTGGCAGTGAATCAGATGATGTATATTAGGGAGATAATAAGCACAGATTACACTCTTGGCAACCGTTGTGCACCATGCCCTTGGTTTATAGAGCCCAGGTTCCCCCGCTTGATTACTTGCTGTCCCACAGTGCCATAGGTAGTTTAGGGTAAAAAGCCCATCCCAACAGGAAGCCATGGCACAGCCAAGCTCTCTCCTTTTGGTTTCGGTGAAACTCTCATCTCAAATAGGTTCAGCACAGACTGGCGGAGCACTTCCATCCCAGCCTTCACTTAACGGCTTCAGACGACTCTAAGTGCTGCACATCCGGCACTCAAAGTGGGTGGTATGCCCTACTGCCAAGTTTTCATGTTGAATAGAGCCATTCCACCACTTTTTATACATATATATGCATTTTTAGGCAAACAGCTGCATGGCAAACACCCGCAGGAGCCGCTCACCAAGCCCAGCTCAGCACCCTGCTCCCCAGGCAGCATGGTGCCATGGAAAAACAGACCTGTGCTGTTGCAACTGCTCACTTGGGTATGGCTGAACTGGGTCTTAGCTAACCCACTTGCTTGTTTCTAAATGCGTGGAAGCCTGACCCAAATGCTGTTTTAGACTTCAAGTTGCTGACGCTGAGAAAGTCCTGATTTGACAGCTTTTCTTAGTGGAAAAGCAAAAATATGACCCATTTAAAAGTATTCCTACAGTTGTACTCCTTGTTCTCTGTCAGACACAAATGTCCAAAGCTTTATAAGTTACCCAAGCTGCTCGGTGCTGGATTTCATTTCTTAGAGCAGAGAACCACAGCCCTGGCTCCCTCCAAAAACTGAGGAACTTCAAAAGAACAACACTTGACTCTGAAAACATTTGGTCTTTTACCACAGTGGCTCGCTCCTTTTATTCAAATAAATGGTCACAAGCTTCTATTTGCGTTTGCAGACACTGGCTTCGAGCAAACATCACCCAGCCCTTCTCCTGTGGCACTTAGAGGTTTTCTTCCAGCAAACCATGATGCCATGGGCACAACAGGTCACAGCTAAATCTGTCAGTGGTAACAAACACGTGGTTTCAGTGGGGCCAAGGAAAACATTGTCCCTCCTCTGAGCTGAGGTTTGTCCACCTGGTTGCTTACACCAGAGCTTTAATTAAGTCAGGTACAGCTGCAGAAGAAAAACAATGAATCAGCAACTCCCCTATGCCACCAAACAACCCAAAGCACAGAGCAACAAATGGGGGAGGAAGGGAGTGAAAACTCGGAGTGACCATTTTTAGTATTGACTTTTAGTTGGTTTGACCTCAGCGGCACAAAGCGTGAACATAATCAACAGTGTGATTCCCAGCAACCAAAGCTAGGTTTCACCAGTATATGTTATATAGTTCAAACAGGAGAAGCCAGAACCAGGAGGTGGAGGTCTTTGGCTAGCATCAGGAGGAAATATAACTGCATGACTGGAATGGGAACTTTGAAGCCTACATTTGGTAAAACCATAAAAACGCTTAAGAATTCACTTAAGCATGTGCTGAAACAATTTGCTCATTTGTTCTAATTTAGGCAGATACTGGACTAATGCTGTTCATATTTTTAAAGTCTTCATCTATTACCCATTTCTTTCTAGCTCTCTGGTTGCATGGCTTAATGAATGAGTTTTACCCCAAAGAAGTCCACATTCTCATCTGTTCTGTGCATTAATTCTCAAAAGGAGCTTCAGATGAGGATTTCTTATCTATGCATTCATCAGCTCAAACTCCCTAGTGAGGTCATTTCCGAAGTTTTTAATAAAAAGAGACTTTTGATTCTTGGGGTCATGTTGCAAATTATATCTTCGCTAATCTAGCAGAGGTCTAAAAAGACACTGGAGTCAAAGAGCATCTCTGACTCCTCAACACACGTGTGTCTTTAGGCTTTTAAAAATACACAGCCCTGCTGTTATAAATAGAGCATTCTTCTCTGAGGCCAAAGCTTTCAGAGTTCAGAAAAACATCCTTTTATTTCTTTTTATAATTATTATGTTTCTTCTCCTTGGAACCAGGCTGCACTAAATGGGGTTAGGAGTTGCTCTTGGGTGCAGCATTCCACTCTGGCTATTTTTATATTGTTGGAGGGTTAACATGGACATCAGCATCCTTTCTTTTGTCAGAGACCTCAACAACTCCAGGAACATCAGTGAGTGATTTACATAAGAAGAGAAGGAAAGTCAGAAGAGACAAGATAACCAGAAGAGCATGTACAAAACCCAGCTTTCCAGTGAGTACCTTTCAACGACTTGAACACAAGAAGGTACCATGGTGGTGGCATGAGCCCCATGCTTGAGGCTGTGATCTGCTCTTACACTCAGATACGAGAAGCTGCTACTGCCCCACACAGACAGAAAGGCTCTCCCACTTTTACAAGAACTGTCTGACTGCACACAATACACAAAAAAGAGTAATTTGGATCATAGCTAAGCATTCACTGAAAGCACTCTTATTTCCTCACATCCCTATGCAGTAAAGTTATGCTTCAAGGTACACTCGTGCTCAAGATGCCCTTCAAAGAACAGGAAATTTCACTGATTTCAACAGGGCGTAACGATTTTTCAAAGGCTTTGCAGAATTAGGGCACCAGCCTGCAAGTCTGAACAAGTGTGACTAGACTTCCTACAACAAGCAGTCCAGTGAGCCCATAGTCCAACTGGAAGGCCTTCGTTAAGGTCAGTCTGCAAATAATGATAAGCCAGCAGCCGTCCACCCTCACCAAGGCTTACACCATTCACGTGGGCGTTAGGAAGTAATATCTGCTGAGTGACTACACGAGGCAGGCAATGCAGACAGTGGGAGGGAAGAAAGCCAATGGTACTGTTGATATCTGGAGTGTAACAAGAGCAGGGCATCGTTATTAAAGGCATTTCTTCAAATAACAGGCGCCTATTTGTGTCTTTTGGTTCTCCAGGTGTGAGTTTCTCTTACATCGCCAATACATGGTGCCTTCCTGGGGCAGAGGTGAAAAGAGCAATGGTGCCCCAGTTAGCTCTCCAGGTGGCCTTACTCTGCAGTGATCTTGTACAGCAGTTCCTCCCTCTACATCCAGAATGTCCCCAGGCATCTCAGCGGAACTTTGCACAGAGGCTACTTGTGTGAATATGCCTACAAGCTCTGCTCAGAGGGCTGTAGGATCAAGAGGACAATGCATCCGCATAGCAAACATATCCAGGTTTCATGAAATGACTTAGTTCTTCCAGTGGTCATCAGCCTGCAAACAGAACCCACAGTGCCTACAAAGTGTTTCAGCTCCTGCTGTTAAATAGAAGAGATACAAAACCTGGCTTGTTTATCACAGATGCAGTTGGCTGTGGTGGGGTTGATCACAAGGTTTGGCTGTTGTATTTTCTTTGGGTTCCACCCAGAATAAGGGAATGCAAATCAGATTAAGAAAAGCTGTGTCCTTTTATCTTGCTATCCCTTCTGTGTCAAGCTAAGCTCAGCATGAAAGAAATAACTTTGAATTTTTATATAACTCAAGAGTGTGTGCTCCTCCAAAATAAAACCGAGAGCAGTAACAGGACACCTTCAGTTTACTGAAGTGTGCATTACTGTTCTGACCTACTAGTTAACTTGAGGTTAAAAAAAAAACTCTTTTGGAACAGCACATGGAAGGCTTAAGTGTTTTTAGGGACCTGGTTTTGAGGAGCTACTCTACAATGTGATAATGTCCATGCTTTCTCCAAGCTCTTCTGTTCCTGTATATTCGCCAGGAGATTAAAAGGGTGTTGAGTGGTGCTGAGCCTCTTGAGGGGCCATTAACATCACGTGCAGTACTGGAGTTATTTTCACTGGCTCAAACCATCCTTGCCTGCTGATGAGCACACAAGGGTCGGAGGAAGTTGCTGTGATTGCAGAAATACATCCCTTGAGGCGCATCTTTCCTCTCCTTTCTCCCAGGACACATTGGGGCTCTTGGGTGAGCCCAAAGCCATTTTTCTGAAGCCCTAAGCACTTTCCCCTTCCAGTTACACTGCCCACCACCACAGTCAATTTGGAACTGCAGTAGCAGCACAAGGACTGTATTTTTGGAGCAATCCTAGCAGAGCCCTTGGCAATACACACTAAGTGTGAATTTTACCATTCCCAAGACCAGCACTCACTACTCATCAACAGAGACCACTTCAACATCCTTTCACATGCTCAGACAACTGCTGTCTGAAAGCGCACTCCAACTTACATGATCCCAGAGGCTCAGTTGTTCCACACAGGTTAATACTCATGGGCAACATGAATCTAACAACTTGTGCATTAGAAGAGTGTGGAAATGAAGAGCTTCTGCCCCAATTCTGCCCTGGCCTGGCCTGTTCCTCCACTGTTAACTCACCAGCCAAGGAGAATACCTCCTAGACTTGGAGCTAGTGTCTGTATGCGAAACAGTGAGATCCACCCCACCTTAGCAAAGTCTTCCCAACGTACCTTCTTGCACAAAGCTCACAGCACTGAGGCTGATGCTCATGGGAGAGGGAGGTGGCACTTGCCTACTGAGAACCGCAGGAAACAAAAACCATGAACAACTTTCACCAGATATGAAGGTAGGTGAAAAATTAGACATGCAGTAAGAGCAGAGCTCAACAAAGACCTGCCAGAGCAAAGCAAGAGCTGCTGCCAGAACACCCCATAAAGATCCCTTAGCCTGGACTCAGCGTATCCCAAGTCCAGAAGAAAGGTAAGCCTCATCCTGGTGACATTGGGTCCCCAACCTCACCCCCCCAAGGAAATAAAAAACACTTAATAGCCTTCAACCTTTACAAGCCTTCTTCCCAGGCGTTTTCTGTAAGCACTGACAGCACTGATGCCAGCACCAAGTCTGGCACCTCATTCAAAGGCGTGGGTGGGTCTGTGGCACGGGGCTGATAAAAGCTACTCAGCAACTAGTTTTTCCCTGATACTTCACCTTGACATAGTGTTTTATCTACCAAAGACTTCCAAAACCTCTTAGTCTCTCCCTGGCATGTTATCTCCTTCCATAACCTGACCTTTCTGCATGAGTGAGGCACACGCAAAAAAAAAGTCAACTTTCTCCCCCCCCCCCCCCTCCACCCCGCCTTTCTAAGCAAAGAGTCCGACAGGAGATCAAAGCACATGGTAATTTAGCCCATGGAATAACAAAAGTCAATGAGAACAATGTGCTGCTGATGGGGAGTTGTGCTGTGCCCCAGCAGGGAGGGCTGCCCAGAGCTATTCACTGCAGTTGAAGAGATGGGGAGCAGAGCGAGAGGGAGTTTGCTCTAAGAAAGTTTTCATTTCTAAACAGGGCTCATGTTTTAAACCACAAAAGCAGCAATATAAATATGTACAAAGTCAGCAGTCCCATACCCAAGCAAGTTTCCTCCTAGCTTCGATAGGTTCTGTGCCCTCCTGAAGGCAGCAAGCCCTTGCCACCACATCATCCAGCAGGGACACGTTCAGAGCTGCCTCACCTTCCTGTGCCTCAGCTCCTCTCTATGAGATTCCTTCAGACAGGTCTTGTGTGGGTGGAAAATCTTTTTGGGGATGACCAAAGGGAAAGCTAGAGGAAAACAGAGGGTTGAATTTAGGAGACAATGAGTCTAAAGTGATGGTCCTTGCTCTGCTTCTCCCAGCAGTTTGCTTAGAGGGATCCTTGGTTTCTTCCAGAGTGGGAACAACTCACCAGCACCTAAAAAAGGAAGCTCCATAACCCCCAGACCCCTTCCACATTGAAACTGGGAAGAGAATCATATTGCAGGACGGAGTCAAAAATAACTTCCCAGTTACCAGAGATCCCAGCCCAGTCCCCATCTCCAGTAAACGGCATCCTCTCAGCCACATATGCTAAACTCCATGTGAATTTCTCATCTTACAGGGGAGGGGAGGAAATGACAGCTCTGCAGGCACCCACCCCAGCTCAGGGGTTAAGGAGCTACCTTCAGTATGGCACACAGAGAGGAAAACAAAGCTTTGCTTGGCCCAACACAGATTCTAGGAGATCCGCAGTGCCAAGGAAACCCTTCTGCCATCACACCAGAGCTGGAACGCTGCGATGACAACCCCTAGCCAGCAGATGATAATTAGATCAAGTTCGCATCAGCACACATTGCTCAGAGTCACAGAAACAGCTGGGGCTTTCAGAAGGCCAAGGTCATCCTGGCAGCCACCTCTCTTGGCCAAAGCAAGTGTCAGCACAGAGGTAGACTGAAACACCCTGGAGGGCCAAAGGACAACTTCTTCATCTGCTGCAAGGAGGAAGCCAACCCCACCTCTGCCAATGACAGAAGTTGGAAGCAGAAACACCCAAACAAAAACCTCAAGCTTAGGTCTGATCTGGTGACTTGGACAAAGTTCAGGCAATCTCCGGCTGCTCCCTCACAGAACACACAGCTCAGAGGCCTCACCACCACTCGCACAGCCATGAACGGAGTTCAGGTTCAGCAGATGGAACGACCAACCTAGAGCTGAGCCAGCCCAGCTCCTGCCAACCCTTTGCTGAGGTTTGAAAACATCAAGTTAATGTTTTTTCACCATGTTTTATTTCAGCATCTTTGCACATCTCAGCATTTTGTTGGCTTTGGCACGCGCCTGAAGCCGTAATACCGCAAGAGAAGTTGATCTCTTTATGCCTCCGCTCCAGCAAAACCAAGGAGTAGCAGAAAACTCATACAGGTTGCTTCTAATTTTGTGAATTTTCCAAATCTCAGTCCAGGCAAAGAGCTTCTAATGAGTTTGGATAAACTCTGGATAATCCTCTGAACTTTCAAGTGCTTCAGGAAAACAGTCAAATACAGTGCCCGGGACTTCAAAAGGTGCCTCAGAGAGTTATGTGCTCCAGGAATAGTACAAGGATTAGAGATGTGACACCTCTGCATCCCCATAACTGCACCTCAGCATTATGTATTAAAACTAAAATACAAGCAAAAAAGAAAACACGCAACCAACCACACGCAGTTACTAAACTGGTGGGAAAGAAGGGTGACCTCCATTCTCTCAGTATACACCAGCCTAAACCTGCAGGGGAGTTCACCAACACACAGCAGGAAAGTCAGAGCAGCTTCATCTAGCAGGTTTAAAGAAAGTAAAGAGTGAGTGACAGCTCCTTTCTTGAAAGGAAAATAAAGAAACATTAACTCCTCTTGTCAAAATGCTGTAAAACTGGCTTTTGACTCAGCACACCATAATGCTGCTTGTAAATGGGGTAATTGGTTTGTGTGAGGTCATGAAATTGAACATGCCTACTCTTGCCCATCCCCTGCAGCAGAGTCAGCTGCAAGAGAACATGACACATGGGGCGGCACAGGTGAAGGTAGAAAAATTCATGTTTCATTCAGCTCATTAATAAGAGCTAAAATATACTTAGCCATTCACATCCTTAAGTTTATTCATGTCTGATATCTTGAAGGTTCTTTTCACTGAGAGGAGGCATTGTGTCCATTGGCTCCATCTTGTTTATCCAAAACCAGAGCGCTCAGCATGAGCACAGTTTCCTCCTGCTCTGCAGCATCCTTCCCTGGTCAGAAGCATTCAGCAGAGCTAACCACCATCAGAATGGAGCATTTAGCAGAGAGCAACACTGTGCTGGAAAAGAGAGGCAGATGTTGGAAAGGTGGTAAAGGAGTGGAGTGTGTAGCACACAATGTGGTTCAAACGTGTGGACACTGGGAGAACTGCTGGAATCCCTCCTGTTTATGTTTCCAGACATCTCCATCAAGAAAAAGGTAATTAAACACTACAATTGGGAGATAGAATGATTTTTTTTTCTAAAGCAGCCTCATAGCCTGAGGCTTTGGGAAGCACATGGAGACATGAACATGAACATGAACAGTACTCCAAGGATGAGGAAGAGAACACAATATGCAACCCCAGCTGAGCACAGAGGCACAGGAAGAAGGAGCAAGCACAGGCCAGCACTGAAAGATGCCATAGCTCTTTAATCTCTGTGTGGTTTGCTTATGAATCCAGGGAGGGATGGAGGTGGTGCCAAAAATAAAAAATAAGATCACATATCTCAATAGAAAATGTCCCACTTGGAAAGCAGAGTCCTGCACAGAGAGGGAATCCCAGAGAATGTGACCACTGATAAGAAGACAAAAATGAAAGAGCCAAACCAAGATGAAAGAACTTCCCCATGGTCACTGCATGAGGTTTGGGGCAGAGGCAAGAGGGGTTTTTCCAAACCCCCTGTCCATTTAACATCTCACTTAGAATCATAGAGAATCATACACTTATTAAGGTTGGAAAAGACATCTAAGATCACCTAGTCCAACCATCCACCTACCACCAATATCACCCATTAAACCATGTCCCTACCACATGTCCATGGTCCTTGAACACCTCCAGGGATGATGACTCCACCAAAAGGAAGTCACAGCTCCCTGTATTCTCTGTCCTTTGAGACAGAGAATCTGCAAAGGAGATTGAGGATGGATCCTGATAAAAGCATTTGCACAGCAAGCATGGTGTGGCCTGGAGGTCTGAGTCAATGACGTGGGATGTTTGGGCTCCCAGAGGAGCTAAATGGTCCCTGGAAGTCTCTTCCAGTCTTTCTTGTCTTAAATCAATTCCCTGTAAAATCATAGAAGTGGAAAAGTGACAGCAGCCTGTCCATGTCTGAAAAGCATGGAGAACTGAAGGCATTCTGCCCTGCCACAAAGGAGGTCAGGGACCAGCTCCTCCAAGCCAGGGACCATGGGAATTCAGCTTCGCATTCAGTCCTACTTCACAGTCCGTTTATTTTACATGTTTATTTAACATCTGCATGAATCAAGGCAATATTATTTCACAAAAACAGAAAACTTGGCTTCACTTATTCAAACATTTGGACAAGGAAGGAAGAAAGCCCAGCACAGGATTTGGCTGGTTAAAGAATAGGAATATGTAGTTATTACCCTGTTGTCAGTGATTCAAAATCAGCCTGATTGGAGGAACTGGATGTGATTGCCATCTGGCAGTTGTTTGGAGAACCTCCCTAGCAGAAGTCATGGCCCCAACTCAGATCCAAGCAGATAAGAGGACAGGGAGCAAGGCAATGCCTCGACGTTTCCTGCAGAACGAGGGAACCAAGCTGGAGGACCTGCAGACCTTGTAGGGATGTGAATGTCCCAGCACAATGCTGCTTACACAGCTCTTGTGGCACCCGTCTGGGACACAAAAAAAAGTCAGACCTTCACTGAACCCATCCCCACACACCACACTTCTACCTGCCCGGCAACTCCCAAAATGTTCAAGCGCCCAGAACGACAAACACCCAGAACGAGAGCTGGTCAGGGAAACGCTGCTGAATGCTGGGTGGTACCACCAACAGCACAAGGTCATAAACCAGAGCTGCCAGATCCTTCAAAGCCAGCTGGGGTTGTTGGTTTATGCTCCCTCCGCTGAGTAACATTAAACACTAGGGCAGATGCAGAAGCTTTATTTTTCCAGATATTTCCAAGACAGCTACCAACTCTTGCCTCTAAATCAGGGTTGGATGGGTTTTTGGAAGAGATGCTTTTGTCAAATGCAAGTTATTGGGTTCAATGAGGGTTGGAATTCTCCGGCCTGTGCCGTGCAGGAGGTCACAGACCGGATGATTTAAAGTCACTTTTCATCCTGATATCTATGGAAAAAACTACGAAGCCTCCTATATTGGAAATGAAAGAATAAACAGCAGCAAATAATATAACCATCAAATGCAGACAGCCCTTGCCCACAGGACAGCCGGGAGCAAAATGAAGGCTCTTTGGCTCTGCTCACTAATCACAAGGATCGTGCTTTGTTACCGAGGACTTTTATCCTGCTTTCCAAACGAAACAAGGTTTATGGAGTCATGCTGTATGCACGTGCATGTTTCATCGTATCCAGCATTTGAGCCTGTTATCCACTTTTGACAGAGAGTAGAGATCAGAGATATTAACTTACATCAAGCTTGGCAAAAGAAAGACAGTGGGTAGAAGGGAAAGAGTTCAATTAACGTTCCCAGTGAAAGAAAAGCAGAAGCGTTAAGATAATAATAATAAAAAAAATCCTTCACACACTAGAAAACCCCTTGGGGCAGGGGTAAGAGGTTAGTGATGCCCCCACAAAAGGGAAGTAAGAAGCTTTGCTCATGATTGTCATGCACCGAAGAGCCTACCCAGGCAACACTTCTTGCTCGTCTGGATTTTCTAGTGCCTAAGGAGGAAAAAGCTCATGGTGCAGTTTTAATACAATTAATAAAACTTGAACAAGCCACCAGACACCACTCAACGGTAAGCTGAGCTCTAGCAGTTTCAGTACTCATGGAATGACTTTTATTTATGGTTAATAAGCCACAGCATGGATGGCAGAGCTTCAGAGCAGCTGAGAAACCTCTCCATCACACTGCACAGAGCACAGGTACCCCTGGGAGTACAGATGGGTTGGGGCCAGAGCCTCTGCAGCCCGCCGCATACATACCCCTAATGAGCAACAGAGCTGTCTGCAGGGCTTGCATGGGCTCCACCAAAACAGAACCTAACACTGGTGACATCAGCGTAGCTTGGGAGCAGGCTTTGCTCGTTAGCGGCGGCTGCAGAAGCCCAGGAATACAGAATGTTGATTTATATAGGTCCTATAAAAATGACCCAAGTTTCCCCTTCTGCCCCATCCCTATATATCTTAGCACTGAACTGATCAGCTTAGATCAATAGACGTCAGCGCATGCAGGTTCACTCCAGAGCTTCACAGGACAAGAACACTTCAAAAGCTGAAACAAATAGCCCATCAAAAATTTTAAAAAAATCTAAAAAAATATATTAAAAGTCATTCCTGTCCTGCACCCCATGACTGCTCAACCCCACAGTGGAAGTTAAATTTAATTTCCAGAGATAGAATTGTTCCACATCCAACATAAACTTAACATCTGAGCACCTTTGAATTGCCAGTAATTTTGAGAGTTTTTCCAAGAAGTGGTTTAATGAATCTGGCTGTGACTGCAGGTCCTCATCATTTTTGCAGGTTTGCTCCGTCAACACACAACACTTTGCTTTCGCTTGGGCAAAATCCAGTTTCCTTCTCACCAAATCACCTGGACCAGCCTTTGGAAACCCAGTCTGGCCGGCTGCTATGGAAAACCTGGCTTCCTCTGAAACACTAATGAATGAGTAAAACTGTGAATGGGACGGTCAGCAGTAATAATTTCCATGGAAAGTCCCAAGTTTTAATAACCAGGTGCCAGAATCACCCTTCTGTCCTCCTCCAGGCTGGAGATCAGACTGCATCACAGTCCCTCCATCCACCTTTATCACCAGATTTTGCTCCTGCCTAACTCAATCCAGGTCGAAATTTTCCATTCTCTCTCACTTGGGCTCTCCATTCCTGCATCTGTACAGGTCGGTAGCAGAATCATGCCAAGGACATCACTCAGATGCCAAGGGAGAGAACCCCAGTCATTTCCATTCCTAAGCCCCTGCACAGGCCGAGCCGTGCCTGGCAGATGCTGCCTGCTGAAGTTAGCACATTTTTACTCAAATTTGCTTCTTTTTTGGATTTCAAAATGTCTTTAAAATCCAGCTGACACGACTGAATTATTGATTTCGCATCAGATGGGGATTTATGGCTTGTTTTGAGAGCTTCAGAGAGTTTAAATATGCTCTCTGTGCACTTAGAAAGTGAAAAGTTCTGGAAAAATAGTGGAAAATAAGACAGCTTTTTGCACTGGTTCTAGCACTGTTGAGATACAACCCTCCCAGATCATCCTCACCTTGCAGCTCAAGCACAGAAGAGCAGTGCACCCTCTGAAGAAACCCTCTGCAGAGCCCAGGCCCAACGACCACCATAAGCTGGGTGGTGGCTGGGTCAGCCTATGGTGGTGGTTGGGTCAACCACTCTGCAGAGGCCAAAATCCCATCCACCAACCTGCGCCCTGACAAACTCCTGTCCCATCTCTAAGCAGAGTGGTTTCCAGCAGTTCAAGGCCCAAACTCCATGAGTCCTGCCCGGCAGCCTGTGGTAGATGTCCAGAAACCAGGGCTTGGGTTCAAGTCAGAAAACGGCAAGAAGGTTTTCAGCCAAGAACAACAGAACTGGGAACCGAGCGTCGCGCACTGAGCAAACAAGGGCTCGTTTATCACAGCACCGGCTCCAGTTCCCTTCCAAGATAGTGCTGGCGTCAGCCCTCAGCAGGGCAGGGAGGGCACGAGGGGAAAGTTCTGCCAGAATGGCCTTTGAGGGTGAATTAGACAACACCAAAACAAGAACAGAGGGCAAATGCTTAGGCTCACCAACTGTTGTCATTGACTCACCACACAGCTTGCTTCCAGGGCAGTAAGCTAAGAACCCAGGTGCAAGTCGGCAGTGAGAACTAGTGCAAAAATAGAAATATGAATCTATATCCTGCGCTCTCTGACTGTGCCAGGTGCTGACACACCTATCCCTAAAAAAGCGCAGCTCAACAAAGTCATTTCAGCTTGCTGTAAAATCACAGAATCTCGGGTTAGAAAGCTTGGGTTGGAACGGACCTCGACTTTGCCAGCTCTGCCGTTCCCATAAGGCTCAGGAAATCCAGGCATTATCTAAACTACATCTCCAAGACACACTGCCCATCCAGCATCCCTTCCAGGGGATCACAAGGTGGTGACCAGGTGATATAGGTGACCTTTCCAAGTCAGTTCCCCGCACACCTCATCCCCATCACTTTGGGCACATCAGGGACACATCCCTTACTGTGGGCTTTGTCTGTGCAGGATGTGACAAAAACAATCAATCCTTTATTTGATCCCACTATTTGGGAGGGGGGTTATTTTGCTATTTTTACAGCTCCTTTATTATTTCACCAAGCCATCCCTCTCTCTTTACAAGTAAACTCATGCTCCCTTTCATGACGATGGTGTGGGGAGGGAGGACACTGGTTTGTCCCCACATTATCAGCTTTCAGCACAGCACATGGTTCATTGCAGTAACCAAACAGCCCCAACAAGCCAAGTTTAAGTTGGGATGGTGTTTGGATGGGTGAAGAGGTGCCTCAGGCTGAGGTCAGTCCTTGCAAGTACTATTAGGATGTCCCTATGCTGAGGGTAGATGCGGCCTAAGGAAGCTTTGGCAGGAGCAGCAGCTCAACAGCGCTCAATCCAAGGTGCCCAGCGAGGAAACCCTACGGCCACCTGGAGCAGCTCCTGCATCCCCATCCACACTGCAGTCGCCTTTTCTCAGGCGAGGCTCTTCTTTTCATGTTTAATGAACAACCCCTCGTTTTAATTAGGCTCCAGTTCCACCACAATTATTTCCTCATATATCCTTGCCTTTTATTTGCCCATCAGAGAGCTGTCCATCAGATTTAGGACGCCCCACAAAGCTCCTCCTCAGGCTGTGATTGTCCTCATTGACTCAGGACAGGATCCCAGGTTGGGGAAGCTGCCATCAGACCCCCCATCCCTCACCCAGCTTTGATTTACCCCGACGCCAGGAGTCCCAGGCTGCTCCACTCCACCTCCATCACAGCCCCCAGGCTCCGCGTCACCCTGCGGCACTGACACCAAAAGCTGTTGTCATGGGCACAGATAGTGGTCACCAGGGTTCCCATGGAGTTCCCATGGCACCGGGCAAGACATGCATCGGATGACAGTGGGGAGCTATTTGCAGCCCTCCCAAGCACCTTGCAAGTTAAACAGATCCTTTCTTCTCGCTGCTCCCAGCACCCAGCAAACTCGAGGGCTCCCGACCCACCAGGGCAGCACTCTCCACGAACAAAAAGGTCAATCATTGCCACAGCTGACCTCCTGGAGACCAAAACAGAATTCATTGCAGGTGTTCAAGCATGGCCAAGGGCAAAATCTGGCTCCAAGATTGGCAAATCTCCAACTCTGGCCCATCAACCAGTTTACGTTTTGCAATTTTTGGCACAAAGTCCTTGCTGCAAGCTGAGGGATGTGCCCCTGGGGCTGCAGTACACCAAGCTGCTCAGAAAGCTGCTGTGACCCCAGGGAGCACATTACATGGGGCACTCCATAAGGGAACAGGATGGTGCAAGGAAAGCTGTCCTCAATAAACAGAAAGGACATGGTGATGGATCCCCGAGGTAGGGAGAAGCACAAAGAATCACAGAAAGGCTTGGGTTGGAAGGGACCTCAAAGATCTTCTAGTTCCAATGCACCTGCTGTGGGCAGGGCTGTCAAACACCAGACCAGGCTGCCCAGGGTCCCATCAAACCTGGCCCTGGGCACCTCCAGGGATGCTAACATATGGGACACCCCCAAGTCACTCCCTCCCCTGGAGGCTGGGAGAGAATAGGACCTTTGCTCCCATGTGAGGGGGTTCCACAGATGGAGGAGCCCATCAGCCCTTCTCACAGGGCATGGGAAGGTTGTTGACCTCCCAGCACAGTGCTCCGTGGACCAGTGGTTGCTCCAGCAGAGACAAAGCTCCATCAGCTGCCATCACACAAGCACTGTGTCATTAAAATCTGCTCTGATGTCCCATCCCAGTGGTGATGTCAGCCAGAAGATATCTGGGGGGGGGAAGGGGGAAATGGAAGAAAAGCCCAGCATAAGCTTAGGGTGTGACCAAATGCAGCTTTGCCTACAAATTAAGGCATCTCCCTCCTTCCTCAGCCATGGCCCCATATCACCCCTTGGATCTCCCTGTGAGCAGGGGAAGTCACAGCGCACGCCAGCTGGCTAAAGGCAGCAGGAATCAGTCTCCATAATACACAAAAGGTATTAGGACTACCTAATGTCCCTCTCCCTTTATCAGTGGGCTCGAATGTCACTTTTCTGAGAGGGAAATGCCATGGAAATTCCTGAAAATCTTTCCTACAATTAAGGAATTGACAAGATTTTTCAGCTTTTTCTCTCCATTTGAAAAATCACCGCATAAAGGAAACAATCTTTGCAGAGCATATAACTTACAATAGGCTGAAACATTATCTCAAACTATTCGTCTGCTTCCTGCTTAAGTAAACATATTAGGAATGCGTGTATATAGTTCTTGGGCAGTTTTAAAAAATAAAAAGAAAGGAGGTATATGAAGCCTGCTTTTGAGTAGCACATTGTTTACGTTGTTATAAGCACAGATCATATTTATAGCTGAACACGGTGTGAAAGTGCAGGCAAGCTGGGAAACATTTGTTAGGTTTAATGATCTCTTATTTAGCTGGTGCAGAAAAATGCATCCCTTTGGATTGATTCATGGCACAGATTGTATAGAAACCTTCTTCCCTGAGAAATGAAAAACCTCAAGAGGTCAATGTGATATTTTGGCTTTCTCAGACATCCAGAGATGTTCACAGAGCACAACCCCCAGCCCAGCAGGCTGGGTTACAGCAGGGAGGGGATAAACCACAGCCAGAGACATTTCAGGACAAGAAGCAGAGCCATTCAGATCACCTGGGCTGGAAGGGCCCCATCCTGCACTGCAGCAGCCCCACAACACACTCTGCCCTGAGCCAGAGGCTTTGCAGGCTGCAAGGAAGGGGCTGACGAAGCCTTTTGGTTGTGTGGCAGCTTCATTAATCTAGCAACAGCCAACTGGGGCCCAGCCACCAAAACCAGAGCTGAGAAGAGCTTTTCTTAGCTGCCTGAGCTTGGCTGCACCACGAGAGCAAGCTGCCTGGCAGAGCAGCTCCTCCTGCAAGCCTGCGGTCACGCAGCCCTGAGCTTTCATACTTTGACACTTCTCGCCTTGCCAAGGGCGCTGCAGCTCTGCCCTGTTGCAGAATGAGCTCAGCCCTGGGCCAGCCCCTGCTGAGCAGGGCAGCCACCAACTGAGAGCTCCCACTGCTCCTCCAGGGCAATGCGTGCACACACGTGCAGGTATCAGCACTGCCTACCTCGAGAGGAGGGGCTTTTACTGTGGTAACAGCATGCAGAGACATGCACCAGAGCATCTCCATGAAACCAAGGCAGAGCCAAGTGAACACAAAGGGCCTCGGACAGTGGGTGCTCCACTGGATGAGAAGCCCATGCTCTAGTCTAAGACATCCTGCTTCTTCCTCTTACCCTCAGCCAGGCTTTGGGGTGAGGTTTCACTCACAGCATTGCTCCACCTCTCCCATGTATTAAACCTCCCCAGCAGTCCCAAGCCAAGCAGTCTTGATTACTCCTACTACACTTCTGCTGTATTATTTCACCTCCAAAAATCACACTTTCTCCCACCCCAAGTTGCACAGTCCTACTGAGCACACAGCTCCCAGGCACTTACCTGGGGGGAACTTGCGGATGGGACAGCTCAATTTATGTAGCAGACATGGAGAAGAGGAGCAAGCTCTCAGTTCACCACTCAGCCCAGCCTCCCTGCACCTGCAAGGCAGTGGCACATCTTCACAGCACCTCCCAGCAGCTCACAGGTGCCTACAGAGCAACACTAATGCAGCACAGCTGTTGCATTAAACTTAGGCTGAACAAGCTTGCACACCTTACCTACAATTCATACCAACTCAGCAAACTAAAAAACCACTACTGACAGTCTTCTGCAACACTTTACCCAGAGTTTTTCAGCTCTTATTCATTTATACCAACTCAACAATGCAGCGACTTCAGGCACAAATTGAAGACACCTGCTCTGCACAACCACTGCTGGAGACACTGACCCCTGAAGTAAAGGGAGCTCATGCTGCCCTCACTGCTCCAGCTGATGCTGGGCACCAGCAGCCTCCAAATACCACCTAAGGAATATGGTAACTGAGAGCATGGCCAGATCTGGAGTGCAGGCTGGGACACTGCAGGACACATCTGCAGTGCTGTTAGACTCGTGGAAACAACAGAGGCAACATGATGTGCTGGTGCTGGGGGACATCCCCTGCAGGGCCACCACCCTGGCACTGCTGTGCAGGGAGCTTGTTCTTCAGGAACCTAAGAAACACAATGAGTGCGTTAAACCTCAACCTTTTTTACGAGGAGTTTTGTTTACCCTACAGCAAGCAGAGTGCAGAGGGCTCTGTGCATTGCCCAGCTCTGTGCAGTTAGGCATTTGCACGTATTGGAAATAGAATCATAGAATATTCCAAGTTGAAAGGGAACCATAAGGATCATCAAGTCCAAATTGTGCCTCCTAAGCCTTATTCTTGGTCTCTCTTTCCATGTGCTGAGGGTGAAGATAATTTTTCTGCAGTAGACAATGGAGAAAGGTCCCAGAAAGGGGTGCACCACATAATGTCAATGGCAAATTGTGGTCTGGATCCATTTTCCTGCTTACACAGCAGCATCCAGCCCAGACCAAAGCCTGCGGGATAAAATTGGAGGCATGAGTGACACAGAGCTTGGTGGGACAATTGCGTGTTTGTCCTTGGGATGAAAGAAGGAATTCAGTTTGTGCTGTGGCAAAGCCCAGAAAGCACAGAGGGAAGATTTAATGGAAGTTTAATCGTTGATTTAATGGGATTTGCAGGAGGTCCCATAGGGCATAGAGGACCACAGCTCCCTGTTTCCATCCCGCTGGGACAGTAGCTGCCCATTGTACAGATCTCCCTTGTGCCTCAGTTTCCTCACCAAAGTGTCCTGGTAATGCTTCCCAGGTGCCCGTGGGAAGGGTGAGCCTGGGAGGGGGAAGGAGGCTTGGAAACAGCAATGGCTGTGGATTTACTCCATGAAAAGTGAGCGAATGTCATCACCAAATGCTCCATCTGGACCATGCAAAGAGCAGGCTGATGTCACCTCTTCCTCGAGTTTTCCTCCTGCCTAAGGAGCTGCAGGAGCTCCATCCGAAGGTGGAAAATGCCTGGCATTGTGTCCAGTCCCTGTTTGAAGTGGGAGAGGAGCTACTTTGAATAAGCTTTTTATGGGCCCCATGGCTCTGCTTGACCATAATGTCAGCTTGTAATTAGCAACAGATACCACTTCTGTCACTCGCGATGTTATCATCAGCCTTCTTGCGTTTCAAAGTGAGGAGAGGCATGTAAATTACAGGCAATTTGGGCTCTGAAATGGGCTTTATGGTTTTTTTCTGCAGGGCGAGCAGGAAGCATGGGTGGATTTTGTTAGGGAGGCGGCGGCGGGGCGGGCAGGAGGGAGCACAGGGCTGCATGGAGCTGCTCAGGGCAGGGCAGCAGAGCAGGGCAGCAGGGCAGCAGAGCAGAGCTGCAGGGAGCGGGCAGCACCAGGGGCTCTGTGGGCTCATTCATATCCCGAGAGGGTGACAGGGAGAGGAGTCCTCAAATCCAGCGCAGCCCTGCTTCACACTCAGCACATCGCAGGGGCTTTGGCTGGCTCTGTCAGATGGCCCCAGTTCAGCTGAGGCAATATTTTCCCCTTAATTGATAGAAAACATTGCCTGCAACCGAAATCTAATTTTCAGAGAGAAGGAAAGGCTCGTGTTCCCCCAAACAGATTTGATTTTCTGCAAGGAAGATGAAACCCCCAAACTCACATTGTTTCCAGCTTTCACTTCAGTTCAAAAAAAAAAAAAAAAAATAAAAAAACTGAGCAAAATTAGAGAGAGTAGAATTTGTTGTGGGGTTAATTTTTGGAGTTCTCCATGGAAAAAGCCTATTTCTTGCAGCAGACCCCGCGCGTTTCCCACATCCCTTGGCACTGCTCTGCAGCCTCACAGATCCCTGTGCCAGCGCGGGGATGAGGATTTGATTTCATCTGCAGGAATTGTCGGCTCCTGCCTCGCTTGGCCTCCTGCAGAAGGAGCTGCTCTTTGCTCGGGCTCCCCAGGAAATGAGCTAAAGCAGGGTTTGGCCCCACGTTGGCTCTGCAGTGTCAAGTTTTCCCCTTTTATTTGCTGGAGGAATTCAAGCATCACTCCACCGCTCCAATCTTTCTGGCAAATAGCGCAGCCAAAAAGGTTATCTGCCTTCAAACAGAAATAGCTTGTGTTTAGAGAAGAATTAAATTTTGTTCCCTTTAGAGCTGCAACCACATCCTCAGAGCTGTTAACCTGAATGTGAACTTCAGATAATAAAACTCTAACCTCGCCCTCGCCAGTCGGCAGCTACCTTGTGTACTCTCCCACTATCTGCCCCATCGATGGCTCGATAGCACAGCTTGTTTTCTTTTTCAAGGGAAGACAGCTACTAAATCTCCACTCCACTCCCCTTCCCTCTCCTTAGCACTCTGGGGCTTCTCCACAGCTGCAATGCTTTTCCATCGTCCCTGCTCTCAGTTAAATAAACATTATGACACATACTGATTGCTTTAACAAACTTTACTGTTCCACGTCCCCGGCGAAGCACGGTTATCTTTTTACAGGGAACATTCCTTTCCTGTTGCTATGCCTACTTCAGCGCCATCCAGCGCGATAGCCAAGGCTGCTGAGCGGACCCGCAATTTCCAACCGCTCCATTTTGCTCATCCCGAAATAGCAGCGCAGCGGCGCAGGGCCAGGACGCGGCAGATGGGAACTGTCAGAGCTCTGTGCCTTCAGCCCAGGCGGGGATCCGGCCCCGCTGCCGGAGCGGGAGCAGATGGAGCTGGGATGGACACGTGGAAGGAGGAGGGTGGCAGTGAGGCAGACGAAGGACAAAGGTGCCAGCCCAGCCCAGCACACTGCTGTCCTCCTCCTCCCTCTGAGGCTGTGCTGGAGTCCTGTAATTTGCAGTTAAATTGCAGAATCCAGAGATATTTCTGGCAATTGGTATTTCATAACCATTCATCACCGCCATGCACGATTTCTGTCGCATGACAAGCTATGTTTTAAGGCTTGCAGGGAGAGGGGAAGCTGCCATTTGTCTTGGCTAGGCCAACAAAGCGCTTGGCCAGCGACAGGGGATCTGGGACTGCTGCCCAAATGGCACCAGAACATAACATCCCCATGCCTCTGCTCTCAGAAGTGACTGGGATTCAGGTTCCAAATCGTTTTTCACTTCTAACACAGCAAAGCCTATCACAGAATCATAGACTGACATAGGTTGGAAGGGACCTTAAAGATCATCTAGTTCTAACCCCACTGCCATGGGCTGGTTGCCTCCCACCAGCTCAGGCTGCCCAGGGCCCCATCCAACCTGGCCTTGGGCACCTCCAGGAATGGGGCACCCACACTTCTCTGGGCAGCCATCATCCATGGTGTTGTTCAATGCTGTTAATGACTGCAGGTCGATGTAGGGGTTTTAATGACAAACTCCCCTGAGGGTCAGCAATTTCTCAATTTTCTTCATTTTCACTTCTTTTTGTGAAAACATTTGCTTCTCCCCTCACTACAAGTAAGGCAATGAGGCCCTGGAACATGTCCAGAAATGGGCAACAAAGTTGTGCAGGGTTTGGGGCACAAGTCTTACGAGGAGTGGCTGAGGGAACTAGGATGGGTCAGTCTGGAGAAGAGGAAGCTTGGGGGAGACCTTATCATGCTCTTCAACTCCCAGACAGGAGGTTGTGGTGAGGTAGGTGTTGGCCTTTCCTCCCAGGTAACGGCAATAGGATGAGAGGGAATGCAAGTTGTGCCAGGAGAGGTTCACATTGGATATTAGGAAAAATTTCTTCTTAGAAAGAGTGGTGATGCACTGGCACAGGCTGCCCAGGGAGGTTGGGGAGTCACCATCCCTGGAGGTGTTCCAGAACAGTGGAGATGTGGCACTGAGGGACGTGGTTAGTGGCCATGGTAGGGTTGGGTTGGAATTGGACTTTATGATCTTAGATACCTTTTCCAAACATTATGATTCTGTGAGTGTTGAGAGAGTGCAGGTAGGCCCTTCAGACACTTCAGTTATCAAAAGAAAAGCCAAAGCCCTGATTATTTCTGCCTGGTGGAGACCCTGATTCAATAACTCTGGACAACACAGAGGTCCATACACCTGGAGAGCATTTCTGGCAGCAGGTCTGTTGTACAAGGCAGCTCTTCCTCTGGGTATCAGCCAGAGAATTTTGGGTCCCCAGCACATCGGCATACACTGCCCTTGCAGCTCTCTGAATATTCCTGCACTTCAAGCACCACAACCCCCAACTACTTTCCCCTTAGTGCAAGGACTCTGAGCAATACACCGGATCTAATTAAGATTTCTTCTAATCTTTCCCTTTTTCACAACCCAGCCCCAACACACTGGGCTGGCTGCGTATGGGAGGGAAGTACAAGGGTGTGAGCAGAGGAAAGGACTCAAGAGGAAGCAGATAACGGGCAGCCCCGTCCCTCCTAGCCCATTTCTGGCAGACAGCATGCTGCCAGGCTGACCTCCCCCTTACTGGAGCCATTCCCTGCCTTGCCCCATCCCTCCCACAGAGACCAAAAAACCCAGTGCTGCATCCATCACACTGGGCAGGGGTACCCCAACTAGAGGGATCACCGTGGGATGAATCCAAAGCTGAGGCTGTGCGTGGGGAGATGTTGCACCCATCCTGCTCCAAGAGATATGGCAATGGCAGATGACATTCCCCATAACCAAAACCAGCAGTGCCAAGGGATGCTTCTGCTGCATTAAAGGACACATCTCCATGCACAGCAGCCCAGCCAGGGAAGCACTCAAGGGGAGCAGCGACAGCGGAGAGCTGGACATTTCCAACCCCAGACAGAGAGAGATAGCAGCGTGGATGAAGGAAATGATTCAGAATCTGGAAATGTGAGCAGCACAGGCCGCGTGTGCTGGGGCTTGAACTGGCCTCTCTCAACACAGAGTGGTTGGGGTTTTTTTACTGGGACACAGACAGGGATTGTTGGAAGTGTGTCAGGAGCAGGCTGAGTGCATGCGCCAGACACACATGGAGAAGCCTCCTGAGCTGGAAGGCCAGCTGATTGCTTTCCCTTTTTGCAGGTTACACAAGCTGAAGGTTAAAACAGCCACATTCCTTGCCATCATTTGCTTTTATTAAAGGAATAATGTATATCCACGTTACCAGCAAGTCCTACGCATTGCAGATGTACTGTGGATTATAATAGGATTGGACTGGCCTTCCATGGAAAAAGCTTTCAAAGCCTTTTCTCATCCATCATACATTTTTTGCTGTAATTCCACTGTTCATTCCCATTGAGCATGCCAATGGGCACACTGCTATGTTCCCTGCATGCCACAAGGCAGCCCCCTCCCAGACCTGCTGGGCTCACATCAGAGGCAGGTAACACAAGACCAAAGCCAGCAGTGAGGCTCCACGTGGAGCTGCAGATGTCTGAACAATCTCAGCTGCTGCTGCAGGAGTTGTGGCAGTCACAGCAGGAAGGAGAAGATCCAGCAAGGGATCGGTTCTAGAGATCATCACTTTGAGTATCACTTCATTAAATTGCAATGCAATTGGGTTTCCTCCCAGGCAGCCTTTGAGAAATGCATTCGCAGGGCATATGGAGGAGTCCAGCAATCCTGGTTGCATGGCATGGGGTGAAGCACTGGGGACATAAATCAGTTCCCCTCAGGACAGCCAGATGATGGTGCTGAGTTTGTCCCTGAGCTGGCTCTGAACCTGATGCCCAGGAAGGGCCAGATCTGCCCACCTAGGAAATGTATCTCTCCCAAACTAGCTCCAATCCTGGTTCTGGAGGCAAACACCTCCCTGCCCCTGTGTCCTCTGGCCGAGGACTGGAAGCACCACCTCAATTAATGGGAAGGGAGTCTGCCTTCCTGTTTGTGCAAGAACCGACTTCTCTGAAGGTCTGCCAGTGGTGGGGCTGGATTTAAGAAGAATAAAACACTGGTGAGATGAAGGAGAGCATCAGTGAAGGTCAGCGAACACTTTGGATTAAAATTTCTCCCCAGATTTATGAGAGGTTTGCATTGTTTAGCCTTCTTTCTCTCGCTGGGTGATTTCTTGCATTCCTGTGGCACTAGAAGCCAAATTCATCCTTGCTCTAAATCCATTTATTTTTCTCCTGAAATTAATCTCGCTCTCACATTTCAAAGAGCAAAGATGGAAGCTCTCTGAGACACAGAAGAGTTGCTCCTGCTGCTACGGCATAACCACAAACACGGTTTATGCACTCTGCGGGAGGACTGTGGATGTTTTACCATTGGTTTCCAGCAAGCCTAGTTTGCTTTGAGCCAGCTCCATAGTTCTCTCTTTTGGGAGAAATGGAAAACGTCACTCAATAATACGTGCAGAACTAGAATGATTTGGTGCTGAGGTGGTGAAAAATTAGCAAACTTGCACCAAGATTGAGCAATAGATGAGATGTTGTCTCTGAAGGAATGACATTATGAATCTGATGAGGAGAAGGAACAGGCTGTTCGTTGGCTTTTCTATCTAGGAAGCAGCAGGCTGCCAGAAGTCTCATAGAAATGAAAGTCCTGGAAGAGAGCAGCACAATCTGTCAAAGGGAAGGGCTGGTGCTAACCACCACAATCAACAATTGCTGACAGATGAACCTTCTCGAGACAACTGGGTCTGGAGAATTTCTGAGTGAAAAACTTCTGTCCATTACAGAGACTCTTGCAAAACCCCTACAGAATCCCATCTCAGACTCCTGTGTTCCAGAAATAATCGAAAAACTTCAGAATACCAAGAAAATATCTAAATAATCTCTCTTGATCTTGAGATCCTGAGCCCAGCACCAAACCAGTGGGACAATGCCAAGAACCCAGATGCATGGAGGGTAGGTGGAAAGCACAGTTGCAGTCCCCTCTGCAACCATTCCATGAACGATTCCTTCCCCTTGGCCAACACCAGTGCTAATATCCCCACTGGGTGTCCACTGGACTTACCTCTTTCTAATAGGAGAGATTCTTACCTCTGGAAGGAGGTACAGAGCATGCAAGAGCAAGAGTTTTTACGAAACTGGTATGGATTTTGCTGGGAGGTCATCGTCACTACAAGCCCTCAGCTTTAAAAGATCTTTCACAAGAAGAGATGGCATTCAGTTACATGGCATTTGTATAAGCAAACAATGGCTGCTCAAAAATCAACTCATTTCCATCCACAGAAGCCTGAAAAATGTTCAGTGTGTTATTCCCATACACCAATACCTCACAGCTTCCACTGCCTTACCCAGTAGCAGATCTGGACGCGTTTTCCAGCACGTAAGGTTTAACTCTGGCCACAGTCCCAAAGCAGCACATTTAATATCCCTCTCAGAACATCATTAGCATTAACTATTTTTACTTCATATTCGTGTTATTCCTGTAAGCGGATCCCCCTCCAGGCCTCACTCCAGGCAATCCCCTGAGCATTCACTCAAGTGTACTCAGTGCACTCCAAACCACCACAAAGGGCTGATCCCCAATCCCCTGCACGCGATGCATGCTGAGCCTTTACTCCACCAGGAGACCTGAGATCATCCCTCATCCCAAGTCACCAGCAAGACCCAGAACCCAACGACACCAGCTTGCTGAGCCTCCTGAGCTGGAGAAGAACTCAATGGGAACCAATGCAGCAGGAAGGAGCTGAGCATCACTGCCATCACATGCACCCACTGAGGCCACGGGCTTGTCTTGGAGCAGGTGCCCTGTTCCAACACGCAGGGCTGCAGGAGGGCTGTGCCAGCCCTGCTCCACCCCTGCACGGCACTTGGAGGAGAGAAACCTCTGACTGTTTTTTTTTATTTATCATTATTATTAGGGCAACTTGCCAGCCTTTCCATATCACTTTAGAAGTGCAAAACAGCCTCATCTGGATCTCAGGTTCACACCTAGTATTTGAATGATGTTTTGGGATCAAGCCCGGTTCTTAATTTGGAAAGATGTTACCTGGTAGCTCTGGAGTAAGGATCAGTGCTCATACATCATTTCTTTCCACAGGGTTTTCCCATGTGTTTTGCATTAGGAGCTATCCTGGGCCCTATATCGCTGATAGCAGAAAAGCCTTCTCCCAGGAAGAGCTTCTCACTCAGATAAAGGCATTTCTCCTCATCTGCTGTGAGCATTGGTGCTGCAACACTCCCTTTTAGCTCTGGGCTGTAGCTCTGTATTGGGCCAACAAAAATAAAAAGTCCTAAAATGAAAACCTCCAGATGATCCTGGCAGAAACAGCACGTCCATCACAAATGGAAATTACATTTGATATTCCACAATAGCAGGAAACTCACCTGGTTTTATTTAGTCTCCTCACAGCTATGTGCTATTGGCACTCCTCCAGTGTATCTCTTCCAAGAGAGACTTTTTTCATATACTATCTGCTAGTGGCTCTCGTTTCTTATCTAAAGCGCTCTGACTGTTTGGTTTGCACTGAGAACCTTCGCTGAATTTTCTGTTTGTCTGCTGTAAAACATGTAAGGGAACTCCACAACTCCTGCATTTACAGTTCTGTTCCCACAACAAGGTGCTTAAAATAAAGGAATTGGCTCAGGGTAATTGCTTGATATGAGAAAGATTATACAGGCAATGAACATCTGTATTGCAGCTACGGTTGATGGCTCTGAGTGCTGTATCATGTGCCAGGAGATGTCTGCCAAAAAAAATACTCAAAAAAAATCTTTTTTTCCAGCCCAGCATATGCTTATATAAGACTTATCCAGTATGCAAAGAAGCTCATTAAAAAAAAAAAAAAAGAGAAAGAGAGAGAAAGAAAAGGAAAAAAAACAGGAGTGTTGAAATAACAGGAAATTATGCAACTGATACCTGAACCTGAGCACTGCAGATCCTATCCGGAAGCTTCAATCTCTCACAAAGCCCTGGTAAAATAAAACAAGTTATCCTTCTTTTTTGAAACTGAACTTGTTGGTGCAGAGTTGGACGGAGGCTTTGCACCAACATGGTCACTGCAGGCAGGGCAGCTGCTGCTTTTAGCTAAAGCTGCATGGATAGGATGGGAATGGAGAGACAAGTCTGGAACAAATCAGCTGTGAGTTTTGGCCAGAAATTTCAGCTGGCCCAATGAAGACTTGTTTCCAAGATAAGTGCACATAATGTGTCCCACCTTGTTATTTCCACTGTTGTTTCCATGATGGACTGGAGAGGTGCATCGCTCCAGCTCTTCTCCTGGAAGTTCTGCAGCCTCCACTCCTGCACTGGACTTAACCCAGGACTCCCAGAAATTCACTTGGGAACCCAAGGCAAAGCCACAGAGGCCGCAGTGAAGAACAGATGAGGGTTACGTGAGCTGCAGCTCACTCTCAGCATACGATAGGGGAGTGCGGTCAGGGCTTGCCCCAACACAGCACCAGGAGCTCAGCCTCGCAGCTTCAGACTTGTCATGGGAGATCCCCATCACAAACAGCAAAAAATAAAAAAGGAATAAAAAAATAAAAAGTTCTCAGGCTCAGATAAGCTTATCTGCCCTTCTCTCCTTGTTGCAGTAGCAAGCCCTGGGAGCTCATCCACCCCTGGCTATCCACCCTTGCAAATGGGTTATTCTGCTGTAAGGATCCAGACACCAAGTGGCAGCTGCAGCAGCAGGGAGAAGGCCCAGAACCATTCATCTTGTCAATTAGTCACATAACAGGGGAAGGGACAGCAGAGGCAGGACCAGAAGGGACGAGCGAAACGCTCATCTGTGTCCTCTGAAAGATGACATCTGCTTTGATGGAAGAGTTCCCTAGAGGCACGGTGTGAAGACAACTCACGGCTTTGGCCTTCAAAGCCCAATGGAGCTGATGGGACCTTTCCCACTGGATTCAACAAGTTAGAAGTTCATAATTTTCCTACTTTAGCCTTAGTAAGCAACATGCGTAGGGTTATGCAGGAACCTGCCCTCACCCCAGTTCCTGCCCTCCCACACCACCCACCCAATTGCTGGTACAAAACCACAACCCACTTTCCTCTTTGCAGCACAGTTCCCTCCCCATCAGCCTTACTGATGGGCACATTCCCAGAGCCTGGAGGGAAACTACCCCCATCCTGGGCTGCAGAGCCCCCAGATTGACTGAAAATTAAAAAAAAAATAATGGATTAACCATCCCCACAACTGCCTTCCCAGGCCCAAACCCATAGAGCATCATAGACAGCCCCACTGCGGGATCTGGCAATGCCCTCTGGCCCGGTGGGACCTGAGCCCTGGGATCATGAAGGAGCCCTTTGTACCTCTGAAATGCCGTCAGCTTGTGAAACAAAGCCCCAACAGTCCCATGCTCCTCAATGCCCAAGAAAATGAGTGAGCAGAGAGGCTGGGAGAGTTCCCGAGCACGTCTCAGTGGGCAGAAGCAGGACTATCTAATCAGATGTGGATGGAGAACAAATAAAAAACAGCTGTTTTTCACCAACTCTTCTCCCAACTGGAAAAAAACGCATACATACACAAGAACAAGGGAAGAGGCACTGATGAGCTGTTATCTGAATTTATTGCCAGCATCTGACCCACAGTGGGGTCTTTTTTTTTTTTTTCTTCCTTTAATTTACAACCCAGTTTCTCATCATGTCATGACATCACCCAGGGTGATGGATTTCATAAACAGGCACACACATTGCAAGGAAAACAGAATAGCTCCCAAGGTCACGCCAGGCTCCGTGCAGCAGCACCCCAGCATGGGTCTCCAGGCTCCCTCTTCTCCAAGAACTCATTCAGCATGGACAGAGCCACCCACATCCCAAGCTTCCCTGGGCTGAAGGCAGCTTGGAGGGGATTTTTGCACCACACCAGCCTACAGGCCACATTTCACACTTGTGTCCTCTTGCCCCACCCTAACTGCACTTTCCCTCCAAGGAAGCCAGACAGCTCTACACTCAGAGATGATTTATGCAGTTTTCTTTTGGCAGTAAGATATGTCCAATCCTTCAGAGACTGGGTGGAACCACAACTGCCTTCTCCATTCAAGTCCGGGCTGGAGAAGCCCATGGTCATTGTTTGCGTGACCAATGCGCTCACACATACAGCGTCAGCCCGAGGCCAGCAGCACCCACGCGGGGCTCAGGAAGGAGCTGCTGGCTTCCCACACCTAGTGCAAGCAAAATGCTCCAGAATGTTCTGATATTTGTTTGTATCAAAAATGTTTTGCATACTGCAGCAGCAGTCTGGGCAGATTTCTAGTCGATCCAGAATGAACCATTCAGACCATACCTCTAACAGCTTCACCAATTGTCCTAGCCTTATTACTTGTGAAAATCAATTAAAATTCACAGGAATGGGAGGCAGTGAGAAAATTAACTTCCCAGGTGTCCGAACACAGTAATAGAAATACAGAAAACTGGCCATACTATTTTGGAAAAAGCATTTGACAAATGAAAAAACATACTTTCTATTTTTACAAAGATATGCTCAGCACAGATGGTGGAATGAAAGGAACAAGAATGTCAGTCCCCAGATGTATATGGGTCATTAGGAAACCCAAACAAGCAAACCACTATCGCAGTTATTCTCAACACTCACATTGCCTTCCTCATCTTCACAAGGCATCATTACACTACTGTAGAGAGGAATAAATGAAGGTTTAAGAGCTGGCCCACTGTCACAGAAGATGGCAGGGCAGGCAGAGATGACATCCTGGGTCCCCTGGATACTCCTCCTGCTTCTCAGGAACCAGAAGAAAAGACCTAGGACATGGGTACAACCTCATTTCAAGATAACACGAGTCTTTGTAGAGGTCAAAAAGTACTTCTATGTCAAGCTTTAAAAGAAACTGAGTGTTCAATAATGAAAGTAAACATGACTTTAAATCTAAGCCTGTCAAGACCCAAGTCTCACATCTCAAGACTGATGGTTTTATCTGCTCTGAAAATATAGCACTGCTGTTTCATACCTCCTCCATCATGTAAGAGTCCTTAATGAAAACAGCCAGAGAGCTAGCCAAGCCACTGGGATTTAGGCTATTTTCTGAGAGGTCTTCCTTGGGGCTTTTAGCTTCTACTTCATTTTCTCATGCTTAGGACAGCAGTCATCTTAACAGACACTGTAAATGACCTCATCATTAAAACATACTGCCATCACAACTGGCCCTTCCCCAATCTGTTAGCATTGGGTGTAAGTTCAAGTTGAACACCCGACCTCTTGGCTCCATGCTGAGATGCTTAGCAAGCCATTGCAGTTAAGGATACTATGTAATGAGCCAAATCATCCTTCCTGCATCACCAGCACTGCTGATGGAGCTGGGCTAGAGGTTATTCTGCTTCAGTGACTTTAGTAGCCTGTTGGAAATGCTCTTAGATGTGATCCTTATATAAATACATGTGAGATAGGTGGAAGAATATTGTGACTGAAGAGTTCTGTCCTCACAGGTCACAATACAGAAGGTAGAAAAACTGTTCATGGATCTGCATACCAGCTGCAGAATTTCCCACCCAGTAGATGATGTACAACTCACATCCAGACAGAGAACTAACATAGAAAACAAGCTAGGGAAGGAAAGCTTCCACAGCTCTTCTTGTGATAGAGCAAGAGGGCCCAGCCTCTTCACCCAATCCATTTGGGAAATAGGATGACTTCATGGACATTGCTTGTCCTGGAGTTGGTCTCAAGCTTGAGCAGATGACCCCAGAAGACTTGTCAGAGACACAAGCTCCGACATTGTGTTGTTCCCTTCTCTATGCATCCAACCTAAGCCCACCTACCCAACCGCTTGGCCCCATTCTCCCAGTAGGCACTGGGCTCTCCACAGTGGCCATAGCCCAGGAGCTCTGGGATAATCTCCTGGTGGAGAAGGAGCAGCCTCCTCCAGTCTGGTTGCTGGTTGGGATCATTCTCTCTGTGACTGATGATCAAGAAGCTATTATGTACTGAGCAGGAGCGATTTGTTCTGTAATGCTTGTGGCATTGCTTCAGTGCTTGGCAATTCTGTCTTGTTATCGCTGGTGGAGAATTTTACAGGCCACTGACAGACCTTCAAACACAGCCATTGCTTGTGTGGAAAATCCAATTTGCTTTGGAAGTCTCCTGACACAAGGCCTTGTCTTCATGGTCCCTTGGCAAACCATTTTCAGCACATGCACTGGTTCACGACCCTATGATTTAACAGACATCATGAAATTTTAGCAGCAGAATCAATCACTTTGAAAGAACCCCTAACAAGTTTGTGACCTAAAAGCGAGACCTAATATGTTGGCATCTCCACACAAAGGGCTCCTTTACTCTTAAAGTTTGGCTTATCTCCATGCCACTCCCAGGTCAAGTTCAGTAGTAGGGCCCCAGTGTCAATGCACTATTGAGTTGTTCCAGGAAAAACAAATAGGATCAATGCAAAAATGTAAATGTGCATTTCTCTGCAGCATCCCTTGCTGCCAAACAGATAACAAGTTTATGTAGGCACAGAAAAAAGTTCCTATTTGAATAATTGTTTGCTTACAAATTAACCCACAGAACTGTGCCACATGCCGTAAAACAATCTTACATTACATAGGCTTAAACGGTAGGATGGTATAATAAATGCTATGTTGAGTCACCGAATTCCTTGCATTCTTTGACTTCCCATTCTGTCTCAAATGTCAGATATCTCACTGGGGTAACACAAGCAGCAGTGAGGGCTGAGAGTTTGTGTGGGTTTTAATTGTAAAAGCAACATTCTCACAGAGAACGACAAGGTTCACAACCCTGCTCCGCAGCCTGGACAGGCTAGGGGACTTCAAAACTTCTTGTGTCCCCACTGGCCAGTTTGGGGTTAGGGCTCCATACGTCTGGCTGAGAGTCTCAGAACTCTGCAGCACTCATAACCCCAGGAGCCAAGCAGTGCTTATGCAGTTTACTGCCTTTGGATTATGCATGAGTGGGTCTAGGCATGCCAGGCAATGTGGGTCTTCTGCATCTGGGCTGCAAACCACCAACTCATTGCACCAGCCTCACATCTACTCTCCATTCCTGCTGTCCAATGATAAGGCAGAGTGAGCCTTCACCATTCAGAGGTTATTCAGTGACATCTGGGCTTTTAGGTCTTGTGGATTCTTGTCTTTCATACTCCGGTGCTGGAATCCAGACACTTTGCCATTGCAACACCGTGGTTATGTGAAGCTGCTTTAGCTCTGCATCAGAGGGCCTGATCTGGTTCACTTCATGCTTCCAGATAGCATTGCTTGAGGCCTAAAAAACCTGTCACACTGTGCACATGCAGCCACAGGCAAGCACTGGTTCTTTGTGAGCATGTGAGCACACATTTATGTGCATGTCTGGATTAAGAGGGAAACTACCTAGAGGCAGCTGAGGAGCTGGATTTCCCCTCCCTGGCTCTGGAGTATGGGACCGGACGGTGTCTGACACCACATCAACGCAAGAGGCGAAGTAGAACCCAAGGTCTCAATAGAAGGTGTGCAGATTTGATGCTTGCAAACAATGCAAAAAGTCCTGGAGGAGCTGTGCAGCCCTGCACCCTCCAGCATCCATCCATCCATCCCTACCACTAGCAAAGGATGGCTGCACCTGCAAGCATTTCCATCCCACTGATGTGTCACCATGCCTGCAGCAATGCTGGGGGCAAGAAATGAGCTGGGTGCTCCCAATAGGGATCCCCAGTGCCCCAAGTTCAGCAGCTGAGCACTAACTGGAGTGAAGAGGGCAGGGACAGCACTCTGTGGCCATGGGATGTTGTGGGGGTCACACAGATTCAGGATCTCTCTCCTCCCTCATCTCCCTGTGTGCAGAGAAGAGGTCTGTGCTGCCACAGCATCCCCCCGGTGTCCCATATCAATGTAAGTGAGCCTGGAAAAACCACAAGCAAAGCTATGGATTTAGCATCCAAGAGTTCTTCCCAACTGTGACCAACAGAAAACATCTGCAGGGGAAAGAAACTGCTAATTTACTATCTGAATTGTCAGTAAACCCCAGAACAGAAGGAACCAAATGCAGCAATTACCCAAGCCTCCTATAGCCCCCACAGTAACCAAACAGAGCTAATTTGCACCAACTCATAGCAGCCTTTTTGCGCTTACTCCAGGCATGGAACAGAAGGATCACAAAGGAAAGCCACTCCCACCATCTCCTTTTTTTTTTCTTTTAATATGGGAGCTGAGGCTAATGAACTCCTTGCAGGAAAAAACCCAGCCAGAAGGACAGGAGCTTTAAAACCTTAATCCTTTCAAGCAAATGCAGAATACGTGTGTTTCAGCTGGAGAATGAATCAGAGATGACTCCCAGACATCCCTCATTTCATAATGAAGGTCAATGCAACTTTCTCTTCTTACCCTCCCTCCTATACCTGCTGCCATCCATCTCTAGTTTTTGAAGTTGACCCAAGGCTGGCCAGGGCTTCATTAACTCAAACCTATGCAGCCTGCTCCCATCATCAACACTGAGCCACGGGGTCAGCTGGAAACCAGAGAAAATCTGTTCAGTCATTTCTGAAAGCCAAGTAAACCATGATGGTATCAGTTTCTCACAGGGTTTCACTGCCAGAGCACCTGGTTCTGCTGCCCCAGTGAAGTGATCAGAGATCCTTTAGTGAGCTGTAAGGCAGCGCTCCCACTTCATTACCCAAAACAAAGGGTTTCTTTTTAGAAAAGCTAACAAATTTATAGTACGCTGGAAAGGCCTGATGGAGATATGTCCCAGCACTGTGGTTCTGATGAGACCCAGCCACCCTGGGTGGTTGTTTGGGGCACCCAACAACAACAGCATGATGCTCCACTCTCTAAACCAACTAACTCTCAGTTTTTGCAGCTTCTGAGCTGAAGCAGAGCCAGCCACTGAGTTCAGCCTCCCCTTCATCATCCCTATACGCTGTGCTGAAAAGCCCTTCCCATCCTTCCAACACCAGGCTGGAAGCCTGGTCTCCTGCTCGCAGCTCCTGCACCTGCGCACCTGAGCAGGGCTCAGGACCCACAGCGCTCAGCATACAGCCCCACTCTCAATAGCTTTTTCACTACATAAACAGGATAAACAGAGGGGAAGGGAGGCTCGGGGAGAGGAAGCAACTTGTCCCCAAGTCACTGACAGCTAGAAACAGATTGCAGGTCTCTCCTCCAGACCCACTCTGCTTCTCTGCCTTAGAGTGCTGTCCTGAGCTGTCACCTCCTCCCACCCCCCCCCGCCCCGACCCCAGCACCAAAATCTGTAAGCAACAAGCCCAGGGTTGGTGGTCTGATGAGAAATGCAAGCAGGGAGGGAACCCCTCCCCAGGGCCCAGAGTAGGTGGCCTTCCTTAGTTCATGAGGAATTCAGGAGGGGGGAAGAAAATAAAAGGAAGAAAAAAAAATGTGTGTCCAAAGCTTTTTTCAGCAACTGCAATTGTTTCTGTTTCCTAATAAATCATGTAGGCCAGGGACAACCAATCTGCACAGCATTATTATTGTCTCAATACATTTGTTGAAAGAAAAATAACACTGTGGCTTTGCTGGAGCAGACAGGATCTGCTTTTCCAAAAGGTTTGTTGATATTAGCCCACAATCTTGTCGGGCTCCATGTATACTCTGGACTCAAAGAGCTTTGCTGCATTCCCATCTCTAAGATACGGAGAGTCACCAAACCCAAATATTACTCTCTGCAGCTGAGACCTCAAAAGGTCTTTCTTTATTTTCCTCCACTGTTTCCCATTAACTCTTCAGCAGCATTTGTATGCGTTAAACTTACAGAGCTGAACTCAGCTCTAGGCTGAACTATCTCACATCCATCTACACAACAGCAGTGGTTTGCAATGCACATGATTTACTCAGATGTTGCACGGGGATGTGAACAGGGCAGCTCTCTGGCTCAGGGGCCATCCAGGGGCAGCCCAGGCACCATTTAGTGGCTAAGCATCCACTTCAGTCTGTGTTGACCCATATAGTGGAACCTAGGTTTTTTTCCTCAGTTTTTTTTCCATTTCTCCTGATTTCCGTAAGTTTTCTATGTCACATTCAAAAGGGCCCAGCCAGGGCAGCTGCAGCTCCCATGGGGACAAGGAGAATGCTGCCCCATCACAAAGGATGCCCACAGTGCAACAAGGCAGACCCCCTGGGCTGACCTCACACAGTGCTGTAGGATTAAGTCACCTGATGAAGCAGGTGACATGAGCAAACATGAAATACCTGCATTATGCTCACCCTCATGTCCTCCAGCTCATCTTCCAGGAATGGCCAAGTCACCCCACAAACCAGGGGAAAGGAGGCAAAGGCAGTCCCAAAAGGCCATGGGTAAGCTGCATCCCCAGATACGCCTGTTTGGGCCCACAGACTGACCCCAACCTGCAGATGTGGAGAGAAGGAAACACCAAGGCAACAGGGGATGCTGCCCTGCTCGGTGTGGCCATCAGCTCTGCGAATCATGGCAGTCACCAACCACCTCCATAGTCAGTAAATAGAGATCAGCATCATGGCTGGTAAAATCTGTCCCCTGATATCTCCAAACATTGCCTATTCTGATAAGCCATGGCTTTGAGGGAAACAACAGTTTTATTTTGGATACAAAGCTAAGGCCACATTGTTTTTGGAAGTTCAGCAATGAGCACAGAGGGGTTTTTCCACCCAGCTTCACTTCTGCTGCCTCAGCAGCAGTTCCCCAAAACCAAGCTACGCATACAGGAGTTGCTTAACAGCATCGCCCGTGGGGCTGTGTCACAAGGGGAAGCACAGGGCACGTGGTGTCACAAGGGGATATGGTAGCCAGAGCCAAAACAGGGCTGTGAAGGTGGACAGAGGTGGTTGGCCTGGCCCATGGGCTGTGAAAACTGGGTTTGTTCACGTTTCGGACTAGGCCCCATTTGCCCTCCCTAAGCCCACAGCACAGGCCAGGCTAGGACAGGCCTCAGTGCGGCCTCAGCACCACAGCAGCATGCAGTGCCCATCTCAGGGCCTGGGTACCCGAGGTCCCTTCAGAGAAAGCTCCAGGCTCAGGACGCCAATCTTATTTTTCTTATTATTATTCTTTTCCCCTCTTCAGGCAAATAAACAGGCACAAACCAGTCTGACTCCAACTGGATTTGGCACAAAGGAACAAGAGAAACCGGTTAATATGAGGCAGCCCCCACCCTGCACGGCCCCAGCTGGCACAACACCCCCAGAGTGGTGGCAGTGGGGCTCCCAGGAAGGACCTGCTGACCTCACCACCCCTCTGGCTATAGGGGCACCCACATATCCCAGGCTCCAGGCCAGGAGATCACTCCCCTCCTTAAGCAGGGCTGGCAGCCCCAAGGGATCCCAGTGCTGTACCCAGCAATGGGGTGGCCAGCGCATGGGGGGCATTGGGCAACAGAACCCCCAGGGCACATGCTGTTGTGGGGCCTGGAGGTAACACCCAGTGTAATGAGATGAGGCCTCACCCAGAACCCACACACTGTTGTCACCCAGCAAAATGAGATGTGCAAATGGGTCCTAATTAGGTGCACGAGATGTCCTGCAGCTCAGTGTTTAAAACCACATGGCTGTGGGTTGCAAAGGGCAGAGCCAAAGCTCAGCATCCTAGGTGCAGGAAGCCCACTGGGTGTCCAGTTCTGAGCACGCCCCATTCCCAGCAGAACAATTCCATGGTGCTTTTTAATCGAGAAGCTGCTCAGCACTCACCCAGCCTCTGCCATAGAAGTTTTGCTCTGACACATGCATGAGTAATACCAAGAAAACCACTCCAGTAAGGCTCTGCCTTCACACCCTGACTCACCATCACCCCCCATGAGGGACACAGCAGCAAGAGCGGCTCTTCTGCAACATACATTTGCCCTAGAGATTAGCCCAGGCTCAACAGGAACACTGAAAAACACATGCTGAGGAGAAACCTTGAAGATTTCACTGAATTTTTTGGCTCTTGCCCCAGAATGTCTCAGCTGTGACTCTCCCAGCAATGACTTTCCGCTCACTCCTTTTGTAACACTGTGGCCTCTGGCCCCAAGAAATGCCCCCAGCCTTCAGTAGAGCCAACAGAAGGTGAACCAGCTGAGTCAGCTCCCAGCTGTGGGGAGGAAGCCCTGAGTCAGCCCTGCTGCAGCCGAAGCCAACACAGCACACCTCTCCCCATCAGCCTTTCCCCAGCACTGAGAGCACTGCATCACCCTACACAGTCAGAGAACTTCATGGCCACAAATGAGTAGGGACTCAGCCATCCATCCTAGGAGCTTGCCTGTCTGTCTTTTCAGAGCCTCCCTACAAACTGGGCCCCTTTGAGGCTTTACAAATCTTCACACATGCAAAGGCTGCTTGCCACAGCTTCCTTCCAGTTATTATATTTGGAAGTTCTGCATCTCCTCCCCTGCAGGGAGTGGGGAAAGGAATAAAATGCGATATGTATTTATTTAAACTAGGTGAAGTGACTATCAAAAATTACCCTTTGTTTTGTCTCCCCTGCTGCTCCCACTTAGATCTAGCTGGATGTCTCCATAATGGGATATCATGTCCCATCATATCCCTCATCATGGAGACATCTTGGTCCCAGAGGTCTCGAAGAAGGGCCTTCATGCAGGCACTGTTGCTCAGCCTCAGCGCAGCCACAGAGAGCTGCCAGCACCAAACCTAAACCACAGCACCAATCATGTCCTAGTGCCAGCAAGGGCTGGCAGCTCCTTGCCTGCCCAGGGCATCCATGCCACCCACACTCAGCTCCAGCACGTGGCAAGGCATTTGGGTCGTGCTAAGACAGGTAGATGTGACGCTCCAAAATGAAATTCATGGGGCTGTTGTGGTTTTGCTGCCACTAAGCATCTCTCTGTAGGTGGGCAAGGAGTAGGGGAGGAGGTTACTTGTAGGGTCTGGACCTTGCTGGCTCTTGGTGAAGCTCTGAAGCGAAGACTAATGGTGAAATAATTACTTCTATCTTAAGATGGAAAGGAGAAATTTGATTTTTCCTCTTTCACTCCAGCAGCTCCACCCCTCCAGACCTGAACCTTACCGATGTCAAGATATTTTTGCACATTGTTTTGGCTCCATATTGCTTCCAGCCCCCATCAGAGACTTGCAGGTCTCCCTCCTGATGTTTTCCTGTTTTACTTCACAACCAGCTTGGCTTTCAATCTGACATATCCTGGAACAGCTGCTCCCAACATCGCTACCCTCATTTACCATCCAACCAGCATCTCTGACAAGCATCACTAAGAGACTTTCCAGTTCCAGAAATGTCTTCTAATTAAGCTTATGACAATCAAAAGGAGAACTCCTATCTCCCCTGGAGCTATTGCACCATGTCAGCTGCTCAGAGCTCATACAAGTCCTGTTGCACTTCAAAGGCAAGATGCACAGAAGCACCTGCTGCAGTGCATGTCCTTAGGAACACACCCTCCTTGCTGGCACAGGGAATCACAAAGTCATAGAATTATTAGTGTTGGAAAAGGCCTCTGGGATCATCCAGTCCAACCATCCACTTACCTCCAATATTGCCCACTGACCATGTCCCTTAGTGCCACATCTCCACTGCTCTGGAACACCTTCAGGGACAGTGATCCCACCACCTTCCTGGGCAGCCTGTGCCAGTGCACTACCACTCTTTTGGAGAATAAGTTTCTCCTAATATCCAGCCTGAAAGGGAGCACTCCTGGATGCTGGGAGAGGGCTCAGTAGTAGAGAAGAGCTTGCTGAAGTGCTGCTTGCAAATTTCTCTGATCTTCTCAGCCAGATGACCTGAGCATGGGATGAGGCCATCAGCTGGCCCTGCTGCAGGAAGGTCAGTGCCCCACAGCTGGCCAGGGCTCACGTGCAAGAGGCAAAGCCTATCAGTATAACTTGGAAAATGGCCTCTTCCTCTTGAAGGGAAGCAAACAGGTGCTTTAGTTAAGATCCCCAAGTCTTGCCATAGGCAAACCACGCACAGGGACCTCCTTGCCTACTGGGCACTGAGGTCATGCTGCTTTGAGAGGAGATGATCCAGTCCTTCCACAGGATGAAAGGACAAACTCTCCCCCAGGCACATGGGGTCTGATAGACCTCAAACAGACCAGTGTAGACACCCACACAAGTTTCTCAACCTACTTATTTGCCACTGCAGTAGGCTTGGAATAGCTCTTATCTTGGAGGTGACAGTGTTCACCAGTGGGCTCATTACTGATACTTTACAGAGAAATTGAGAAGTAGAGGGTTACCATGGAAAGTGTTTTCACTAACAACCCAAACCACACACTCACCATAGTTAGATGCAAAAACACAGCAGATGCCTTGTGCCTATTTAAGGGTAGTATTGCCCAATCGAAGGGGACTCTAACAAAGGCAATTCAAGTTCATGAGTTCTGCTTTCTTAGGAGCAGATAAATCAACTTGTTGCTTTAAGAGGAATTCAATTATGTTAGGTATCAAGAGGAAGCCCTTCATCTTTAGGGAGCTGCTGCAGCAGCAAAACAAGCAATGCTGTGCATCTCCTGGGTCACCTTCAGCCATTTCATTAGATAGCAGCAAGCACATCCTCACCCAATGCTACATCAGTATGCCATTTGCTGCCCATTACAGAGCAGGTTCAGCACATGTGAGCAGAGGTGGTAATTTTTAATCCCATCTCTGCCACACACCACTCCACTGCCTTATAGGTCAAGCAGTAATCACGCTTCAAAGTGAGAGCTTGGGAAGCAGATTTAAGGGCAGTGGGAGGAATCCCAACATTAGCCTCGCAGTGCACAAAGCACACACACCCAGCTATTGGGACATGGCACCCACAGCAGGGAGGGACACCTGCAGTTCCCAATGCTTTGCTGGGGATGATGCACATCAGCTGCGATGCTGTAGCAACGAGGGCCTGGGCCAGGGACAAGGGCGGAGGGGGAGAAAATGCAGCAGAGCAAGACTTTAATGCTGCTTTGATTAAAGAACAGGGCTCTGGGCTGGGCGATTGCTCATCCAGCCACACCTCCAGCACTCTGTAATTGTATTTGTGCAAGTGTCAGCAGTGTGACAGGCACACAGCGAGCTGAGCACTCTGACGCTCCATCCCAGCAGTGTGTTGTGGAGCTGGGGCACAGCATAGGAAAGGAGCACAATATTTCCTCTCCTGCCAAGGATTTCCAATGAGCTCACAGGACATGGGCAGCTCCCTGGGGGAACGTAGCAGAGAGCAAGCCCAGTGCCTCTGGAAGTGCAGACAGCATGGCCCAATTTCTCCTTGCAGCCAAACAAGCCACCAGAGCAAAGGAAAGCTCCAGTCCAGCACTTGGCTCCAAGCTTTGTTCAAAGGGTATTTTCAAAAGAGCCTACAATTTAAACTGCCATTAAAAAAAAAATCAAACTGCAGCCAAAGCTGGAGCTCCAGGGGCAAAGCCTTGCTGCCTGTTTGTGTTTTGCTTGCACTATCCTCTCACAAATACTGGCTGAACATTTAATTTCGCCTCTTCCCCTCACTCCCACAGCCTCACATAGGAAGAGAAGAGTGGGCAGCCTGGAGACAATTCCAGGAACATGTTGTTCTCCCCTTCTCATCCTGCCAGCAGCCACTGCATGCTGGAAAAAAATGCTGAAACCCAACAGGAGAGGTTAGGTACAAGGCTTCTGAAATGCCCCCTAAGACGTACTCAGCAGTCAACTCGGTGCTAAATCACAGAATCATTTCCACCAGTCCTAAAACAGGCTGGCTTAAATCCCTGGAGTGGGAGAGCCCAAGCGCAGAAGAATCCCACCCAGTGAAAGCAACCTCACAGGAGAGGGGCTGGGGCAGGCCAAACCAAGGCAAGGTCATTTCTCTCTCCTTCAGCCCTCTTCAAACTGAAAACAGGATGAGAGAACCCTGAACTGGGCTGAGTGCTGGTATTTGCTGGTGAAAGGCTTGGAGGCCTTTGCAGCAGCAGCCGTGGTTTCCTGGAGTCTTCTAGAATCTTCTCAGCATAGCCAAGAGAAACTCTCGTTCTTCTGCAAGCCCACAGATGAGTCTTACTGGGAGAAGACCCAGACATGGTTTGAGAGGAATTTCTATCCCGCTTCAGGCCTGTATTTTGGCCAGCCTTGTTTTTCAACTGCCTGGTAAGTCTCATAGGACATCCCTGTCCCACCCATCTGAGCTCTTCCTGCAGCTACACTTCGTAAGTCCATCCTCAATTCACACAGGCCTCCTCCTCAAGCCTCAGAAACAGTGACTACATGGAGGAGACTGGAGGTCTAAGGCTTTTTGACTCACTAAGAGGAAATTTTTTCATATAGAGAAGCTGATGGCCTACAAATTGAAGCAGTAGAAAGTGCTGAAGCAGAAACACAGGCAAGAGGTAAAAAATTCTTTCTTAAAGGGCTGTATCGCAGGTTATGGGGAATGATGGGACTGAATGGGGAGGGGACAGCCATTGTCGCTCCCCTGGACACTGCCTATACAAGTGGTGTTCAAGAGACGTGTAGATGTAGTACTTAGGGAGATGGTTAATGGGCAATACTGGTGGTAGGTGGATGGTTGGACTGGATGCTCTTAGTGGTCTTTTCCAACCTTAACGGTTCTGTGATTCTAAGTGACATGGTGAGAGCATTTTTCATGAGGTGTTCTGGCCCTAGCGATCACAGGCATTCACGAGCATCCACACTGAACTGCTAGCACAACCAAAAGCTTCAAGCAAGTACCAAGGGCCAGCCTGTTCCTTAGAGGTGTTCCCAAAATAACCCCACAGGCATCAGAGAGCACACTTAGAGCCTTGCCTGGCCACGTGTCTAAAAATCTCCAAAAATAGCTCCTGCTTCCCCTTTGAAAAACACTGCGGTTCCTGATGCCTCACAGGAACTCTGCTTCTGCTCAGAGAACCCACAAAATTAGTGAGCAGCCCAGAAACCAATCCACGAGCACATCTGGAGTCACCACGATCAACCTTACAGAGAAGGCAAAATAAAGATTTTAAACAGCACGTGTCGAATCCAGGGACCTTTATTTCTCTGGAATGGAAAGAATTTGCCAGCCTGGCCGAAAAATTGCAGGCGGCGATTGTACATTCTTTCAAATAAAAAAAGAACACACACACGAGTTTGGCTCCATAAATTTCTGTCATAAGAAACAACTTTGAATTGTACACCAAGCTTTTTACAAAGCATCCACGTTAAGATGGTTTACTGTGCTCTATCACATTCTCGGCCATTTATACAGATTACACCATACCAAATGCTACATCAGCTTAAGACATTTTTAAAAATTAGTATTAAAAAGATACAAAGGCATGTTGGCTTTCATTTGGGTTTTTATTAAGACATGGAAGTTTTCTTGGTTTGTTTTCCTATGGAAGTCACTAAAAAAATATAATAACTTAATTCATAAGGACAAGATTGGTTAAAAATCCAGCCTTACTTGCTTGGCAGCCTTCTGAGCTCGTACCTCTGTTGCTTCCATGAGTCTAACAGCACCACAGGCTGCAGATGTGTCCTGCAGGGTCTCAGCCTGCACTCCAGACCTGGCCACGCTCTCAGTTATCGTTCAGAGTACTCACCGCGGCCAGGAAATGTTCCCAGCCAAACGCTAACAGCGACCTTCAGCCAAACAGGGGGTTTCAATCTGGGCCAATTTCACATGGATTTAGCCCTTTGTCTTTTGCTTCTTTGTACATCCTTTGGAAGTCTTTAAATCGAGGGGCACAGCCTAACCTGGCTTCCCCAAAGTGCATGCGTCCCGTGAAGAGGAAGTCTCCGTCTCCTGGTCTCACCCCACACTCCAGCAGGGTCTTTATTTGTCCTCGCCAGTTCCCACTCTCCCCCGTGAGTTGAAAGACTTTGCTCTTCTGCCTGTACAGTTTGTTGACGCCAACGTGAATTATGGATTCTTGCTCTTCTGCCTCGTTCGTTACGTCTCGAATGGAGCCTCTGATCACTGGGAACACAAAAAAGATGTGAGGAAGGTTTTCCCCAAACCCCCGTTGGAAGGATGGGGTCCAAACTCACCCCTGGTAACCAGGCAGCTCAAAGGGAAGTGGTCTTACTACAGCAGCCCTGGTTTTGGTCCCTTGCTATTTTTATAGCTGTGTTTGTATTAGTAACCTCCAGCACGCTTTTGTGTTTGTTACAGGTTATATTTGCAACCTGCCCAGGAAGGGCACCCACACATTAAATTTAAGCACAAAAATAATTGCATCAGAAAAATAGCATCAAATGCATCAAAGATTTATAACAACAAGTTCCGTGCTTAGAGCTCTCTGACAACGTACTTTCTGTTCTGCAGCCTTTACAATACCAGCTAGTACTGATACCAGCTAGTATTGATTTCCTCTTTTAAAAGGGAAGCAGAGAATTATTGAAACTTTTGGTCTTTTGTCAGCAGCCCATTTTAGGGCAGTGAGTAGATGTACCCAAGAAGTTTTTGAACTCCCACTTCCACCATGGTTGCTGGGTCATCCTTCTCCCACCCTGGGGAAGTAGGTGAGCATTTTGAGGTCGTTCTTGAGTGCACATCACCCCTTTGGACAGCATTCATTGCTAGTGGGGTTTGCCAGGTGTGAGTGGGTGTCTGTCACTTTTTATGGAGGTTTGGTGACGGACGCCACAGTCAAGAGGGACAACAAAGAGGAGGGAAGCAACAACTCACCAAAATCACTAGTGCAGACGGCCAAGAGGACCTCCGTGTCACTGCATGGTCGGCATGGAGCTGGAGAGAAAGGAGCAGAGTTAGCACAGGACCAGAGGATAGGAAATAAATAGCTGGTTTTAAATGAACCAAAATCTGGTGGGGGGGAGCAAGTGGTCCAAAGATCTGACAGGCATTATAACGCTACAAGAAAGGCAGGCCAACCCTAGCCCTCAAGAGATTTTTGTAATTAAGTAGGAATATGGATCTCTTTAACACTCCTGCTGGGATGTATTATCTAGCAAACACCCCACACACTCACTGCTCTTATGCAAAACGTGTTTTGATACTGGGTGCATTTGCAGAGAGATCTGCTGCAAATTCAAAGCTCTTGAAAACGCTTTGAAGATCATGTGCCTTTTAAAGGCTGATGGCAAAACTTCTTTCTTACAATTTCTATCAAGTGTTGTTGGGCTATTTCACAAGCCATTCAGCCTATCACCACATCAAAGTTCCAGGAGGTTACAGAGTGGGGGAGGCAAAGAGGGGAGAGAAAAACCAGCGCATGTGTTTGAGGGCGTCGAGGCAAAGCGGAAACTTGAGCCTGTATCTGGTAGAGCTCAAGCAGTACAAAGACCATTTCCTGTACTGCTGGAAACATTTGGATATCTGCACTAATCTAATCAATGCAAGAATGTGGCTCCTCTTTGTACTCAGCCAGCTATTTCTGAGGAGAAGGTGCTGTAGTTGCAGTACAGATGTTTCCATAATGCCCCATTGAGTTCAGGAATTTGCTTACTATCAGGGCCTGCCCTGCCTAGGGATGCTAATTAAGTCTGTCCACTGGAAGCTCAGGGATCCCAGCCCACATCTTTCACTCGAAGTCGTCCTAAACGACATCAGCCAGAAAAATGAACACCCACTGAACAGCCTGTGAACACCCTGTTCTGCCCTGATCCACGCAGGTGGGAGGCTCCAGGAAAGCAGGGCTCACGCTGCAGACGAGGCAAAGCATTGGAGCTGCATCACACCAAACACGAAGCTGAAGCTTTGCCCCTACTACATACCTCCCCCCAAAAATGTGATTTTGAACCTCAACAGCTGAAAGCACTTAGTTGCCGGATCCTCGAATTGTCACACCCTTCCCCTCACTGCTGCCAGCTTTCTGGAGGAGTTTATCCACTGCACTAGGAGGTACCTCGAAACTCTCCTGCACTGCACTGCACTCAGCCATCAGCCTTCCTCGCAGGCAGCACAAGGCGGTCTCTGGCATAAGACAGGGCAAAGCTCTGATTCTTTCCAAGGTCCCAGAAAAGCGGTGATCCAGAAAGAAGGATTATTGAACCAAACCCACCAGATTTACTCCAGTCAGATGATTAATACACAGTGTAACATGCTGTTTAATAGGATTAAAGAGAATGGAAAACGCGCATTTCTGTGCAGAGATATTTGTAGGAATTATTCAGAAAGGTTAAAAAGCTCTAAAAGAAGAGGCTAGGAATAGGCAAAATAGTTTTATTAAAGCATCTGGATCATCTGAGTATTTCTGTTGAGTAGAACCTGAAAGCCTTCGGGCCCTGTAGAAACAATCCAGCCCTCGCCGTCCTTCTTTCCCCCACATACCATTCCATCTCTTTTTCGAAAAACTTTGGAAACAGTTTTACTATCAGGAGAAATACAGAGCGAGCCAAAGCCTGGACACAATTGGATTACTACAATAATGTCGCTCTAAAGCTATGTTAATTTTCAGACTCAAGAGTTTTCGATTGTGGCTAAACCAAACAGCCAAGTTTCATCTGACAGAGAAAATCCTAAGTCACATCACATCCCACCATGGAGCCATTTCATTCACAGCACCCACAAAACCCACCCTACCCCATTCCCCAGGCTCCCTCGGCCCGCATCAGGTCCTGGGTTACAGCCCCCAAACAGAGGTGACCTGCAAATCCTACTGCGTTTTCACATGGACAGAAGTTCTAAAAACACAACTGATGGACATCCACAAAACCCACAGTTGGATTTTTGATGCCAGATTTCAGATATTTTGCTCTGCAAAGATCTAATAATGAAAAGGCATCCCAGACTTTTTTAAGTCTGAGTGAAAACAGTCTTGCTTTAGACCAGACATCTCTGTAGTTCATCCAACCCCATCAGAAAATTGAAAAAACAGAATGACTAAGCCATTTTTGTTCTCAAAATGAGTGCAACACAAGAAACTGCATTAAAGATGAAAAAGAAAATAAGTGGTTCCATCAATTTAAATAGACTGACACTATAATATGTCAAATGAGCAAGCGTACGTGTATACGTAGAACAAAATCATTTTAATTGTGGACTCTAGGCAAAATCCTGCATCCTTTTAAAATGCAGAAGGAAATTAAAAGTGCTCGGTATTGCTCACACTAGATCATTACTTACAGCTTACTTCAGATCCATGCTGACTCACAGCAGTTTGGTGGCATGCAAGCTCATTTAATAACCATTTACCACCACCCATCACTGCAATACCAGACAGATGAAGAACAGAAATCCTCTTCTGTGGAACAGCTCCCACATCTGCATTCACAGAGTATCAAATACATCCTGCAAGTGGCACAAACTAGCTGTGCAAGCACAGATGGAAAGTGAGTTGTGAAGGATTACTGCTGAGGTAAATGGACCATTAAAAAGCAAATAACATGCACTGGCTCCAACCAAAGCTTCATTCCTGTGCAGTCTCATAAATAAAATCTTCAGAAGGAGGCAGTGCCTATGCTTTCTTTTGAATTACAGACTTGAAAGAATCTGCGTGTTTATGCCACAGCTTCATTATTTGAGGTGCCCTTCAGCACTAACCTGGATTGGGTAGCAAGTGTTCTCTATCAGTAGGTCAGAACCACATGCACACTTCAAACTAAAAAAGGAAGCACCCTTACTTGTATCAAAACTGAAGGAAGAAAAAAAAAAGGAAAACCAGCAGTTCACACATACACAGCAGGTGAAGATGTTCATTTTCTGAGCAAAGGGCACAGTTGCCAAACAAGAGGCTGTGTTTGCTGAATGCCCAGCTCCCTGGGGATGGCTCGAGGTCTGCCCAGGTTCTCACGTCCCAAAGCACAGCTCCAAACTTGCAACAACAACACCAACGTCAGCTGCTCTAATTCCTTTAAACTCAATAAGCCAAAGAGCCTTGATTCATACAGCAGCAGAGGAAGGAGGAAAAAAAAAGAAAAAGAGAAAAGCAGTGTTTTATTGAAGCCCTCTAAAGCCCAGATGCCTATAACTCAACCACACTGCTTGTGGCATAAAGCCTGCATTGTGCACGTCGGCTGCCGACTCTCCTGGGAATGCCTTTGATGGATTTTGACAGTATCCTGACCTGAAGTAACCTGAGGCAGCCCTCTCCCTCCACCCCGCAGCCCAGTGCCTCCTAAGGCCTCTCTATTCACCTCCCCGCAGAGGGAGATGTAATTACATCATTCCTCACGAGCCAGCAGTCATGTCCCAGCTGCTTTGAGCGATTTGCCCTCTGAACCTGATGTTACCGAGGAGGACGCAGCGATGCTAACAATAGACTGCACTTGTTGGCCAACAGCTTTGTCGAGCACACTGCTGGCCTTCTCCATGGGGAGGCTGAAATGCTCCGAATGGGGCAGACGTGGCCCAAAGGAGGGCCTAGACCTCCAGGACGTCCCCAGTGAGGCCAGTGCCAAATGGCTGTGATGTCTGAAGACAGCCTCATCCCACCTCGGGGATGGATTTAAGGGCACCTTTAGTGCTGCAGGTTAGCTTGGGTCTCCTCACCACCTCGAGAGCTGTGGGTAGGTGGTGAGGGCCACCTGCAAGGGCACACATCTCTTTCGGTTTGGGGCATTTCCATGAAACTCTTCTATCTTTTGAAAGCAGGAGGTGAAGGTTATTCAAAGAGCCATCGTTGTGGTTTACGACAACAGCTCCCTGCAGGACCCATCCATGGTGACCCATGATGCAGACATAATAGAAACCACAACAACAGGTCTGATCTCCCCTTGAAACGTTTGTTTCAGCAGCCACACAAGGGCCAGATCAACCTCAGCTTACTCCAAAACCAGCTTCCAACCAATGATGAAGAGGAGTTCTCAGTCTGTCCTGCATTTCCTCAACACGCCATCAAGAAGAGCAGATGAACCTGTCTGCTAGTCCTCACACACCGTCCCAGAGCTTGATTTCCCCAACTCCACCAACCTCCCCCATCCATCCTACAGCTCCAGGTAGGCTCTGCTGAGCAACATCATCACTCTGACAGCCGATGCAGGAAGAGAGAGCCTTCAAGCAGAAGTGAAAATGTTGAACACAGAGTAATTGCAGAAAACCGCTTTACTGAGGAATACCCTTTGGTTTCATTAAGCTCGTACACGTGTGCAGTGTGGTGGAGGTGTGGATTACGGGGGAGGGAGGCACACTGCTGGCTCATCGGTGCTTCCAGTTCTCGTGCCGTACATCACCCACACACATTCGTATTTCTGAATAACTCTTTGAAGAACAATCAGATATTTCAAGTATCAAAAGTGCCTGAGGAGGCCCAAGCAGGGCTGGAGCATTTTGTTAGCCCTAGGTGTGAATCAATTGATTAAAACAAGCAGCCCTTCCTCTTGCTGAAGGCGTTTAAAGGGGTTTGGGGGTTTTGTTGCAGACCAGGCTGCTTTAACTCAAGCCAGCCAGCACTGCAGCACCTTGGCCTCCAGGACGAAAGCTGCCAGCCTGACACCAGCACTGGTTCAGGCTGAACAAAAAAAATACCCACCCACACCCTTCAAATTCTTGTTGGCAGCTCTGTAATTGCAACCATACTGGAAAGGGCATCATAGGATGAGTGTCCTTCCTGGAAACGCAGAGCACAGGCTTCCGGGAGCAGATGGTAAAAATAGAAATGCGGTTTCTCCAGTGATGCTGCATTTCTCAGTCATTTTTCTGAGCCCTCAGCAGAAATGAGTATGGCTCAACCAACTACTGCATACAGCTTGGGCGCAAGGGCTTAAGGGCAAACATCATATGAGCACGAAAAAAAAAAATATCTTGCCCTGATCCTAGTTCCACTAATGAAAAAGCTGAATAAATTCTTTTAATTCTTACCTCTCAAGTTTGCCTAGACTTCCTTTTTGAAAGGACAGCTTTCCTGTCGCAAAATTTGGCAACCACTGGTTCACCCAGCCCTGACTAATCATCTTTGTAGGAATACCCCCAGCTTTCCTACCTCCTCAGAAAGCTCTTCCTGAGAAAGCCAGAATAACTTTCATCCTCCAAACACTCACAACTCCCACAGTGAAACACCACGCCAAGCTACATCAACGCATCTGCATGTCAATGCCTCTTTTTAAATATAAAATGGAGATGTTAGCCAGGAGCTCAAGCCGACAGAGCTACATCCAGCACACCTGTGCTTAACATAATACCTGCAGCCACGCACATGGGGAAAACACGGCCGGATGACACCGAGCAGCTGGGCTGGAAGTCACCGACACGCAGTCACAACACACAGAGGAGCTCTCTCATCACTCTTTTGTTTTACAAGGCTTTCCTGTTCTTCGGATGGGATAGGATTGGATTACATGTCTTTCTGCAAGCACGGCACTTTTCCTAGTGTGTCAGTAGAAAAATGCCAAGCTGGGGAGCAAACCCAACATTTGGGCTTGAGCTGCTCCCAGCCCCTTGGCTTGATGGCCATCATATGGGGTCAGGAAGGACTGTTCTCCTTAAACCAAGAGAAGGTTAATGCTATGAATAATGTATGGAGCCAGTTCAGTGCTCTTCTGAAGGCAGAAAGAATCATCTCAGTATTTGCTGGAAAGTTAATCTGAGCCCCGTGCTGAGCAGAAAAACTCAAAGTGTCCCTTCCCCTATCATCACAATCCAGCCAATATTTGGAAAAGAACAAGATGGTGATTCAACAGCTGGTCCAAAGCAATGATGCTGCAGTGAAGATCCACCTCTAACTTCTGTACCTGAAGAAGAGATCTCGGTGACTTTGTATCTTCAGAAAAGAAAGCCTCCTCCAGCTCCTGCCTTAACTCATTTCCAACATTTTGTTCAACGTGCACATATGAACAAGTTTCCAGAAGTAACTTGGAAAATAGAAGCCACTGGCCAAGAACTATTTAAACCTGCAAATAAGTTTAATGAAATGCAGACTTTCACATGCTGTGGCACGGATTGTGCCAAGAGAATTGAGTTAATACCACATCCTTCCTGCACAGAATAAAAAAAGCACACTGTAAACCTCACCAGTAGAGATGTGATGACCTTCGCATTCTGAGAAACGTCAAGGCAAGAGCCCATAAACCAGAAATTTATCTTTTCACAGAAATGTCTTCCAAGAAGGTATTAAAGTCCTAAGTACCAAGGAAGACTATTTATGTAAACAGTTTGAGGGAGAGATTTGGTACTAGGCAAGCTGCATTTGCAACAGCTTTCAAAATGAAACTTGGCTCAGCATCTCCAGAGCATGTAAGGGTTCTCTGGGGCTGCACTGCAGAGTCAATGCCTTTCTGCTGTTCCAAGATGCAGCACCCATTCTGACAAATGAGCTGAAAGGTCAGCTAGAAACACAAACAGCCATTTGTAGAAAGGAAGGAAAAAAAGGAAAGAAACAAAAGAAATCGCACAGCAGTTTTCATTCAAGCATCACCAGACACTATTAAACTCTACCTCCAGGCACAAGTGGCTCCAACCCAGGAGAAATCCCAAGAAGTGTTGTATCTTGACGACACTTCTTGCTGTCCCAGCTCCTCTGGGCTGCTGACTGCGTGTCCCCAACACCTTCTCCCTTCCCCATTTCCCCTCCTGCCATATGCAACCATTGCTCAGCCTCCACTGATGCCTTCTTGTCTCTCCCCACTCGTTCCCAGTGTGGAGCTGGGCTTCCAGCTTGGTGCTGATGTAGAAAAACTCATGGCAGAGCCACACTGGTACAGCAGCAGTGAAGTGGTAGCAAGGTCAGTGCCTAGCTGAGCTCCTGCACTTACCCATTGCATCACCAGTCCTATAAAAACCCTCAGTTACAGTCAAGCCTGCAATGTATTACATCCAAGCAGCCCTACTGAGCAAACCACATTTTTGGTTTAATTCCCTCTGTTCAAATTGCACCAGCAAATAGAGCCCAGCAAGCAAGAAGCTTCTCAGCAATTACACTATCACATGTTCCTGTGCAAGCAGCCTTAGTAACCATCTGCCATTTCTTTGCTTTCTCTCTCTCCCCCTGCAATTAAATAGAAAAGCAGACAGCAAGTGACTACTGGGAACTCCTGTATGCCCACAAGACACCAATATAAATCCATTAAAGCATAAAATCAATTTGTTTGTCCCAGAGAGGGTGCCTCTTTCCTTCCTTGAACCTCCCCATGCTGCCCCACCAGGGACCAGGAGTGGGAAGCACTGGGCAGGCACAAGGATGGGGCTGAGGAGCTGGGGGCCAGAGGTCCCCCAGGAGCTGCAGGACCTCGGCTCCGGGTTCTGCTCCTGCCCCACAGCTGCAGCACCACATCCCCCCAGCAGCACGGGACTGGAGCAAATATTTCTCCTGACTTAAAAACAACAAAGATTTATGGCTTGGCTCATCATCCCCTCCTGAAATTCACTCCGAAAATATTTTTTTCTTCTAAAGAAAATGTCGTTCCAAAGCCTTGTGAAAGCACGCACTAACCAGATCGAGGAAAACAAAGTTATAAGGGAAGTTTTGATGTCTTGTTTGGTTTGCTCTGTGACAGACAGCTAACAAAACACTCCGCGCGGACGGCATGCAACGCTCGCAGGGCAGGAGATGAAAAGTTACATGGTGTTGGCTCCCACATCCCTGCCAGGGCACTGAGGCCACAGCCAGCACCCATGGGCTGAAGCCGTGCCAGCAGCACAGAGCTGCCCCCTCCCCATCCCCTCCTCTCTGGGCCATTAATGCCTCCTATGGAGAGCAGAATAGAATTAAGTAACGAGTGGCTGGTTAAAGTTAAACCCTGAGAGCGGGGTAATGACAGATCAAAGATTAAGTGATTCTTAAAAAAAAAATATATAGCACTTTTGCACTCACATCCACGCAGGCCCTTCTCCTGCCTGTTTCTAGAAATCAAATTCTTTTTGGTACGTGGGAGAGCTCTGAAGGAACACAGCGAGTTTTCATTTTAAACCCAGGTTTATTGGGTCAGCAGGTTCTTGTAGAGGGCTCAGTCTCACGCAGGGAGGTGATCAGTGTGATACCTCTGTTCTGTGAACCCCACAAAAAGTTACTCCAGGTTTTCCATTTGTAACAGGGAAAGCTTTAAGACCTATACATTCCTTTCTTTCCTCTTTTCTTCTCTTGTCATCCTCAGATCATTGACCTGTCCCACATAGGCAAGGAGTTTTTCTTTTCTTTTCTTTTTTTTTTTTTTGCCTTGCATTTCTCACTTCCACTTAGACCTTGACTCCATTGGTGTAAATCTCCTGACAGCTCCACTGGGGCAGAGCTCCATCCCACACACAGAAACGAACCTGGGGATGGGTTTAGGCACAGAAAAGCCCAGCCAGGCTCCCCATGCACATTTAACAAGTCACAGCTTTGGGCCCAGGGCAGCTTCCAGGTACCCACATAACATTACAGCGAATGCTTTCTGGCTTCTACAGCCAAAGAGATTTTCTGCCCTGCAAATCAAGCCCCCTGTGCAGGCAAATTTTAACCTGTTTCTTACTCCTCCAGGAAGGTGGAGGGGCAGGAGGAGGAATGCAGCCCCCCCATCTCCTCTATAACTACAGCCTCAGGAATTAGCAAACTAAACACTTTTGCCGAGCAAGCACAGAGCATTATTATAGACTGCCAAGCAACTCCGCTGGATTGCAGATCTGGTGGCGGGGACTATCTCCCGCAATACATAAAGGTCAGTGCAAAGCAGAGCCCCAGCTGCCCGCACAATACACCTGACTGCTTATTGGTTTTGACTGCCCACTGAGTTGGGAAATAAGCTAACGGCATTCGTGGCCAGTCTAGCAAAAATAAGCTATTTTCTTCCAGCCTGTCCCCTGCAGCTGTGTATTTATCATTGCAGCTTCATTGTCACCTCGTCTGCCCACTGCAGAACCAGCTCCTGTCCTGGCAACATCAAAAGGCAAGCGGGGCCACAGGAGACCGCTGTCAAACCCATTTGCTTGGGGGAAGGAGAGATTAAATTAGGGCATCCCTCCCGTTCTATTTTATTTTTGGTTGAAGTCTTCTCAGTTCAACAGTTTGGCCTTATTGAGGCTCGCTCAGATTCCTGAAAGCATCAGCCCTGCTCAGTGTAACAGGGGATAAATGGAGCATGTGTGCTGCCCGTGCATCAGAACTGCGCTTCAAAATCAATTCACACAGGAAGAAACCCCAAAAGCTTTGCTCTTAAGCTCTTAAGCATAGCCCAGGTACTAATAAGAGTTCTTAATTTCCAGTCAGTTTTCTCAGGCCAGTGAATTAATAGCTTACAGGAAATAGCTGAATACTGTTCTTCATTAGCTAACTGGATTTATCCAGTTTTGCTTTGTTTTTCAGATACCCATTTGAGCACAGTACCTCCAATCTATTAATATTCCCGGCCAGGTACCCAGCATTAATAAAGAAAACATATCAAACAGTTACTAGAGCCTGCACTAAGTGGGGAGATGCCGTCAAGATAAAGGGCCATTTTTGTTAAAGTTTGACTTCTTTACTACACAAAAGTGGGTGGGTAATGAAAGTGCTTTCAATTTACCTCCTGAGCCCTAACAATCAAATTATAGATAACCCCATGAGCGCATAATGGGAAAGGCAAATTACGCTCGTGTAAAGATGGATCCAGAGCTTGGATGCGATATTCTTGAAACACAGAACTCAGGGAGCGAATAAAGGTCTTTGGGTCCTCCAGTGCTTGGCCAAACCTACAGAGCCTTGTTTCAAATTGGTAGAGGAGCAGCTGAAGAACTGGAAAAGCAAATGACTCTGAAGGGACCTTTGCACTTTCCATAGGAATTAGACCCACACAGACCAGGACCAGGCACACACGTGCCCTGCTGCACGTCGGGTGGATCGTCGCTCTCAGAAAACTGCTGGGAGCTGTATGGCTGGAGAGCACTCCTGGCAAAAACTCCACCTACCTGCCAGTATTATATGGACCAGAGTATTCTAATCCAGCAGAAGAGATTAGAATCAACAGAATTCAACAACCTAAACAAGTTTGGCAGCTTCTCGATGGCCTTGGGCCAAAATGTCACACTGCCTCAGTTCCTTGGTTGGGCTTCCGAGCCTACTGAAAGCATGAACTGATGTCAATGGCCCATCAACATGGGTGGGAATTAACTGGGGGTCCAACCTAAAACCTCATCTGAAAACGAAAGCATTTCCAATCACCTGTCGCTTTGGGTATCAGAGAGGAGAACGCAGCCATCAAGATGCCTGAATGGTCAAGCCTTCATGGGACTGTGAATTCCCAGCGATGTGAAATGCATTTTTTCGCCGGTCACCACCAGACTAAAAACCATCCTGTGCCAAAGTTCTGAAATCTGGATTAAAACATATCAGTGCACAACACGTATTTCTTCCAATTAGGGAAACCTTTAGGGAATGTGGTAAGGCCAACTCAGAGCCAAACTCCCCAAAATTGGAAAACTGCAATGATGCGCTGTGTCTTTCAACTTTCCCGAGAAAAGGGAAAGGCTTATTTAGAACCTGTGTGTGTTTTCTATGGAATTATTTGCAAGGCTCTGATTAAGTGGGAAAGAATGACTGTAAACTAATAAAACTTGAGGTTTTCTAATTAAACCACAGGCACCCTGCCAAGCATTGCTGATTTGTTGATGCGCCCTGCAATGTCAGGACTCTGAGGACACAGCAGGTCATTAAAGTATTAAACAGATGACTTACACTCTTTAATCAGAGCCGGGATGCCAAGTTAGGAAGAGAGAGTAAACTCAAGGGCAGAGTACAATAATTATCACCAGGAAACAAACACACCGTTGAGGGAAAGTTGAGAGAAATTGCTGGTGATTGCTGGAATGGTTATTGCACAAGGAAAGGATCAGCGAGCCCCACACCTGGGTCTTTTATGACCGTAGAGCGAGATTGAGGCACCCAGCGATGAAGAGGCCACCGCTGACTTCAGCGAACTTCCTCCCCAAACAGGCAGATCAGCGTACAACATTTATCTGAAGCTTTCATGCTAAAAGTAGAAGCAGCTATGGAAGAAAGAAGGTCCACAGGCTGCAAGGAGCCCCAAATACATTGCTCCATAGAAGCCTCGCAAAGCAGCTAGCTGGCAGTTTCCCCAGACATATAGATATTTATAGGAGAATAAAAGTGCTCATCTGACTGAGTAGTGGAAGGAGTCACGTATGGCATTTCCACCGTGTTTGCACCCCCCATCACCCCTCCCTAGAGCCAGAGAATCCAAAAAAAGGCAGAAGAAATCATTTAAAAAACAATAGAGATCCCTCATTTGCCTTGCAGGCTCTGCTGATGAACTATTAAATAGCTTCTTCTGTCCAAACAAGACACTTGGAGTGTGAAGCAGATCGCCTACCGCATTGTTTTATAACACAGCGCTGAGATTCAGCCAGTGCCTGTCAGAGCTGAGAATACAGCAGTCATAGAAAAAGTGATTTCATGTGCCTGTCTGAGGGGAAGGCTGTAATCGGATTCAGCCCTCAGTTGGACTGAGGAAAGTCTCTGAAGAAAACTCTCATCAGCTTTAAAAATATCCAGGATTTTATGTGGAGTGAAGAGCCCTTCATTCTGAGAACACCGCAGTTCATACTGAGATGGCGAGCACGCTTGATTTCAGTGAAGCTCAAAGGAAACCATGTTGACGTGCAAATTAAAAACAGAAGGGGTGAGCACTCTTTCTCTCGTACTATTTTTATGCATATGCAAAAGCAATTTCAACTTTTCTTTGAGAAAAAATAAATGTATGTGTCTTCTCTTGGTAAAGCGTGACTTGCTTCTTGCTGGCCTGCCTGCATCTGCATCCTCACAAAGAAAGAAGCACTGACTCTGGGAACATTCCCCAAATAACTGATCAAACAATGTCTTTAATGTCTTCTGCAATGGAATTTTACTACATAGCTCGCATTCTGCACAGTACATTCATCTTTGAAGAAATGATCTTACAGGGAAAGCAGCTCTGCAGTTGGTACCAGACCTCTTTGCAGCACTTGTACAACACAGAAGTGGTGAAGCCTGCTTGAAACGAAGCCCTCAATACTGCCCTGCAAGCTGCACATGGAGCAGGGGCAAAGAAGGCAACTTAAATACGTGAATATTTGCGTTTATCGTTTTTTTTTGTTTTAATGGCAAACACGCCATCTGTCAGTTATTGGGGTTACTGCATTAGTCCTCAGCCCACTGCCGTCTTGCAAAGTTAGGAACAGTTTTTCAGGGTGGAAATAAGATCGGTGGAAAAGATCTGAGCAGCCGCTGTGCCAACATCTACGTGGCAGCAGAGCAATAAGAATGCACGAGTGTATTAATCCAGGGTCCTGTTGTGGAAGAGGATGGGACTCAAGCTCTGCAGTCATCTACCCAAAACAAGATGGGAGATGCACAGCATAGCAACGCAGCTACAGCCTCATTAACCACACTGTGTGTATCAAGTGGCATCTCAGCCACAGCACAAGGTACCTGTGCTGCCAACCCTCAGCAGCCAACACACTACTCCGTGGGCTGACTTGCAGGACCCACCATCCTCCATCTGCTGCTGCTCAGGCTGCACTGGGCTTCTCCCCTTCCAGGTGTCGGGGATAAAACCCAGAGGCAGTTCTGCGTGGAGGAGAATCAGACACCACCTCTCTGAAAAGAATTTACCCATCCCTGTGCCATCCTCCGCAAATGCTCGTTATTCTTCTTCTCAAACTGCCTAATTGATTAGCATAATTAGGTTACACCTAGAGCTTTTGTTCTCAAGTGGAATCATGAAATGGCTCAGGTTGGAGGGGACATCCAGCTCCAACCCCCTGCCATGGGCTGGTTGCCAGCCACCAGATCCCATCCAACCTGGCCTTGAATGCCTCTGGGGTATCAGACTTCTCAGGCTTGTGAATTCTTTTGTCCACTCCCCCTCCCTACAAACTTTCATTGGTGTAAAACTCCTCCCTGCAGAACTCGATTTGCAGAGTGGGTGAGAGAGAAGGCAACACTGGCACTGTGCATGCCTTGTCACCCTGCTGCAGCCTCTGCCACCGCACAGTAACGCCCTAGAGAGTGAACTAGGAAGAGCTGAGGAAGGAACACACCATTTTCCTTTTTTTTTTTTTAAAAAAAAAGAGAGAGAGGAAAAAAATAATTAGGTCAGCAAGTGGCAGTAGTTGTAGAGGAAAAAAAAAAAACGGAAAAGGAGTTCCTCCTTGTTTAAATGTTTGTTATTCAAAACATGCAGTGGGGTCTTAAAAACTGATTAATAAAAGCAGTTAGCCAACTGCTGCAACGAGGCTCGGAAGCCCAGTTCACACTGGAGTTCACTACAGGGTAAAGCCAGTTCCTGTGATTCACCCCAGGCCTGTAAGGGGAGAACCGTTCACAATGTAGCCCTTAACAAATCCTTTGGAGTTCAGCCTGTGCTACCAGCTTCCAAAAAACAACAACAAGGAATTAAAAAAAAAAAAAATCTATTCTTCCGCAATTGCCTGTTTATAAAACATGCCCTTAAAAGCACATGAAATTCAGACCCAACCACTTTCCCACTCACTCACTCTGCCATCTGTTCCGCAACCAATACAGTACGTGAAAACACGACCAATATCCCAGAACTCACCAGAAACTGTGTGCAAATCAGATGCAATCCCCCTGCTCATCAATTCGTACTGGAAGCCTGTAATCTTCCTGCTAATGTCCTGCTGGGGGGTGGCCTCGACAAACAGCCCCCCCTGGTCGTAGCCAAAGCAGTACACCTTGCTGGGGCTGCGCTCTCCATCTCGGACCAAGAGTTTCAGTTCTCCAGTTTTTTCCAAATAAATATTTGCCCCTGCAGAGTCCTTGAAGGGCTTTATGCAAACAGTCAAATGTTTGTACGAGGCAGGTGAAGTGTTGGGTCGCAGGTTGACTATGAGCGCTCCCGTGGGATACATCCACTCTATGGAGCCTTCGGAGCAGCGGAGGTAGACCTGTTCAACATCCTTCTTGTGAGACTCGTGAGTTAAGCCACTGAGGGAAGAAGGAAAGAGAAAGTCAGACAAATGACAGAGCTAGTAAAGCAAATGTCATAACCTCAAACCTTCAAAGAGCCACATCAACAAGCACAGGAAATCTACTGTAGGGCTGAGTGTTAGCCCAGCCAGCTCAGCAGCTGCCAGAAGCATTCGTCTTAATATTAAAGGACAATTTTTAAATCGTCTTCCAAAAGAAAAAGTCAAACCACTAGTAATTGACTTCGAAATTAAGTCGGATATAAGCACATGATCAAACGCAGCTAAATTACTACAGCCTCGGTTACTGCCCATCAGCTGAGCTGTGGCAAATGACTGGGCGCATACCAGTGGAACACGTACACTGCAGCTCCCTGCCTGGTGGCTCACACCAGCACGGTCTCCAGCCTCGCTGACCAGACTCCACCTTTCTACGAGTACTTTGTTCCTCTTCCAAGTCTATATTCCCAATGGATCTGAAACTGGGAGGGAAGCCAAGCTCGCCCTGTGAGCTGGAGCAAAGGGATGCTATGGTGCTGCTGATGCTCCCGCCCCGGTCTCCAAAATAGAAGGTGGGAAAAAAGGACCCCCCCCACTCCTCATTCATAGCTAGGAAGCACTGAAGTATGCTCCCCTACTTCCCTCAATATGAGGTTTAAACATTTCACTGCCCAACTCCAAAAGGCTCCAAGCTGTGGGTGCTCAAAGAAAGCGAGCACAGGGCCAGTTAGCCCTGCTGGGACACTGGGACACCAGCACTCCTGCGTCCTTACCCAGCAGTGATCACAGAGATGGGACCGGAGCGACACAGGGATGCCAGGCCTGTGGGATGCCCAGGCTGATGGGAAACCTGCAGTAAATCCTATGGCCTGCTTGTCCGTGGCCTAAAGCAGGAATGGCTCTGGAGAGCTCTTGCTGCATGTCGCTGCTGCTGGGCCAATCCCATACAGGTTCTTTACCCAGTGTGACTTAAGCACTAATATTTATCAGTAATTAAAGGGGGGCTCTGGTACTCGGAGACTTGCAGGAAAGCTGGGGTGGGCTCTGTATCAGGGAGGGTGCTGATAGGAGAATGGTAACAGCTTTCAACAAAAAGAAGGTAAATTTAGATTAGACATTGAGAAGATATTCTTCACTCAGAGGGTGGTGAGGCCCTGGCTCTACCCAGAGCTGAGGTTGCCCCATCCCTGGAGGTGCCCGAGGCCGTGGATGGGCTCTGGGCAGCCCGAGCTGGGGGGGCAGCCAGCCCATGGCAGGGATGGGGCTGGGGGGCTGTAGGGTCAACTCCAACCCAGTTCCCAAATATAAGCATCTTTCATTCTGTGCCCATAGAGCAACACCACCCAAAAGGAGGCCCTGAATGCAGCTCCCTGATCTGCTGTTCCGCACTTTGGAGAAACTGCACTCCCATTTACCGGGAGATTAACCAAGAAAGGAAAATACGTAAAAAGGATGAAACAACTTATCTAAGGGTACACAGGAAATCTGTGGCAAAGACAGAACATCTTTTAAAATAGCGCAAGTAATGACATCAGTCTCTGGTTTCTCAATAGAAACCTCCAAATAGACAGTTCTCCACCCCAAAGATACATTCACGTGCTGAACGGGGTTAAAATTCAAGTCAGCATTTAGAAAGTAACAAGAAGCCGTGTGTAAAATAAGGGGGGGGGGAAACACGCACGCACAAACCAACATATGGTTTGCATTTACTGTTGATGTGACTCATTATTGTGAGTGTCAGTGTGACCCACTTGATAGAGGTTACATGAGGAAGCTCAGGAATAAAAGTCATATTTAATAATAATAGAGCCTGCAAACATGTGCTTCTGAATGATCTTGAAAGCCACATCAAGAACACAGATGAGGAGAAGCAAGGGACAAGTTTTTGACCTCTAGTCTCTTGCCCTCGAATTCGGTAGTACTTGACACGTTCAGGAAACTTAACTTTCAATGGGATATTTCAAGTTGACTGTAAATCCACATCTGGTCCACAAAGTCAGCTTTCACCACAGCACGAGCATGATGCCACTCAACAGAAAACACAGAAGTCTGTTCTCTTGCAAGCAGCGAATAAGTAAAACTACACAGTGTAAAGTCTATTCCACTGCAAAGACACAAAAAAGACAACCCTCATGCACCACTCATTGCTTCTCAAGACATCAAAACAAGCTATGCAGGGTTTGTAGACCTTATACTGGCAACTTCCACTCCTAAACCTGAGTGTTTAAGCAGAGGGAAGGCACGCGGGGCAAAACTCTGAACCCAGGCACTGAAACTGCTGCTGCAAGTGATCCTACCAGCACTGAGGCAGTGAATTTCTGCCAGAGGAAAAAAAAAAAAAGCCTCAGCATTCATTTTGTTCAAACAATCGTGCTGTTCAAACAAAATAAAACAAAACAGGGCGGACTCTGAAATTATCTTCTGAAAGCCAATTCTATCCCACAGGCAAGAGTGATGCCATTAGACAGATACATCAAGCACAAGTACCTGTACACATTAAGCCTCATAATAAAGGGTGACTCAAAAGCTAAGCAGATTTCAAAATACACGCCAGCGTTACTTAACAGCAACCACCATCATCCAGTCAAACCTGTCACTTTGCTTGCAGTCAAAATGACATGTCACCGCATCAAGCTTCTTTAATGCCACGCTTAGCTCTCGCTAGCCAGTCATACATAAAATAAAGGAGGTCCATACCATAAAATAAAGGAGGTCCAGGACATTCTATTTTTGTTTCCCCAACTTCACTTGAGTTATGTTTTTGTTGCTTTTAAATATATGGCAGGGAGATACGGCAGCAGACTCAGGGTTACAGTGACAGATGAGCCATCCGTCATCTCCTTCAGATCTCTGCAGTTTATTGGGACTTACATCTCCAACAAGCACTGCTTCCTCATACCAATCCATGAGAACATCCTGAATCACTGCACTGGTCTCCTCACTCCCTTTCTGGTTTCAGCCCTGCCCCATGTCTGCCTTGAAAGATCTACGGCCGTATCGGTGCAGTAAGCTGGTATGCTGCAATATGCAACAGGTGCCACTGAGAAGCAAAAAAAGGATGACAGGGATGGCAATATCTACTTCTATTTCAGATGCTCTGAAGAGTATTCATAGTACCCATGTCCTCTCAGCACCCCTCAGTGAATGCAGGAAACTTCAGATCCTAATTTGGGGCATAATTAGATAATTAAGGATGACAACTTAGAGAGCATCGAGACTTCCCCGGTGCAGAGGGCAAGACCAGTGGGTGTAATCTGCCACAGCACAGCTGAATTCTCACTCTTCCAGACTGTATCAATAAGGCCAGACTTGTATATTCCCAGCATGTCAGTGGAGAGGTTTTGCCCAAAGCACCACGAAGTCACTGCAACAAGAAAACCTGAAGTTACAGCAAAAGCAATAACCAGGCACACACCACAGCAAGGTTTCTGCTTGCTTTTTGGGCAGTGCTCTCCTGGAAGCTCTGTACTAAGCTGTTTATTAGGATGCTGCTGTGGCCTACTGAGTGTACTTAAACTGCAGGTGTCACATTGTGCATTGCATCAGATTCCCCTGGAAGCATGAGGGATCTGCATAGGAATCCCAGCACAGCTCCTCATGGTACTCAGGGATAGGAGCTGGTCACTTCACAAACTGGTGGGAAAAAAATCATATCCAATACATTCTATTTTCATCATTTTTAATATAGATGTATGTAAAGGTGAGAAAACACCTTCAGGTTTTCTGTAGGAGATCACTAGGCTCTCAGTCTGCCTACACAAGCCAACCTAGAACTTCTCTGCAAGAAAGATTCAATTTTGGTATCCAAGTTCATAGGCTTTTCAAACAGTTATGGCCAAAAAAAAAAAACCAACCTCATGACTTCAAAACACTATGTTCCACATTAAAAAAAAAACCTTTCTGACCTATGTAGCTATTAAGTATCCACACTGAGATACTTAATTAGAGGGTACTTATTGGTACATCAAAGTACCTTCTTTCCTTCCTAACTGCTAGTCCTTTAGGACAAATCAGATGCCAGTTAACGCCTTAGGACCACCAGTATTTCTGTTGACACCTGCTTGCTACCAGTGAGCCCAGGGCCAGCCACACATCGTCCATCCCCTCCTGAGCCCCCCGTCCCCATGGGCTCTGTAGGCACCGCTGTCCACTCACAAGATGCATGCAGCTAGAACACTTGGGGATGAAAACAGGTACAGCTTTCAGGGCAAGGAGGCTGAAAAGGGAAAGTAATGCAATTAGGAGTTTGCCAGAGGACTGATAGGTTTGGCCCATATCGAACAGACTCGCCTTCAAGTGGATTCATTGGGATTAACTACGCATCAGTTGTCAAGAGTCCCAAAAAGTTCAGAAAAGAAGTAAATACCGGGCACCGGCGCCTTGCAGGCAGCCACGAGTAGGAAGCTGTTACGCTGCGAGTCAGCCCAGCTGTTTCCCCACTTTGAATTCTCCCTACTCCGAAATACCTTCCTGACACGAGCTGGCCCAACTTTTATTTTCAAGAAATTCAGATCTCAGCAGAGCACCGAGCCAACACTGCTGACTCCCCAAGCAATTCTCTTCAAGCCGATGGAAAGCCTGACCCAGCAGCGCTCTCCTGTTAGCAGAGCAGCTTTTTAAAACCATGAACAGACCCAACCGCACACGCTAAACTTATTACGAGCAATTAAAGGAGAGATAATTCGGGAGATAAACACTTGAGAACCAACGTCGTTCCTTATTCAGCACAATGAGCACAGATCGGAGCGGGCCGCTGCAGCCCCGCGCTCTCGGGATGGAGCGGGACCGCTTCCAGGGACCGCGGTGACAGCGTCGCTGCGGGGCCGGGAGCAGCGCGCCCAGCGGCGGAGCGCCCCGCAGGTGCAGCGCATCCCGGGGAACCGCGCATCCCGGCGCCGATCGCATCCCTGGGGAAAGCGGGGCAGCCCCGGGAAGATGGTCGCGGGGACAAACTTCTCCTCGGGAACGTGGCACCGCCCTCCTCCTCGTCCTCGTCCTCAGCCCACGGCGCCGCCGGGCAGAGAGGAGCCTGCTCCGGCCCCTCCAGCGCTGCCCCGCAGGGATGGGAAGAGCAGCGCAGAGCAGAGCAGAGCCGCCCCGCTCCCGCCTCGTGCCGCCCTCTCCCCGCACCCGGCCGGGCATCCCGCTTTCGCCCTTTTGTTATCGCCCCCGGTTTCTCCCCGAGCTGGGGGTCGCGGGGCAGCGCCCGCTTTCTCCCCCTGGCCTCACCTCCCCTTCCAGTTGCACAGGTCGCTGGAGTACTGCGCCTCGGCGCCGCCGCCCAGCAGCAGCCGCAGCCCCAGGAGCAGCGGCAGGAGCCCGGCGGCCGGGGCGCTCCGCATGGTCCCCCCGCCGCGACCCCCGGCCCAGGGCCGAATGCTGCGCGGGCGCGGTGCGGAGCGATGCGCGCAGCCCCGGGGGGCTCGCCTACATGGCGGGCAGGGCAGGGCGGAGCGGAGCGGTTACCCCATGCCCGGCTCCGCGCTGCGCCGCTTCGGCTCGGCTCTGAAGTTTGCAGCGGCTCGGCTGCGGGCTCCCAGCTGAGGGGCGGGAGCGGGCCGGCCTCCCCGAGGAGTCTGAGCTCCTCCTCCCCCCGCTGCCTCCCTCCCTCCTTCCTCCTTCGGCGGGGCCGGCACTTGCTGCTCGAGCAAAACGCGGCGCCGGATCGGGAGCTGCCGCCGAGCCTCGGGCACGTTACGGCGTAGCGCAGGTGCCCGGCGCTGCCCGGTACTCGGCTCGGCCCGCCCCTCCCTCTGGGCTCCGGCCTCGGGTGACCCCGCAGGACCCGCTGGCAGAGAGGCTTCGCTCCCTCCGGGACATCCCCGGGTGCCAGGAGCGGGTCACGGACCTCGGTCCCCAGCGGGTCTCCAGCTTTCCTCGAGGATGTGGGCTGATCGTTTTGCTGGAACCTTCTTGTGTCGGCGCTCAGCAGGAAGCACTTAGGACTCGATCTTACTCGTGAACTCTCCTTAATGACCACTCTGGATCCCACCGTGTCTTGTTTAATGTCCAGGTTTAATCCGTAGTTGACTTGCGATGCTTAAAACCCCCTCCTGCGGGACACCAGCGGCACAGAAATGCCTGCCAGGGTGGGAGAGCCCCAAAACCACCCTTCCCAGGCCAAGAACGGGGGGGAAACTGAATGCGGGGATGTGCGGGGGAGATCCCCCAGCCCGCAGACGGCACTCAGGCCCCGAGTGTTCTTTTCAAGGGGAGCGAGATTGATATTACACACCCACAGACGGGAGAGGGGTTAACGTACTTCCAGATCACTGCGTTTCTCAGTGTCCCGTTGTTCTTTCAAGTGTCCGTCAGCGCAGCTCGGGGCAGGGCAGGGCAGCGCGCGGCTTTTTCTGGGTGAGAGTTCACGGATGAGCACGAAACACAACGCACCGTGCTCACAGGTTGGGGTTACCCTCCTCTCTGCCCTTTAGCACACGTAGCCCGGTGCCTGGCTGCCGAAGCGGGATGGTGCAGCCTGCAGTGCTCCCTGCCCGCTGCTGGAAGAGGAGGGCATCCCCAGCACCGCATCCCCTTCCATTTGCGGGCTCAGCTTTTCACGTCGGTTTTGTTGTTGTTGTTGTCGTTGTTCGGTAAATTACAGGTACTGTCCTGTTGCTTATGAAGTACTAACGTAATTACAGTAATTATGTCAAATGATGCAATGCATGTAAACATGCAATTAGCATGCAGGGACAACAGGGAGCGAAGCGATGACAACGTGCAATCATGCAAAACGCCCCGTTCTCCTTCTCATGTGCGGCGACACGGGCTGTAGAGCTCTGTGCCTTGATTATTTCTTTAGAAGGAGGTTTTGTTAGAATGTTTTGCTTCCTGCCCCGGTACTGGAAAGAAAAGCATACAGAGAAAACACCATATTGCTTTATTCCTCAGCGTGTTTATGTGTGCAACCCTCTGAATGCCCCCCAGCTCCCCGGATCCGATTCCCTTCGCAGCGCTCCAACTCTCTGCGTTTGGTAAAACAAACAAGTGCCCGGGCAGCCGCTCACATTACACTGGAACTTTTGAAACTGCCCAAAAACTGGGAACTTTTCAGGCGCTGGAATAGAGTGTGCTATTCTGCCGTGGCTTTGGCTTCCCTTCTCCCCGCGTTTCAACCGATTTCAGGCAGCAGCCTTAGTTCTGGGGGAGCGGGGCAGTGATGACAACACGGGGGTTTTGAAAGCATTGTTGTCTCCGTGCCTCCGCGATGCTGACACCAGACCGACGCTGATGAGACTTAAAAATGAGCACAGCAGAGGCTGCGGCTGCGGAGCCCGTGGCTGCGGCTGCGGGCAGTGCCCAGGTTAAGCCTCCCCCAGTTCCGAAGTGAGGGGCAGAAGGAGATAGGGAACCTCTGCAGAAGGGGCTGCTCGGTTCGCTCATTTGCATCTCAATCCCCACAATGCTCTTCCGGCTACTCACAGCTATTCCATAGTAGTGCTCTTGGCTGAGATCTGGGAACACGCTCAAAGGGTGAGGCAGCTTTTGGATGCACTGAGCTGTTTTCTGTTTGAGCTGTGAAAAGCAAACATCTTTTCAAGAGAGAACATTCTGAACAGTAATTTTTTTTTTTTCATTTACAATTCAGAAAGAGCAAAACTTCGCTGAAATCTGGGAGGAAAATATTGTATAATATCAAAAGGAAACATAAATCCTCTGCAATGAAGGCTTCACACTGCCCCAAAAGCAGAAGTTGCCGAGTTACTACGCTGGCCTAAGGTTGCAGAACTGGAGACACAGGTTCTGGAAGCAGCTTCGTGCACTCAAACACTCGAACCCCACTAAAGCTCCATCACCTCCTCAAGGAGCAGCTCAAAAGATGAGGATCTGTGCAGCCACTTCGGGCACTCCCCTCCAAGTTCTCTTTGAGCATTTTCTTGTCACAAATCCAGGCACGACTGGAGGGGATTTTAAAGGACTCGGGGAATAGGAGAACTTGCTCGTGGAGAGAGACTTATTTGCTTTATACTCAAATGTGCACATTTGGAAAACTAAAAATCAAGCGGTGATTAGAGATGGGCTCAAGCTCAGGTCTGGATTTACATCTTCCTCAAAGCACAACTGTGTTTAGACCTTGAGTGTTAGGGAGAGAGCTCTCCTGCCAAGTTGGGAACCAGCTGAAGGCACTTTCAGATGCAGGATTTGGGGTTAAGCACATCTCAGATGAACATGCAGTGCTGTTTTAAACAGTGGGGCAGACCTAATCTGTTGAAGTCTCACTCTGCATCCCTGTTCTGAATTCACAGAGGTTCCTGGAGAGCCTCACTGGTCCTTACCCAGCCCCTGTGGGTTCCGATGTGCATCCCCATGTTCTGCTGCTCCCAGGCAGCTCCCTCTCAGCTGATTTATTTTCATGCTCCTCAGCTTGTGGGAGGTGGATGGGGTCCTGTGCAACCCTGCAGCCCCTCGCTGGCCACAGGAAGGGAAATCCGAGCCTTTAAAGGAGGAGGGGAAGGAGGAGAAGGAGGGTGATTTCTAGAAAGGCAAAGTCAGAGTTGAACAGCATGCATGGCAAAGCAGAAGGGAGGAGAGCGGTAGAAGGATTCAAACGAGCCACAGAGAGGATGAGAGACAATTAATACAGGAGCAAAATTAAATAAATACCATTTGTAAGGTGAATCCAGTGGACAGAGAGGAGTAAGAAGAATAATGAAGGAGAGAGGTTCAGCAGCAGAATAGGCAATGGGAAATCTTTGTGTGTAGTGAGGGGAGACAGTTATTGCTCTCATGAAATTAAAATTAGTAATGGAAGTACACTCATCCATAATTGCACCCTCCTTCTTATTCCTGCTCACCTCTATTACTACTAATAGCTGAGCACAGTTCCTGCTACTCTTAAGTCACTGCTGCTTACATTTTTTCTTAGTTTTGCTGTGCTTGCTTGTTTTTAATGGAAAGTTTTGGAATATAACAGAAAACAAGAGGCATTCAAAGAAAAATAAGAAAAATTTCTCAGGAGAAGCCAGTGTTAACTGCGTGCCTGAAATAAGCCTTAGGACAATGGGATTTCTGATGGAAAAGTGTCGATGTGGAGCGAGGCAGCGGTGCAGAAGCAGTGGAGGAGGGGGCAGGGAACAAGGCAGCCCCTCTCCCCTGGCAGCTCTGCACTCCCAGACCCCTGGGATGTCTGCTTCAGCAGCACAGGCAGCTCCCACCCAAATCAATGGGTGTTGCTGTAGGCACAGAAGTGAGTCTACGGTGTTTTCAGTGTCTAACTGTCTGATAAACAGAAAACCTATGGAAAAAAAAATATTTGGGTATGGTAATTACAAGACATAACATCAAAATAAATAAAGAATGAGGTGGAGATGCCCAGACTTGCCATGTGGCCAAAGCAGGAGGTGTGCCTACACCTGTTGGCTCTCGGTGCACCAGACAATGTGAAAACAGGGATGCTACCTCTGCAGGCAGCAGAGTTCATTTAGATCGAACTCTTAAAGACATTCAGGACAAATCTGTAGTTTGGCCAATACATATGAGTGTATATTTCATTTTTAAAAAATTTCTACATTTCCAGTTGCTGGCAAATAAATGTGCCTTTCTCCCCACACTCCTTATTTCCATCTGAAGGATACGGAGCAGGAAAGCAGAGACTCACTCCATTGCATGGTTTAAGGTTTGAAGCCGAGGGCCCAGGCAGAGCCAGGCCAGGTGGGAGCGGGTCCTTCTGCAAAGGAGCATTTCCCAAAGCAGCTCTTTCCTCAAGCCAAGGGCCAGAGCAGCAGCGGTTCCTGTGCTTTTCCCTCCCCGTTTGCCACCCTCCAAACACCTTGAACTGTTAAGCAACCCAGCCCAGGCAGACAGGAATTTGCGTTTCACTCTTCGCACATCAAACTGAAAAGCGACCAAGGGAATCGCAGCCTATTGAGGGGATCAAAAAGGTGACACAAAGCACAAAAGAAGGCAAAGAAACGGAGATCATTCGCCATCCCACACAGCAATGCGTCTCAGGACCCGGGGACCCAGGCGGAGGATTTAGTGCCTAAGCCTGGAGGCTCCTCGGGGCTGCGGCATTAACTCATGCTCGCATGCCTGAGACCGGATAAAGCTGAAGTCAAAAACAAAAACCTCTAAAGAGGCCTCAGCATATTGTTGTTTTGGGGATAGCCCCGTGCATTTCATCCGCAAGAATTAGTGTTTTCTTTTCATTTCACAATAACCTGGGTATTCAAAAAGTCTGCCAAAACGTCCTCCGAAACTCTGCGTTTCATCTGAGCGCTTTCCAAGAGGAACAATTGTTTATTTCTCCCATCTAATGAACATTAATTTCCTGCTTCAGAGAACGCAATTTATGCCACTGGTGGAGCTGATGTTTATCTCGATGCATATCCTCTCGGCTGGCTCCGCTTTTCATTTTCCCCTGTTCCCTGCCCCTGTGCTCTGCAACCTGCGGCCTCAGCCTCAAGTGCGCTCTGAAGCTTCCAATGCACAGCAAGAGAATCTGACAGGAGTCCCTTAGAATCAGAGCTAAAGAGAATATTTGTAACAGTGGCCTGAAAACAAAAATATGTTTTCCCTTCAGCTTCAGAACTTAGACCAAACTCATGCAAGTGACACCAAACAAATGCTGCGCTTGCCAGGAGAAACAAACATTTGCGGTGTTGTTTGCTGCGTGCCTGCCATGAAATAAAGACACACTGACATGCATTTCAATGCAACTCTCCTACAAATTGTGAAAAAAATAATTGTGCACTGTTTATTCGTTGCTGGGTTACCGGAAGGGAAGGGAATATTTTTGCAGACACGATGAACTTGCAAGGTAAATAATTCAACTTAATCATTTGCAAATTTCACACTTCATTTTGAGCAGCGGACCTTTTACGACCTGAGATCCACCTCAGATCCGAGAAGAGCAATGTTTAGAGCACATTCTGTGAGCCACATTTGGCCCGTGGGGTAGTTTTAATATGACAAACTTCTCCCCAAATAAATCAGCAGTTTTTCTAGAAAAAAAAAAAAAAAAAAGGCAGTGAGCTTTGCACTGTTGTTATTAACAGCACACGTATTTTCACTTCTTTTTAAACTCAATCACTCACTAAATGAGTGACTTCTCAGTAAATGCTGTAACATTAGCAGAGACAAAAAGCTGAAAGATCTCTCTGCATGGATAGAATCTGTCTGTATAATGCTCCTATCAGTGACATTCTGGGACAAATACCGCTAATTCTGGGGATTGTCTGAGTAATCCATAAATTCCGACATTATTACATATTTGCTTAAGGAAAAACAATGGCTTAGATCACAAAATCAGGTCTGCACTGCTTCACAAAGTAGGGTCCTTTGTGCTGCTTTGTGGCAGTGTTTGCAGGGCAGAGGCATCAGAAGGAGGGGGCAAAGGGCCACGCAGCCCGTGTCCCTTTCACAGCACCCAGCTCAGCAGCAAGAAGCCTTCTCCAGAGGCCTGAAGCTGAGAAGAGAACATTCATATTTTGCAGACTTTGCAGATAACGAACAGTGCATGTGCTGAAAGTGATGCTGCAGTTCCTTTGAGGGGTGGGGGTGGCCCTTTCCTTGGTTCAAAGCATGTTTTGGCTACAGTGGCTTTATTAGGTCAGATCACACTGTTATTTAGGTGTCTGCAAATCTGACCACAGAGTTACCCCAGTGATTAAGTAGGAGGCTGAGGATGAGGCGAGTTCAGTTCTCTGTCAAAGTCTGTACCCAGTTCCTTGCACGGCCCTCTGAAAGTCATTTATCTATATTACAAATTTAGCTGATGGGGAGTTCCAAAAGTCAGCTGACATAAATTCGTGGTTACATGGCAATTTATTTTTGTGAGAGTGGTGAAGACAAAACAACAGGAAAGCTTGAAGGTGTGATACCAGGCTTTGTTGAGGCTAAAAGGTCTTAATTGGGAATGGCTCAAGGACAGTGGCAAGCCATCACCTCTAATGAAAACTGACAGCAATGACTAGGGAATGAGAAGGTACCTTTTCTCAGAAACACCATGATGCCAGAATAAATCTTCATACTTTCAGACTGGGCCACGGTCAAGCACATTTTCCTTCTTTTGATGCTTTTGGAAGCAGTACTTGACTATCAATTGTGAAGTTCCTAGCTTGGTCATTTCAGATGGGAACACTCAAAGCATATAAACACAGCAGAGAGGAAATATGTCTCTGTATCTTCTGCTTTTTCAGACAGGATTCTGGCTGAAAATATGATCAAATCTATTCAGGAGCAAAAAGACAAGTGCAAGGTTTTGAAGGAAAAGGAAACTGCTGCTGATTTCATGAGATATTTGTGCACCCCGGAAGAGCTGCAGGAAATCTCCTGTTAGGTACAAACCTTCCTTAACCTCATGCTCACAAGACCAGGCTGGGCCTTATGAGCACCCAAATGCTTGAACACACACAAGTCTGACAGTCTGTATCTCTTTTCCCCTGCGGTGACCTATCTCTAGCCAACAAGCCTTCTAAGCAGAATTCTGGTGATCTCATTCATCACTTAGATCAGCTGCCATTTTTAAATTTCCCTCTTTTAGGCTGCAAGAAAGAGATCACTTTCTTCTGTATTGGAAGTTTTATCTCTCGCCAGTTAACAGACATCTTTTTAAACAATTTTATCCAAAAAGGATGGACAGTTTCAAGAGGAAAAAAAAAAAGTAGAGCTAACCCAAATGGCCGATGATCTTTGTATCTGTAGTTCTATTTCATCTCATGCCTCCCTCACTTCACAGCACTATAACCTTTTTGAATTGCCCTCTGTGATATCCACTCCTTCACTGTTGACCATTGCTCACTTATTCATTGCTTGTTGGATCAGCTGGGCACTTGCACAATCAAGTCTTTGTTATGCTTTCAGACAGGCTGCAAGCCACAATATTGAAGCAACACAAGGACTGCTTCCTCTGCTGGTATTCTTCTTCCCTCACATTTAGGAAGGCAGCATCCTAAATGCATGAAAATGCACATAAAGCAATTACAGCCATAATTCACAAAGTAGTTCTCATTTAACTGGTTACACAATGTCTTTTCCCCTTTAATTGTCCTAAGAGAGTGGAAGACACAAAAATCTGAAGAGTTTTTGCAAGTTGGTCAACTGAGAAACAAGGATTTGCTTCTTTAATCAGTGCATCAGGGGCAGGTTTATTTAGTGAATCAGTAGATGGTGGCTGGTGGTACACAGTTAGCAGGGATCTCTGCTCCCTCCAACAAATTAATTGGCCCAAACAAATTGGAATGTCATTTTCTAACTAATAAGCATTGACAATAATGAAGAGCAACTGCAGGGATGGAGGGAAGATAAAGGAATGCACATACCAAGGTTCTGCAACAGTATGAAATGTCAAAGTTCAAGTTTACATGCATAATAACCACAGCAGACACATGGGTTTTGGCTGCCTAATAATGTGAGAATCCAAGAAGAGGACACTACCAAATACAACTTTACACAGTCGGAGGTTTTAAAACAAAATTAAACTTCTCATGTGCATAAACAGATGCCCCAGTATTTGAATATCTGCTGGATGTGTTTCCAGGCCAGTGTTATCCTGGGTTCAGACACCTATACACCCTTGAGCTCTGTCTCCATAGGCAGAGTGCTGGACGTAGCACAAGAAGCAATGTTAGCAAAACGTTATTTTTAGTTTATTTCATTGGAAGTCAAAATGAGGATCTTGGCTTCTCAGATGGTAAAATTAAATTTCTCTCTCTCGCAGTAGAGAAAAAGAGTATCTTATTTAGGAAGGGAAAGTTAAATAGAAGTTAAGTAGCTGGGTTGATTATGGAAAGAATAAGAGTATTCAGGAAAGTAGATGAGTAAGTATTTTGTCACAGGGAGGGAGAAGCAGTGTCTTTGTGTATGGTGGTTTATTGCAGGCCCTAATGGCATCAGGATGATGTTACCAGGGAGCCTCTACACAATGAAATAATTTACTATCATCTCTTATATCCTGCTAGCACAACAATGTGGTCCCCATAGGCCAATCCTAAAACAGTTTTGATAGCCAAATTCCATTTGTAGTTCTGTCACAGAAGATGTCATAACCTTATCTAAAAAAAAAATTAATACTTGAAACAATTTTCAGTTTATTCACACAAAATCATTGAGAATTGATAATGTCCTTTTCAATGATTATTATACAGCCAGATCTGCTGAAGTCTAAAGGGCTGCTGACCTTTCTTTCCATTCTCACATCTCTCACTGCTGGCAGCTCCCGCAGTCCCCAGTGCTGCACAGGGCCACAGCTTCTTCCCAGCTCTCTGAAGCCCAGGAAAAGCCGCGAGAGCCAGGGGTGTCCCACTCCCATACTTCCTCCCATTGGGTTCAGTGGCCCAAGAGGAGTGTCACTGCCATGAGCCTCGAGCTGGTTTCACCCCAGACTGCGCCTCCATCCCTCCCACAGCCCAGCAGGAGTGCACTGTTGGAAAAGATAGGAACAAGGCATCACGGACACCCCTTGCACAGCTTGTTGGCCTCTTGCCTTATAGAGCAGGGTGTCCCCCAGGTTAGCAGTGCATTTATCAGGCTGCTCAAAGGCATCCCTGGCCTTGAGACCAGTTATATTCAGAATAGAAAGCACACAGAAATGGGGTAACAGCTTTCCAGTGAAAGAGAACGGTTTCCTGTCTTTGTTCTGCTCACATCTGGTCAATTTTCTGACAAGAATTACATCTTTACTACTCTTTTACAACGCAGAGCCAATACAGCTGTAAGGGTGTGAGCTGCTCACTAAACTAGCCTTTGTATTATCAGCTGAATTATTAACTTCAGTAAAGCTGTAAAATCTGTTCTACGGAAGATGCATGAATGTCAAAGAACTTTGAATTTCATAACCCAGGGTGAGTCTGAAGAACTGGCATTTACAGGAACATGAAAAATTATTCTTTGCTTGAAAATTAAACAAAGCTAGCATGGAATTAGTGGCAATAAACTACTTTAAGACCAATTTTTCAGAGTAGAGTAGCACAGTAAGAATAATATAAGAAGTTATAAGATATGATATAATAAGATATGTATTTTATAGGGCAGTATAAAGATTTAGAAAACCTATTGAAATCTGTTTTTGATGAAGATGTATTAAGTAAAAGTTGCCATGTTCTCTAGAGCTACACAATTCTTTACAAGCTTTTCTTCAGAGGCCTTTGGCTAATCCATCATTCAAAACATTATTCTTTTCCCTTCCTGTCTGTATGTCATAGAAAGATGTGTATCCAATCATTGTCTCGTAGATCTCTGCATATTATATATGTCTCAGTTCCTGCTATGTATACATTCCTTTGTAGGGATATGATTTATTTCTTTAAGCATTTTCCCATCTTAAAATGTCAGATGCTTCCTGTACGTATAAATAAAGAAATTCAACCTCCCAAATGTATTGGAGTTCAACAAAATTCTCAGTGTGGACAACATGAATTTCTTGGGAAATATACAATCCCACCTACTATCCTCAGTTCTCTGGCATAACTATATTTCATAAGTGCTTCACACTCCAGTCAGCAAGCAGATCAAAGAGAGGTATGGCTTTGAAAAACAAAGAACCTACACTGAACTTTCTAAAGGTTTACTCTTCTTCAAGTGGAAGCTTTGATTCTCAAGGGTTATCACTTGTGGTGCACAGGAACTTGTCAAGATTAGGAAAATGGGATTTCAAAGCTAACTTGTGTCTATTTTCATTATCTAAATCTTGCTATCTCTTGTAAATAACATTTTCCCCCAAGCAACTTACTTATAAAACTTTTTCGGTAAGTAAGGAAATATCATTATTACTTTACTGGGTTTCACATTGGTTACTTAATAACAAAACCAAACCGTAATAACCAAGGTGGTTGTACCACAATCGGTTGCCTACCACTGGGCTCTGTAAAACAGTAAGTTTCACCAGTTAAATGTAAAGATGTTCCTTTTAATGTATTTTTAAATGTAGTATTGTATAAAAGTGTTCCTTTCAGGAAAGACCACCAAATAAATTCTAGCTTTGCGTAAGACTGCTCAGTTATTGAAGCACAAGGCAAAGAACTTGTTCTGTCCCTTACCCTCTACGAGGGTCTGTGTGGAGGTAAAGCAACCCCAGCCTCAATGCCATGACACCACACCCACCGTAAAGGGATATCCACCACCGCAAAGTACAGCAGCTGAGTTCCAACAGAACAGAGAAAACCTTCCCCAAGTTACAATGTGGTCCTCCAAACGGATGAGAGGACAAGAAATGAAAGTGCACAGGGAGCGGATGACTGGTGGTGGTCAAGGGGAGCACATGTTCGGAGGTGTGGACTGGTACTGAAATGAATGGGATCCTTCCAGTTCCCCGTTGAGGTATCTAAGTCCAGGACTCAAGTTAACAGAATATTTGTGACATTTGCCAACTCATAAAAACGACCGCAGTCTTCTTCAGATTGACTCATTTGAAAAAAAGAAACAATCAATAGCAATATCCTTTATAACGACAGCGAATGTTTCAGAGAGAGAAATGTATCACACAACAGCTCCTTTCAGAGAGCAACAGCACTTCTCAGAGAGGTAATTCAAATTCAATACATCCAAATTAGAAGACATTTTCTTTCAAGCAATTAACTCTGCAGTTCCAGCAGAGCATTTGAAATCTTGAGTACACAGGGAAATTGGCCCAAACAACTCTTAGGTACTGGTCCCCACTAGTAATAAAGGAGGTGAAGGCCAAAGGAAGGCATTAGTAACTCTTGTGCAACTCCCTTAACACAGTGTACATATGTAACTAATTGGAAACCAGTAAACAATTCTGGCATTGAAGCACAAAGCAGATAATCTCACTCACACTACTTCAAGTCATTTTCTTCTCATGTGGCTGCCTGGAATAAAACTGCTAAAACACTGTTTCCCTCATGCAGAAAAAGATCTAGGGGATATAATAGATCGCAAGCTGATTAGGAGTCAACAGTGTCAAGCCATTGTGAAAAAGGCAAACACTGCACTAAGCTGTGCAAACAGGAGTATGGCTGCAAGACGTGCGGTAATCCTGCTCTGCTCAGCACTGCCGCAGCCCAGCAGGAGCTCTGTGCCTCCTCCGCTGAGATGGGAAGTGCCCAGAGTCCAGAAGAGAGATGAGAATAAACAGAGCTAAAACACCACCAGCGAGGAAAGCCTGAAGGAGTCAGATGCACATAACCTACAGAAAAGAGTGGGAGGAATGTAACTGATTTGCAAACACATAAACTGTGGCTACGAACACGCTTGTTTCCTGCATGTGGGGTAGAGGAAGAATGGTCGGGTTGGGACGGAGTGTGCAAGCCCTAGCAGGCAAAGGAGGGGTTAACAGAGGCATTAGTGAGAGCAGCTGAGAAGGCACACAGCTGCAGGGGATAAAAACACTAAGGAGAGGGCTATCAGAGGACCCTTAAGGAGGGAGGGGGGTTGCTTCTCCCTCTTAGGAGGTGAGGGGTAGAGTTTGAGGATGTTTGGCTGCGTCTTTTAGTGGTTAAGTTGGTTTAAGGTATTCTAGCCTTAGTTCTGGTGGGTTACTGGCCTCCTTCTTTGTATTGGTTGAATGTGTTTGATTATGCATTAGGTATACTTTTTAGGCCTCCAAAAAGGTAGGGTATGTTGCTAAGGGTTTTACTTAAAGCAAGTCAAAAGCCCTTTTTTTTTTTTTTTTTTTTTTTTTTACATTGTTCGTGCATCTGATCTAAAATGTGGTTGAAGTGCTGAATGCATTAAAGGAGGAGAACTGACGAATCATTTTTAAGTTAAATCCCTGCTACCAATAGAGAGCTTAAATGGAGGAACTGTACCATAGGAATTGCAGTCTTTATTCAGGTGACAGGGATGGCCAGCAAGAAGTTGTGTAAGATAAAAGGGAAAATATTAGGCAATAAAATCAGCTCTAAAACTGGGAGCTTACAGGTTCTGGGATCTCTTTCCTGAGTGGAAAATTGTTAACCCCCAGGCTGTAGGGGACTCAGATATCACAGCAAGATCTAAGGTAGATATTAAGAAATTCTAAGGGTGAAGATAGTAAGGACTGGAAGAAGTTGTCTGAAGATGTTGAGGAGCCTCTGTTATTGGAGGGAGGCTGTTGAGAGCAGGATAGCATTTGTCAGCAATGACAAAGGTGATTGTGTCTCAGGATGGAAGGACTACCACGATGAGCTTCTGAAGTTCCCATTCTGCTCTACAGCACTGTCAACAAGAATACTGCATCTCCTTCCTTGCCACTTGGCTATGATGCTTTATGAACACAACTTTATGTACTTCATTGAATGGTGCTTGCAACATGGTGTGTTCTGGAAATATCAGTACCGAATCTTGTAAATTCAGGGACAAATGTGTTAGGAGAAAGCTCTATACTCACTCATTCTTGTCTTTCCAATAAAGATGCAATGGAACTAAGTTGCCCACATGCTCTACAGAACTAAATGGGTTGATTTGTGAAGATATAATTTTTAAACCCTCAGTTAGCTTGATCTTTGGGGAAGTGAAATCAAGCGAGATTGGTGCCCAAAACTTGGGATGTCTAAGTTGTCTACACTGCAGTTAGTCTGTGCCATTCTTGAGGTGAGGGCTGAATGTAAAGAAAACCAAGTAACTTCCTAGATATTATGTCATTCCACCAAGACCAGAAAAAAAATTATTTGCTAGCTAAATTCTCTAGAACTGGCAAACTTGCAGTAATGATCCTAAAGAAACTCTCAGAAATCAAATCTGAAAACTAGTCTGATGAAAAATGCCTTTGATTCTCTGACACTTCTAGCTGTAACAACTGCTTGTGTGCTGCTCTCCACTACCGTGAAAATTCTGGAAGCAAAGCAATTGAAAGTATAACTAAGCTCAAACCACTTGTGCTTGCTTCCAAGTAGGTTTGTCGTGGCAGTTCTAGGAGAGCACTTTTCATTCTGACCCAGATGAAAGAGGAATAGACACTGAAACAATGGATTGCTGTTTTGAAAATGGTTTTGTTATGCAAGAATACAAAAATTCCTTTTAAAATCCAGTAGATAAAGGCTCACACAGTGAAGTTGGTTGCCAAGGTTGTAGCAAAGTCCCACTGAATTGCTTCTGCATGTCTGTGGACCTTTAAAAGTCTGTCCAAGAGTCTCCAAAATGAAAATCACATTTAAAATAAGTGTATTTAGTTACCCTCTGTGGTCAGCTACAGACCGTAACTTAGAAAGCACTTCTGGTGGTTTCGATCGGTTCTCTTTCCTTGGGGGAAGGAAGCGAGGGGTTCTCTCTTTGTCTTGTAGGCTGCTTCGTACAATGAGGCATTGGTTTGACTGGAACTTTTGTGTGGTTTAGTGTCAGTAAAGCAATACTCTACTTTCTTAGATAAAGCAAGGCATGCAGGCAACACAGACGCACTAGTAGTCCTCGTCGCCAGGAAAAGAAATGATCATATTTAGCAATAATGTTCACAGAGAGATTAAACCCAGGCTGGATGGAGAGAAGCTGTGTAGATAATTTGAAATAGATTCCTGGGGTGAATTACCGCTTGGCTGTCTTCCTCACCTCCTCAATTCTCAGATTGGTGTGCCAACAAACATTTTAAGATAACTCTGCTCTGTTTGCTCCTTGAATTGTCTGGCTGTGTAACAGGCTCTCCAGATAAACATGGATAATCTCGGGATTTTGCCTGACAAAGATTGCTTTGTGCAAATTTTGAAAATTCTGAATAGGTTGTTGTGCAGGGCCTCGTCCTGCAATCCCTTTTAGTTGTGAGCGCTTCCAAGGAAGTGAGTGGCTGCACAACGACAGCTCCACTAAGTAAATGATTGATGATAATATCATTACCAGTGAAAATGCAGACATTTTAAAGGCGATCAGGAAATAACGGCAAGGAAAGCACCAAATAGGGCTGTCTAAAGCATGGGATGCGCTAACTGGACAGACATAGGGAACAAATCTGAGGGAACATGTAGGAAACTGTGGGCACGCTTATTTAAGAAATGGACGCCTCTACAGACGGCCTCTCAGCCCTGCCAGGGCTAGGCCGAAGCACCCGGAGCCAGGCGGGAGGCGGCCGGGCACTAGCGGCGAGCAGGAACGTTCTGAGACTTTAAAACGACGGAGCGCGCCGGGCCTGCACGCGGCACCGCCCCGCCACGGCGCTTCCGGCCCCTCCGCAACGGCCTCTCCCCGCGCGCGCGAGGAGGGAGGGGGGCACGCGCCGCTGCTGCGGGCGGGGAGGGCGTGAGGGAGCCGGGCCCGGGCGGGCGGGCCGGATGCGCGGCCCTGAGGCGGGCAGCGGCGCGCCGAGGCGGTTCCTGAAGAGAAAAGGGCGGCCTGGGGGGCGGAGGCGGCCATGGCGGAGGCGGAGTGGGCCGCAGGGAGCCCCCCCGGCGCCGTGCAGGTGGTACGTGTCCGGAGGGCGGGGCGGGCTCCTGGCAGGGCGGGCACTGGGCGGGAGCGAAGGGCTGAGGAGAGGCGTGCTGGGTTGTTTTGGAGGTGCTGCGGGGGCAGGCAGCGATTTTTTTTTTTTTTTTTTTCCTTTATTTCCATTTGGGCTGGGGCCTGTGGGAGTGAGGAGCTGAGCGTGGTTGGTTGTGCGGACTTCGAGTTTTTTTTTTTTTTTTTTTAATTAGTTTTTCTTCTACAGATCGTAGAATGGCTTGGTTTGTTTAGGACGTTAAAAATCATCCAGTTCCAACCCCTGACATGGGCTGGCTGCCCATGGCCTTGGGCACCTCCAGGGATGGGGCACCTCAGCTCTGGGCAGTGCCAGGGCCTCACTGCCTATGGGTAAAGGAGTTCCTCCTAACATCTCACCTAAATCTCTCCTCTTGTAGTTTAAAGCCATTCCCCCTTGTCCAATCGCTATCTACCATGTAGAAAGTTGGTTTTGCTCCTGCTTACAAGCTCCCTCTGTGTATTGGAAGGCCACTGTCAGGTCTCCCTTGAGCCTTCTCCAGGCTGAACAAACCCTTTATGTGATGTATACACATGCCCACATTTATATACGTACCACTGGTATGATTTGAAAGCAGTTTATATTTACATTTGTATTTAGTGAAGCCGATATTCTTGTACTGAAAAGCAAAATAGCACAAATTGTTAGGCAGGTGGAAATGAGGAACTATATAGAAACTCAGATCCCGTGCAGGTGTTATGAAAATCTTTCTGGGTTCAGTATAACTTATCTGACATTTGACAAAGCTGGTGTGTTTCTGCCAGCAACCTCAAGTTTCTAAATAATTCAGAACAATGATTCACAAGCTTCATTTAGAGGTAACAGTTTCTGACTAATGTAAAATTTTCAGTGTTGTTAAAGTGATTATTTGAATTTATTTTCCACATGCGGATACTGAGATAGGTAGGAGCCAGTGTGAACTTAAATTTGCTGAAACTGAAAATAGCATTTCACTTTGGAGTTATTCGTTGTCCTCAGTAGGGAAGGATGGTGGTAATGTCGGAAATGAGAGATTTTTTGTGCGTAAAACATTCCATTGCTTGATATCTGACACTCTTTATGATTATTTTAAACTCGAATTTCTCCACTTTGGTCTTGCAATTCAGGTATTGTTTTTCATTAGAGTAGCTGAGGGTGGGAGGAGGGATGTTTCTGTTGAATAATACATTTGTAGAAGGGAGTGGATTGAACTATCCATTGATCATTTAGCATTGCCATTTTTACCGTAGATCAGAATTTATTTAGCAGAGGAGCCAAGAATCATTGTCTTCAGCTTAGTCAGGGCAAAACTGCTGTACTAAAAATGCCTAAAAAAGCTTCACACCTCATTCTGGAACTTCTGATGTCCAGGGAAAATCAGTAGGGTCACAATGCTCAAATCCAGATCCAGTTCATCATTCTGTATCTTAACTGTACTTAGTCTATAGGCCATGAAAGTCTTCTCTGTTGGTTTTTGCTGTAATTCTGACTCAGGTGACTTTGCAATGAGAAAAATATACTAGTTATTTGCAAGTTCTGTTGCTGTGTTGGCTTAAAGTTATTTGGAAGTGCGTTATGCATATTTCTAGTTCTCTATTGTCGTAGTAGTTTTCAAATATAGAAATGGCTGCTGCAAAGAGAACTTGAATAATAGTTTGTGCTGTGAGTGGGAAATAGTAGTTAGCAAAAACTGCAGCGTAGAATTTAAGAGGTTAGGAAACCTGTGTTCCAGGTCCCCGCTATGCCGGCTGCCAGAGATTGCCTTAGCAAGGCGGTGTCAACCACTGCCGACTATGATATGTCGGCTGCGACAGAGCTGATGTTGACCTCGTCCTGGGACAGAACAGCTAGACGAGGTCTCATGAGGTTACTATCAGCTGACTTTTTTCTACTGTCTGCACTTGTAAGTGAAATGTAGTGTCTTAGTTAAGTTTATTCCTCTTTAAATAAGCCAGGGAGGTTGGTGTGTTCTGGCCGCACGGTGGTAGAGGCCAGTTTTCAGATACTCGGGTCAGAGTAGGTGCCAAGTGCAACTTTTAAACCAGGCTGCAGATGTAGAATTGAACTAGAGAGAAATGAAGCTCTAGATCTGTGGTATTTTTAATTTTTCTTTGACTTAAGAACAACAAAAGAATATAAATGCGGAAAAGCAGTATACTGATAATGAATGATAGAACCCAAGGAATTGCTTTAATGTACTGTGTTAGCAATTCTCTGGTATTTTAATCTTACTGCTGTGTATAGTTATTCATTTTTCCACGTTTCATGCAGAAGAGTCAGCAGCAGTTCAGCTCTGTGCCCTGTTTTGACAGGCATCTAGCTTCTTGTGGTAGTCGTGTGGAAGGACAACTTGCTCTAGTGCTAGTATGTTGTGAGCTGCTGTGCTGAGATCAGAGTATCTTAGTGACACTGGGTATTTGTGGATTACTTTCTCTGTGCTGCCGTTAAAAACTGCTTTTGCTATTTTCAGTTCAAGCTAAGCAGAAAAGTTCTAATGTGATAATTTGAGCTACCAAAACCAACTGCTAATTTGCCCTGAGTAAAACCAGGAGCTCGATATGAAATAAAGCTTATAAATAAGTTGTGTTTTTACTGTTTTCAAGCCAATATCAGTCTACTTGTGGTGGTATGGTTGAAGTTTTCTTAGTTAATTCAGAAAAAAGATGGAGAATCATTGTTTAATTTGGATGTCCAAAACTGCATTGGAAAAACTGGGGAATGCATTTCTTTCTGAATAAGTTAGATTGATTAGCGTCAACATCTAGACATAAGGAGTATTAAAAGCCTGAGTAATTTGAATATATTGGTTTAGAACCTCAGACCTGTTTATTTTTTGAAGTCTTGTTATACTAATCTCAGACACAGTTCTGAAATAATCCTTTTTCTCCAATTCAATTTTACTTATTTCTTTGGCTTCTCCTTCTTTTACTTGTTTATCTCTTTACAGCAGAGGTCAAAGAACTTCTTTGCTTAAACACTTTAGATAGCTTTCCCTCTACTTAAATCCTCCTTTTTCCTGTTACAGCATTCTGCCAAAGATCAGGTTTTAAACTGCTACAGGTTTTCTTTATTTTGCTGTAATTTTTTTTTAATTATTGTACTAGGTAGTATATGAACATCTGAATGAATGTACATCCTACTCTGTAAAAAGAAACAAAAAAACCCCACTCAACTGAACAAAATTTGCACAAAATGTATCTGCCCACTGATACACTTGCATGTGTTGTCACAATGTACATGTATTTGTGTGGACACCAAATCTTTAACAATTACATTTAGATACTCTTCTAGTTTTTTTTGTTTTGTTTTGTTTTGTTTTTAAGATTTTCACGTGCTCACAATAGGAACTAATCCTCTCTTCCTTCAAACTTTGCATTTATGGTTCTGCACCACATGATAAGGAGTTTGAGTTCTGTTTCTAGGAACTTCTTGAAATGTCCCATGAGACATTTTACAAGTTACTTATGCCCCGTGCCTTAAGTTCCCCATCTATTGTAAGCTGCCTCAACAGGTACTGGTTTGGACTCTCCCTTTACAAACATAGCAGGTGTATTATTACTGAGATTAATTTCTTAGGGCTTGCATGCTATGAAAGTAAGATATTGTATTTTGAGATACAGAAACAGTTTTGGGTGTTAAAAATGAGAATAATGATGAGTATTGTGTCAGAGGAATTCCTCATCTGTGTTTTCTAACCGATTTTAAAGTATTTCAGATAAGTTTTCACATTTCATGAGTTATGCAGCTGAAAAAACAGAGGCTGTAAGAGGAAAACCTGTGGTTGAAATGGTAGACTAAGGAAGTAGGTCGTAAGTCATCTTCTAGTGTGCTTGATAACAGCTTTAGATAGAGCCATTATAAAAAAACTTGGCTAGAGCCCAAGGATGCAGGCTGCATGTGTAAGCATCTCCAACTAGGCAGTAAGCATCACAAAAAATTGGGGAACAAGGTATGTTCATGGAAGACAGAAATGAAGAGTGTCTTGGAAATGCAGAGATACTAGAAACAAATTAGTGGGGTGTTGTAGGTGTTTTGTTTGCATTTTTGGCTCAGTTGCCTCTATTGTTTCCTTAGAGATTTACCAAAAGCCACCTTGTAGAACTCAAAAATGTGAAGTTTGATAGACATGAAAGTAAAACATACATTTATAATGAAAACAAAGGTACCTAGCTTACTTCTTGATTCTTAAGATGCACTTAGTTTCAGAAAGATCTGGCACTTCCCCTTTTTTAATGATATTCTTGTATTATAAGTAGATAAAAAATAGTACTTACTGACACATTTGTGTTTTCTTTTTTTGTAGTCAGTCATCGTGCCTGTTCACAATAGCGAACGTTGGCTAGATGAATGCTTAAAGTCAGTTTGGGAACAAGATTTTAAACAAACCATGGAGCTGTCAATTTTTAATGATGCCAGTAAGGTATGTCTCAGACCTTATTTAAAATACTGACCAAGTCAATATTGTCTGCAGCAGGAACTTTAATTTTGGATTGTGGTTGGTTCACCATGCAAGTTAAAAAAGCATCTGTGTCGTCATTTTGTCTAGGACGGTTCAGCTGAAATCATTGCAAAATGGAAGAGTAAGTTGGAAGATGCTGGTATTCCAGTAATTGTTGGTACTAATGATTCAGCTCAGCCTCGAGGAGGTATGTAACTTAACAGTGTTTTTTTTTTTTTTTAATGATTTTTTTTAAGAGTTAGGTTGTTACGGTAGACATCTGTTCTTTACTTTGCAAAGTATCTTAGTAGCCCACGTGCATCGTGATGGAAAAAAAAAACAAAAAACCATCACATTTCTTTCCAGACTTCCATATTCAAAAGCTCATTCTCATTTAGAATTTGGCCCCATTGTTTTTGGCTCTGTAGGATTTGTTTATATGTCCAGGAAAGAAGAACTTGGCTTGATACTTGTGCTCTACTCAGCAAAAGAATTTTGTTTAATTGTAGTGTACACAGTGTTGTTAATGCTTACAGTTTTACTGTGGCTTTCTGATATCTGATTTATCTTCAAAAGATGTGTTTAAGAAAAAAGAAATACAGGATTTCTTACATAATCATTTAAAAAGTAAATGTATATTCTTCAGTATCATAGAACTGACCCTAAAAATGTGAAATAAAGGACCCCAATAGCAAAATGATGTGAAAAGGTTTCTTTTCTTTCTGAATCTCAGTGCTGATTCCTAATCACTTGAACAATTTTCCCCTTCTCTAAGTTATACACCCATCATTACAAGCAAGGCAATTTAATTACAAGTGGTAGATTTCTTTCCTTTATTCATGGCAGCTATGTTACATAATGTGAAGATTGCAGGTTTCTTACTGTTGCCATTGCAAAACTGATTTAAAACAGGGTTAAATTTGTGATCCAAGCCAATTCTGGAGTTTTGCAATTGACCTGTAAATAACCATCAAATTGAATTATGAAGTACTTTCTTGTAGAATGAATATACAGATGGAGGGATATGAACTATAAAACTCCTGTATTTCTAATTTTAAATCTCACTCTCTTTTTGTTAGAACTGGAAGGTAAGCCAGCAGTTGCTTTTATTAAGGGGGCAGAGGGCCAAGGTGAAACAGTACAAAATACATTTTTTATATCATTTTGATTAAATCACACAGACCTCTAAAAATGTTTTAATGTGGGAGCTAGAATTCCTCTTTAAAATTCCTTGGTATTTACATGAGGGGCTGGAACAATGTGTTTAGTGAGTTTGCAGCGTGATTCCTTATCAATTTACGTGCTACTGCAAATTGCATTTAGCTACTGGAAGAAACAGCAAACAAATCTTGCCATCGGTTGTTTAGGCTTTTTTGTGTGTGTGTGTGTGGATAAGCTTGCAAAAATGTAAGACAGAAATAAAAGCATACTGCTCTTTGATGAAACTGATGTTTGTCAGGCATTAAAGTTGGAAATCACATCTGTATTCTGAAGAGCAACAACAGAACAAAGCAAGCAGAACACGATGCTCATGTTTTGTATAGGAGCTGTATAAATAGTTTTTGTATCTTTCTAGGTTTTGTGACAATGAGACAGGTAGGAATTGATATAAAATTTTATCCAAATTTGTGTCTTCCAAGATATCTCACCTAAGAGACACACTTTGGAAGCACTGTAACACAGAATCTGGCAAGTTTCTGATATTTAACAAAATATCCTATTTGTAACTGAACAGAAACCTGGATTTACCATAGATGGGTCAAATTGATTTTACTGTGGGAAGGCCCAGTTCTGTTTCAGAAGACTCAACTTTAATCCTGTTATTAAAACACAAATAAATACAAGTTTGTGAACTGAATTTGCCTGCGACTTGGTGCAGGCCCATGACTTTCCTTAATTTCTTTCTTTCTTTAATTTCTTTTGAATGCAGAATTCTTTAAAACTGTTTTTGTTTTATTTTGAAAAACAATTGTCAGACTTAGCAATACTGAAGTACAGCAACATTACTAACTATAGAAGCAGTTTGATAGTATACTTCAGTTAGTGCTTAATCTCTCTGATCTGTCTTCTGTCTTCTTTCAAATCTTCTCTGAGTAGCTGGTGATCAAGAAAGCTAAGTAGGTTGCGATTTTTTTCAGCAGAAAAGTCAAAAAAAATAATACAGGAGGCTGCTAATTATGGTACCTAGGAAGGCTGGTAGCAATGTTTTTTGTCAATACTTTGTGTTATATATTTTCCATTTTAATAAAACATTTTCTATACATAGTCTTATTCCAAATAAACTATTGTATTAGTAGTGTGTATAAACTAGTTTTCAGCTTACAAGGTGCAATATTTTGACAATAATTTATGGTAATACTCTGAAGTCAGTTCACCTTTGCACTCTAAAGAACTGAAACTAAGTTGGAGTTGTGAACTACAGTGACTCTCTCGTGCCATTAGAGAGAGATGTCAGATTAATTTTCATTTGAACATGTATTTGCCAGTGTTAGGACAGCCAAAACCTGAACAAATCTTTAAGAAATTGTTGGGTGGGGGAAGGGCACAGCTGTGAGCATTGTTTTAAATAATAGTATGAAATGCTTTTTAAAAAAAAAACACGCTTATTCATGTGGAAGTCAACCTCAGGTCACCATTAGAATGAGGACATCTTTTCTTCTTGGTTGTTACATTTTAGGAGCAGGTTACTTGAAATCCATAGTATTTGTTTGCTTTCAGTGATTTACTTTTATTATGTTAAGGACTAGTTACAACTGTAAGGAGTCTTTCCTTTAATAGAAGATGCTTTACTACAGAAACAATGTACTAGTCAGGCTTCACATCTTCAACTATTTACACAAGATTAGGATTTATTTCTGATTCTTTTCGAACATGTAAAAGAAAAGGGGGGACCTAGAAAAAAAGAAAGGGTCACTTGCCTAAAAAAAGGAAACCTTTTTCTTTCCAAGAGTAAGGAATGTTAATATCTCACTGAGGCTTAAGTTTTTACGGTTGTAACCATGGTAACAGGCTCTTTTCACCAAGTAAGCAGGCCTTACAAAACTCAGAGACCTGGCACAAACATTTGATTTTCTTCAGTAGAGTAATATTAAAGAAATTCTTTTACTCATGGCAAACATAGGGTTCATTGTGGAGAAAACTTTTTAATATCTAGTTTCTTCTACAGGAAGCTATACTGCTCGTTTTAAGAATTTTTAAAATATGCATGTTTTCCTCTCCTTCCCCTGGAAGTTACTAGCTAGCATAAGAAAAGCTTTAGAGTGATTTCTGCCTTCATCTTAATAAATATTTTTTCAACTTTTTCTCATAACGTATATTTAATATTTCATTATTTTTATTTGAAAACAAGATCTGAGGTATTTCAGAAAGTTCTCATAGTAATACACTTGTCATCTTGTAGTTGCCTTTGAGTCTGCTTCACTTTTTTCTTTATTGATTCAGAGCAATTCATTATTTTATCCTGAACAATGTTGAAAAATTGAGGTATTTTGAAGTGCAGGATAGAAATGTAAATACAGGCTGTTTTACAGCTGTTAACAACGTATCTGAGTATTGGTTGATGTTGAGCAAATTTAGTTATATCTTGTACTTTTTCCACTTGCTTTAGTAAGAACCTCTGCAGCATTAGGGTTTCACTTGCTTGGCATGTTCAGACCTGCTAACTTGCATCAGTTGTTTCCTGCTAGAACTGCTCATGCCAGGGTTCAGCTCTGCTGTTGTGCTAGGTACTGACTTTGCCAGCTGCTTTTTTCCTGCCAAAAGAAAAGAGAATGAGGGTAACTGTATATGAGATTAAGTATTCATACATGTATAAAAAGTTCTTTCTAAATACACTGTAAGATAATAAATCCAAGAAACTTATGGAGAAGTTAAGGTGACTCAAAAACTCTCCACAAGGTGAGGATTAAAATAATTGAAGTACTTAAGAATAAAGCAATTACAAGGAAGAGCCTTTATCAGTACTGTTGTGTTGGCAGTTGATATAATGTTCCTTTGAAGCAGTAAGCAATGCAATAATAAGTCTTCTTCTCATTAACTCAGCAAAATAGCCAAGGAGAGTGTGAATTAAATTAATTGAACCTTTGAGCCCAGCTAAATTTTTTTCCTGAGCAAATTTGAAGCTGTATCATACAATTTACAGAAGATTGATTCTTTTTCAAATGCAAAATCAGGTATTTTAGGAATAATAATATTTAAAATCACCCTACTCCAAGTAATGGTGAGACTTCCTAGCTTTATCTTTCTAGTTTTCCCGTTAAGAATTAAGAAAACCACACCCACAACAGTATTACAAATCTTCAAGTTTTTGTATTTGCATATTTCGTATGTAACAAGCAACATGGAACAGAACTTTATCTCCTATTAGGTATGATCAGATTTGAATACGTGTATAGCTAGCCATCTTCTTCAGCATCTGAAGTACTGGGCATGAGACCGAGGTAGCTGGGCTCTTCAAGATAAATATTATGTATTATATATTTTGGGAAGGGTAATCAAAGTCTAATTCTGCTTAGTGGTAGAATTTTCACACACACAGTTGATGACCACAGAGAGAGCAATACTGAAATGAGTGTGTATTTAGCTATTTAAAAGTTACCTTGTTTTAATACAGAAAAAAAAACGTATTTTTCCTAATACTGATTTTTTTTGTTTTCTTTAATCTGTTCTGAACTGCATTAATTAAAAAAATAAAAAATCCAAAAGCTCCCACATAATTTTATATTTATTTTCTCAACAGTTGGATTTGCTAAAAATCAAGCAATAATACAGAGCTCAGGAACCTATCTCTGCTTTCTGGATTCAGTAAGTTAATGCATTTTATTTAATTCCATTTTGTCAATAAAATTCTTTCATTCCTTTTAGTGTAGGCGTTGATTTGCCATAAATACAAGCTCTTTAAAGGTGTTTGGGTGTTAAAAATATTGATAGCCCTACATTTATCTTCCAAACTGTAGAAATCCCATAGCCTTAGATCATTGTTTGATTCTGTGGGATTTCACAAGAAGTTGTGGGCAGAGTTGTGTAAAGTTGCTATTTAGGTGTTTTTAGGATTTTTGCCTTCCCATGGTGCTTTAGAAAATGGTATAGATGAGAAACTAAGAGCTAATCTATGGGGTTTTTGATGCAAAATCGGAGATGCCTTGCCTCCCATCTTGAATATATTTTTTCCCTGTCCTTTGTTGGACTCCTTCAGGGAACCCATTCAGCTCACTCACCTGCAGATAACTATCTGACTTTATGCAGCATAATACGCAGTGAAGGGTTTCACAAATATGCATAGCTGATCTGAGGAACGGTGCCGTGTGGCTAGGATCAGGCAAGAAGAGCAAGACCTTTAAGGCTCACTGATCTCATGTAATTTCACCTGAAGATTAATTCTTTCCTCTGAATTGACTGTGGTTTAGGAGGAAATTGCTGCTGGAAGTGTAGGTTTTCAGATAGCCTATGAGTTAACATTATGATTGACTTTGCCTGTTGGAAAGTGTCATGATCTTTTTCATGAGAGCAGGGATGCAAATTCTACAACCTTATAACCACACAGGCTTTAATTTGGATACTCTTTCAGTTTACAGGCTCTGTTTGTTGTACCGGCTGGGTGGAAAGGCTTTTTTGATTGTTGAAATGTTGTGAATTAATCAATGTACTACTACAAGCTATGGCTAATCACTGGTGTATTTCTTTTGACTCAAGGCAATGTGGCAGAAGTTTCTTGTCTTACTTTTTAAGAAATCAAGCTTTGCTGTTGGCTTTCCTCACCTGCATTCTTTCTTTTATTAAACTATTACTATGTTTTTCTACTCAGTTTTCTTTTTTTTAAGTGTTTATTTGAATTTATCGTGGCTTCCCATTAGTAGCCTTTTACAGTATTTAATGTTTGTGTACCAGTTAATGAAGAGTTAAACTTTGAAATGCTGAATCTGATACATATTGGTATGTCAGAAAACAAAACTTGAGCATTTACTGAACACATGGAACTCACAATCACGTATAAAAATTAATGGGTCAGGTTTATACACATCAAAGAGATGTGTTCAGCACTGAGTGTCAGTGTCTGTTTCACAAACAAATTATTTTGTGGAAATATGAGCATGAAATCCACTGATCTGTTTCTGATTACCTGATTCTCCAAATATTAACAATGTGCAGGTATTATAAATTATTCCATGGAGTATTTTAAGTGATAGCAGGTTTTTAACATGAATAAACTTGAGATCCATTTGTTTTTGTTTTGCTTCAGGTGGGCACAATTTCCAATGCCACTTTAATTTGCATGAATGGTTCCATAGATTTAACTTTCCTATGTTGTGAATCGCTGAGGCTATTTTGTGTGTAATATGATAAAAAAAATAGACCTTAACTATAACTTGCAAAGTTCAGGCACTCCAGGTTTGGCAGAGTATTGTGGGAAGTACCCAGGATGAGCTGTGTGTGTGCTTATGTTGACTGAAGTTATGCTGACATATGCACAAGTGAGAAATCAGCATACTGCTTTCATGTCCCATGGAGCTTTTTATCTTCTGTCTCAAAATTGTGTAGGATAATTTACAGAGGTAAATTTTTGATTATTTTCTTTTCAATCCAGATAGATCCAGCTGTTGTTTGCAAATCACTAGTGGTAAGCTAGAAAATTATTTAAATGATTTCTATAAATCTCTCCAGAACTCTTAATTTATTTGCCTTATGGTGTTTATACAGTATGCACCTTTGTGCTGCTGTATTTTTTTCTCCTTGCTGACTAGCTGTGAAGGATAAGAATCTATTACAGCTATTATGGAATCCAATCAGCAATAGTTTTGAATTTCTGCAAGATTATTAGTAGTGTAAGTTTATGTTTCATATAATTAGGACTTAAGATGATTTTATTGAGAATTTTATGAATTCCGGTATGGATAAGCTTGGAAGAAGGTACCAAGACTTTGTGTTAAACATTTCTGTAACTGCTGTTGAGCTGGAGGCTTCAAAATAAAAGTCATTCTGAACTACCAGAAGCCTAATTTTGGTACAAAGAAATAATAAACGATTGACTTCAGTGAATTTTCTACTGTCTCTCCTTCTAGTGACCATTGTTTGCTGAAAACAGGTCAGAGGAAATAAAATTAATGTGGAAACTGCTGCAAGTCTGAAAATTGCTCAATATTTTGACCATAGTCAGAAAATGTTGTGATCGTTGCCGAAACACAGATGTTGCCAGCTGTTTAGTAGCTCTGCCTCTACACGCCACCTACCTTCTTCATTTCAGTTCCCAATCCAGTGTCAGGCTCCATAGGAAGGAATGTTGACATCAGCCCTTTGGAACGTGCTGCAGTAATGCCAAAGAATTGACCTTCAGATGCAGCAGTAGTTGCAGGCTTGCTGTAGGTGGATGTGGAAAGAAATGGGCTGTATCAATAGTCTGTATACATTTCATATAGGTGGAGAAATATATTGTGGTTCCTTCTGCGTTCATTTCACTTACACATCTTTGGGAGTACTGGCTCCAGGGAGACGGTTGCGCTTGCCATTCCAGCTGGAGTCAAGCTGCTTGTGTTATGTCTCTCAACACAGATTTGTGAGGACAACAAATTGGGAAGAAATGTGGGGGGAAAAAAAAAGGTTACAGAGCTCAGAACTGTCAGAATTTGATCAGCCTATTCTAGTATGAAGTGGCAGCTGTTTGACTAATAGCTATTATGGAGTTTCGTTGCTGTAGCTGTGGTTACAGATTTTACTTCTAAATTATTGAGGCCTTTTTCCCACCAGCAAATTAGAAAATGTGAAGATACTTAAATTGTTCTTATTGTAGTCTCAGAAAATCTTGGTCATGATGATAGTAGAATTCACTAATTATGCTAATACATTTCACAGTTACTTTTCCTCCTTTTCAAATTATGTGATCACTTTATCTACCAGTTGCATTTTATCATGATATAGTTTGTCAGCTCCTTGTGGCTGTTACCATCTTTGCTACAACCATTTAGTCTGTTTTAGCACAGGGAGGGTTACACTAAAAATTCCTTTTTTTTTTATTTGAACGTCTATGTTCACTGACACCCAAATGTACCTATACTTAAAACATATAATATATGTTTATAAAAATATATTTATTTAAAAAGAACATACTTCCACTTTATCCTAAGAAATCTTTCTATCTTCAAATTATTTCAGGTTTATTCATTGTTGGAGGATTCCTGACCATTTAAGAAGAAATACAAAAGATTCTTTTTATTTGACCTGCAGTATTTCTAGCCTAGTCATATTAATTTAATAGCAGTAGTAGTTGTCCTGTTGACAGAGCAGTTTTTGGAGGTCACCGACCTTCTGCTTCCCCAGTTCAAGGATTTACACTGAGCAATTGCAAGGAAAGATTTTAACTATAGTCTGAGCAGGTGCAGGATAAATGAATGCCCATGGGGTACACTGAAAGACTTTGGAGATGCCATATTGTTTGTCATGGAATCAAACATTCCACCTGATGTTGCAAAAGGTTGTATTTCATGTGCAGTAGCTGCAACGGAGAAGGTGCAATTGTTGTCAGGACGCAGTGTGTCAGCTGGGTTCTTGTTTTGTTTTTTTGAACAGCCAGATGAAGGAAATTACAGAAGCACATGATGCAGTCTATAATGTGAGCTTCAGAAAGGACTTCAGTACCAAGCTTGAATTAGTGTATTGTTTAATGTGAGCCTGTCCTTGGTTTTAAAAAGGAAATATGTATTATCCATTGAGTTGGATGTTTTATTTCACTTTCTGCAGTGGAATTAAAAAACTTTCAATGGAAAATTATCAAGTTATCACTGTGGATTTCCGTGTGGTCTAGACAGCCTGCCTGGTTGAAGAGGCCAGTGAATGTTTATCATTTGAATTTACTCAGAATGATTAAAGAACGGCATACTGAAGCAACAACAGCTTTGAGTAATATCCTTTAGCTCGGATTATTGACTTAATTTCCTTTTCTTCAACTAAACACATGAATAAAGTAAAACAAAACAACTAGTTCAGTGTAAATTGTGCATGTTTATAATTGTAATTGTGCGTGCCTCTGGTTGGAAGGAAAACAGCCCAGCTGATAGCTGTATAATGAGCTTTCCTGGTCCTGCAGCATCTGCAAGTGGTGTGGAACTTGACAGGAGCAAGCCAACTTCCTACAGCAGGGATATGTTTGATAGGAAAGCGAGCAGCCAGAACGCCTGTCTGACTGAAAGGTGACAGAGATCACAGCCTCCCACCAGCAGAAACACATCTGGGCTTGTTTAGAAATCCCTGCTGGCTTTTCATGTGAAATAAAGTTCTTTTCATTCTCCCATCCTCAGCAAATTGTTTCCCTACTCAGAATGGACATTGGAGAACAGGAAACATGTTTGTAATCAACAAAATTCATACAAATTCTGGGTTATTTTCAGTGCCTAATGTTGGCTTCTATTTATATTGCTGCATGTCTTATTCTTCACCTATTTGGTATTGTCTGCATTGTATGCAGCTATGTATCTATTTAGCTGACAGTAGATGCAGATGTTACCTAAGACTAAAAATTTTTCCTACAAAGTTTGGTGGAGAGTCACATGAAAGTAGTTTTATTTACTAATGATTTATTATTCCCTATCCTATTGCAAGGACATATTTAGTGAATTAAATCATATATTTAACATTATCTTCCCTACTCACACCTAGGAGACAGGAAACAGACTAAACATACTTGCTTTTTCTAAATGTAGTCTGTTTCTCTAAACAAATTAAATATAATTTTGCAGTTGGATTCAAGTATGTGTGCTATTTTTTGTCTGATGTGACATTAGTGAAAAATATCCTGAAAAATGTCACTCTAATTATTATTTGTGATTACATAATGTACAACTGGACAAAATCTTGAACATTTAGTTGTCTCATATTAAACTTGTTGAAAAATTGTTCCCCCCTTCCATGAACTCAGGCAGTATAGCAAAACTAAACATCAGTGCATCGTATGTGTAAAACTGTTGATGAATAAATAAATACAGGTTTTTCTTCCTTTAAGGATAAAGGTCATTCTGAGTAAGAGTTCATTTTCAAGCATTAGAGAACAAAAATGTATCTGTTTAAAAAAAGGGGGGGCATTTTTCAGTTTTTGTTCCCTCTTAAGCTGGATTTTACAGAATACTGATGGTCCCAATGACAGCCTAAGACCCAGTTCTGTAGCCTTGTTAGTTTTGCCACTAGAGTTCAAATGAGATAGTGTTTTGTTTGGGGGAACTAGAGCTTTGCTGTCAAGTTGTCTGCTTGTAAAAGCATAACATTGACCTGTTGGTTGAATAGAATATTGGAATTTGGTTTGTATGATCTAAGTCAAGTAAACTATTTTTCATCTTTATGAATGCGTGAGTTGTTGAAATTTAACTGTTGTGCTGGATCGTATACATTGGGATATTTTAGCATGAAAGCCTATGCTGTGTATTGTAAGAGACAAAAGTGACCTCATTCTATGCATTTTTAATTCCATGCTTATTGATAGATTTCTTTTGCATTCTTGCTTTGTAGGGATTTAACAAGATGACGTCTAAGAGTTATAAATAATTCTTAAAGAAGTAAACAAAGTTCAGTCAAAATATAACTCTATATCGCTTACGAAAACCAGATTTCAATTAAAAATATAGCTGTATGCTTAATTTACAAAGAGATACAATTGTAGTTCTTACAGGGGATAGGATATATGTTTTGCTGCAAGATGTACTTGATGAATTCTTGATACAGTAGATTAGAAGACAAACCTTTTTGTCAAAGTTTTGAAGTAACTGATGTAGAGAGCTTTCTTCTCCCTTTATCACAAAGGTTGAAAAATCAGATTTTTCTATTCCACTCTTGGCTTTGAGAGTGGTTAACATCTCTCGTATTTATTATGAAACTTATCTTAAATGCAGCATACAGACAAATGCTTTTGACAAAAAAATCTCTTCCTGCTCTTATGAACGTGCATGCTGCAAGAATCAGTTTCAATATGACATTGTTTTATCTTTAACCTTGATTTGTATTAAATAGTTGGATCTAATTCTGTTAGTTTTAACCAGCATATAATAAAGCTGCAGCTGATACTCACATGGAAGAATTGTGAAACCAAAATGGAAAAGAATGTAGGTAGAGTACTCAGGAGATTAAATTTAAGGAGGAAAATTTGTGCTAAAATTGGTTATTTTAATAAACTAAAGCCACAGTGCAGAAAACATAATTTTAAAAGAGATTTCTCCTATCTGTTCAAAGAAGGATAGGAATTTTACTGAGTTCTTTCAAGGCAACCCATCTTGTCGTGCAAATAAAGGAGACCTTTATGCTACAAGTGAAAGAAGCATAAACCTCAAACTTATATCTAGTGTTTCAAAGCCAAAGTCAATACTGATGCATTTTGTGAGAGTGTCTGTGTGCCTTGAGGTTTCTATTGGTTTTGCTTAGAATTTTGTAATTCCACAAATACTACTTTTTGTGCTTATAAAATACATTGTACTGGAAGAGCTAGAGACAGAGGGCACGTACTTAACAACAAAACTACTGCACCTGTGAAGAAAGAATATGAAGAACTTCTTGAGTTGAAAATGTTATTAGCTGTATCTGTTTTATTGGTGTGTGTACTTTATAAATAGTTTAATTCCTGTTGATGACTTGTTCTGCCATATACTCCTCTGTTGGCCTTCTTTCCCACGTGCATAAGTACTTTCATTTTATGTATTTTAAAGAAGGCACGGATGAAAGCTTACTTGCAAAACTTCAGGGGAATGGTTTTCTGTGTATTCTACTCTATGGAGATTGACGCAAAGTAGCAGGTGAAAATAAGAATGCATTCTAAAAATGTTCCTCTCCCATTTTTAATTCCACTTACACGTGGGCATTGATGAAGTCAAATGCAAATGCGATATTTCTGTCTGTTTGAAAGAAACCAAGCAATGGTCACAGTGACTTTCATATTTGTTCCATTTCTATGTCTGAGTATAAGGCAGTAAAATGTTAATTTAACAGCATATTCTAATGTGTCTGAATACTGTACTGTGACCCTTTTTATATTCAGTAACAGTGCACTATTTATTTCAGGATGATGTGATGATGCCACAGCGGGTTAGACTGCAACACGAAGCTGCCATTCAACACCCAAACAGTGTGAGTACTTTCTTGTGTATTTTTGTGCTTTTCTTTTGCAGAGGGCCGGATACATCTTTAAAAGGATATGAAAATTTTGCAGTAGGGCTGGTGGAGGCAAAGTAATACCCAGTGTATTCTTTTCCTTAATTATTAATCCTCACACTGAATCACAACTTTGAACTTTTCTTCTCTTCACACTGTTTAGAGAAACAAATATTATGGCAGTGTTTTTCTTTTTCAGATAAGTACACAGGTTTCCCTAGTGTGTGTAACTTTAACTAAAAAGGGAGAATGGCTTTTTTTGTATGACCCTCCTAGGTAATATGAAACGCTACCGGAAAGATTAGCTACAGGTATGGTTTAACTGTTTTAAATGTTTAAAAACCTGTGAGGAATGTATGGGTTGTTATCCTTAATAAGCTAGCCTACAGTTTAATTGATGTTTTCTTCCTATGACCGTCTGCAAAAGAGAACATTAGGTAGAGTGCCATTATTTATTCTTGCAAAATGAACACTCAAAAATGGTCTGAGTTAACTGGCTTATGATTGGCATGTTTTTGCTATTAAAAAAATTCCTGTTATAAGGACCTTTGGAGATAATTTGTGTATTCTGTTCTCCTTACCTGAAGGTAAACAAAAATGATTTTCAATGCCAATTACTTTGTTTGTCGACGCTACTGACATAAATATTCCCTTATAAACCTGAAGTCTGAGTTTGTAATTCTTTCAACAAAAATTGGCATAAGCGAAGCAAGTTTCATGAGAAAATGTCAAATATTAAAACAGTGTGCAAGACTGTGAAGTGAAGAAAGGTCACTTGACCCCATCAAGAAGGCATTTTCTGCCCATCTCCCAACAAAATGGACAGTTTTCAGATTATCACTGTCCGGGAATTAAACGCCTTTCAAACCTTTTTTCCCAGACACACTTACTTCAAAGTGGAGATTATTGCGGTTGTTTCAGCTAAGAAATGCCTGCCAAACAACCTGCTGTTTAGTGGTGGGATGTGTACCTGCTCAGTGGAACACCTGTGTTCAGTCTCTTAGAAATCTGATAACCCTTACAATGTAATTTATGAAATTATAGTTTTAGTAGCACCTGAGAAGCAGTTAACCTTGTTCATACTATGAACATAAAAAAATACACGGAAGGTTGTTTTTGTTCTGATATGAATCAGTTAATTTACCTCTGTAGTGAATTGCCAAAAAACTGGAGAGACAAGTTGATCCAGTTGTTCTGTGGAAACCAATGTTAAGAGCTATCGTATTTCTTGCTTGTATGACTTCTGTACCTGTATACTGAGACTTTTTTAATTAGGCTAATTTCAACTAGACAATTTGTGGTCTATTTAGAAAACACTTCAACTTCTGTTTATATTGTTATAGGCACTACCTAACAACATTTAGTTTGAGCTGTTAAATGGCCATCAAGTAAATAGTAAATGTGTGTGAACAGACTGAAGAGTGTGTCTTCATGATATGTTTTAAGCAACAGACTTGTTCTTTGCAAACTCTCAACTAATCTTAAGTTAAGATCCTGTTTTAGGACGGCATTAATTGTCTATTTCCAAAGCTTTCTAACATGGTAAGCTTAAACCTTGATGAAATTGTTAGACTTATGTGCTCCTTGTATAGCAGCTTGTCTTATGCCTTTCAGTCTCAAATTTCTACTGAATCAGAGCATTTCCATGCAGCTTTTTAGGCAATTACCATCTTTTTTTCTTTAAACTTCTATTGTTTTATATCTTCTATTATTTCATGCCTTATGTGGTATTTAAATGTAAATGTTTTCCTGCTTTGTGTTCTTGAACTCTAAGAAGACAAAAATAAGTACGCTTGAATTGTGTGGTACATATTTTCTGCGTTACAGGTATAGAAAATGTTTGTAATACCTATGTGAAGAATACCTTCTGCATTAATACTGTGTTTTCCAGAATTCTAATTCAAAGACTTGAAAAAAAGGGAACATCTCCAGCTGTTTCTGATGAGCACATCAGTTTGGTCCAAGGACCTCCATTAATTCTGACATGCTTCAGCTACCTTGAGAGAAGACGTGAGAACATTCTATCCACAAACGTACTGACCATAAGTATAGATTGCCTTACCCTGACTTGAAGTCCAGTCAATCAACAGTGGCACCAAAAATATCAGAATCCCCAGCCAGCTGTTCTTCAAAGAAAGTGGTGTCTCTTGGCTTGCCCCCAGGGATCAGGTAGTGGAGTAATGCTGCAGCAGCCCCTAGCTTTATCAAGCCAACAATACAGGAAATGGACATTTAATTATGCTTCTAAAAAGGCAGAACAAAAATTCCTTTTTACTCTCTTAAGCTATTCTTATCTTCAGAAGTTAAAAATTTTTAAAAAAGGTCCTATGGGACAGAGCTGTCCTGTTTTTGGAAACGTTTATAGCAGAGGATTTGGGATCTGAAATAGTGAATTACTAAGACATTATGGTTTAATTAAATGCAGCTTTTTAAAACTGCTATCATCCTGACCTCTGGTGAATATATGAATATATTACATTATGTCAAAGTTCTGTTGACAGAGTTTCTATAAACAGAAGACTCTCAGAGGATACAAGCTTTTGAGACTTTGCATTTCTTCTACAAGTCTTAAACTCTATGGCTCAGAATAAATATCTGCCTTTTGCAGTTTGGCAGCTAAAGGGCATTGTACTGGCTATTGATGATGTAATAGCTACCAACTTATGGCACTACCCATGCATTTTGGTTATGCAGAATGTGCCTTCAAATCGCCTATAAGATCTCACACAAGTGTTTACTTATTTCTGGAAACAGCATATATTCTATTTATCCAAGATTACTGTCACAAATCATATATGCTCACTAATGAGTGAGAAATTCAAGCCTTAGTATCTTATTTTACTTACAGTCATGTTCTTCTGGAGAAAGTCCAGCTTTGTGTACCCTTTGTGTGCCATAAGGGTAGCAGGAACAGTCTCAGATAAGCACAATGAGAAGGTGTTACAAAAAAAAAAAAATGCTCACCCATATCTAAAGACCCAAGCTTACAGGAAGTCTCCCCTGAGGAAGGATCTCCAACAAGAGAGCAGGGCAGTCAGACCCTAAATGAGGTCTAAAAGGGGTGGAGACAAGCTCCACCCCTTCCAGTCACACAGGTGAATTGCCTTCACCTGTGCTCCCAGGGCTGACCTGGTCTCTTCTCCAGGTGCTCAATCAATGGTTCAGGCCATGGCTCAGCAGTTCCCATACTGGTGTTTTCTTAAAAAAGAGCTTCTGAGCTTGACGTAACCCAAGAAATGTGCTCTTCCAATATGTTTGCCCAAACCACACACACACGTGGATATGAAGGATGCACTCTTTCACACTTATGACTCACGTTTATTCTGTTATTGAATGTAGGAAGAGTAGTATCCTGTAAGAATTCCCAGGGCTTTTTGTTTCAAGGCCAGAGGGGATTGTTATCTGAATCTACTCCCAGGCTGCCTTGTTGCAGAGTGCTTGTATCTCGACCTGCTGTGGGCATGCCAAGGTGACATGAATGGATATGATTTGCATAAATTCTTGAAGATCTTGAATAGCATTGGAAAACTTTTCTAGAAAATTCCTCATCCATGAGATGCGTAGGTACCTGGCAGTGTTTGCCAAGCTACTGTGCTACTGTGGCACTTGGAGAACTCTTCCAGTGTTCTGATTTTCCTAAGGATTCTGTGTAGTGGAAGGAGTAAAGAGATGCTAAAATCAGATGTACTGTTCACACTCAAAATCCACTGACCTTCTCATCTGTCTTAGAGCCATACTAAATGTTTTTCAAGCATCATATTGTCTTCTCATCATGTTGAGGTGCTGACCTTACCCCTCCTCTCAGCACTGTTTATTTTTTAGTGTATGTGTACCCCTACAATATGTCTGTGCTCTTCCAGACCATCCCCCATGTCTTCTCAATAGCTAGCGTTACAATGTGGGCAGAGGAAATAAAGTTATTTCCTTTTCACTAGCAGACTGAGCAGTGAATCTGTACGAGTATCAGAATGAACACCTTTCTTGTTTTAAAAAGATTGCAAGCCTCTTTCTCAAACATGTAGGATAGTTAGGCATGTGAGAGAAAATTGAGTATACCATTTGTATCTTCTCAATGAGAAGTCTTCGCTGTTTGGCATTTCTAAAGCAAATATTTGGTATATGCTGTAACTTGGATTGAGGTCAATATCTGTAATGCCCAAGGCAATTTTCACCCATAGCATTATCTGAATCTGTTAAATAACTGACTAAATTGTATGTATCTTTGTTGGTTAATGTGACCTGAAGGTGGTGGATTGGACTGAGTGAACTGGAACAATTTGACACACTACTAGTTCACAGACATGCTCATCTGCCTCTGGGTAAAGAAACACTGCGCAGTCAATAAAGAACCACTGACAGGAACAGGTGAATGAGGTACCTGAGCTTGGTCCTCTTTTTTATGCACAACTCCAGGCCACAGCATTGTATGTCTTCTTCCCCAGCCCCTCTGAATGTCAGAAATTAGCTCAACTTAGAAATGAAGTCTTTTTTCTTCTTTTTAATTTTTTTTCCATTTTTTTCTTTGGTCTGATACATACCTTTCCTGATATTGAAAGTTATATTCTAACAGATAAGGTTTTTGTATTGTTATTGTACATTCTACTTGCCTAGTCCTGTGGCACACTTCTATTACATGTTAGAAAGACTGTTTTTTTCCCTTCTCCATTTTGTTTACTTAATCCTTATTTAGCCCTATGCATTTGGTTAGAGGTCACTAACTTGAACGTTTTTGCAGCAGATAAAAACAATCATTTCATTTTCTTTTGTGACTAAATGGATCTGCTTTGATTTTATCAGTCCTTTTAGCTTCCACCTTATTCATTTAAACCGGTATCTGAAATTGCAAGATTTTCTCAGGAGCAGAGAAAAAGTGTACAGTAAAATGAGTAGATGATCTCTTTTAAGTATAATTGAAATGAATAGTTTTAGTGGTAGATGTGAAACACAACTTTTAAGACCAGCATTCTGTTTGTTTTTATGGTTGTCATGATAATGAGATCTGATTCTTTTTCAAAATACCTAAAGGATTACAATGTTTCAACTATTTTTGCGTTAGTAAGAGATAGGGTTTTTATATGTTAATCTGTGAGGGCATCGGGAATGGCTTAAAAAATACCAAGGGTTTTTTTGTTCTCGTTGCAAAAAGATTAATAGACATTCTTATACGATCTGTTACAGAGTCCCATATTTTAGATCTAGCTTTTTTCCTTGGAAGAAGGGTGATGCTTCTAGGCAGTTTGGAACAGTTTCCACATCCAGTCTTGCTTATCAGAACAGCTCTGTAAGTCAGAGTGTGCTCTGATTGTTTTGTATACAAAAAGAACGCTATATGTAGATTAAGTGGCTTTGCTTTTCAGAATAGTTAAGACATGTTCTCATCTAATCTCAGGTATAACTACACGTGTAGAAACTCTTGTGATAGAATTCTAGTGCAGCATCGCTCCTTAGAATGCTGCTTGGTTCAGCAGAATTTTTTTCACTGAAGCATTTTATTGAGCAGCTGTGCCATAATATATTAAAATTAATGGGGTTTTTTTCTTCCTGCTTATTATCAAAAATCTGGAATCAAGGCAGGCGAATGTTTTATTTATTTTGTTTCAGGCCAGGCTGCTTGATGATGAAAGGAGAGAATGAGATAAGAAATAAAAATGGGAAAAATATAAAGAGAGAGACCACCTTAAACGCTGGCAGTCAGCAGCAGCATTTTGGGAATATTGGCAATCCTCAGTGTGTAGTGATTACATTCCATATACCAGCAGAGTTTGGTCACCTCTGCAAGATCTTCAAGCCTTTTGTTTGCTGTATCTTCTTATTAGGCTAATGTCGGAGTAGTCCTGAAAATAGCAGACTACATGCTGTGCCTCATCTGTACTTTCTCTTAGAAGTCAAAATGATTATTATACAGTCTGATAATTACTTTGCACTTAGACAGTGCTTTACTCTAATGGACAAGATAGCCTTGTTTGTGTGGCTTGAGCTGGCAAAATTGGGATAATGCATGTATTCTATACACCCTATATGTTTTATTCTTAAAATAGTCTTCTGTCACCTAGCACCAATTGCAATTGAGAAGCTCTAAATCTTGTGTGGATTTTCATATAATTGCACATCATATTTTTTTCCCCCCTATACTGAAAACCATGAAAATTTGTGCTGTATTGGTGGTAAATCATCGAGGGGCAAGCTTAACAGACAGAAGCTTTCCTCAGATGAGAACTCTATAGCTATGGCTAGAGCAGTGTTGAATCTGAGTGAATATTTCCTGCGTTACAACAGTACTGGCAGTGCTTATATCTGCTCTCACAGCAGCTTCACGCTTTCTAGTCAGCCTGGAACGCTGGCAGCCTTTATTTTAACCTATAATAGATCTTCTAGGCTTATTCTCAGGAGCTTTAGGCTAGGTGTTGTTTAACTGGAGTAGCATGATGTAATGGATGAGGACTTCAGTCAGGATAGAAAAGATGCAGATTTGTCTCCGGAGTGGCCTCATCTTCTCTGTTCTGTAGTCTGAACCTTTTTATTCCTGAAGGATTATTCACTTTTCTTTACTTAAATTAGTGTTTTAGTCAGAACTATAAAAAGAGGTAAGTAGGATCTTGTATGTAATTTTGCAGGTGTGAAAAGATAATAAGCATATGTGAAGCTTCACTAAACTGTCATTAAACATAATTACATAATGTTGAAATACTACCTCTCTAGTGTGATAGAAAAGCCCCTCTATTTAAGTTCCATCCTTCCTGTGTGTAACAAGTTAATGGTTGTTGGTAATCTCTCATTGTGTCATGTCTTCTACTGAAGTCCAGGTTTTACCAATGTCCTTTTAATTGTTTCATCCTCCACTTGTTGCAGGTAGTTTAGCAGATTATTCTTTGAGAAATACTTTTATTTTGGACATAAACATGATTAAGATCTTAATCGTGTAGAGCATGAGTAATCTTTGTTTTCCCTTGGTTAATTTGCATCGGCTCTTCTGTCTCTCTTACTCAGCAGATTTGAGACAGATCAGCGTGCATTGCCCAGACATGTTCCAGCAAGCAGTGCATATAGAGTTGAGCTTTAATATAAGCTTTAGTTCCTATAACAGCTATCAGAGAGAAATGAATTGAGTACTGGCATGTCTCGATGCATAGATGAATAGATCAAATTTGTTTGCTTAACCCTCTTAGTAGGAATTTGCCCCTCTAAATGGGCTTAAGTAGATCTCAGGAGTCTGGTTCCTCTTTGGTGCGAACAGAGGGGGACATGAAACTGTATTCCTGAGGTGATTAACTACAGTTGTCAATTGTCTAAAATCAGTTCATTTTTCATCCAGAAGAAAAGAGTGTACAGAAAAAAAAATATTTTCATGAACCAATGTAAGAAATCTGGTTATTAGAACTTTATCACTGCATACTGAGTTCCAGTGTTTTGCACTGTCTGTAACTTTTTTGAACAGCTTATGGCAAATTTAACTCCAAATAGAACTATCCAGTATAAATACTTAAAAATACATACACATAAAAGTATATATCTGTGACTTTGGCAAAATGTTATTGGAGGTTTCTAAAGATTATCAATAGTATCTCAGTAATCTTTCTTGGTATGAAGGGTAGAAGACTAGAGCAGCAGCTTGAAGATTTTCTTCTGTAGTGGTGGCAGTGGAGTATGTTTAAGAAAGGAAAATAGGATTCCTTTTTCTGCACTGAAGAATATGAAAATTCTTTCTTTGACAATGTGAGTATTATTTTTAGAGTGGTTTTCATTGATTGGGCCTTTCCATGTAAATCACCCGGACTGCTGGAGTTCAGCTGTGTCTTTGCTTCTTATTAGGCAGCTTCCTTAAAGATTTTTTTTAATTTGGTATTTCAGAAAAAACCACAGTGCGTTTTCAAAGTCACAATGTCAGTTTAAGTCTGTTCTACATTTTATCAAATATTCAAAATGAGAAACATCCCAACTTGTACCACTTTAATTAAATTTACGTTTAGTATGGCCTCCACATGTCAATAGTCCCATCAAACAGTCGTTGTTACTGGAGTTTAATATTAATGAAGGTCTGGCTGCTGTGTAGACTTTTGGCATATTTCAATTTTAAAACTGACTTGAAGTGTGAAACATTTGAAAAGCAAAATCCCCTACTTCTCATGTTAGATGTTTAATTGTGGTAATAACTATTACCAATCCAATCCTACTTTGTGGAGCTAGATGTACAAATTGGTTTTAAAATTGAAATTGTGCAAACATATTGCTTTTTATGACTGTTCCTAAGCTCTATGCAAAGATCTGGTTGTATAAATGCTTTGTCAGTATCCAAAGTGTTTACTTAATTTGCATCAAATTTAGACTACATGTGCAGTAGCCATACCATAGAGGCTGAGCCCTTAGATCTTGCTTATCCCTGTATGGCACATTTTGAATGAGTGCTTCTGAGGCCTGGTGCTGATTCTTGCCTAAGCTAGTCATCAAAAGTACTGGGGCTTACTCATTCACCTTCAGAAAAGGACTTTGGAAACTCCTTTAATTTGCATTCTGAGATAATTTAATGTAGTCTGAAGTTTCATACTTCCCTGTTCAGACTTGTAGTATTCCTTCAGTGTACTTAAGTTTTTCCAAAATGTTGTGTTCCTAGATCACGAATTCATATGTATGACAGTATTCTTTGTAAATGTGCTATGCAGTGCTTGGCTGTACTCATTCTGATTGCAGGACTTTGATTTCTTGGGTTTTATATGAATTCACTGAAGTAAATTCACACTTGCTTGGTTTTTAATTGCTTTTTTTTACATGTTGAAAATAAACTTGTGACGTCCTTTTGTGGACTTTGGACTTGAACCGGTGCCAAAAAGAAAGTTTAAGAGGGTGTTTTTTAAAATGGGCTGCCACAAGATGAGAACATATGAATAAGTTGATATTCATCTGGCCAAAGGAACCTCACTGGGGAGTCAGCACTGTCATCATACTTCATAATTTTCAAAAATACTTTAAATACACTTTGTTTTGTATTTGGATACCTAGTGCAAACCACCTCACAGGTTTCATGTGTGTTGAAGAACATTGCTTCCTCCATTGGAAATGGAGAGGAAGAAAACAAAGGAAATATGTTTTACCACCTTCTTTCCTGAGTATACCATATTGGAAAGATATTAACCACATAAAAGCATTCCTTTCATTTATTTTTCATTTTGATTACACTACATAATGGTCACAAATCCTTCTTAAATCCACCAGTATCTTCAACCATTTCATCATTCTACTTCCATAAAAATTAAAAGGTCACAGGCTACTAGACAAATTCACTGTAAGTTAAATAAGATTTTTATTGCTTGTAACAACATCAGTTTTCAGTCTTGTTTCTAGTAAGATCAAAATCCAGAAATGCTGTTCTTGTGCCATGTAAGTTTCTTTTACAGTAAAGCAGATATTGTAGTTATTGTGATGACCATGTACTTGTCTGGGAACTCAATGCACAGTCTGCTCAGTAAATAGGTATGTTTTGTAAATCCTTCATCTTCAGAGTAGCATGGGATTTTTTTGGACTAATTACTCTATAACTTTATCTCGGTATCCAGATACAATTTTCTCGAGTTTAAAAGAATCATTATGAATTCTTGTAGCTAATGTTACTTGTCATGAAATACAATTATTATCAGAGAAACTTGGTTAAATGCCAGTCAAATCAAGCCTAAGCAATAATGATTGTTATTGATGTTATTTTACTTCTCTTGCAGTTGTCATTTTATGGACAGATTCGTACGTGGCACCATCACAATTTGATGGAAATACCATCCAGTAATATCCTAAATATATACATCCCATTCTATTTTTATAAAAAATGGATTTTAGACATAGTTAGATTTAGAGCTTTAATTACTTGCTCTAAGTAAGAATAGTAAAAAACAGAACTGGAAATGGAGCTGATAAACATTTTCGAGACAATCATGCTTCCCTGCTCCAGTATTCTGAAACTGAAATAGATGTAAACCTATAATCCCTAATATGGTCTAACTTTTAATTGTTCCCTTTTCAGTCTTGTAGATGATTCAGTGAACTGTGCAGGGTGACAAAACTAAGATGCACAGTAGAATGTATTAAGTTGCTCTGGTGGGATTTTTGTGCTTCAGAATTTAAAACTTGCCAGCGATAGGGTGATGGTTAGGCTACTAGCCCAGAATATGATTTTACAAAGCATAAGGTACTGGTGCGTGGTCCTTGCACCTGGCGTAGAAGCTGTGCTTCTATGACTTTTAGAAGACCTGGGTTCACCCATATAGTTTTAGACCTATGATTAGGAGCCCGGTCATTCTAGGCTCCTTCTATGAACAAAATGGGCATCTCCAAATTGGTTTTAGATTTTACAGTGAAGGAGTATTAAGTCCTTGTGATTGTATACACACACAGACATATTACATGTATGTATGTATGCACGTATATAGTGAACACTGGGTATATAATACCTTATAATTTATGCTTCTGTGTCTCTTTGTTTGGTTCCCCTTTATTACAACACCAGAATGGAAAAAATTGGATGGATAAAATTGACGAGTGATTAATTTTGCATCCTCACATCCTCTGAGGTACAACAGGAGAGTTCTGATTCTGTGCTGAATAAGAGAGATTCTTTGTGCTAGAGGAAGTTGTAGCAATTTAAAAAAAAAAAGAAAAAAAAAAGCCACATCTGCAGAAAATGTGTTGTTTTTAATTACTGTCAACTCATTTAATCTCTACTTCCTCTCACCCACTTCTTTTTCCATTTATATATGCAAGGGAAAACATAAAGCACTAGAATGATGAAAATATGAAGCTTCTCTGGATATTGTGTTTAAAAACAAATAGTGAAAAGTTGGAACAAGTTATGGCATGTAATTTGATGTCTGTTGTTGCTGCTAGGTATAGAACACTGAAGTTTATACATATCAGATAAGCCAGAAATACTCTTGTATTTCAGTGGAACAGTTTTGTAACTCACAGAACAGTGACTGCATGTACTCATAGCACAGTTTTGTAACCCATGCAATAATTCTACCTAGTTCCTCTGAATGTCATTAGAAGCCTGAATGTTGTATTGATCAACAGGTAGTTGGATGTGCTCATTAAATTTGTATGTTATGGCTAAAACTGTGTACTGTGACCAATTTAGAGCATCTGTTTCATGGAGAACCCAGTTATTCCAGTTTTATGCTATTAGTTTGACTGTTTTAATTGCTGTTATTTTGCACTGGTTTTATTAGTTTTGTAGTGCTCAAAGTCCTAACAACTGTTTAAATTTAGTGGCATAAAGTACATATCTGTGACTGATTCTGATATTCTTAGTTAGATATGCTTCATTAACTTCTCTCTTAATCATGTGAAGTGGCAGAGTTATTAGAGAAGAGAGATTCAGATGCTGAACATGGACACAGAATGCTATTTTAACATCTTACGGTATCTGAGACCATCTAGGCAGGACTGGCAGGTACTACAGGTCTGCTCCTTCTGTGATGTGGTAGCAGCAGACAGGCAGGGTCATAGGGTGCTAGAGACTTCCCTTTGGCTGCTCCTTCCCTCAAAGCTCATTTTATGCCATTTGTATTTTTAAAACTTACTTGTATGGCTTTTCAGAGTATGGATTTGTTGGTAGTTAACATAAAATAAGGTAATCATTTTGTGTTCTTAATATCACTCGTCCATCACAGTCTGTTGCTGCAATAAACTGTAAATTGGTACTTTCTTGCAGAGAGGTCAGTGCTTATTTGGGTAAGCAGCTGAGTATCTGTAAGTTAAGTTTGATACGTGTAACAAAGTAGTTGTCTGTTTAGGAAATGAATGGCCTCATCTGACGTGGTAGCAGAAAGGTTCTCTGTCCCAATTAGAATTTTGTTGTTCTGTGAACAGCCATAGACCCTTGCTATGAGTCAAAAAAACAAGCATATATATATTTCTTACAGTTCATGCTACTCTTTCCTATACAAGTGATATTAATATTGCATTTCAACTTGTTTCCACTTGGAATGTGGTATGTACTGCTTTTCTTCTGTAACAGTTTAATTCTAGTTACAGGTATATACCCGTATACGGTTGGCATATGTAATAATATAAATAATCTTGCCTATCAGATAAAAAAGCTGAATATTGGATGAACTCAGTTTTAGCATGGAAATGGATACTCATAATATTGAAAATAATGTTTCTAATATGGTGAGTTTCTTTTTCTTTCTGAAAGTTTGGATGGATGTAAAATAGGCCAGAAGGAATTTTGTCAAAGTAATTTAAAACCGAGGAAAGAAGCAACAGTGGAAAACCTTGAATTTAAAAGCTATGAGGAAGTATTCAGTGAAGTGAATATAAAAGAGCTCTGTGAGACATGGAGGAAATGGGAAACTGTGCAGTTGCTTCTGATGCCACACCTTACACAGGGGAACTAGAGGAAGCCGTTTGTACTCTAAATAAACCTGACTTTGATTGGATGAAAGAAGCTGCTTAAATGAGCCACGCTTTACGGGAGCTGTATCAAAGGCTCAGGATGTGCTAATCTGTGTTGTTGATGTTTATCTTACAGCTATATAAGTCAACAATCCCGATCAAAAGTCAGAATCCCATTGAGAGAGAAATGGTACAACTGAAGAGGAAAAAGACTGGAATTTTTTTGACTGAGAATCAAGGAATAAATTTGATTGCGTAGTGACAATTTTAAGATCAGTCTGTAAAACACATCTCTTAAGATGATGCTCAAAGCAGTCTTGAGTGATGTTAGTGCTGAAAATGGAAAGAAATCAGGAAGTCTTTGTGCTGTGCAAAACATGTCACTGTTATACTAGGGTAGAGGGAAGTTTGAACATCTCATTTCTTACAGAACGCTGACTTTGTTATGCACTTGCAGTTCTTTTCCTGCTGTGTTGCAAGATCAAAATGCAGCTGTTCTCAATAACATGCATTTTCCCTGTTAAGTATACTTTGCTCTGATGTCATTATAATTGGAAAATGTGGGTAAATGATGTTTTACAGCATTGTCTTCTGCAGGAGGGAGATGATCAGTTTTATGTGCCCTGCTCGTGGGATTGCTACATCCATGGAAGTGTTATGAAAGACCAATAGGAGCATGAACTACGGCTGTTTTGTTCCTTTGCTTTTAAAGAAAGGAATTGCCATTTGTTTTCTTTAGAGGAAGAGAAATGAAGACAACCATGTACTTTCACAAACAAATGAATTGGTTAAAACTAATTAGAAAGCCTTCTGGAAATAAAAACGTTTGTGGGTACAGACAGCATGTTTAGGTAATTTCAAGAAAAAGTGAAGTTAAAGCCACTACTGTAAACATTTTACTGAAGTTTTAGGCATATTAATCCCTCTCTGTGTTCCTCTAATTCCGTATATCAAGTACAGGACTGCTAAATATGTAATATGATATTATTGTATAGATAACAGTCCTATCCAGAGTGTAAGGGAGAAGAAATTTTAATTTCATCTTTATAGGAACTTCATTTGAGGTGCTTAATCCATCTATGTCTGCCTTTTGGAGCTCAAACTACAAAAGAGTAAGAAAAGTCAAAGGGATGGGGGATGGAGGGGGTGTGGTGAGTATGATATACTAAAGAAGCAGAGTAATAAGGACATTAGTCAGTACACAGAGTCTCATAAATTTGGGGGTTTAGATTACATTTTGAGTTGTCTTCATCTTTTCTATCAAACAGCTTTTCTTTCTCACATTAATTCTCAACATTGACCTTACTGTTATTCATTTTTGGCCTTCGTGTTTGATTAGACCATCATATCATTTTGGCTTTGTTGGTGATTACAAAATGGAGATTTTCAGAGTCTTATTTTGAAAATCCAAGAACTAAGAGTCATCAGCTCTGTCCTGTTTAGTTGTGGAAGTGAAATCTGTTGCTCTGGAGATAAAGCTATCTAACCCTTTGCCATCAGTTCTGGACAAAAACACTTTTAGACTTGATGCCATGAACCTTTGACTTTTAAAATACTGCTGAATTCATAAGGACTTTGAGTCACTACAGTAGAAGTGTTCTCCTAATGATTATTCTGAGTTTTCATTGGACTTGTTAAAAAAATCACTTGTCTTTAGAAACACTGAGTTCTCAAAACATCTGATTCTTAAAGGTCAGAGGCAGTTCTTTCTCCCTTATTTCTTTATCAATTTTTCTAGATTAGTATCTTACACTAGTTTTATTGTCTTTCTAAGCATTAGATTGAAGTTAGCAATTTTATTTTCTACAGCAATCAATCAGCATTTTTTTTAACCTTGTATTTTGTTTGATTAGTGTGCTTGTGTGTAAGACTCTAGATTGTTATCCACTCACTCTTTGTTTCTGTTAGGCATGTCTGCGCCAAATTATGGTGAAATTCAGTGTAACCCGTTGGCTTTTCTGTTCTGGATTTACATCATTGCAATTACCATAATTCCTAAATAACTTGTTTATTGGGTGAATGTAGTGATTTTCTTTTTATCCTTATCGTAGTACTTTTAGTTCCGAAATTCTCAAAGTATTTTAAGACCTATGTGCAGTAAGTACAGAATCATTGTTACAAGCTAACATTCAGACAAGTAAATAGGAGCAAGCAATGGAATCCTCCATATTGCTGTATGAAAACAGGAGGAAATTTTGGCTAAGAACCATAGTTAAACTCCAAAAATTTCAGAAAAGAGCTGACAGAATCTAATTTACTGCCAGTTATTCTGTCTGTCTTCTCTCCTCCAATGTGGAGATAATTGATCACATTCATTCAGTTTTCTTTAGAAGTATAAGGAGCTGAGATTTGAACCAATTGTTCTTTGGAACGTAGGGAATCGCTGTCTTCTGGAGCGCCTGGATTCAATAAGTTTATAGATTGCTTAAACTATTAACAGCACTTATTAAATTGGTTAGACGGGCAGAAATGAATAAAAAAATACGAAACTCCATCCTCTGCTTCTCATTTAAATTTCAAGTTGGACAGAAAGAGATGACTGCACTGCTTACTTGGCTCTAATTGCAGCACGAGTTTTTAGGAAAACAAGTTCGAGATTGTCCTTTTTAACTCTTACCTTGTGAAATCTGGTTTTGATTTTGTGCTTGTTGAGTTAGGCTGTGACTACTTGAATAAAAAATATTAGGCTTCCATTTAGTATTGTTACAGAATTTATTTTAAGAAAAACATGTTTTGCAATTTTTCCTTTCTGACTTTCTTACTTAGTTTTATGAAGTCTCTTTCTAAGTTATAAAATCCTAGGATAAGGGATGATGATCTGACTTGGGTAATGAGGTCTAGTTTCATATAAGCATCATGAATACTAGAATTCTGTAAATAGTTTTCTTAAATGAAAAAATCCTTACAGAACAGAATATATTCATCTGATCAACTTCTGTGAAGTTTTTGTTTGTTTGTTTTTTGTTTGTTTTACCTATGTAATGCCCCCTTTAGAAATGTATCTATGAACACTCTAACTGATACTGAATTTAAACTGGATTAACCGTCTGAAAGTGTGTCAGTATTACTCACTGAGCTGTAAGTCAGGAGGAAACGAAGATCAGTTGTAAGTCAGGAGAAAATGAAGTTTTAAGTTGTCCATAGTAATTCATGGTCCTCACTGAGGGGGAAAAAAATTGTATTTGAGAGGTGTTTTATTCTTGTGGGATAAGCCAATCATAATTTCCTTTTATTTTACCCAAGGTTTTTATTTTGAATGTATTGAATATTAACCTAAGTTTTGCTGTTTCATTGTCTGTAGTCCCTTTGCAAGGATGGTTGGCAGTGTTTTTATTCCCACATCAAATATATTCATAACCACATGCACAGAACTCTAGCCTGACTGTTTCCATCTGTGTGGGGTTTAAAGTTCTGTAAATAGAGATACCTGAAAGAATTAACTTTGGTTTAGCTTTTGTGTCACTGTATAGGCTTACATATGTATATACATTCCTTATGGATGCTTATGATGGAAAACAAGCAAGTTCTATACTGCTCTTGTACAGAACTTTATTATCCAAATTACTGTTCAGATATGCTGATACATATGCATTAATGTTAATTCGTAGTGAACAAACATCCTCAATAAGGAGCTACCCATCAAAATCTGCAAGCAAAATAGTAGTTGTAGTATGACAGGAGTGCAGTAGTTGGTGTGAAACCTTGTCAACTTACTTTGCATATGGAATTAAGTCCTGTGAAGGTTTAGGGTAGACTGTGGACCATCCAGTCTGCTACACGGCTTGCTGTCAGGAGTTGCAAGCAGCAGAGTTCTGCATAGCCACACTGCTTAGGTTGAAATCTCTCTCATATTCTGTCTGATGCGTACTGGAAGCTGTTCATTACAATAATAGGTGCTCAGAGTATTAAAATTCATATTTAATTTGTACAGCGACAGAACAGTATTAGAAAGGAAAATGTTGTACTAAGGGGAATATAGTACTTGAATGAGCAGTTATCAAAATGAAACTGAAGAGTGTAGTTCAGTTAGAAGGGACCATCAGAGATCACTGAATCCAGCTGCCTGACCACTTCAGGGCTAACCAACAGTTAAAGCATATTTTGGAGTATGAAGCATATACAAAGTGTCTAGATTGCTCTACCATGAATGAAACAAATCAAAATACAAATTTTTTACTTATTTTATATGAACTGTAAATAGCATATTATATTACAGGTGATGGCACTATTTGCCTAGTGTTATCCAAATTCTAATTTTTCGTTTGTCAAACTTTCTGGCTTCAGCCAAACTATTTTGAGTGAAATCTTGAATTCGAGATACAGTAAGTCTTTGGATTATTTTCTTTGGAAAATTTCAGCCAATGTGGTTCAAGTATTTCCAAGACTGAAGATATTAGAAAGACACTTCTTACGTTAGTTTTCTAGAGACCTCTGAAAGTCTATAACTATCTTACATTTGAGCAGAGCAGCTGTGCCATACTGTATTATATGATGTTGTGAACATTGAAAGGGTCTAATAAAATGTGTGCAGTCATAATTCTTGAATTCCCATGTTTTCAATGTCAGTTTTGTGATTTTGTTTAGTTGTTGCCATGCAGGTGTACAGCAATTGACACTGTGTTATTTGTCTCATTTTGCCTTAGATTATTGGTTGCCAAGTCAGAAGAGAGCCACCGAAGTCTACTGAACGATACACTCGTTGGATCAATAATCTGACTGAAGAGCAACTTCTTACACAGGTATTCTTTTTTCAGATGTGACTGAAATTACGACAGAAAAATATAGTGAAAGGTTTATTTAGTTAGATTTTTTCATCCAGTAGCAATACATGATAACTTCCCCAGATTATCAGGATTTTGTAGTTTAAATGACAGAGAAGTTTGTGGTGCATGTGACCATTAAGTAACAATGCCTTTACACTGAGGTTAGATACTGACTGCTTCTTTATCTGTTTAAATTTTGCTAGATATCACTTTAAAATAGCAGTTCTTCAGGCATTAAACATAGTGTTCATTAAACATGTTTTTAAGTAAGATACATTTGGAGGACTGAAGATGACAGTTCTGGCATAAAGATAGGTTGTTTCGTTAGGCAGGCAGCCAATGTTGAACTAAAAGGGACTCTGGCAAAAACAAGTTGAATTGTGGAAGAAATCAATCCAGCCTGTGGAGGAATGTGTGTGCTGAGTATTATTATAAGAAATCTAATGGATAGTTAGCAGAAAGCATCCCAGCAGACATTATGATTCAAGTATTTGGGATTGCGTTTTGTGATGCTGTGGTAGGAAGCCATTTGCTTTTGATTTTCCAGGATTTAAGTAGTCAAAAAGATTAACATACCCGTGTTTGTTAGAATTCATTGCTTTATTCCCCATTACCATAACCCCCAAAGACGTACTTACAGGCTCTGGGATGGTCACTGTAACACAAGAAAGTCATCTGTAGATTTTATTTTAAAACCAGCAGTAGTGTTATGGTTCTCTGTAGTTTACCAAATGAAAGTAGTTATAGGGAAAGTTACCCAGTGGAATAAATATTTGGATTTGCTTTTGAGTATGACATTAGAAAAAATTACAGTTTTAAAACCATGAGTTTATCTGACAGTGGTATCTGGATACACAGTAATAGCACACCACTATGCTGTTAGAGGGAAGACAAAGAAAAGCTTTAGGATGCAATGCAAAAGCTCATCCTACATCATCTGCTCTTTTTCATCTGTCTTGAAGTGGCCACAGGATTTAAAGAATTAAACTGGAAATCAAAGGAAATGTCCTAATTTTGAAATTGCTTTGGGTCTGTTCAGTTGAGGAGGGATATGAAAATGAACACTAGTTCTAGTGTCTAGGCCTGCAAATTTCCTGGAAGAGATTATATAGAATGCCTTTTCTGACAGTAGGATGCAAGCACGGTGACCTGGGTAGTCCCTTGCAATCTTACATGTCTATAAATATCTCTTCAAGCCTTAATCAAGTAGCATGTGCAATCCATTATTTTTACATATGATTTAGATTCACACATTTTACAGCTTGATAAGGAGTTTTGGAAAATATATTGGGACTGGAACTAGAAGTCTGCTTAATAAAGCTTGTACTACTTTTTGGAGGGTTTCTAAACAAGATGAGATTCGTACAATTGCACTATTTATATATTCCTCTTTTGGGTGTGAACGTGTTACCCGTTCTATACAAAATGTAACCCAGAAATAGTAGTTCCTCAAAGATACTAAGTTTCTGAAAAAATTGTGGAAGTGTAAAGCTAGAGGACACTGTACTGCACCAGCTGCAAATCCCATGTCATTAAGAACAACAGAATCCACTTGGGCAGAGATTTTAGTGCCCAATCGTGAGATGAGCTTCAGCTGCAAGCCATGATGAACTGTGAGACAAGTCTGTATGAAGCTTAACTTTTGTAGCTCTGCTACTGGAAGAACTGCTTCATTGCAGAGCAGTGTGTTTTGGTATACATTACTTCTCCTGCCTCAGTAACCATTCTTCTGATCAGAAATTCAGGTAGGGAGGCAATTATTTTGCTTTTTCTTGATTTAATGAAGTACAGATACGAGACAAAACTAGGAGTAAAAACTATTTCAGCTGTTCTCTAGTAGTTGTGATACAAGTCAGCTGCGTCAGACTAGGCCAATGAGGGGGTTGTCCCTTTCATCCTTCTGGTATACCTGCACTTTTTATTTTGGGTGTACTTCTAAAAACTTTATTTGTCAGGAAATAAGTCCCAGGAAAACTGTAATGATGGGCCTTTGCTAGGAGATTTGTCAAATACATGGGAGGAGCAGTTCTTCAGGGAATTTGGGAAAATTGGCTTTAATTTCCAGCATATTGTCTCCAGCAGTTTCCTGTAGTGGAAGAATGTTCAGCTTTTTTTTTAGCTGTCTCTGTACTCAGCTTTTTTTCCAGTTTTGCATTTCTGTATCATGCACATACTTATGCTGTAAATTGGGACACTAAGTGACCAATAAAAAAAAAAATTGAGTTGACAATGTTGTGTAATCTGCTATCGTGGTATTTGTTATTAAATAATATTCTATAGCATTTGATGACTTTAGTCACTGTTTACTAAAGCACAGTTTGAAAGAGGTGGGTGGCAGCAGATGTTTTGTTAGGTGGTTGGATTGCTTCGTATGCCTCAGTGCTGGCTGCTGGTTTTATGTTGCCTGAGTCAATACCAGATTTTTGGATCGAATGTCCATACCCTGTCTTCATGCTGAGATCATTCAATACAAAATGCTTCTAGCATTTTAACTTTTCCCTTCCCTTAACCATGGCCTCTTGATGCTTGCTCATCCATTAAATGTTTCTCTAAACAATTATACTGTAACATTCCAAAGATACTTTATGGTATGCGTGAAATTTCAGAATATATACCCCAGAGACTGAGGGGGAGTGAAAGAATACAAAGAGAGCGTACCGATGTGAAGACTCCTTTTAACCTTAAAAATAAAATAATTATCTTTTAAATTATCTTCCTTTTAAATTATAAGTGATTAAAACATTGTTTTGCACATATAGTAACATGAGCCTTAAAATACTCCCTCCAAAATGGTTTTCACTTTTCAGTAAGTGTGAGCACAGTGACAGGTACAGAAAAAAAAAAAGCAAACAAATGTTGATACCTGACTGTTCTGATGTTGGAACAAGTGGGAAAAATGCAGATTACAACTGCATTACAACTGCAGCAATGAATTGTGCTTGAACTGTGATTGAAGTTTGCTCATGCAGCTCTTTGTACACTGGAAATTTTACTGTGCTGTATAAGTAAAAAATCCTAAATGGTTTTAAGGTTGGATTAATTACACAAACATTTATACAAGTAGTTCTTAAGGACTGTTGTGGGCTGTAAGTAACGTAGCCAAGTTCACATCCATGTCTGTTAAATCGCTGTTTAGGTTAGTTCAATCTCACGGGCAGTCTGTGAAGTATTGTGTTCAGCCTGGAGCGTAATTCCATCTGACCTGCCATTTTTTATCCCCAATGACAAGAAATCTCTCCGCTTTCATATCGTTGTTCGTTTAGAAAGCAGCCTGTGAAATTGGAGGGGTATGCGAGGAGACTCTTGCAAATAGGATTGGGCTCCCTGGTTGATAAGAGTAGGCAGCCATAATTTAGAGCAATAACTATCCAAACAAAACCTTGTGATTCTGTATGTCTGACATCACCATAAAGTGTCTGTGTTGCTCCTGGATAGGTAGGGTACTTTGCAGATTATCTTAGAGCTCTTTATGTGGGACAGATCTGAAAGCTTTCACGGGTAAATTGTTCTTACCACTAATCTCTCTGCTACCTGACAGAAGAACAGTATTTAACATGTAAGAGTTCCGCAACGTTCTTTTTTCTGTGCTTTTACAGGTGCTTGCCATGTTTAGCTAATCAGTTTAAATGCTGGCTTCTCTAAATAGGATGTGTTCCCATTCTGGTATTTTAAGAAATGTGAGATCCAAGTTCACACTACAAATCAGGATTTACTACAGAGACTTGTTTTGGAAATAGATCCAGCATTTTGGCTGCATCAATCATATAGCAAGAGCTTTTCCTGATAACATAAATTAGGAATGCTCAATATTACATTATCTTAGTGCATCTCTGTAGGCAACTTCTTCCTGTTTCCAAGGAGAGAAGGCAGTCAGAGGTGGGCCGAGGAGGGCAGAAGAAGCTCGTGCACCTTGTGGCTTGTTCCAGTGGCTCTCTTCTTTAAAAGTAGACAAAGAATAAGAGTTAGGTGGTTCCTGCCTTTCTCAGGAGGCAGGCAGGTGTGGAGGTGTGATCTGCTTACAGAAAGCACAAAGTGATTGGAAGGAGCTGCACGACCCTGAAGAAATTCTGCAGCCAAATGGAAGCTGGCACTACCAGTCCAATTCTGTCCATCTGCTACACAGTCCTAGAGTCAGGCAGAGCTGGTAAGAGTGGATTGGAGGAGGGATGCATTTTCCAGGTGAGCCACAGATTGAATATCTCTGGCTTGGAGCACGTGTTTTCTTTACCTGCAGACCAGAAATTCTGACTTTGTAAGTGCTAGGCTTGGTTGTCAGTACATCATAAATGAAATAATGATTGAGATAGCAATCTGAGAGGGGATGTGTACATGTTTTCCAGTTACATTACTTAAGAGTGAAGCTGGACAGGGGGTAAGGCTTTCTTAAGAATGAATAAGAGCATGAAAGGGCTGATTGATTTCCCTCCCCACCCCCGCCCTGGCATTTATTTTTAGCTCACTTGCATTTTTTATCTTTTGATCAAAAGACACTCAACGCTTTCTTGGGCTTTTTTTTTTTTTTTGTCACATTTTCCTCTGCCTTCACCTGCATTACCTAAAAATGTGTTAACAGCAAAGTCCCGATGCTTTTCTGAGTGATACAACTAGAGTTATAAAGCAGTTAAATACAGCAGACTGTATTGGTTTGCAAGGGATCAAGGATATACCATACAAGAAAAAAAAAAATTGGCTGCTTCCTTTTGTGGTTGATCCCTTTTCCTCTCCAGAGGAGAATGAAACAAAGTTGCACAAGCTAGTCTGTGTTTATATTGGTGTTTGGAAACGCGTGTCAAAGGCGTTCATGGAGTTCTAGAAAGTTTAATGAGAAGTGGCTTACCCACATCTGTGAACTAAAAGCATCATTAGAACTTCCTAGCGAGGCTTTGTGCAAAGGCATCGCAGCTTCAAATGTCTCTGAACTTTGAGAAGCAGATTTGCAGTAGTTCAAGACTGTATACAGACCTTGTGTTGCATGTTAGTAATTTTGCGTGAGTTTAAAGGCATGCTGTAAAGGAGAGAGTGTTAAATAATTTAGATTTTTCTCATTATATTTTGTTTGATGATTTGCATGCATGATTGTGGTTTAGAACATATGGCAATATTTAAATGCATTAGGGATATTATAAAAGCAACTTGGAGTACAGTCTTACAGCATGATGGATGCATGTATGGCAGAACATACATGACATGATTTTGATGGACATTCAGATTAAGCCTCTGATTTGAGCAATCTTTGTTCCTGGTGATGATCTTTCCTTGTGTTTTAAATAATGAGTTATACCACTATGAAATGTAATGTTTCCATCTTAAATGTTTTGCTTGGACACTTGTAAGAGATGGACAAGTAATGAAAACGTAAAGCTGTGAAGGGTTAAATTTTTAGAAATGCATCATTTATTTTCCAAACCGTCACTGATGTCCGTGCCTCCTCCACACTTCTGAAATAACTTTGAAAAGCAGTGCAACAAGTTAAAATAATGTTGAGACTTGTTTTATCAATGTAGGTTGACACACAGGGATGTGGATGGAACCAGTAGCCAACGGTTTCTGAATGCTCAGTTTATTCTTGTTTGATTTTCCATCTTTATCCTGTTGGTACTGTTGTTCACAAACAAAACAGCACTTAGGCTTCACTTGGTGCTTCTGTCTCATTGCCTTTTACAGATTAAGGCGTCTACTTCTGTCTAACAAATGAAGGATGAAAAACAGGTTTTGTATTAAAATTGGAGTTGAAATATTGATATGAATAACGTATTAAAATTTCCAAACAGAAAGTCCACTCCAAATACAAATGTTTTCCAGCTAATTTGATGCTGTTTATTTTTCAGTTAGTCTTCCATCTGCGAGCGCACAGAGCAGATACTCCCCTAACTTCCTGCTATTTTGTTTCTTTGAGCTTGAAAATCAAAGTGCTGATTCCACAAAAAGGGGAAACACTTTTACTGTGGCTTTCAGAGCAATAAAAACCATTGATTCTAAGCATACGTCGTTATTGTAATGCAGTTATGCAGTTCCCTCCTATACCTTATGTATGGAAAAAAAAAATTCTTATCTTGTGATCAGGCACTGAAGAATTTTTCACCTTTCAAAATATGTTTGAGAACAAGTTAAGTGTGCTTTACTTATTACCAGAAAATAACTTGCTTTCTTCATCTTAGCTTTCAGTGCTAAAATTATTGGGCTGGATTTTCAGGAGAGCTCAGTAATTTTTGAAGTAATTGTAGCAGGGGGGGCGAGTGTGAAAGCGTCATTTCCCATCGTTTTGGAGTTCAGAAGGCCAGTTTGACCTTTCATGATTTTGTTTCTTAATACTTTTTATATTGACCTCACTCTGCTTTTTAACTTTTGTCTCTCTGGTAGTCCTTCCTTTTTTTTTTTTTTTTTTGGGGGGGGGGGGAGGGGGAGTACGGCTAGTTTAGGAAGCTGAATTTAAAAANGTGTGAAAGCGTCATTTCCCATCGTTTTGGAGTTCAGAAGGCCAGTTTGACCTTTCATGATTTTGTTTCTTAATACTTTTTATATTGACCTCACTCTGGTTTTTGGTTTTTTTTTTTTTTTTTTTTTTTTTTTTTTTTTTTTTTTTTTTGGGGGGGGGTGGAGGGGGAGTACGGCTAGTTTAGGAAGCTGAATTTAAAAAGAAATAAAATCCATCATATTCTCTTGTATTAACGATGCATGTTATGCTGGGATGCTTGAGACCTTTTTCTTTCTATGTCAATAAGAAAGTAGGTTTTGGTTCAGCGTGGCGGGTTTTGAATGTAAGGAACCAGATTTAATGATTTGTTCGATTTTTATTTATTTTTTTTTGTTAGCACAAGCATGACTAAAATAGACCAAAACAGGGACAAGGGATTTTTGTTCTGTTTACAAAGCCTTGGCCAAATGGGCTGTGATTAGAAGTTCTTGAGCTTGAAGTTATGCAAATAAAGAAATAATGGAGTGCTTTTCAGAGTGTTAGCTTAGATCAACCGTAACTGTGAATGTTATGTCCTTTTTCATACAGAATAGATACTTGTCTATTCATTTATTCCAATTACATGATCTTAAGGATGATTAGCATATCTCTAGTTCCTCTAGAAGTGGGCCAGTTGTGTATGCAGCTCACATTTTGAGAAGTAGAGTGATCACATGTAGAGGAGGTGGAGCAGGCATGTGCTTTGTGGTTAGCAGAAGGATAGTCGAGCCCTGGCCCAAACGGAAATGTGAGCGGTTGCAGGGCATGGGGTGTATAACAAGGAAGGAAATGGGCTTGCATCTGCCTTCTAGTGTAACTGCTGGGACTTTGCCACCTCTCTGGATGTGCTGGTTTCTGTGATGTGGGTGGGTTTCACATTTTGTATCACTTGCAGTGACTGCTCCCCCAGCGCAGAAAAAGGCAGCAGAGGAGAAATGTACACCTGGCAGCTTTACACCTTGCGTTTTAAAAGCAGAGTACCTTAATGAAATCAGAAGTTCTGATGCTGCTGCTGGACAAGCGATGTTCTATTAGCAGTTAGTGCAAATTATAGTGTTTTTCAGAGTTACTAATCCAGAAAAAGCAAGATTTTACCAGGCTATTTTTTTAATCTGACTAATTTGAAGTACTTTCCATGTGTTTATGCTCTTGAACTTATTGTTGAATTTATTAGAGCACATATTAGGTATATCTGTCAACAGAAACTGTAAATGTTCAGGAAGTTTGTGCAATAAAAGGAATTATTATTTCCAGGAGTACAATTTCTTAGCAGACCAGGGGGACTATATTTATTTTGGTTAATTCTTTGCATAAATGTACACTAATTGCAGAGTGAAATAAATACAGTGGTGAACATACACATTTCAGGGTTATGATTATTTTATACATGGTTGAAATCAAATGAAGACAAACCTCTGTTGTAAATAATGATTTAAATTTTATTTATTTTGGAGAGCTTTTTCTGCAACTAAAGACAAAACAAGCGTGCTATCTATAATTTAGCTTTTTAAACTTACAAGCTTGTAGAGTTTTTAGTGGTGTGTATCTGCCTAAATAGGATTCGATACCAGAATATGGTACTAAAAGCCATCACGTGAGTTCACTTGTATGAAAGTAATTTATATCAACATAGCTCGTAGTTACACCTTAATTACCTACAACCCATGTGACTTATTTACCTATATACGAATATAACTAAATCTCTAGGAGGGAGCTGCACTGCTGTGATTGTACTAAAAGAATTGTAAGCAGTTTCTGTAACGTAGCATTTGTTATGTGAATATATTTGTGACTCCTGTAGACTGTTGGATTGATGCTATGGTGCAAGAGCTTTAAATTGTTCTTTTAATGTATTCCCAATCTAGGTTGGGTCCTAACATAAATTGTAAATTCTCTAGAGCAAAAGCCATCTCCTTGTTCTGTATTAAAAGCTGTTTAATCAGGATCTGAGTTTGTGCTGTTATCATGTAACGGGGATGCCCATTGTTTTCCTGCCTTTGATTTACTGGGTGCACAGTGGGAAATATCCTAGTTAATTTAAAAGCTGACTTTTTTACACCTTAATTGAAATTTACTTTGAACACACATGACAAACTTTGATTAGTCACAAACAGATGAATTTCTGTAATTTTGGGGGCTTTTAGACTGTTTGTCTGGGTCTCATATTGTATGTTTCCTTTTGTGTGTTCTCAAGCTTTCACTGTTCTCCATTGCAAACTTTTGGAATTGGTTGTTAGGCTGTGACAGCATTCAGCAGCTTTCACTATCCCACTTTGTTCTCAGTTTCATCTCTTCCCTCAAAGGATTTTGTCTTTCCCTGCTGCTGTACAAAAGAGCCACAAGTTCACCATATTCTTAATTGCCCATTCATTCTGCAAGGAACAAATAGCGGTTTCTAATAAATAAATCACAAATGTAACCACCCATGAGTGCAAGAAAGCTGCGGATTTAATAACCATCTTCATATTCAGGAGCAAATAGTATTCATGCATTTCTCTGTTTGTTGAGTTTCTGTAAGTTTATCAGAGTCTCGGGTAAACTGGTCATCAAGGTGGGAACTGCATTCAGACAGGATTTAATGCTGCTGAGAGAAACTGGGCCCCACCAGACTTCTCATGCAGTGGACATCTGTGCTAAGAAGTGCTGAACTGAAATGTGCTTGTACGCTCTGAACTTGTTCTTCACAGTGCTGCTGGGCTAGAAAGGTGATACCAAACCCAGACTAGCAAGAAACGATCTTCCTGTCACAGCATTGACATCCTGGTAATGCAGGGGAATTCTCAGCTTATAATAGAAACAAGGAAGGGGGAATTAATTGCAGTGGACCTGAATACAGTGCATGCTTCAGCAAGATGCTGCTTCAGCAGGACACTGCAAGGTCGGATTTAGACTTACACTTCTCATTGCTCGTGCTCTGATATTTACTGGGTACTTCAGCTGAAGTAAGTGCTGGGTTTTTTTCTGGTTTTGTCCCATATGCAGCCAGCAGCCTGGCTAAGTTGTGCACAGGAGCTGAGAAAACTTGTCACATTATTTTCCAGTCCTAGAAAACTGAGAATTATATTGGCAGGTATGAGTACTCCCCTTGTGATTTGTGTTTCTAAGCTTTTTCCACTCTTCTGCTTTTACTGATCTTGAGCACACACAGTACTCTGTGCAATCCAATGGCAGTGCATCTATGTATTCTCATTTTTCTTCATCTCTCCTCCTTTTCATCTAGGCAGGGTGTGGCCACGTCCCCTGAGCATTACCCATGTCTTTCCTAGTGGCATTTTCCCTAGAATATATAAATAAATAAAAACCTGTGATTATGAAGTGAAAATAAATTTGAAAATGTTTGATTCAAACACCTGGTGTTCTTACAGCCCTTGATGCCTTGCTTTAAAGTCAGGGGAAAATGAGTTTTCAAGTGGCGCTACTGTTAAGCTGTCCTCGGATGTATTTTTTCCTCTTTTAATTGAAACTCAAACTGTGGAGAAGTCTCCACTGGTCTACCTGAATCCTCACATCTTAGAAGTAACGTATTTGAGTTAAGGTTTGTTGTGGTTGGCATTAATTGTTTCAGTAATTAGAAGAATCTCAGCTGCTTCTCCTGGAAGTAGCTGTTACGGAGCCCATTGCAATGGACGTCGCTCCAGTTAACATCCAATATTTGAGAATGATGTATGATCTCAACTGCCAAGGTTTATCTGGCCACCTGATTATAAAAGCCAGCAGTCAGCAGTGTTAGATTTCCCTACCTACTCTGAATTCCATTTCAATGGCATCTTTCAGAAAAATGTAAATGTTAACCTGTGAACAAAACAGGCTCTCTCTTGGTCTCAGTGTCAGATTACACATATGTTTAAAAAAAAAAAAGGCAAAAAAACAAAGACCACCAACAAAAAAACCTTTGGAGTCAGTAGGAGAGAAATTTTTTTGGTGTCATAAAATTATTCATAGATCTGCAGAGCAGATGTTGACAATTACAAAGAGAACAGAGGCCAGTCTGTGGTCAGCCAGCAAGCTCCATTTCACGTGGGTAGATCAAGGCTCAAGGCAGCAACTATTTCCTGTCAGCACGCTGGGCGTCAGCGATAGCAGTTTTTGTGGGCTATCGCCCAGTTACATTATACAAAGTCACTTTTGTGAGGCCTTGGTTCTGCCGCTCTTCTGACAGAATAATGGCCCTGCAAGGCTCACGTTCAGATCTGTGAGGTCTGTCTATCGAAACAAAATTGCAAGTTAAAAACTTTCTATGGATTTTGTTTTTCTTTTCTGCATGCTTGCCTCATTCTTTTAGGAAGTGTAGAATAGCTGACTCTTTCGTTTACTGCAGTAATTGCTGATGTTATATTTTACTTTTTTTTTTTTTTAGCTTAAACCATATTTAAAGCACAATCTCCACCCAAAATTTTAATCTGTTTTTATTCAGGAACATAAACGATAGCTAGTTCCTGCAGATAAAAAGTGATGAATTGATATTCTTATGCTTTCAGAGTAGCTTTCTTTAAAATTGTTGTGGCTGCAGGTGGCCTGGGGCATGTTAATGTAAACAGGCATCTCCTGGTAATTAGAAGAATCTCAACTGTAGCTCGTTTTGTCTCAGACAGATGGGGTTTGTGGAAGTAATGATAATGCTGATGCAATGTCCAATGAGTTCCCATTTTCTTCAGGTTGGTAGACTTGTATGTGTGTATCACTGGGGACAAGTTAATAAAAATGCCTTCCCCAAATCATTTTGATCTCCAAGTTTAACAAGTATAGGTAGAGATGTGGGAAGCATCCCTTGCCCTTTTGGAGACCATGGGAAGAGAGCAATGAACAAAACTGCAGCTTAGTGGAGGAAGAAGCTACCTGGTAGACCTCATATTTATTCAGGCTCAGAGTGACAACTGGAAACGGAAGCAATTTTCTGGTGTCCTGTTGCTGTGTTTTAAATTCATTCTTCCATGGCTTTTATTATAATGTCCTTGTCATAAAATGTGAGCGCACTGATGTCAAGTTCAAGTAAGTAGGACTGTCCCATGGCTGTTTGTACAGTAGAGAATGCTTCTGAACACAAACAAAGTGTTAAAATGACAGAAGAAAAACACAGAAGTAGTTCTTGAATAGCTGAAACAATATCTGTAGTAAATGTGTTTCATTACTCAGAAACAAGAAATGATCTATTCTCTGTCCTACTGAGAGCAGCACACTTTTCCATGTTAGGCAGGAAGAGTGCCCATGATAAGCATCTGCCATATTCTGCGTGTGACTCAAATCCTAGGCTGCTTGGGCTTTTTTTCATCAGCTAGGTAACGTCAATAATTATAGAATAAAGAGGAAGGAAGAAATTACATGCTTCGGTAGCAAGCGTGCTTTAGTTTCAAGTTCCATATCGAAGATAGATGATGTTCAAAGTCTCCTTTTATAGTAGGATTCCAGGTGCAAGACATAGAAAGCAATTTAACTTATTTTTAAGGAATATGGTAATAGAGCTTGGTAAACAAAGTGACAGTATCACTGCGTGTATTTTGTAATGATGTTGGTGCATTTAAGAGTATTAAAAATTAGAAGTTACTTAGCTTTATTTGTGCCAGCCCAGAGGTTTGAAATTAAAGATATCAAAAATAAATATATTTGTACATGATGGTGATGTGTAGAACATATTAAATTAAAAAAGAGAGAATTTGGTTTTTGGGATGGGGTGTAGTTAGGTTCTTGGGGTTACGTGTTAATGCGGTTTAGTTGTGTCTGTGGGAAGGATTTGGGTTTTTTTTTCTTCAATATTGACTCAAGTTTGTAAATGCTCTGATCAGGTCAGAAGCTTGTCAAAGTTACAGGCAAATCAAAGTTCCATAGCTACTTTATTGTGCAGAAGGCAGGCTGGTGGTCGGTCTTTGTCATGCCAGGACCTTTTCTTGCTTTTTGTGGAACTTCTGATGAGCAGAGTGGAGTTTGGTCTTTTCTCAGTTTTCACCTCTTAGCAGGGAGCACTAGAAACAGAAATAATGAATTTTCCAACACTATTATTTCTAAAAACTGTGTATTTCTGCTACTGCTTCACAAGTTCTGAAGGTTGCTTTAATTTCTATTCAGTATTTGAGTAATTAACCAATTGACTTGGTTAATTTTTTACTGGTGACATGAGTGATTGTAGAAATGTTCCCTGACACCAGCAGCAACAAACCAAATTTTTCTTAGTAATATTTTTACTGTCTGATTTTATTGATTTTTAAAATTCTGTGATTCTGTGTAAGTGTATTTTCCTTGCTGGACATTCATTTAGCAAAAATGTTGATTAATGTTTTTGAGCACTCTTACAGGGCTAACACATTAAATGAAAATACAATTTTGATAGCTATGCATGTAATGTTATGAAAACTTGAAACTTCTTTCATTTTAGAAAATTTGTAAATGTCACTTTTAACCATTGTTTTTGTAACACATCTCAAACATTGCTACTTGCGCTTTGCTCTTATTCTTTCTGCTTTTGCAGTCTTGAAACTTCTGAATCGTTTCTTTTAACCAGATATGTGTAGATTTCACTGGAAATTTGTGTGTCCGCAGCTGCTAGAAAATGAGAGAGTATGTGTCTGTGGAAGATGAAGGATTGCCAAACAAGCCTACCAAGCTAAAATCTGGAAAAAATTGAAATTTCCAAGCAGACTAGAAGTTTATCAAAGAGGAAGAAAGCCAGCTAGCTTGAGTACTTTGCACAGCTGTTTCAGCTGAGATATTTTATCCATGTGATACTATGTATTAACTTGATGCCAAAAGTAATACATAAATGTTGTTTTTATTTAGAATTAGTGGCATACATAAAATTGGTGTCATATGGTCAAAAGCTTCTGCTTGTCAAAACAAAACGATCAAAAGTTTGGCTCATCTTGCAAAATACTGCAGCTAAGCAAAAACTAAGTTTTCTGAATCACCCGGTAAGCATGAGGCTTCTCTGATCGTAAATCAGAAGCACCAGTACTTTTCTGTCTTTCTAATAGCATGTGATTTTTTTTTTTTTTAGTTACTAACAATGTACGCAATAAAAATCTTACTTTGAATTGAAGCGTTCACAAATTAATTAGCGCTACTCAGTGAAAAGGAATGTTAAGCATTGATAAGCTGATTCTGCTTTTGTTTTACCATTCTGGTAGGCCTCTGATTCTTGATTTGCACTGCCAGAAATGTATAAGGAAAACTCAAAAACGTTTAGGATGCTCGTGCTCCAATGAACTGGATACAAGCACTCAGTTCATGTGTTTGGAGATATCTAATGACAAAAAGAGAATGCATTTACAAGGTAGAAGTGCACCAGATGCCAAACAGCTGTGAATCATCTGTGTTCCCTTGTGGAAGAAGTGAGAACCTTTAAGCCTGAACTGAGAAAAGGCTGTGTTTATTTGTTTGTCTTAGCACGGAACTGACTTTTGTAACCCTTTCCCTCCACTCCTAATTACATTTGTCTAGCTAGTTATCCTTAGGTTAGTAAATAATTCTTTAGGCTGCCAGCCCCTCGTTAAGCCCTTCAGATGATGTCTATTTAGAAGTCAGTAAAAACACAGTGTCAATTGTATTGTAGGCTCCTGTTTTGTACTTGTTAGTGTCACTTGACATTAGTGTCTGTATGTAGCTGACCTTCATATCTTCAAACATAAACAGCTTAAGCACTGTGCGTTGTTTTAGCAGGTGTAGCCAGGAACGGGGTGAGAAATGCTGTGCACGTGTTCTTTTCGGAGGGTCAGTAGAAAGGAAAGGATTGGGAAGCTTGCTGAGAACTGTAATTTTGAACCTTGTCTTGAGAGCTATGGGAGAAAAGAATCTGAAACGGGAGATGGGAGCTCGAGAAAAGTAATTTGTAACAAAAGTCTGAGATGAGAATGCAATACTAACAATACTGCTCTGTCAACCTTGGAAACTGAAATTACCAAATCGTTTCCAAACTCTTGGGTGTTTGTTTGCCGTGGCTTGGTGAGAATTTGATGAAATATTGCAAATGCTCTATTAACATTTAAAACTGACATGCAATAGGAAAAATTAGTTGATCAGAAAAGCCAACTTTTATTGGAGCAAAATTACAAACTCTGTGACTATTTCTGTATTATCTATTGTCTTCCTGTTCTTGCTTAACAAGTCTGATACTGAAAGTGCTGTTGTGTCCTTTGTGAATTGAAGCATGAAGATTCAATGCGTGTGTTTGGGGATGAGCTTCTTACATGCTTGGATCAAAGGGATGGATGTATGAATGGCTCACTGTCACTACAGCAGTTTGTGGATGACAGCGGCCTGGAATTCTGTATATGCTATGTTGTTATTAATTTCTTACTGACTTTGGACAGAGGATTTATTTTTTCCTTAATGTGAACCAAAGCTTTGTGAGTTGTATTATCTTTTTAGTGAATGCAAACATCAGTTGACAGATATTCATGGCCCTTCTGTTTTGCTTACTTGCTGGGCTTTCCTTTCTTTAAGTCACAAGTTAGCATTGTCTCTGTCATTGCAGAATAGGTCTGATTGATGTTGTGCGAGGACTTCTTTTTGGTTGGTGTTTTAAAGCACGCATTTCAGTGTGCAGTGTATTTTCACAAAACACTTAATGTTATTATGCTGCTCTATTTATTAAGCTGGAGGCCAATGGTTTTAGATTTTGACATTTCCTTTGCTGACAAGGCAGTTTTAGCAATATGGTTGTATTTTGTATGTTAGACATATTAGGAAATGTAGTCTTACTGCCTGCTAATTTAGTCTTAATTTAAACAGGCTGTAAAATCTTCAAGATAAATATATGAAAAGAAGTATGTTTTCTTGCATCTTTTAGATCCATCACAGGACTGACTATAAAGCAGATTTTTTTGCCTATCAAAATCAGAGAAAATGCATAATGTTATGTGGGTGTAACAGTTCTGTCAGTTATTTGAGAGAATTTCAGAGAAGACATTCTACAGTTGAAGGCGGTCATGACATGACAGCAATGCTTGTTTCCCTGTTGGTATGCTTTAAAGTAATTAGCGAAGTCCTTTTTGACTTGCTTAATGTGCTGAGATCCCAAAAGCCTACCAAAGAAATCTAGTATTGTTTAAGTAGGTGGAGAAAAACAAAGTCCTTGAGGTTGTGTTGCAAGTAGATGCATGCTGCATAAATAAGTGTCCAACATATTCAACATATAGCAGAGAATGAAATAAAAAATAAAACTCTACTTTTACCAGGGAAGCCAAGTAGTCCCATGATCTACTACTACTAAGGAATTCTACTGTACTGTTTCCTTCCACCTGCAATGAGCACACACCATGCTGTGTTTGGGAGAAAAAGGCATGTTCCGCTGCGCTCAGTTGGATGCCACATTTAGCAGAGGGTTTAGAAAGTTTTTCATTAAGAAATTTACTTAAGCCAGTGCTTTGTTTTTCTCTTGGGGCAGTGTTCTAGTTTCACTTAAGTCAATGTTCACAGTCTCTGGGATACACCGATTTTACTCCAAGCCTTCTCATCACAGACATCTTGTGCCATGAGAGGTTACAATGACTTCTGTTTAAAGTTTAAAAAAAAAAAAAAAAGGAAAAAATTTTTATTATGATTTGTAGAGAGCCAAGATGCATTCAGTTTATTGCTTGTGGTCTTTAGTTTTTAGAGATCTATACACGGTTCAGGGTATTTCTGGGTCAGTGGTTTCTCTGTTTTGGTGGTGGAGGTGTACAGACCTATGCTCCAGTGCTTTTACATTGTGTTTCCTTCTGTTTCCTTGTAAGCCTTTGAGAGAGGAGCTGAGGAATGTTTGGATAGAACTTTTATGTGGCACTGACATAGTTAGGACACTGTAATAATGGCTGTTAATAGACAACTCTCTCAAAAGGAAATGAAAATGATGTTTGTAAAACAGCACAGTGTGTGTTTTTGGGAGAACTAGGTGCAAGAGTGAGAGGTGGAGTGCAAGAAGACAGGGTAAGCACAGGAAAATGTTTCTCCTATTCTGTCACTGGGCTTTTTTTTTTGTCACAACTATTATCTTCAAGCAATAATGGCAAAATTAGAATGTTTGTAATTTTCTGCATCTTCACACAGGGGAAATACGGGTGCATTCCAGTTTGTACTGTGCATGTTGTCTATGGCTCTTCAAAGTTTGGTTTAAAATGCATAATTTCTGGTCATTTTATTTAAGCAGATTTTTTTGGTGAGATCAGTTATCACAGCGTTTTGAGAGGCCTGGCATGGTCTCATTCTTTTCCTCTATTTCTGCCTTTTGGTTTTATTTTTCTTTAAATTTTCTCATAAAAAGATTGGAGTAACATGCAATCCGTTTGTTAACTAGTTTGTTTCTAATCAGATGTTGAATTTCTGATAGCACAGAAATCCAAATCAAAATAAACTTAATTGGAGAAGAGATTTGAAAAGGAGGGTAAGTATGAATAAAATATATGTCTGTGTGTAAAAATAAATAAATAAAAAATAAAAATTCAGATGTAAATCAGATTGCAAGATGAGCAATAAAAGAGACTGTATGCCTGAAGGAAAAGTTCTGTGCTATGAAATATTGCACAGATGATTTATATTGCTCCTGAATGATTTGATATGGACATCAAATGTAAAATGATAAATGGCTTTTGGTTTATTATTTAGAGAAACAGAAGTATTGGAGAAGGTGTAAAATCTTGTGTGTAAAAGCTATATTTCATTTCTATACCTTACAGCTTCTAAAAATGACAGCATATCACTATTTGATGTTAGGAGTTGAAACGTTTCCAGAGTGATATGGTTTTATGCCTGGTACTTACTGGTGTCTGTCATATAATAGCCTTGTGAACTCTGATAGCAGAAACAGGTTGTGTTCAAGCAGTCTGTTTCCACCCCATGGAGATAGCATTAAACAGAACTAAATATGCAGTCCCGTGCCCTTTTTTACAAGACTTTTCTTTTCACTCCCCTAAATGTATGGCATCTCCACCTGAACATAATTCTCCCATTTTCAATATATTCACTCTCTTGTCAGTTTTTTCAATGTTGTTCATCCTTTATCTGGCATGTTGCATGCTGGTTCGACTCTTTAAAATGCTTCTTTTGTTGTTGCTACTCTCCTACCTCAAGAATCTTCAAGAAATTCAAGCAAGGACATTATGAATGATGGATCTATTTTTTCTGTTGCTTGTGTCTTCCTGATTGGTAGAATACTGATGCAAAAGTCTGTCTAGATTTCACAGGTATCAGTAATTAGGAGCCAATTTTTTCATAACAATGGCCAGAATTTCCAAGATGCCCATACAGAACAGCAAACTTGGCATGCCTACACACTCACCTTCAAAGCTGGTGCTTTGTGTGTGTTTCTGTTCTTTAAATCCCAGGCTCAGTGTTTTCATGAGGTCGTGGGGCAGGAAGTGAATGGACTTTCCTGTGTTCAGAGGGATCCAAGTTTCTTACTACATGTATGAGTAAAATCTAAGATATCTTTCAACTACTTTGAGTAAAGCTTACCTTTGTTTTTTACCCTGTTAGAAAATAGCCCAGAGTAGGACATTTTGGCAGGGCAGAGTGAATTCTTACATTGAAGTATTTGATGAAGTTATATGTCCTCTGGAACTATATTCTTTTATGCATAAGTGAAAGCATAACTTACCTACATAATTTGCTAAAATATAACATTTTTTTTCTTTCATTTGACTGTTGTAGTTAAGCTTAGGAGGTGGAGTCATACCCATTAGCAAAACAAGAGAAGAATAGTGTTTATAATTTAATCATTGTATAAATATTCACCATGCATCTTTATATTCTTGTTCCTTAGCTTTCTCAAATTGCATCCCTGTGTTTCAGTGTCAAAGAAATGTTAGCAAACATCAGCTGTGTTCCATTGTATGGCTGATTTAAATTTCACGTCATGGCCAAAGTAAAGAATGAATTGAAGTCGGAATCCAGTGGTAGTTCTCAGACTGGAGAACCATGTTGCCAGGAAAAGAGGAAAAAAAAAAAAAAAAGGAAAAAAAAGAAGAAATCTCGCAGTAAATTAAAAACCACACGCTATAATTCACCAGCTATTGTGTGATTCTACAGAAGCTGGCTGGACACTTGGAGCGGGAAAAGCCAACAAGAAATGTCCTTGTGGGATCTTTCCAAATGCTTCTTTCAGCTGCTGCAGTGATGATAAATAAACACAAGACAGTAAAAACAAGGATAAAATGATAGGGCCTAAAGCCCTTAATTACAAGATATATATAATTCATCTGTTCGGAAGAGAAGGGTCACTAAAAAATCCTTGTTGTTAGTAAAAGAACTGAATAATACATGTATAATCAGTTTTGGAAATAATGAGATGTAATCTCTTAGTGAGACATGTATGTGATAAATCTTCAGAAAGCAGTAAGCTACTGAACATGGGACGAGTGCAGTCTGTGCTTTCAGGGCATTTCGCAAGATAAATTTACCTCACCAATAAGGCCTTTAGTTGTTAACTGTTGAAAGGAACCTAAAATAGAGGACATGTAAGGGATTTCCAAGTTGAAAACTCCATCAGGGAGTTCACTGCTGTGCACACACATGAGATCAGCTGCCCTCTGGCTTAGGGTTTGTGTCAGTGTTTTGAATATACTCATGTTTACTCTTAATTCTGCCAGCTGCCTAAACTTAAGACAGACCTGAAGATGTGGTGGATTTTAATACCACAGCGAAGTGGTTCTCTCTTAGGATTTTTTTTTTCTTCCTATAAAGTCAGTGGTATTCTACTAGCTTTTCAGGAAAAAGAATAAAAAGAAATATATGAGCTTGGTCATCAATAGTGAATACTGGCCACCTATTGGCCGCAGTACCAATTAGGAAACAAGTAAAGACTTTATTTCTTGTATGGTCACCAAACAAATACAGAGGTGAGCTGTAGCTGCTTTGCAACTTCCGTTTAATTGAGTTCACCCAGATCTTGGAGTCAGAACAACCTGCTGTTTGATTTTCTGGCTGCAATGTTTTTCCTTGTCTGTTTTGATGACTTTACTGAAGGCCTTCTATTTTTACCTTTCAGTCTGAGCATCGTATTCTACACTCAGGTTTACATTCCTGATGCCTGTACCTTCTGGCAAACAGCCAAGTGAGAAGTCCTGCTGATGCACTTGAATTTTGCATGTGTCACAGGTTCTAGCTTCATCACATGCTCGGACAAGAAACTAAAGCCAACCTCACTGTGGGACAAACAGTGACTAGACTGGATCACCGGGTTCCAGCCTTGTCAGTTTCGAAGACATCTATTGTGCACGTACTCCAAGGAGGTCTGGTAAAGGAGTCTTTGCAGCTGACTGTGTATCCTATTTGATAGCCAGTCCAGCAACTCTGCTTTCAGGCTTTTCATGGAATAAACGCAAGCTTCTGAAAGACTCCACCTTGAGGGAAAGAGTGTGGATGAGGAACAGATCAGATCTTTCATCCTTTAAGGGCTCCTAGACTGCTCTGTGCTCCCTGGGAGTCTTCTTGGTGGTGTCCAATGGGAGAGATTCTGTCCTTTCATTGCTTTCCCCCATCTGCACAAGAGGCCGCATTCTTGCAGCTGTTTTTCATGATGCAGGGCAATCTGTCTCTGTGTGCTCAGGGGAAATGAATAGTATGATGAGATCTGCAGCCAAAGGAAAATTCAGATTAGAATTAGCTGATCTTATTTGTGGGATTATAAAACCAGGCTGATCATGTTACTTAGTTGCTAGATATCTGTAAAGCGGTGTTTTTTCCTTTTGTTAGTGTTAAAAAAAAAAATAATCAGCAGTGACATTTTGTTATTAATGAAGCATTACTAAATATGCATGTCTTACAGTAAATGCCCATTTCAGACTTAATTCAGTAAAATGTTTGCTCCTGTCTATAAACACCCTTCATAGTCATTTTGAAGCCGCGGTTCTTTGATCATTTGAGTTTACTTAAGTCCTACCCTCCCTCTCCTCTTTCTTCATGGTCCCACCCACTTCCTTGCTGGCACAAGAGTTTAACTGACCTCTTAGTGAGACCATTCAGCTCTTTACAAGGTGGAAAAAAAAAAAGTTTAATATCCTGAGCCACTTCATCAAGTTGTGGAACAGCACCTGTGCCAGCACAATGGTGGGAGAGGCAGAGGCACAGCGTTACTGGGGAGTAAAGGCTGCAGCCTAGGGCTCCTTAAGAGCTGCTGAGTTTGTCTAAGAGCACCTTGTCACCCCAAGCCCCCAGCTGCTAGCAGGGCAGATTCTTGAGCCATTTTGGGTGCCTGTCTGCTTCTCAAGGAACCAATTTAGCTTGCATGTTGGGTAGGTAGTAAGGAGAGAAAAATAAATCTCTTCTTGCTTGGATAGCAAGCAGAATTGGCTTGCCAAGGATTCAAACAGCAAGGGAAGTAGTGGGCAATGTGTGACCAGGAAGGAAGGGCAGCAACTCCTCTTTGTAATCACTCTGTGAGCAGTTAGGTCAGCACAGCTGACAGTACAGAGCCTCATGGTTCTGGGGCAGGTACAAAATGCAGCTGGGCTGATTTCATCTCATGGCTCGAGCTTCCTTTTTCTCTTGTTTGGTGCTCTCCTTTTTTTTTTTTTTTTTTAACCAGTTTAGCGAGCTGAATCACCTCAGCACAGCTCTGAGTGAGTGCCAGTGCCCATGTGAGGAAGGAGATGGAAGAGAAGGTGGGCACTGGGAAGACTGGGCCACCTCTTCTGCTTCTTGATTGTGGGGCAGTGCAGCTGAACTCATGGTGCTGCACTTTCAATCAAATGATTGTGGAAACAATCTGAATTTGATAAAATTTTATTTAAAAATCCCCCTTTTCTTGATGACTAATGGAGCTGTTTTAGCACCTCTTCATTCCCTCAATACATTGCCTTCTGTTTCAATGACACCAGTCCAGTCACACTTGCCCTTCTAACTCTAATGCGGTTTTCAGAAGAAGTTGCACTTGCCCTAGATGTACATCAACAGATAAGATGAACCATTTTTACACTTACAAATCAATTTGATTCTTGCATTTTGTATTATCTCTATGCAGTATTTTAAAGCAAAAAATGACTAAGAAAATGAAGTATCTGATTCATAAACATAGTATATGGAAAGTTCAGCTTTTCTTCCGGCATTGTGGCTGGTGTGGGATTGGAGCAGGTGAGTGAAGGGAAATCTTAACATCTGAAGTACTTTCAGATAAAGAGTAATAAGTCATTTTTAAAAAGAAAAGGTTTAAACCAATATGGAACCTGGATTTGAAAAAAAAAAAACAAAAACAAACCCTTTATCTTTCAGCTTCCTGCTTAAAAAGACAGTCTAGCAAATCTGGAAAAAAAAGTATTCAGCTGAGGAGGAGCATTGCTAGTGGTGGTGACGAACTGCGGGTTGTTGTTTACGTATTTCAGAAGAACACAAGGGAATAGGTCTTGTGTAGCCAGCCTTGTGTAAATACTAACTGATAATGTTTTTGAGAGACTTTTTAAAATGTCATAGTTTGTAGGTGATCAAAGCCTGTTCTGTTTAAAAAAAAAATCTTGGTTGAGGCTCTAACTCTTATCTCTGGATAAGAGATTTTTTTGGGCAGTGACAGCTGTTTTTCCTTTAACTTTCATAATCACATTTCTAAAATGCGTTGTAGGAAGATGTGAATATTGCCTTCGTAATGCATTAGCAAGAGAAGCAGTGCATGCAACATGCATGAAATCTTCATCATCAGGCAGCTGGCTGCTTGCATGTTAGCAACAGGAGCATGTAAGGCTTTTTTGTAACTGAGACCTTGTGTCCTTCTGTTAGCTGAAGTAGACATTTAACAAAACTTTTCATCAATGGTGTCTTGATAGCAGCCCTTTTTCAGATGTAGCTGGGGCAAATTCAGTTGGCAGTTGTAATGCTTCTGAGTTTAGAGTATTCTCAAACTATAATCTGAACCTGTATGACACTTCTCTCTTGCGAAAGTTCAAGGCAACTGTCTGGAGAAAAGTTTTCCTCTCTTTCAGACTGAGCTGATCCTCGGTTGATGTTAGCTGTAACTCAGAAGTTTTCCCTTGGGTTTTGTTTCTGGTTCTGTTCATCTTTAACTAGCAAGCTTAAAGAATACACTTCTGAAATGATAGGTAACTTCATCTCTTAATTTGTAGCAAAGGTCGGTGCTGATGCGTGGAAGTATGCATTTCCTTGCAGAACATAAATTTATTATGTTCATGTTAGCAAATTTTGCTAAATGTTATCTGTTTTCATTTCCTTGGTTCATACCCAGGGCATCCAAATGTATTCTCTTAACATTAGTTTCAGTCTGTGCTCTTTATTTGCTATCAGATCCTAACCCTCACACTTGTTTGGTATGGCAAATTTAAACTACTCTTTCTGAGGAGACCAGTAGTAACACCTGGAAATTCAAGCAATTGCTGTCATTTTTCCCTTAAGAAACTAAGTGGTAATTCAGCTTCAGTTTTGTTAGGAAGTGTAGGACATGATACGTTCAATGTGCTACCTGTTAGTTTAGCATTTTTGATAAACGTAGGAGTACATACTTCTGTCACTTTTGGGGGAACTTGTAAAGATAATATGGGGTAAGGATTTTGTAAAAATGAAGAAAAGTCTTTTATATACTTAGTCTTACCTAACAAAATGTGTTATCAGAAAATGGAAGTTAGGACCAAACTGATGAATTGAAAAAAAACCTTGTTTTCCTAGTCCATACAATTTTAATGTGCTTGTTTAGCAAGCATAATGGGTGTTATAGAAGCATACATTTAAAAGCACTTTAAAATTACCAGGGCATCTAAAGAATTTTAGACACCTGTGGGCCCTGAATAAAACTAATTGATATCTGTGAAGACTTCATGAAATCCTCACAAAAGATAGATTTTCTTTTTTGAGTGGCTGAAACCTTTATTTACAATTCAATAGTGACAAGACGTTTCTGAAGCTTTTCTCCTCCCTCCAGTTTTTCCCCTTTAACCACTGAATTACTGGACTGGTGGAAGTGTATTGATTAAATGTTGCTGTAAGCTTCAAAAGCTCTAGCAAGAGTTAGACATAGCCATTTACATTCATCCAGAGGCGTGCATCTAATTTTCCTAAAGCTCTTCAAAAATAAAAACTAAATTACATTGCTATTTGTATCCAGGATAGTACTGAGCTTGGTGTTCAGATTTAGAAAACAAGGAAAAAAAACAACTCCAAAAAGTGGCTGCAGCAGATGGAATTTTGTACCTGCAAGCTCTGGATACTTTTCAGATCTTTGCATATGCGTGTATGACACATAAACATATTTGTGTATATGCTGTGTTTAGAGCAGTAGACAAAAATGAGTGCGCTCATGTATGGCTCTCGTTCACTGCCTAAGAGCATTACATCCTTCTAATTATTTTGTACAGGTGGTAGAGTATCAAAATTACCAGATACACTTATTCTGCTAGAGGCACTTTGGATTGTTCCAGTAAATTTATTTTTGGCTTGGTTTTACTTATGCCAAAAGTTGTTGGTGATTGTAGCTGTGTAGAATGTTTCATACCCATAAGAGGAGATATCTCTTGGTTTGCTGTCTGCAAGGCGTAGCCATTAATGTGATGTTGCTTAACTGGTTTGCTAGCATGAATGCTGACGTGGATGGCTACGTTGCCTTTCACTTGGTACTAGAGGGAAGTTCAGTATGGATTTTGAAATAGTTGTTTGTCTTGTAAATACCCTTAGTCTTGTTTGGCAGTTCACTGTTCATATCCTTCAATCTAAGGAGTTCATCCTTACATAAGATTTCCAGCAAAACTTTTCTCACTGGATGTATACAGTTACTTTCATGTGATCACAGTTTGCTATGCTGCAGTCAGTAATCCTGTACTGAAAACACTGGTAACTTCCTGAAAATGCATTGCTTTGCTTTATGCATGACATTTTTAATTTGAGCTGAGTTTTTCATTTTCTTATTTGGTAAGAGAGAGGAACCAAATCTATTTTTCTTCCAGTAAACTGTGACAGAGAAATTGAACAGGATTTTTCAGGTTTCCTTTTTCTGGAGGAACTGCAGAGAAAATGAAGGTGAATTAAGGCAAGACCCATGGCTCCAAAGTCCAGGTGAGAAAGGTGAGGATTCGCTGTATGTGAATCCTCGGTCAAAGGACTTTACCTAACAGAAGAAGTAGTAAATGGTGGAAGATGGTCAAAAAAATGCCTCTCATGTGTTGGCAGTGCTGGTAGGTTCCTGCTGCATCTGGGATTGATTTATGTTCATGGCCAGGGGTCGTGTCTCGTCCTAGTGATTAAACTGGATGTAACAATGCCAGTATTTCTGCAACAAGTTTAAAAGGTTGTTGTGTGCAAACGGATCACGTTTTCAGCTGGTCATGTTTTGTACAGCTGCCTAGACAAACCCCAGATACCTGCTGCTTAGAAACATAACTGAGCCAATGAGTGCACTGTGCAGTTTTGTTGTGTCTGCTCTGTGCTATCTGCTTTTTGTTTGCTTGAACATGGCTTGAATAGAGACAAAGAGTAGACTTATGCGGGCACCCCATTATTATTATTTCAAATAGTTTATCCAAATTTTCAGGTGGGTGAACCTGATGATTTGTTGTTGACAGAAAGACTGAGTAGGGAACTTGTTCTAACAAGCAGTAATTGTGTGATTAGGAAGCTTTAATGAAGAAAAGGAATTCTAATTCATTCACAGTATTTGGTTTGTTGACAGTTAATGTCATTTTCATTGAATGAAATCTGTCAGTGACACTTGTATTTCAAGCTATTTGGAATTGCTGGTATTCTGAAGCTCTATTGTTTGCATCTAAAGCCAAAGTCAAAGTCCGTAGAAGTCAAAGAATAGTGAAAATCTGATAATACTAATCTTTGTTTCAGCAAAGGCCTGCTTTTTATGATGTGCTCTGTATTAATGATACATTATTGTATTAATGCAGATGTATTATTCCAGGGGTATTAATGTGGAATAGTGTAAGTCTGGTTGTGACAAAAACTTATTTGAGACTCTTAGGTGTGTTGTTATGATCAAATGCTGGTTCCTGCCTTAATGCTGTGCTATGTGTTTGTTGTGGACATCTAGAATTATTCATTGATTTCATAGCATCGTACAGTTATTAAGGTTAGAAAAGACCATTAAGGTCATCTAGTCCAACCATCATTTGCAGTTACGTGGAAGGGGAAATGTCTACGTGGCTTATTTTTAATTTGCTAGTGGCACTTTGGAAAATCAGAGTGTTATAACTGGGTCCTTCTTCTCAGTGACAGCAGAGACTGTGTTCAAGCCGAGGGCTCACTGTCAGAAACAAAGAAGATGGTTAAATGTAGCCATTAATGTCTCAAATTCAGGTGCTGCTTAGAGTGATTCGATTGTAGAATTATGTAAGTTATGCTAAGAAATAATTTGCATTTGGAAAAGAGCATTTTTTGAAAGTTCTTTGGGTTCCATAGATACTGAATGAAACGGACAGCACTGATATATGTATATATATTATGATACAAAGTTTTAGAATTGAGGAGGTTGTCTTTGCTATTTTCTAATTCCCACCTAGTCATTACAAGAGAGCACAAATCTTTGTTGTAAGTCATGGATGTTTCATTTAATTTCTGCTCTCTAGTGGGGTTTTCTATGATTAGCTGCAGGAAAATTTCATGGCAAAGGCAACTGGAACTTTATCAATGTATTTTTAAGAAACTAGGAGCCTTGGTCCCTCCAGTGTGACTAAGTGCATTAAAGATACTGTTTAGAAAGTGTCTTGGGTGTCATGACAATGTTCCATGCTCTTCACAGAGCTGACTAATTGTTAGCTTGATCCATTTTTTCAAGTGATCCACATAGATCAATGGCAGATTGTCCATGCCCCAAAAGTGACAGAATTAGCTTCTATATAATAATGAAGTCATGGAGATAACTATCCACAAATCAGTTTAATTTCATACTTTTCTCCTCTTTTATATTTACTCGTTTTTCTCTTTTGATCGGTAACAACTTGTTTTTTCTCTGCATGGTCTTTGCTGTTAGTGGTTCAAGTGTCCTCTATGTGTCTCTGACTCTCCAGCATTTGGAAGATCTTCAATCTGATGACAAAACAGCTTTTTTTTCTTTTTGATTGTTTAAATTTTGTCCTCCTGTTTACTTTCTTTTAAACCTTTGCCACTGCAATCTTTCGAGTGATCCAGCACTAGCAAGCAATTCTCTCTGTGTAAAAGAGAAAAAAAAAGCACTGAAGTGTCCTATTGGAACTCTGGGCTGAGGCCCTCTGTTAGGGAACTACTATTTTTTTTTTTCAGGATGGAGATTTTGATATAGTATTGATGTACAGTTGCCATTCTTTCTGCAGTTTGTCTTCAGTGAATTTCTCATGGTAGAGGTTCATACTTCTGTTATTTCCGGTTTTTGTTATGTTTTGTTTTTTGCTGTTTTTAAATAGGCATGCAGTAATTCTTGAAACAATGGGGAAAAAGCCTGTAAGGAGCTGACGTTTTAATTAGAGATGACAGTTTGGAGTTTCATCAGATAGGATCTATGTAGTTAACTCACGAAGAAGACAAATCTCATGTACTTACATACTTAATCATACCATTCCTGTGAGAAAGGGCAACACTTGGGTTTTGTTGATGGTGTTTGAGTTCTGAATATGCGTGGATTTGCCATAGTTGCATTCAACACATGCTCAAAATGCTGCTATTCATATGCCCTTCGGTTCTTCCTTGTCAGTGTGAAACATAACAGCTCGCTGTGCGCAAAAGCGTGGTAATGTTGTTCTGGAGTGGGAGGGCTGCGTGCTGCTAAGTGAGCTGTGAAGGTGAGGCTGTGCTCCTTTCCTTGTTAGAGGTGGTGGTGAGGAAGGCCTGCTGTGCACACTGCACGCTCTGTGCTGGGGGTTCTGAAAAAGTGTTCTTTGGCCACTTGCCGAGTGGCATTTTCAGAACTTAAATTCACAGCTATTTAACAAATGTAGCTTGTTTTATTCACACCTTACGTTTTTTTCTTCTTGGCAGAGAGAAGTGCCGGGCACCAGAAATCTGTTATTTGCAACACAAATTATTCAGTGTTTCTCTCCCAGACAAAAAGTTTCCAAGAGAAAAACAGAGATCACTGGAAGCTCAGATACTTTGAATACTTGAGTACAAATACTCAAGCACTTCAATAAATATTCTAAATTTCATATTGAAAAGCTAGAAGTTTACAAAAATGTGTATGGAAGTGATAGAGATGTAGCTGGTCAGCTGTCTGTACAATGCATATGTTTAAAGCTGTCTGAGACCGTTTTTGTCACATTCTAAAATGATCTTCTGATCCAGATACTAAAATTATGAATTTGTAATTGTTCTTTTTGTCTCCACGTAGGTATGCATTGGTTAAAATTAAGTTAACGAGCCTTTTGGGTTGGGGCCTGCTGTTTGGTCTGGCATTTAAATAACTGCCAAAATTGAGCACTTTCATTTTGATAGGAAATTATTTTTCTTATGAAGTGAAATGGAATTTATGGTATAAATACATGGTGAATTAGACATTGTCATATAGGTGACCCGATGCCCCTGTGTGGAGTTTAGAGTTGAATGCTGGTTCATAAAAGTTCGTATTTAAAAAAAAGGGGGAGGAGAGAACCAGAGAGAAATTCCCACAGCTCAAAATCTTTCTAAGGCTGCCTGACAAAGCAGCTTTAACTCACTGCACAGAGCTTTCTCTAAGCAACTTGGTGGGTCTGGCCTAAGTATCAACTTTGAGCAAGGTTTTCATTTCTAATCTCTTTTTCTGTCTCAGTACTGAGTTCTGATCAGAGTTTTCAGATTGTGCTTGCCGCAGTGTGACGCTGCCCAAGGCTGCAGCCTACAGTCCCAGCCCTGTGCTGATGCTGAGCGAAGCCCCGCTGCTGACCTGCGTGGAACTGGGTGGAATCTGAGCTGTTTGTGTCAGGGTTTTGTAAAGAAGAGAAATATTTACCTTGTTTCTTGATGTGATACCGCATGAAAGTATTCAAAGTCTCTTTTTAGGCCTTACTCTTGTGTCACAAACATGTTTATTTAATAAGTGGGTTGAGTGGTTTGAAGGACAGGATTGAATTCTTGTGCAGAAGACTTTTCTCGTGCAAGTTTTAATGAAGAGTGGTAGGAACCGTACACTGTTGCTGTAGTGTGATCACATAAGGGAGGATTTTATGGGGAAACTTCAAATAATGAAAACCAGCACACATCCAAAATTAAGAAGGTTTTGGTGGTTTAAAAGAGACATTTTTGACTGACTGTCCATAGACTGTGTTTTGTGGGAGGCTGTTCTGTCTGAGTTGTACGTGTGGTTATTTTTTCCACTTCATTCTGATTCCTGACTGATTGACTTCGTGCCTAAGTTTGCCTTCTAAAGGAAAAAGAGGTACTCAAGTAAGTGAGAGCACGGCTCTTGCTTCACCTGTTGTTGCCTGGAAGCTTTTTACAAAACATAGATAATTAAACATGACTTATTAACGGAAGTAATTAACGTAACTCGTAACATTAACATTTACTTTCCTGGAAGTACAAGACAAGAAGCAATAAGGGCTTCTTACCCATCATCACCATAGGTTTACTATCTGTCTCTCTGTTCTATACCTGTCTGAAGTCACAAGCAAGTGTCAGCTCCCGAAAAGAGTTGCATAAAAGCTTAAATACTGGAAATAATTATAAAAATGGCCAGCTTTTCCATGTGTCTTTTTTCAAAGTATTCCACGCTGATAGCTGGAAAAGCCTGGTTAGTCTGCTTAGTGAGATCAAAAGGAAAAATAAGCTTCAGTGCAATCTAGAGTTGCTTGAGATTTATGGCTCCTGTGCTGCTCATTTGGCTCTTGTCTCTTTTTAACCTATAATTCTAGAGTTTGACGGGCTCTCTCCTCCACAGAGGTCTGCTGGCTGTCTGGAGAAACATCACTTGTGCAGCCATAAAAACAAAAGAGGTGAAGAACGTACAAGTGCAATTTCCCTTTTGTAGTTTCTTTCTTATACAAAACGATAAAAAAGCAACTCTCAGTATAACAGGAAAAGGGATGCTTGAAGCCCACCTCAGACTGGGGGAACTCAAAAATGCAGCATGTCCTCTCTGCAGTCTTAACGTGCGTAGATTCTTTCCTTATTCTCAGAAAGACTCCGTTGGCTCAATTATGTGAGTCTATGTTTTCAGTTTAAGGCTCTTGTTACAGAAGATCATCATCTTGTATTCGGGGAGCACAAAACGCTTCATGCACAGCTGGTCTATATGAAATAATTGACAGTTGTATAGCCCAATTGTTGCATTAATGTTTCCTGGAAGAGACAGATTGGCTTCACCAGCTTAATCCTCAAACATGTGGTCCATATTCAAATATGAAATGAGGCGTAACTGTGAACAAGCTTTATGTTTGAGTGGATTTATTTTGGTATATGCCAAATATATATTCTATGCAAGCGCACTGCCTGGGTTCTCTTAGCAAGTTGCTACTGTGACCCTGTTAGCAGACAGTATCCCGGTTCCTCTTACTGTATCGTGCACTGGGCCAAACCTTAAGATTCAAGCAGGCTCCAATGAGAGGCAGTATTTATGGAAAGACAAAAACTGTGTTCCTTACCCACACACTTTGTGCTTTCCCTGAGTTGGATCTCAGTTCTGGAAGGAATTTTATTAAAAACTGCTGTGTGATGCACTCTTCTGAAAAGCTATCTCTATGCATTCATTGTCTTTCTAACTCAGTTTAAGGATGCTTGATTCTCATTGATGGGCTTTGTATAATAGTTCTGTTTTATTGTGAATAGTGAGGCATACTAATTTGGGGGCTGCATGTTTTTGGGGGAGATCTAGGATCAGTTCTGTGTTTTGATTACCAGGCTGGATACCCAGATTACAATTGTCCTTGTTTGGTTAAATTAGACAACTGGTGCAGCCATGGGAAAGCGGTTCTGTCTTGTTTGTGTTGGCATGCAGTGCTCTTCCAGAAAATGTTGGTTTAAGAGGATACTAAGGGGCTCCTTAACTGTCAAATTTGGGGATATTTCTGTTTGGCATATAACAAACCCAGATCAGAAGCCAGGACTGGCATAGGAGGCAGGTTGCATGCTAGAGTCAGCAGAAAACACAAGTCCTATTTAATATGCACAGAGCAGTTCTGGCCAGATGCTAGGTATTGCTGACTGATTCCCAAAAATAATTGTCCTTTGCCAGGTGATTGTGTGACTAGTGAGGGAGTACAAAGAAAAGAAATGTAAGGGATATTCTAGGATAGCCGTTATCCCTTTGGAGTATCTTGATCATTATTTCATGAAGATTTTATGTAGTGCCAGACCTGGCTGGGAGCCACATCTGGGGCACTTAGGGACTCTTAGCAGTGGCTTCAGATCTCTGGAGTTAGATGCAGTGCCTCTGGCAGTCAGAGCTGTTATCCCTATTGACTCTGGCAATTTGGGGCTCACAGCCTGGCATACTGGTAGCTATTGCCATTGTTACGAATGGCAGCACATCTGGATTCTCTTTGAAGAGCTTCCATCCATGTCCTGTGAGGCAGTTGGTAGTGAGTCATCTTTCATCTTGAGGGATTCTGCTGATAAAACAGCAGGATTTATGCTGGGATGGCACTTCTGTCCCCATTCACTGCTGCTCTGTCCTTTTCCTTGGATTTTGCAGTGCTTCCCCGTATGCCCTGTCATGCCAATATCTGGCTTATTTTCACAACCGTTCTGAGTGTGCAGCTGCTCCACCCTTCAGTTCTTTTCAGACAAATCTGATGAAACTGGTTTACCATCACCTCAGCCTGGCCATTGTTTCAAGCTCTTTCTACAACAAATGGCCAAGTATTTAAGATTCAATAATCAACCATTGTTCCTTTTCTGAAATAAAATGGAGGTGTTTGTGGAGGTGGTAACACATCCATGTGATGTTACTGTTTTCAGAGCACTAGCTGCATAGCATGTGAATTCAGCCAGAATACACGTGCTCTGTGTCAAGGCAGTTGTATATAGTTCTTTTGGGAAAAACTCCCAAAGTAACTGCCTTTGACTTCACGGGTTAAGCAGAAGACTTTCAGTGCTACAGTAAAATCGCATCTTATGCTGATGAAATTCTATAGAAGTAAGTATTTTTTAACATAAATATAACCTTGGTGATGATTTTTTAAATCAGTGTGGATATAGCGGTCATGTGGTATTTAAACAGTGAGTGTGTAGAAATCTGCCAGCAAATAAGAAGGTAAATGTAAGACGTTCTGCAACAAGAAGCATCTGCTGCAGTATTATATTAGTACGTGTTGTGTATTTAGAGTCAAGGGCCACAGATTGCAATAACTTGAATCATTGGTAAGAGGATGAAAGGAGAATATTTATGGGAAAGTAGATAGGAAAAGAATAGTACATTAAAGGAGAAACATGAGGAAAAACTTTGTGCAGAAAAAAAATAGTGGGTGAGAGGAACATAACTGTGCGGTTTGGGGAGAAATATAGAATGAGGCAAAGAAAAGACAAATACCATAAAACTTGGGAGAAAAAGGTGAAATCCGTGTGTAGGAGTGGGAACGGAAACAGGGTAGATCTGAAGGGATGCGTAGTCCAAAAATAGCTATATACAAGTGAAGCATGTGTGAAAGGAAGAAATGTTAGAGAAAAATGAGTAAGGGAAAAGAAAGATGTAGAGTTTCTCTGAAAGAGAGAGAAGCTCTAAACCAGTTACTGCACTACATCCCAACAAAGTAAAGATACAGCTGATCATACTTAAGGCCTTTTGCCATGTATCAAAGAACTGCTGTATTACAGTAAACATAACAATTTGAATCCATCCCATTATGTTTCTTCTAGTGCCTGTTTAGTGCAGATTTAGAACTGTTGGCATGGTCATAAACCGTCAGAGAAAAAAGTAAAAGTGAGTGGTGAAAAATTAATTTTTTAAAAAGAGTTAAAATTATTTTCTGTGTTCAAAGCATCGTATAAAACCTGAATAAAAGATTTTATGGCATGTTCTAATTCACAGATTAGCCAAGTGTGAGAAGAACGTATTAAAGTTAATTTACACTAACTTACTTGGTGCAGGGTGTTTTGGGATGGATTTAGGAAGTTGATTAATAAAACTCTGTAGATTAAAATCAAACCCACATGTTTTAGTCTGTAAAAACAGACATTTATAAAACAAATGGAAATATCACGTTACTTCTGCTTTTCTTTAAGATGACTTCATGTGAATTAGGATCAACTGTAAAGTTACGAGATGTGTTGGAGCATGTTGAAAGGTGTTAGCCTAATGCACAGCATCGCCTCTCCTAAGCTGAGTAGGTAGGCAAACTTTGGGGTCTCGTGAGTTGGTTTTGTTGCAGGAGAAACAAGAAGCAAATATTTCTTGTCATAGTGTAGTTTCTTTATCCAAAATGTATGCAAAATCTGATATATGCATATATTTTTTTCTCCTGAATAAAGTATAAAGGGAACAGGAGTAACTAATCTCTGCTCACTGTTTCAAGCCTTGTAGGTTTTCCTACAGGTTCTTGTAATCTACCTGCAGCTTTTGTTTCTGCTAAAAGTTCATCTGCAGGATGCTTTTATTCCCATCACCTTGCCCCGCTCCATTTCTCTCCCTGTCTCTCCCTATTGCTTTAGTTACCTATTCCATATTGAATTTTTTAAAAAAGTTAATGTTTTTCCTGCTTAGAGGCCAGCTACCGTAATTCTCATCCTGAGAGAGATTTCACCTGTGTGAATCTGAGCAGTACCGGGGCGTTTTTTGTGTGGAACATCTGACGGCGAATCTAGCAGCAGTGCTGTGTTTTAATCTTTATCTCTGAATCTTATAACTCTGCTTGTTATGATTATTTTTTTCCAGAGTACAGTGATGTTTTACCTTTTCAAACACAAAAAGAAAAATTTACTTTCTGTTTCCTAAAGATACTCTTTGATCAGAAGTTCATGTTAACAATTTCTTTTTTATTTCAAGAGCAAGAGAGGAATGCCCAAGGGTGACATAAATCATCTGCAGTTCCGAAAGCCTTTTAAATAAAGTATTTTCTCCTTACAGGATTGAAACTTGTGATCTGTCATCAGATTTTGAGTTACTTATTTGAGATTTAAGCACTATGGTTTGCCTTTCACTGAATTTTGGGGGGAACTCCTCTTTGCTGAAGGGTAATAAATATGTAGCCAAGCTTGTAATTTTTAGATAAATATTAAAAAACCCAATGGTTTTGTTCACTTACGTCAATTACTAATAAAACAGCTACAAATATTTGCAAATATTCAGGAGCACGATGACTATCAAGACTGCTAGATTTTTATGGACAAAATGCAACACTTGAAAGCCTTTTTTTTAACATGGAAATCAAGGTCTGGAGTGACTTTAATTTGTAGGACACAGGCCAGTTCATTGTAGGACAAATTGCTTGTGAGAAGCAGCAACAATGGCAAAGTGATATACCATTAACATCTCATTGTTTGCTCCAACTTCTGAAAATTAATAACCATGAAGTACCAAATACTGCATCTGCAGTTAACTCAGATCTGCAGGGCTCATTTGCAGGCTGAGTGCAAAATTAGGAGGAGCAGTGCAGTGTTAATTGGGTCAGATGAAACTAGTTGTGAAGCTGTGCACTTGGGACGAGCTTCAACTAGAAAACATAAAAGTTCTTCGTTTTATCTTGTATTCGAAAAAGCCTTGCTGTTAGAATTTTGTCAATCGAATGGTTAATTTTAACTAAATAGAAATCACAGACATTGCTTGCAAGATTATAGTTTTTAATACAGGAAGATTTTGGATGGTAACTTCTGATCCTATTTTAAATACACTTAAAATTGTTGGATTTCCTATCTGCTACAGTCTAAGGATATTTACTGATTTCAGCTGACTAATGAGAAATTACGTTGCAATGAAGAATACTAATTACCTATTGTTAGTAAGACAAGAAAATAAGTACTACTAAGAGAACTATTTGGAATGACATGTCTGTTGTGACAACAGGTGATAAGACTGAAAAAGTCAGTGAAACTTTCAGATTCTGTCAATGTTATTTGTAGCTTGGTTTAAACAAAAAGAACATTGACCCCATCTTTTTTTTTTTGTGAAGAGTAGGAATGAAATGCTTGAGATGTATTAAAAAGAAAACCTTTGTATCAGTGTTTATCACTAACAAAACTTCATTTGAGCTTGTAAAAGTTGGCACCCTGTGAAAGTAACATCTGTTAAAACATGGCAGTCACAGAGGAACATGTTTCTCTACATCCATTCTTCATTCACAGTGATTTTGATTTAGAATATTTAGTTTAGCACAGTAAATATTGAGATTCACTGCTAGTAAGCACCCATTAAAGATGGAGTAATTTGCAAATTCTATAAAGGAAGTTATTTCATTAGAATGTGTGGTTTATAGAAAGAAAGCATTTTGTTTTTAACTTGATAATTTGATTTCAGTCACCAACAGCTATAGTAATGTTGTGTTGCTCAGTAGACAAAATAATCCCTCAATAGACACAATAGTCACTCAATATGTGTCTTTTTATTTGAAGTGAAAAATGTATAAATTAATTCCATAGAATTACAGTTTGTATTAGTACATTTCTGCCAAAAGTACTTAGATCATAAATACTTAAATTTTCATTGATCACAATGAACATTTTGTTATCAAAAGATATAATTAGCTTTCTAAGATATAGCAAAACAAGGGATGGGATCTGGATCCTTTGTCACAACAATGATCTTAAAAGTGTTGTCCCTTACGTATTTATTTCAGGACAGGTGATGAGGTGATAGAAACGTGCAGGTCTTATGCTGCAGCAGAAATGAGGTAAACCAGCCCTGATAGTCATTATTATAGAGCATATGTATTATGTTATTTTGAACTGTTTGACTGTGAGGCTGGAAAATATTTAAACAGAATGCAAGGACCAGAACAGCTGTGACAGCGTAGGAAGTTTCAAGTTTTCTCTCTTTTTTTTATATATCTTTTTCCTTGCAGACCTCGTTGTTTTCCTATCCTTTTACAAACAGCTTGTTTGTTTTGAGTTCCCTAAAGTAAACCTGGAAGACAAACCTTCCCGTCATGTAATGAAGGCTTCAAGCATGGCAAGGAAAAATGGAAGTGGGGGTGCCAGGAAAGGCGAGCTGGTATGGGGCTGTGTGGGGGCAGCGGGGCCACTGGGGTTAGCAGGGCTGGTGCCCGGGGACAGGAGCTGCAGAGGTTCATCTGGAATGGGAGCCGCCAACTTTACAACCTGGCCATTAGGATAAAGCCAGCCTGTCACAGAAATGTTAGAGGCAGCATGATAAGGCTGAGCAAAACTTGTCTGATCATCCTTTGGTGGTGATAGAAGTGTCTGTTATTTTGTTACGTGTGTGTAGAAAATTGGATTTTTTTTTAATTGCTTTAAAATAGTTATAATTTCTTGAAAAGTTTCGTGTGCAGCCATGATGTCCACAGAAGACCTGTTGTTGTGAGGCCATTTTGGAGGCCTCCTAAGTCAATGGAAATGCCTTCTGTTCTGGGCATGTTCATGCAGTCCTCTGAACACTGCTGCTGAAGACTTTCATCCCAGGTCAGGCAGCGATGGATTTGTTTTGCTGACTCATTGTTCTGGTAGGAAGCTGCATCTCTGCTCTGGAGAGCTCCTCTGCTGTGAAGGATCTTGCAGACAGGTCAGGAATGTGTTACAGAGCAGAGGATACAAATTTACATCCAGTCATGCCCTGGGTGCAGTAATTCTACTGAAGTCAATGAAGGTAGTCTATATTTTCACTGATGTAAGTGGAAACAGAAACATCTACCATTTAACTTAAAACACCATAGAGCAACTTGGTGTACTTCTTTCACTTTACATTTTGCAGATACCATACTTAAACCTGGTTTATGTCTTTTCCAAGTGGCAGTTGGTATAAACATATAGTATCAGTGTATAGAATGAAATATGTGAGAAGTTCCCCTTGGAAACGAAGGGAAGAGGTTATTAGAAACAACCTAATTCAAATTAAAGTGCCTGAAGCATCACACTTGCTTCAATGCCAAAAAAAAAAACCACAAAAAACTGGCACACCTGGTGAGGGGAAGCAGCTACAGCATGTGTATGGACTGAAGTTAAGTGTACTTCTCTGATTTCCTCTGGTACTTCTTTTAAAGGGTGTTTTTTCTCAGCTGGAAGCATATTTTCTTTCCTCACCCTCCATGGCAGTTGTACAGTACAAAAAGCAGCAAGAGCATACAGAACCATGCTCTCTACTTAGAATGAAGTTTTCACACGTTTCAGAGCACTAGAAAAATAAGTTGAGTTTTTGACTGAATAGGACATCTTTCCATGTTCCACAAGCTTTAAAGAGCTGGTGTCTTCTATTCATTTTCATGAGCAAGCTGAAAGATTGCCAGTTGGTATTTTTTGTGTATTTAGAATCATAGAATTGCTCAGGTTAGAAAAGACCTTCAAGGTCATCAAGTCCAACCACAAATTTAGAAATTATGTTGGTGATTTTGAAGGCTTGAGTCCAGAGAACTGCTGTTTGAGAATCTTTCTTCTCTGGCTGGTATCTCAGTGACTGCTTACTACCCTAACAGGGGCTGTATTTCACAGAGCCAGCATTGGCTGGGCTTTTTTCATAGGCTGTTTGTTGAAGTGTGCCAGAATAACAAGTCCTGAAGGTATTACACCTCATCAGCTTTATGGTCACTTTGGCAGTATTTGAAGGGATTTTTAAGGGGAAGAATGTATTTGTTATTGTGGAACTGGGTGCATGGCTAAAATGCTTTAGCTGGAAGATCACAATTTGCTATTGCCTCTGTGAATTCAACTTAATAAAGTAGACTTATTGTTCACAGGGAAGATGTGAGCAAATATTGAAACATAAATGCAGCTTTTATAGATGAATTGGCACATTTTTGAAAATGCATTTTCTCTTTATCGGGCTGCCTTTTTTCTCCTTCCAGTTTCCAAAGAATTTTATTGGAGTAGAACAACATGTGTATATGTGAAAAATTGTTGTTCATAAGTGTCTCAACCTAACTGAATATTTAAACATACACAGTTTGCCTACGTATATGCTTCTAAAGCAATGGCTTCCTGAATTGGGATTTAACAGATTATTTCTGATGTTGTGCCAGTTTTGGAACTTGAGCTCTGTTACTGCAGTACACGAGTCCTTCTGGTTCTATAATTTCTTTTTATGTAAGATTTCCCTGTGAAGTGGTGCGGAGATCCCCACTTCCAAAAAGAAGTTATACTGCTTATGTTGGGTATTAGTAAACCAAACATTAGAGTCTAATTCCCAGAGTGTTAAATTTGCTGAGCTCCCCATGCAATGCAGGGAAGGATGCAGGTCTTCCTGAACTGGATTCAGAGCAGCCAATGTTGTCTGTGCTGGCCAACAGGAACTTGAAGTGAATGTGTTCGGGGATATTGCAGGCAGAGGTGACTTCATTCTAGAAGCATACTTCTTTGGATCTTGCACAGGGAATCTGAGCTTCAGGTTTGGAATTCATACACATTGTTAATTAGAAGCTTAACTTCTCATGGATTTCAGTAGATGTCTAGATTCAATATACTACTTGGAAATCATAATGTCTTAATGCAGCAAATATGAGAAGTAGTAAATATTTCAGAAGAAATATAAGTATTGTTAATATATTGATTGTGCTTAACATAAGGTTAAATTAGATGAAGTCTAACTCATCTGAGGATCTGATTAATGCTCTTGCTCTCTTTATTTTTTTGTTATGCTTGTGTTGTATTTGAACTTTGAAGTTATAGTTGTTTGTTGCAGTGGAACTCCTAATTTCTTAGTTTGTAACACGGGAAGCTCCATCCATGCTGGCAGAGAAATTTGCTCTTTCCCATAGGAAAGTTCGAAGTGATGTATTTCCTTACTACAGAAAAAAACCTTCATAGTAATTTGCATCAGCCACTATTAGAAAAAAAAATACAGAGAAAGCATTGCTGAAATTCCTCTTGGATTGTTGGTTTATCTTGTTATTGCGCTTTTGTTTATTATTTATTTTGTTTTTTAAATCTTAATCATTTTTAGCAGGATGTGTGTGACAAACCAAGGTGTTTATGTTGAGTGACCCATGAAACTTCCAAAGGTGTAAGTTTCTAGAGCTTCTTAGTAGATCTTTCCCAGCTGGTCCTAAAACTGTATTTGGTTTTCAGTATAGCTAAGACTGCTGTTCTTTTCTCAAATTTGAAATTACATTAAGGACAATTCTAGCATATTAGTTTCTTCTGCTGATTTTCAGCTTTTTGGCAACTAATATATATATATATGTATTCTGATTGTCAGCTTCTTTTATATAATTGTATTTTTATTTGTAATTGTAATTACAGAGTATGAACTTTCTCGCTGTCATGTTTCTATGATGCCATTCCTATTCATTAATGGTTCTATGCTAAGTGCCAGGTGGTCCTTGTTTGCTGTTCTTAGTGGTGTAGATGTTTCTGCAGGACAGAATAAGACTGAGGTATTAAACAAGAATGTAAAAAATCTTTTACGTGTGTGCAGAACTGACTTTGTCTTACTTCTTTGACCATTCTTAGCTGAACCTATCAGCTTCACACAGCATGATGTGAGAGGTGGCTTCTTACCATAGAAATTCTTTTGGCTGGTTTGGGGATAGTTGTAATAGTCTAATAATATGACAGTGTGGATACACAAAGCTAGGGCAGATAGGCACTGAAAGGTGTTTAGCTGCACTAGAATTTAGGAGCTTCGCTCTAGGAGCCCTGTGGCATTCAGTGGAGATGCAGCAGGGATCTGGAATGAATCTTGTCCCACATCAGAAATTCTTTCTGACAGAGAAGGCCCATTGTAGTCTGGGCTGTTTGCTTACACATCCCTGATCCGGGTGGGATGAATGTGGGCCCTAGTCCCTGCTCTGTATTGCTGATTTCTAATTGGAGCACAGGTGGCCTGGGCCTGGTTCATCCTAACCTCCATTAGCAAGATCTTAAATTACTTATGACCTTCTTTCTTATCATTAAATTCTTGAGACTTTTAAAATATTTTAAGATGCTGCTTTGATAGAATGACTGATGGAATAGTAACTAATTCAAAACAGTAACGGGGCATGCTAAGTTCAGGCAGAACTTAAAGTAGGAATAAATGTCAGGAGTGATGCATACTTAGAAGCCAATTTCAGAGATGTGATATGACCTTCAGACTACCTACACTGTGAGAGCTGTGGGTATGGAGAAAGCAATGCCAAATAAAAGGAAATGTTAATCAGATTGTTGGCCGGGAGGCAGTGAGAGAACCTACAAAATGAAATCCCACATATAAACCTATCAACAAGTAATTAGGGAGGCTGAAACAAGAGAATGTGGATAGGAGGGAAAACTTTGTAGTGCGCTCAGTTCTGTTTTTTCTCAGGCTTTTACAAATTAATGGGCCCTTAATTTTTATTTCTGCGTATTCTCAGAGTTTGTCGAGGTCTTTCCAGTTTTTTCTCCTTCACTGCTAAAAACTGAAATGTTCTAACAGGACTCTGGGCTCTTGACATGCATTAGGTCCTTTTCCTTATAAAAAATTTATGTGTATGTAAAAACTTTTGCAAAGGTACTATTGTTTTTTGCCCAGTAAGTATAAGTCATTATGAGAAAGTGTACTGTGGGATTAAAAATCTGAAACAACATGCAGAATATTAATATTAGGCTATTTCTGTAAAATAAAACTTTGATAATAGTTTCATTTTTCCCCTCATGCAATATACTCTTTGTTCTTTTCCACTAGCAGTTAAATGTATTTTTCTAATATAATTAAATAATTGGTTTTTACTTTGTTTTTTTGTTGTTGTTGTTCTCCTATTCACAGTTTTGAAGTGATGCAGAATACAAATCAAATAGTCCTGGGACACTGGAATGCGTTCAGTACTTTGATACTCCCCAAAGACTTGTGTTACGATGGAAGACATGAGGGAGGGATTTAGGGTAACATTAGCTTTGATTTCCTAAAGAAAACATTCTGCTATTGCAGTTGTTAATCAAATACTCATAATGTAGTCTATGTTCTGATCTATTTTTTTTCTCTTTGCCTCCTGTAAATGTTAAAAGCCCATAGCAGGGGTCAGCATGACAAACACAAAAGAAATTCCATTTATATTGAAATAAATACAGCAAATCTGCATCAATATCTATTATTTCTCCTGTGGATCTTTTGTATGTAGATTAGCACAGCTAAACTTCAAACCTGAAAGTAATCTTCTTTCAGAAGGTTCTTGAGGTTCCTCTATTCCTCCACTTCTAAATTGCATGCAACTTTTATTACGTTTATATTGATTTGAAACGGAGAATCACTGAGCATTAGTAGGTAGGATATGTTAGACTTTTGGATAAACCTGAATGCTCAAAAGTATTGAAACCATATACCATTTTTCTTTCCAAATACCTCTATCTTAGAATTCTCTGAAGTTAAGATTTGCCAGAAAATTTACACACGTATCAATAAAACATTAATTTTTGAAGGTGGTGTGTGGAAGCCTTTCACATGTTGCTTTTTGTGTGAATTTTCTCATCTTTACCAGTATCATAGAATCATAGAATTAGCTAGGTTGGAAAAGACCTACAAGATCACCCAGTCCAACCATCCACCTACCACCAATAACCCCACTAAGCCATGGCTCTCAACACTAGATCTAAAAGTTTCTTGAACACCTCCAGGGATGGTGACTCAACCACCTCCCTGGGCAGCCCGTTCCAGCGCCTGACCACTCTTTCATGGATGTTTCAGAGAAGGAAACAACTGACTGCTCTGTTTGTTGTGAGCATGGCTGCACTCACATTAAAAGGTAGAACTGTCTGATTTTCTTAACTGCATACTGCATAGGCAGATGGAATTGGGCAAGTCTGGAAGACAGGTAGGGAAGGAAAAGATGAGTAAGATGCCCAGCTAACAGCAGTATATACACTTCACCGGAGCAGGCACTCCTTGTTAGCAGAGCTGAAGACGCTCCTTGGATATAACAGCTTTTCCAGACTCTCCCAGGACTACCGTGATTATCTTCATGCTGTGTATGATTTTTGGTATATAAAATATTAAATAAGTTACAGACATAGCTGATGTTTTTATAGACAGGAAATGAATAACAACTAGTTTCAAATCATCTGAGCACCGAAGATTTTCTAAGTCTTTCTATGAGTGGAATAGTCACGTCTTGGAACTGTTTCCAAATCTGAAAGACCTTCTCCATCTTCATCTTGCAACAGTACTATCTGGCATGTCTGAATGTTGGATGAGAAGGTTGTTTTTAAGATATATTACATGAACATTGGTCAGTGTTGCTTCTCTAGCAGATTCCTTATTTGTTCTAATCACAGCATACTCTCAATACAACTTCGCATGGGTGGATAGTGATAGGATAAAAAAGTTCAGTATAATATAAATTAAGTAAATGTAATCCATACCAGATTGGTTGTTTAGGCTCCTTAAAATTTAGCAAATTTGTTGTGATTCTTTTTTTGAAAAGTCTTATTTGCCTAAAACTTTTCTGAAGTAGGACAAGGGTTTTTTTCTTCCTTACCACTGTACCTCTTCAGTCACGCTAACGCATGCACCTGGCTCTGGCTGTAAACACAGTAATCTGCAGTAATGAAGCCCTTGCATACTCACTACTAAATTGATCTACTGATATCTTAACATCAGAAGTGGTGAATCTTTAGCATATCATCTCCTACACCTCACAAAATAGTTGTGTCCCTCAGCCACCTAATTTTTGTTTTTTGTTTTGCTGTGTTCTTTTGGCTTCTAATTGTGTTAATGAATGAGTCGGTATTGGAAAGCTTCATTTATCATCACACCGGAGATTATTTCTAATCCTTGATCTGTTTTGATATAATTTTCATGAGTATTATAGCTTAAGTAGAATTAAATGCGTAGTTTATTTGGGAGAATTAGCTTCTTATATTGGATACCAAATTGGGCCCTTGATTAAATATGAGAACAGCTAGCTTCCTCTCTGTATTCTACATACTATAATGTGATAAGGTTATTTCACCATCTGCATGTATTCTTTTGGCACATTGCTAGTAGATTTTGATTTGCTGATTCAGAAAATAGAACTTTTCTTTGAAGAGTTACTGTAAACACATGAATGCCTTTCTCTGTACTGGAGCTTAGATTGCTTACCGAATGCTGACACAATGTGAAGTGAACATCAATGGGAACTAGAATCACATGTGCTGTTGACAGCTTTGAAACAAAACAAATGAAACCCACTTTATCAACTCTTTATATTCTTTAGATTTTTTTGTCCAGAGGATCTCTGTAATTGTTGAATGGAATTCGATAGCTGAGCAGTTGGCAAGAACAAACCAGAGTAAATCAGTTTCAAATACTTGCTACTTGATCCTTGGAATAAAACCAGATGACAATAAAAGTTCTGAATAATTTAATAAATGTAGTGCTGAAATAGCAGCCTTGAAACAGCACCTTGAAAACCACCATGATGAAGTGGGATTCCAATCTGATTGTGACAACACCATGTTCTTCAGGAATTCTAAATCTGGACAGATTTATACCTTCATCTACAAGCTCTATAGTTGTTTTTGACAACGTGGCTTCATTACATTGTCTTAGATAATCCTCACAGCATACGTTGTACAGTAAGTTAGTTGCTATTATTGAGAGTTCATTTACTGATAGAGCCACGTGTGAGAGGTTCTTAGGTCCAAATTGCTTTCCAGTATACTGAGTTAATTCCAAAAATCGATCTCATACATTTGTACAGCATCCAATAGCTAATGACAAAACCTAACTGAAATCTAGAACTTCCAAAATGCAGAAGTTACCTTTTTTTCCTCTTGAAGATGAACTTTCAGAACCTCTTTAAGTTAGCTTTGAGAGGTATGGCAGATGCTGCACTGTTTCAGTATTGCTGAGCTCATGTTAGGAGCTAAAGGTTTGTCCTGAGCCAGGTCTGCTCCCATTGCTCTAAGCACTCACAGGCAGAGGGTGCAGCTTTGTATTACAGCTGGGATAATTAGCTGTGGGCAGTGTCTGAAAACACAGGTCTTGTTTCTTTCTCCAAAACATGTTCCTTCCCCCTCTATCTCAGCAGAATTGCTAGGCTGAACTGATTTAGAGAACTGGGGCTACAGAAAACTAACCCCCCAGAAAGGTCTCTTATTGTTTAATGCTCTGATCTAGCTGCCCATGAGGTCAGATGAGTGCCAATGCTATTACAAGTGAAAGGAAAACAGAGGCAAGATGGATGGAAGAGCTCTTAAATGAATATAGCTGTACTGCAAAACTAGGCTTCAAGCAGAGCATTCCCTCTCAGTTTAATGATTATTTTCTGTTTATCTTAAGGAAAATAATGATCTTGCTGTCCTGTCTGTGTTTGCTGCCTTGCTTTCCTGCGTTCTCCTTTGTGCTAACACCAGTATTTATGTAGTTAGTTGGATCACAGCAGATCCAGTTGAAAACTAAAGTAGCAGAAAGAAGAATCTCAACTTCAAGAATGGTATTTTAAGCATAGCAAAGGACAAGATAGTGCGTGTGTCCATTGTGGCAGCAAAGATTTAAATTTCCTTATTTTGACATCACATTGTAGATGTTGATATAGAAGCAGCTTTCTTTGCCATTTTGTTCTTTCTTATCTGATGTGCTGTTCCAGGTTCAAAGGCTTGGTTAAAAGCTCAAACCCTCACCTGGCCTGTGGTGGTGCAGCCACCTTGTCATCAGTCTGAGTTCTCCCAGTAAGATTCCAAACACTGTGGTATCTTTCCTGAGATGGACAGTGAAGCCTAGATTTAGGAAAGACATTGCTGTTAGCAGCATGTGTTTCAAATTTTTTCTGTTGAGTTTCTCTTCAGTAAATACCTCAGTGGAACACAGACCAAGATATCTGCGATGTGTGCTCTTTGCGGGTGAGCATGACTAATTACATTGAGCCACCTCTTTAAGATTAAGCTCAGTTATGTTCTCTGATGATCCTGGCTGTGCTGAGGAAATGGCATTCTAGTCTCTCCAAACACATTTTGTGTGTTCCAATAGGCTCAAGACTTTCTTTGAAGATTTTCTTTCATTCAGAAATGGGATTCAATGCAGTGCATTCTAGCCTAGCTTTTCTCCCTACTGTTGTTTTCTTTTAGGATTACTGTTTGTTCATTGTTCGGTTTGAGCCATACTCAATTGCCCTTGTAATTAGTGTGGAGCTAATAACCATGTACTGACTAATCGTGTCTGCTCAGATTTTCTGGGATTGTTTTGACTCTTTCAGCTCCAACTGGCTTTTGTGGGGAGTTCTTGACATTTAGCACATCTGCAGCAGTATATTTCAGTTATGAACAAGCTGTTAATGTCACAGCCATTGAGTGATAGGATTATTCTGACTAAATATGAGTGCCTATAATGTAAGAATCCTTTTTTCAAATGAGCCACCCTAGAATCTCTTCCTAGACAATGAAGTTGTACCATTATGTAGTGGGGTAAGAATGCATTGTGTTTCATTTTAAAGGGGATGCCTGCATTTGGCCAGATGATTCGTGCTGTAAGAAAAGTGGAAAGAGATTACCTACTGACTTTTATTATCTAATTTGCTTGAAGACCTGATTTAAGTGACTGTATAGAGCTGCATGTGTAAGATTTGGGATTTATGTTCAGGTACATCTGAGGAAGTAGAAATTGCCAGATATAAACAGAGTTTGAGGAACTCCATCGCAGGTTCAAGTCAGCAGGAGTACCTTTAAAATGTAAGGGCTTAAATGCACATGACAAAATTTACATTCATGCACTGCTTCTTAAAACTTTCAACTATATGGGAATATTCATATTGCCACTATAGCGTGCTAAGACATCATCTGCTCACGAGGTCAGCATTTTGAAGACTGTCAGTAATCATTCTTTCCTTCTGCCTTTGTAAACGAGGCTGTACTTTTTATTTCCTGCGTAGTTCATGGAAGCAGGCATAGTATTCTGCCTTCACTTTGCACATACTGTTTGACAAGTTCAGTCTTGTTTGGCCAGATATTTCATCTTGTATTAAAAGAATTGGTTTACCTTCTGTAAATCCAGATTCTGTTTTATTTCATAGTTGTGTTTACAACGAGTTTCTTTAAAGCTGCAAAGACTGATTTGTATAGTTCTTGGCTGTCACTGTTCAAGAGGATGAAATTAATAACCACTCCCTTTTCAGTCCCTAACGCATTTTCTGTCCAACAACCTTTTAAGGTAGGCAGCACTGGGTAGCAAATGTGTAGTGCTCTGGTAGTGTTTAAAATAAATTATATTTCACTTGCTTAAGCTTGATTAAGCTTCAAAAGTCTTTGGCAAAAATAATAGATCAATGAAAGTTCTTAATATATGCACAAGGAATATAAAACAGAAAACCAACACACAGTTCTAGTGTAAGAACTTTAACTTTTTAAGATTATTCTCAGTTTATTTCCTTCAATATCGACAGAGAGACATTTAGTGGAACTGTCACTTCTAGTGCATTTCTCAAAAATTGAAATATAGTTCAAAGTACTCTGCGTATGTGGCACCTTATGGTAGAATGGAATGTAAAGAAATATGAAGCAGGAGGTTAGATTCATTTGACTGTGATATTGATATAAATCGCATTAGGCGCAAAGCATATGCTAAATTTTAAGCACTTGAATTAGTTCTTAAAATTACTGAGGATCAAGTATATAACATAAGTATTTGCGGAATTTTGGGTGAATGTGTAAACTTTGTTCTCCAACAGATTGTATTTTTGACGTTCTCTTACTTAAGACTTATTTTTTTCCCCTCACCTTTTCTCTAGGTGTTTACCTCCCATGGGCCAACTGTCATCATGCCAACCTGGTTCTGTTCTCGAGAATGGTTTTATCACGTGGGAAAATTTGATGAGGGGGGAAAGGTGAGTGATGCTCTAGTTCAGATTCACATGGACCCATTCTGTGTGTTTCAGACTTCAGGAGTATTGATTCCAGTGGTTTTAGTGAGATTTTGGAAAGTATTCCTTTAATAGTACATTCTAGAAATTTGCTAAAGCTATTTCCTATTTTAGTATTTAAACTACAACTTATTATTCTCTCTGTAGCCTGTAAGTGGAGCTATGTATTGTGTGTGTGTATATACATACGCATACATACGTGTGTGTATGAGGATATACAAATGTTATTCTTTGTTCTGCCAATAAAAATTTAATTTAAGCACTGGCAGACAGAGAAGTGTTCAGAACGGTGAAAAGATTTGCCCTTAATTATGTGGCGGGTGAGTGGCAGAACTGGTGCCTGTTCCCAAGTACAATCTACATTCACTGACCCATGCTCTTTGTTTCTTTTTTAGTATCATTCCTTATAATTATATTTTCATTCCCCGAAGAATGGTTTGACATAACTTCTCGAGCATTCTTAGTAAGCTCAAAAAAGAAAGCAAGCTAAAACACAAGAGTGGAACCCCAAGCCTAATGATAAAGTTCAAGAGGTTAAGTTAAACAGACCATTGTTCTGTTCATTTTGCTCTTATGTTTGGTTTTCTTTCTTTATTCTGTTTTGTTTTGTGTTTTCCTGCCTTGTTTTAATTTTATTAAGGTTTATATGTATAATTGTGTATGTGCTGCTGTTTGCTCTGATGTAATGTTTTGACAATCTTAGTCCTAATGATTTTTCAGCAGCAATGTAGTCCTAAAAATGATCAGTGATAAGTTCAACTTTTTGTCCTTATTGTGACCTGTCCAACATGTCAAAATTAACTCTGTCTGGCCTGGAGGGCATGCAACAAATTACAAACAAGAAGTGCAACTGGTCATAAACAATGAGGTCAGAGGATACAAAATCATTTAGCCATTTAGTACTGTAAGTATTTAGTATTGATCTGACTCTTTTCCATTTGAAAAGAATTCAAGGCAAAGATTTTCTGTGTTTATAGACCCGTTATGAACTGATGCTTTTATAAACTAGTGATGAGTACTCATAATGATCTTACCTATATGCCTGTATGTTCTGACCTGGCCCATCATCTCGTCATGTTAACTTGATTGCTTCCATCTCCGTTCTTGAATTTCTGTTTAACAGTGTGGCCTCTAAGTGTCATATTACTGCAAGTAAACACAGAAAGAGGCCAACAAATGTCCACGTTTCAGCCTTCTCCATTTGCTAAACTATTTGCATGCCAAAAAGCTGCATTTCTCACTTGGATTTAAATCCAAACACCTGTTCTTCATGTTTCAGTGCTTAGTACAAATGGAATGTAATTCTTCCATGGAGGAAACTGTGATTTGATGTTTATGTTAATAGTATGGGTGGACTGACAGAATAGAAATATATAAACTATATGTAATCTTAAAAAATTAAAATCTGACGTTATCTGGGGAAGAATCTGAGAAAGCACAGATGCTAATGTTTTTTGCTTGGTGTAGTTAAGGCTGAGCAGAGATCAGTATTTGATCTGCAAAAGAATGACAGTGATGAAGCCAATGATAAATGATGCTGTAAAACTATTTGAAAATTCATTCCATTTCCTATGCCTAATAATATTTTTGGTTGGCCTGTCATTAAATACCATTTACAATTTATCAAGTCCCTTCCATGTGATATTCCCACCTTCTTTAACCAAACTTACGTGAATTTATTTGGATGAAAGAATTTCTACTAACGTGCTATTTTCCAAACAATTAAGTAAATTTAACATTACAGGCTTCAGGTCTTATAATTAAGGAAAATGATTTAAAGCCATGATTTGGATAGGAGCCAGAAGATGGTATGACAGTTTTACAGAGAGAGACTTGAAAGTATCTTGGATAATCCTGAAGAGAAGGTATTCATAGCTATTTAACGTGGAGTTGGCTTGTGGTTATCCTGCTTGCATCCCTCTGGTGACTGTTCTAATGGAAGTTAAACTAAGGAATATTTTCCACTATTATCATTTTTCTTTGAGATAAGTAATTTCAGTGAGAAGTTCCCTACAAAATAAAAAATACAACTGTAAATTAATACAAAAATTGTCTTCATGAAAATCCTGAAAGATGGCTAAATCTTGAAAAATTTCTGAAGGAAGAGGACTTCCTTCACCAGAGACCATGTTCTGGGTTCACCTTTGCTCTGCCACCCTTCTCTATGTGTTGTTTCTGTCAGTCCAGCAGTTTGCTTGAGACTTTGAGGAAATGCTGTTGGGCAGCTGTTGACATAAATGCTTTGGAAAAATACGTACTTTGATTTTTACTTAACATCTCTGTTTTGGTGCTGAACAACTCTGAGTTTAGTGTTTTTTTCCTGCTTCACCTTAGGTGTTGCAATACCCACCTCTTGACTTGTTTTCTAGGCAACTCTACTGTAAGAGTAACATGTTTTTTTTTTTCTTCTTTAATTAATGTCCTGAAGTTTGTAGTAGGAAAGAAGTTAGTTAATTGATCATGAAACAAACTTCTCACCAAGATCCTGAAAGAAACAGGTTACTGTGGAATCAAACATTACTTTCTCTGTGATACATTCCATATAGCAATTTTAGGCTGCTCTGAAAGAAATGTTGACTTATTCTATCCAACATTTGCCCTGGTGCATGGTGGTTAGAACGGAGCAGGTGCAAACTGCATTTTTCCCTCGGAGTTTTAATCAGCAGCCAATAGGCACTGGCTGAAGGGAAGCAGGCTGCTGAGTCCATCCCTTAGTGCAGCACAGTATGAATGGTTGGGTTTTGCCTATAATGTGGAAAATTCTGGTCCAGTAACATGTAAGCTGTGCAATTAAATTATATCAGTGCTGAAAACTATTTATGTTGCAGCCTATTGCTGATATCCTAGATTGATCCATTAACCTGTGGGTATTAATTTTCCAAAAATATACTAAAATATCTCTTTAGCAGTTAAACAGCCTTTTCTTTGAAAGTTGCATTATTTGACAAAGATTCCTGGTGTTTAAAATGCTGCCTGGATCCAATAACGTCTCTCAATTGGGAAGACACTCTTGTATTGCACCAAACTTTAAATGCTCAAGAGCCGTAGGAAGTCCCATCCCTGCAGGATCTGTAGCACACTCAACATCTTTCCTCCCCTGAAAGATGTACATCAGTGCTGCTCCTTTGTAATGTGAGAGGCCACTGCTGAGCAATACAAGGCACCTGCTTGTTCCTGGCAGTGAGCGTACTTTATTTCAAAGTATTTCTGCTAGTTAAAGCAAAAGAGCTCTCCAGCACCAAACAGCATTCTGAAAGATCCTTTTGCTTCTGCAGTAATTTTCTTCTTTAATGTACTTATTAATGGTTAAGTTGAATGATGTAAAGTGTATCCAAAAAGAGATGGGATTATGTATGTGATGTACCCAAATATTTGAATCAAGATATGATGACTGCAGCAAACTACTCGGTGCTATAAAGTTGTGCCCTGCCTGACTCAATCTATTGAGTGACTGCAAAGAAAAACTTTAAAGAAAAAATTTCAAACCTTGCTGCTAACTCTCAGTAATTCCATTAAATTTCAGAATAAGTAAAAGTTAGCAAGTCCTACAAGATACATGGAAATAGATACATAATTTGCTTTTTTCTGATGCCGTGATTCCTGTTCGTTCCTCTGGTCTCCATCAGATTTCTTTTGTGATTTTCAATTTAGTTCATGTAAAGCATAAATAAAGTCCTCTAAAAGTTTTCTTCCGTATCTGAACTCTTAAGCTAGAAATTAGACAAGTATTCACAAAGACAAACGTGAGCTTTTACTGATAAGCTGCCCTTGCCAACCAAACAGATCAGAACCGATTTTATTTGTGGATCTGGGAGTGTGGTCCGATTCCGTGCCTTAAATCAGTCTATTATATAGTGAGGTCTGGAGCTGTGAAGTACAAAGCTTGATTTAGTTCTGATTTCTCCCAAGATACATACGTTCAACTGAGTGTTTGGGATTTGTTTTCCGGGGTTTAAAGCCATTCTGTGTCATCCCCTCTCCTCCCCCCATGACTGCTTAGTCCTGAGCATGTCTGACATGAGCACTCAGTGTGGTGGGTATGAAAAACAGACGCTGAACTGTGTTACTGTTGTAAGTAGAAGGCCAGAAGAAACCACATAGGCATTTTGTGTCCAGAGCTTTAATTCAGAGAATCTCATTTACTTAATTACGGAAGAAACTCAGAAGCTGTGGTAACGGGGAAAAAAACATTCAATTCTTTTTTTTGCCTTGGACTTTCATTACTTTTTTTGTGTTGAAAGAGAATATCTGCGTTTGAGGTTTCTGCCCCCCTTATTATTGCCTACAGAAACAAATCTATTTCTCTGTCTTTCCTTTAATTTATTTTTCCTTCTTAAGTGAATAAATAGTTATCGCTTTGCCGCGTTACCTTTAATTGATTCTACACTTATTTGGCAAAATTATTCTATCAGAGATTTTTAGCCTGAAAAAGTTATGTGACTATTTGAACACTCGATTTGAGGAAAGAAAAAAATCTGTATTTGAACACAGAAAAACCAATGTTCTAGCCAAATTTCAAATTTTCAAGAAGTTGCTCCACTGCAAAACGTAGACAGATGCTTTTTTACTTTCAGGGCAGGACTGTATCATTAGAGGTGGGTTTATGCCTTGGAATGTAAGACATACCTGAATACTATGTTGCCCTATGATTGCTCTTCTGACACACTGTCTCTGGTATGAAGATTTTCTGATTTTAGGTGAGAAATGCTGCATAAAATCGTGACAATTCTATTATTTCTGGGAGCCTGATGGATCCACAGTTATAGGAGGATTTTAACCTGCAGTTTCAGCACTGTTGCTTGCAGTTCCCCAATGAAGAACATGACTTTGCAATAAGTTGCAAGAAAAAAATGTTTTGTTTTCAAATGTTGCGTCATTCCAACCTTTCTAATGAAAGTTCATGTCTGTTGTTATGGAGCCTGATTCACCTTTCCTAAGAAGAGAACAGTATTTGGCAACCAAAGAAAGAATATTAATTCTATTAAAATGGAAAAGAAAAACCCACTCTTCTGAAGTCACTGTTCCCTTTCAATAAATTACTTGGTTGCTTGGCACTTCAGGCTTTGTGAATTGTTAAGCAGCTGGGTTCTCTCTTTTTGGGACTGATCTGCGTCAAGCTTTTCCCTGTCAAAATGAGATCGTGTTTATTTTTCTACTTATGTCCTTGTGGTCAGATATATTTCATTTTCAAACAGCACTGCTTGCTTTTTTAGTAGTTTTGTCTTTTCTGCAGATATGCTTATTCAGTGAACCATTAGGTGAGTTCACGGAGATGCACAGAAATCTGAGCATTTCGTGGTTTGAAATAACTGCTTCTCTTCCAGGGTGTTCCAGAAGATTTGTTGTTTTTCTATAAACATCTCCAAAAGGGTGGTGAAGTCCTTCGAGTGAACCATTGCCTTCTGCTGTACCGTTACCATCCACAGGCTGCAACTCATTCTGTCCTTGAGTAAGTTGAGGTTTGTTTTGCAGAACTTAAAAATCAGCCTCATCTTGAATGATTGGCAGTACAAATGCTTAATCTCTTATGCTTTATTAGAAAAGAAAACAGCAACAAAGCCAAGGAGCAATTACAACATAATATGCTGATAGTATCCTTTATTTGCTGATGGGAGGTTAGTTTTCCTGTTTTGTTTTGCTATAACCTGTTTTTGAGGAACATAATATAATGCTGGCATTGAAATTATGAATTGAAATCTTTGGTTCTGATAGTGGTGCCCAGATGCTGCTGGTGCACCTATGTCAATGATGTACAAATGTACAAGGCATGGAGTGGAGGCGTTTTAACATTGGACAAATATTCCAAGAAATCATTCAGTCTTTGCAACTGTTCTTGAAATAATTTCCCAATAGGTACGGTAAGAGCAATCAAGAGGTTTGGTGACTGCATTACAGCAGTGTTTTCTCAGCTTCCAGTTCCCATCCACTCAGCTGAGGCGGTAATGAATCACATGAGATCCTGTAAGTTTGCCTCAATAACCTCTCTGCTTACTTCAAGTATCTAAGTTTTTTGCCCTCAAAGCAATTGAGAATGATTAATATGCTCATATTTCTCATCTGCTGAACATGGTAGTGAAGCCACAACTTCTTCAGTACTTTGCAGATGATTGCAAAAAAGACAAAATTATTTATTGCATTGCATTAGGATTTTTAATAAGTAAGATTTTTCTTCTCATATTTTTACCATATGAACTGTAATGTAAGACATATTTTTTGATTTTGAAGCTTAATTTCAAAAAGAACTCTCTTGATTTTAAAGAGGTATGCAGAACCTATTGTAACACTAACAAAAATGTTCCTTAGGAAAATGAATAAAAGCTAAACCTTTCATCTGAGAATTTGCAACACTTACCTGCACTATTACTGTATTTTAAAAAGTCTAAAACATCTAAATCAGATAACGAGGTTTGAAAAATACATCTGAGGATGTGTAGGAGTAATTATCTCGGTGCTTTCTTGTAAGCTGTCTGCCGCTTTTACAGTGCTGTTCTGCCCTTAAAGATGAAATCAAATTGTTTGATTGCTGATTGCACTTTTAAATGCTCCCTTCATCTGACAGAATTGCTCTTTCTGGTGAGAAGTAATGCAAGCTGAGCCAAAGTCATAACAAAATGTGTTTCTTTCTCTTATGTATTGACATTAGTGAAATGTTATTTGAGTTTTATTGTCCTTTAAGTGTCCCACAACAAAATTACAGTGGTAATTAAGTAAGCTGTTTTCTTACTGATGAATGACATGCATTCTTCAGTCAGTCCTGTTATGACTTTGTAGCACTGACTAGTAAAACTAAACATATTTTAGTGTGCATTTTAGTTGTATATCACAATATTATTACTATAAATACTGAAACAGTCATTCCAAACAAATAGAAGATACTCTTTGGATTTTGTAAACAAATACAAGATGGTTTTTTTTTAATTGGCATTTAAGATTGTTGTTTTTTTCTTTTGTGTGCGTGATCACTTTGGCAGCTAGTTACAAACTTTTCAGCCGTGCATGGTGGGATGCTGGGACTCTTGGAAGACTATTGCTTGTATCTGTGGGAAAACATCTTATTCTTGGAAATGAGTTTGTTCTGAATTTACTGCAAGCTGTTGCTTATTCAGATCTACAAGGTTGTGTGGCACAAGGACCCTGAATTACAACACACTGTGAGAATGTGGAAATACTGTAAGCTGTTTCAGATGTGTGGCTTGCATGTCCAAATTGGCGCCTCGCTTGTCTCATTCTCAGAAGGCAGGCTGGCCATTCTTCCTGCTGGCTTTTTGTTGGTAGTTTTGTTAACAATATTTTCTGCAAACTTACAAATTTGAACTTGTGTAATATCTCTTCATACTGGCATGCTCCCTTGTTTATTGCCTAAGTTGTAAAGGGCTAGCCAGCATTTGTTTCTGAAGGCGACAGCGAGCATTGTTGTGGGACTCATCACAAGGGTTTATCATTGAAATTGGGTCTTCTCTAATTTGCTCATTTTTTTTTTCCTTCCAATTTGTAATGCGTGTTCAGCCTTTTCTAGCAGTCATTGTCTTGTTGGGGTGTTTTACTCGAGCAGTTTTCTGACGTTTTGCCTTTGTCATTGGCAGTTGCATTTTCAGCATTAGCCTAGGCCTGGATTTGGGAGTGGTAAACCAGGAACCAGATTAGTGCCTTGTCTGAGAGAAAAGTGATGCTCATGGGGAAGCTGATACTTTTAACAGTTTAAGTCTGGTTTCAGACTTAAAAAATTAAGTAGTTGTGAGCTAGTTAATAAAGTTTGTTTATACCAAGGTGCATATACAGTCCTTCAGCAAAGACAACGGGCACTCATATCCCATTGTGGACTGATTTCAGTTTATACAAATGCCTTTCATTACTATGCAGGGGACAAATCCCTGATCCCGCGTATTCAAACTTGCTAAAGTGCACGTGTAAAACTGTTCTGGCAAGCGAAATTTCATTCTTTTTGTTATGTATAATGGTAAACAATAATGTTTTTTAGGTCTTTTCCTGTGATTAGAAACTTTCTGAAACAGATTTCTAAAGGTGAAAGTATCTGTGAAGCAGGGAGAAAAGACTTGTTTGCATTCTCCCTTACCCTGGGGGCATCAGACTGAAGTATTAAATGCTGTGGGTGTGTGACAGAATCTGAACAAAGTGCAGGCTATATTTAGATTTCATTAGATGCATACAAAAATATAAACTCTCCCATTGTAATCTCATCCAAAGTATACAATGAATACCTGCTGAATGTGGATGAATAATACAAGATTTGGGAAACTTCAGCCAGGAGTCTACTACAAAAAAAATCCCACATACTGGATCTCTTGGATCTAAATTGTATTATCTCACTTTACAGCTTGTATCCTAGGGCTGTGTATAATTTGTGCTACATGGCTCTGTTGCACTGATCTGATAGAATATCAGAGTTGGCATTATAGCGAGAAGCACTATGGTAAGAAAGTTCGGTGTGTAATAAAAACATCATAAAACTCATAGATCTTTATCTTGCTAAAGGGGAGAAAAATGAACTGTATATAAAACAATGTACTTCATTGCAAGACAAAAGTCAGTATGGTAAAATACGAGCAATAAAACATTGTACTTAAGTGATGTTGCTCATGACTGACAGTTGGGGCAGGTAGCTAATCTTTGTAGCAATTTACAAACTTTTGTTCAAGAGAAATTTAATATATGCAGAAAATAGGGTTAGTAGATTCCCACTGAGATTGAGGAGATTCTCTTTTATGCGGAAAATGTGAAGCATGCTTAAATAACTTACAGTAATTTCATATGCTCTGTGCTCAGAATGAGTATAATATTGTAAGGGCTTATTCTGCAGAAATATCCAATATTACGTAATCTATTAAAACCATCTGGTTTCAGGCACTAGAAGCTTCCAGTATCATCTAAGCAAAAGAGAACAGGCCCTTAGTTTGAACGCACTCTTGGTTATTTTAGAGGTGCTCGGAGGCACGGTCTCATATCACTGCTGAGTGTTGGAATGCCTGCTTAATTTCTTGCAAAAACGTATGCATCCAAAAATAGGCAGGAGAGAATTCTGTCGTAACGTACTCCTGCACAACCGTAGTAAGATGAGGTCAACTGCATTTTTATCGTCTCTGTCTGCATTTGGCACTTCAATTAAACATAGAAACTAATGACCTCATTAGATTCTTGAAAAGCGAATGGCATTAACATTGATAGTCTCTGTCTTTCTTAATAAGCCTTTCATGAAAAATAGGCCACAATGCAAACCATGCCTCAGTTAACGACCCACGGCCTGAAGATGAACTCAGACATTAATAGAACCTATTAACAGTGTAAATGTAATAACTCAGTAGAACGATATAGTCCAGCAATTAATAAGTTCACATGAAGTTCAACAGAACAAGAACAACAACAAAAAATCAGTTTATTCACTAGTATGGTCAAGGTTCAAATAAGATTCATTTCTGAATTTCCTGTGGATTGCAAGGACTGTGAATTTTGCATGCAAAGCTAGCTGTAAAAAACTAGCTGCAAGGAGTCAGTTCTTTCAGCTCTTGCTGTGATTAAAAAGTTCTCTGTTCTTCCATCTCTGGATTATCTATCAGGTGAGATTCACCTAATATAAAACTCTATTATCCTGCCATGAATAAAAAACCACTGGCAGAGGCCATTCACTTGAATAGCTGTTCTTCCTGTCTGGTGTTATCTGAGTAGCATGTGGGACCACGCGTATAGGGAAGGTCAGATTTATAGTGTTACTGTGGATGGTAATCAATGCCTACAATTTCAGTACTGCTTAGGATACTGGGCTTGTATTTTTACATTTCACAAGTACTTGTACATCTGTCTTTGCTCTGTTGATTCACTTATGTAACCTCACTGGGGGGAAGGAGGGGAGAGGGAATCAAACGTTATGGTGAGGTTTAACAGAGCTCAGACATTAAATCATATAGCTTTTATTGTCACATTATCTTTCATTTCAAAATAGGAATGGAGCAGATGTTTCTTGACTCCTGTATTCAGTCAGTAGGTCAGCACACACTTTAACAGAGCTCCATTGTTATATTGCTAGGGTGGATGGGATGGTAATAATTGCTGGGGACTGAGGAACACACTTCTCACCCACTGAATGAATACCCTCATTTCGCTCCTGCAGAATTTTGGCTCCTCTTCTTCTTTCCAGACTGCATAGCTTAGGAGGATTGAGTGGGCATAACAGGGGAGAAGACTCAAGAATGATTTTCAAAATTAGAAAAATGTATATCTCTGACATAAGTGAATGACAAGAAAATTAAAGAAATGGGGAAAAAGTTGTGTACTTCAAGGATTTTGGTTAAGGAGGTGTGTTACTATGTTGGTGCCAGCTTCTGTAGTCAGAAGAGTTTGTGTCCCACCTTCTGGCTGAGGAAAATGCTGTTGACTGAATACAGGCTGGGAAATGGTACTAAAGGCTACTACCAAAGTGTTACCTTTAATTCTTTCTGAGGTGGTGGGTGAAAGCAGCTTTGTTTTGGGATGATGTAGAATAATGATAGCTTCTAGGTTTTGCTTATGGCTATAGATATATAATAATGCGAAATCTGAAAGCAGCTGTGAGAATCATCTGTGAGAAGAGGTTTGTACAACTTCTAGATCGTTTCAGGCATTTTCTTTAAGCTTGCTTTGCATGTTGCTACAGCTCCCATCTGTTGCACCTGCACTGGCTCTTAAATGATGGGAAAATGGCATTCCCTTATCCCTCAAGGCAGGAATCCCAGTTATCTATTCTGGAAACATCCAAAAATGTGGCAAATTAGGTGAACCAGAAACCTAAAGGGAATGACTGAAACTCTCCCTTTTGACACACCATGAGCTACCTTTTGTGTCAACACATGAGATATATTGTTCATAAAGAGCAGGTTTTCACAAAGATTAAGCCTGTAGTTGTTGCTGTAATTAAAGCTCAAGTACAAATGCCTCCCCTTGACTCCATATCTGTATGACCATCTGGGCTTGCACTGCTGAAAGATTTTCAGGGTTGTAACTCCAGATTGCTAAGTGTTGATATATCTTAACATTTTCATTAAAAAGGGTGCATACAGTATGGGGAACCAATTTAATAACAACAACAAAAGAATTGTGAGCATTTCCAGTTTAGGATTATTGTAAATATCCTTCAATAATAGGTCATAGTAAAATGTCTTAGTGATGCTAGCAAAAATTCATAATTGTTGTATATATTGGCTTCACTTACAAAATGCAAAATTCTCATTTAAGAAAAAACATTTGTTGGGGTTTAAATAAAGCTGTCTAACAATATCCTTGTGTTCAAATGCAGGTCCAGTTCATTCTGAGTTTCACATCCTTTTCTTTCTGAATGCAGTTCCCTGTTTGCTTACTCCCCACGCTTGCATTACTCAATATAACACTCATATATAAGATGGGGTCAGTAAGTTTGCTTCAGCCTGTTGATGATTTTGTGAGTGCTTATTAGCTGGAATGTGATAGGTTGGTGAGAGTCAGTGCACGGAAATATCTAATTTTAGGCTTCTCCCCAACAACTTTGCCATTCTCCTTGCTGCTCTCTGTAGAGCTTTGAAAGTGCAACCGTTAGTCTCTCCTTGGACAATAGCACCTAGGCTATTCATTTTTTAACTGAATCAATTTGAGTTGTTTTTCTTAGCTTGTAGCCACCTAGCAGTGCGTAGGTTGAAAGTCTTGCTGGATTCCTTCTGACCCTTGCTCAATTGCTGGTGACCCTGTGAACTGCTGCCCTGACTAGCTTCTCCGTATCAGCTCTATCTTCATAAGGCTTGGCACGCAACTAGAAGTTAGCTGTTAATTCCTCTTATGCCTTGAAATGTTGCCTATTTTTTCCTCAGTTTTCTTGACTTTGGTAAAACTCAAGAAGGAAAGAAACTTGGCTGTGCCACTCAAGTCAATAGGACATATTCTGAAGTACCTCTGGAAAATAATGCACTGTTATTCTTCTGAAGTCACGTTTCAAAGTGAAATCAGTTTTTAAACCTTTCCATTTACGTGTAAAGCAACAATCTGCCTTTTTAGAAGCTAGCAGAAGCTCTAGAATTTCCAGTAACGTGATCCTGGAAAAATACTTGACCTCAGTATTTCTTTCCTTTAACTTTCCTTCTGGGAATATATTATGCTGTAATGAACATGAAAAAATGGAAGTGTCAGAGGATGCCAGCAGCAGCTAAAGCTTTGCAGCAGGAATGCATCTTGTGGTTGCATTAGAAGAGATTTGCAATCAAATCCAAGATTTTTTTTTCTGTTAGTTGAAGTGCTGGTGCACAGCTACAGTCTTCAAAACTTTATATGGAGTGGCTAATCTTCGTGGGTACGTTTATTTGTGCAAGAAGTTCTTTCCAAGTTATCGCACCACAATCAATGATGAAGTGCTAAGCAGCCATATAAGGATTTGGCTGTGCTTGGAAATCTCCTGCAGAAGTGAGGCAGGCTCTCTGGAGCTAGCTGATAATCACAGAAAGAGTCCGTATGCCTGAGCGCTATGAGGGCTGCGAAGAAGTGATGCAAGTGAAAACAAAATTCCCATTGTTAAAATATTAGAAAAGCTTGCTAACAAACTTTTGGGAACAAATTATGTTTCCTAGGAAACTTAATAGCCTCCAATTTTATTCTTGTATCTATTTGTACCTTGGAGGTATGCTTCATAAAAGTCATTTGGAACAATAAAACAGTACCTGGTGCAGGCTTTGTGGAAATCGATAATCCATTATGAAAAGAAAAAAATTGAGCATTTTTTGTAAAATTAAGATGTGACGCTAATGCCAGCTCACTATAAATCTCTGTATATAGTATATGTACAATTTGGTAAGATAATCAAAATGGAAGCATTACAAGACTGTGGATAGTCAGAAGTGCAATGAAGAGAGACTGATCCGTTGATGAGAATGACTTACAACTGCATGGATGCAGCAGCTCCTCTTCCTGACTCTGCCAGCCCGGACAGTTTAGATTCTTACTATCATGAAAACATGAATGGATTTTGATTTCTATGTGGCAAGTTGCTCTTAGAAATCAGAAATCCGATCTGACCAGGTAGGCAGCTGAGGTTGAAACTTACTGCGGCTGCCCCATGATAACCTGTGCTGACCCATTAATTAGAAGCGTTATTTAAAGCAAAAGAAATAACATATTCTTGGAGAATCGTGGTGTGTAAATTCCATATGAAGTTAATAATGTCAGAAGACCGTGGAGCTTACAATTAACTTGTGTAGACGGTGTATTGGTAGGAAAAATATGTATTTCCCAAGACAAAGAAAACAGTAAGTCTGTTAGTGTTTTATTCAATTTCAGAGAATGACAATTCATAAATGCATAATCTAGCCCCGAATGATTTTTTTTTTTTAAACAGTGTACACTTTGGGTCACAAGAGCTATTAAAATTTGTGGAACTATTTGTAACGATTGTTCTAAATTGTATTGTGTTCTGTCATTACAATCAAGTGGAAAAATCTATTTGAAGAAATGTTTTCAGAAAGGACAGGAAACTAGATGTCTTTCAGAATTTCTGACAAGAAATTTTCAACTCAGTATCTAGTTCAAGAGATGTAGATTAGATTTATCTGTCAAACCGTAAATTAAGGAAATCAGTGTATAATATCTGGAACACTGTTTGTAAGTACCAGATAGGTTCCTAGTTAACGAATATTATGTGAACTCTGAACATTAAACAGATGTGCTTGAGAGCAGGTGGTTTCTTTAACCATTGTAAATTATGTAGTCTTAAATATTACATTATATGGTGGGAATAGATTTTTTTTAATACATAAATGTTTGAAAGTGATAGGAGGTGTGCACAAAAGAAAAAAATAATGTCATAGCTGTCAGACTGAATTAGTTCAGTCAGTTAGGATGGACATAATCCTTGCCTTGAAGTTGTCCTCTCTTGCCGAGATCATATACTGAACCTTCTGAAGATCCCAGCCAGCCGTCAGCATTTAAGGATATTACATGTTCCCTTCTTACTGGTTCCACAGCCACGTGGTTCATCATTTGGTACTCATCTCACTGCTGTTTACCTAAACCACTTGGCTTAAGTCATACTGTGAAACGTATTACAAATATGAAGACCTAAAGGTGTAATTTGACACAGACAAGTGCCAGCTTGCTCATTTCTAAAGTATATTTTAAGGTATCTCACAAGGCATAGCACTTTTTCTTCAAAAATAAAACTGATTATAAATTCCATTCCTCTTTATTTCTTAAAAAGGTCATCTTCAAAAGAAGGCATCATTGGTTGTTTGTACTGTTGCTGAATAATACTTGGGAGGCTTCAAAATAAAAACTCTTACTTGATCTAACGTGTGCACTCATTAGCAAGTGTTGAGTTGCGTGTAAAGGCTGCTAGTTTCACTGCTGTATGCAACTTTTGCAGTTCAGTAATTATTGTTGTTGTACCTATGTCTACTGATCCTGAGCTTTGAAAACTGACTTTCTGAAGACTTGAGCTGCGTATCACAGTGTTTGGACTTTACTTGCAGCACTGGGGTGACTATTTGGTTAGACTGGAGTAGTGAATTTGTGAGATTGGAACTTTGCTTTGACAAAGGAGAATGAATGCATAGGCAGGTAGAACACAAGGAATTGGGATTAGGAGATAGTTCACCTGTATGTACTGCAGTGTTATAGAGCAGTTCATTTGGTGTCTGGCAATGGGCAAACAACATATTGGTGGGTGGCTGGAATTGTCAGTATTGAATTTGATTACTGTAGCCCCTGTTTTTCATCTTGTTATAATGTTCTGTTAAAGGTCTTGAAAATAACAGCTATGACTTCAGATCTGTCTTACTTATTTTTGTCCAAGGGCTTCCACAGAATTTCCTTTTTTCTGACAGCAGCTAGATGTGTCCCTGGGAAAGGGCTAGTATTTTTGTATCATGTGTGAATTGTTTTGGTCAGGTTTGTGTGTGTGTGTGTGTGTGTGTGTGTGTGTATAAAATAATGTTAAAAGTTTTAAAGGGTTTAACTCAACCGTATTTCTAATTCTTTAGAGAAACCATCTGGAACCACCGAGTCAGGTTTCTTGAGGACAGAGTCCTGAGCTCCTGGACATCATTCACCATTTGGAATGCTGGCAAGCAAGGCAAGAAGCTCTACAGAAGTTTGTCACCAGCTAATCGAATAAAGGTATACTACTAAGGATTGGTAAGATCTGTACAAATCCACTTTCTTCTTCCTCAGATGAGACTCCTTGCTTCTTGCTATGTACCATAGTAGCATTCTCATAAAAATATTACAAGTATAAGTTGGAAAAATTCTCAATACTCTAGTCAACCTCTACTTTTAAAATGCTCTATTACATTATCTAAAGTGTATTGGGTGTAGTTCAACATAGGCAGTCTTGTTCCTGCTTGCTGGTGACTAAGCATGGCAATAGCATAGACACTCTATCATTGCTTATGGTACTGTTGTGTAACTAACCTTTGCAGTAGTCAGGTACACCAAGAGAGCTGAGTAACACTTTGCATGGTACAATACTGAACTACCTCGTCTAGGGTTACTCATACATGTATTCATTATGTTTGTCCAGTTCCTAATTGAGTGCTACATGGGTCCCTGTCAGATCCTGAGCAGTCTGGTTTGTATTTTGATAAGTAGTTAGACTGTAACCTCCTTTTGAAAAATAGAAGGTGCTGTGGGGGGAGCAGGCAAGTAGACTGCTGCACACATTGTACGGTTTACAATCAGTTGGAAATGTGGAGGTCACTTACAGCTGGCAGTGGGGGATTGGGTGGAGCTTTACTGGAGTTTTATAGAATAGGGTTAGGGAATATTTTATAGAATATTATTTTGTGGAATAACTTTTTGATTAGATAAAGGCTTTAGGGCTAATGTCAACTGGCTGTTTCTTATAAAGAGCCACAGAACATTGATTTTATTACCAAATGTGTTTTTCTTTCTTAAAAATGTGGACAGGAAGACAAAATGACAAATATGTATACATAAACCTGGTTAATGTAGTTGCCCAGAGGCCACACACATGGAAAAAAAAATAATAAAAGAAGGAATTTGTATATCCATAGTTGAAATTAATGAGTAGAAGTGGGAGGCATTCACACAGGAGATGTACAACACAAGAACTGAACCTGAATTTCCAGACTGATATTCCAATGCCATATGTCTGTCATTGATATCATGCAGTAATGGGTGAGCTGCATGAAAAATAATATTAAATGCTGTGTCTCCAGTCAGCCCTCACTCAAAGAGGACAGAGCTGTCTGTTAGATGTTTTCAGCTATCTTGGTCATGCAGTGCAGCATGCATATGATGGGGGTGGGAAGGGGTGTTGTTATGAAAACATTTTCTTTTGTTAGACTTTTGCAGAGTGCTTTGTGAATTTCTCTAATTTGCTAACAACCATTGCAAGTTTTTATCTATAAAATGATAAGAATTAGGAAATAAATTCCATGGGAAGAGATGGTAGCTAATATTATGCTCATATAGTACAAGTAAGGATTTACGAGACATTATAGAGAAGCTGGACTGTGATGTTTTTGTAGCAGTGTCTCACCATCTTAGGTCTCACATTTTTGTTTTTTTTACACCAAGCTAAAATAGAGGCTGACATTAAGATGGAACAACACTCTAGCTTTGTGTTACGTTTGCCACCTTGTTGTATGGGTGACTCATTCAGAATTTCACATCCTGCTCAGCAAACACAATAATAATTTGAAGATGCAGAGAAGATAAAAAGGACAAGAGAAAAATATTGGGTTTTGTGCTGTTTAGCTGCTGAAGGATCAAAGCTTGCCTCTCCTTCAGTGATGAACAGCTTTTAATTCTCTAGTATGCTAGCACTGACAGTGTGGTTCTAATTAACTGGATCTTGATATTCTTTCCAGCTGACCCTTACTTAACATTTGTTTTGGCAGCGTTGTAGGCTGATACTATTTTGCTTCCGTCAATGTTATAGTTACACATACTGTAGTATGCTTTAGTTTGATATTGAAATATTGCTGCAGTGGAAATGCTAATTCATGGCCTGAAACAGTGATGGAGCACCTGGTGGGAATGCAGGGAGAACCCAGGGGAGCTCAGGTGCAATCAATGCACCTGAGTGATAGGAAGGAGTGGAGCCAGGATCCATCCCTTCCCAGCCCTCATTTAAGGGTTGGCAGTGGAGGTGAGAGCATCTCTTGCTGGAGATTCCTGCCTACCTGAGGTCTTCTGAGGGTAAGCAGCTCTTTTCCTTCATTTCTGTGTCTGTGGCTGCTGCATTTGGGCTCGTTCTCCTTTGCTGTAGCCAAAGACTTTACCACCCCACTATTATTGCAGTACTTTCCATCCCATTATAGCATTACAATTGCATTGAGCATTAACTCATCAGTTACTGGCTATAGCACCCAGATGTGTTTAGAAACAGCTAAACGTGCCAGCTGCAGGTGTACAGGCCAAACATGACTGTGAATGTACTGCTACAATATAATCACAGCCTGATCCTTAGTACCTTGTATAGAGTAATCAAACTTCAGCCAGCAAGTCTAGCATGTTATTTTCAGATATATTCAGAGGTTTTCCTGAAGGTCAACAAAAATAAATAGCTTCAGAAAATGGCTTATGGTCATTCTAAGTGAAATGAGAGGTCTCTCCTTTAGGTAGCTAATTTCTGATGAAGTTATTATTATCTGTAGTGATTAAAACCTACTTTTATGTTGTTGTTCAGGCTTATTCGTAGCTTTTCTAAAAGTGAGAACTCAAGAATATCCACCTCAGCTAGAAATAAAGCATAAAAGGTATCCTGATGTTTTACAGTTAGTCACTGGCAAAAGGCTGTATGTGCAGTTCAAACACCTCACTTCTCTGAATGCTAACTAAAGGATGATGCTGCTGCGGCTTCAAGAAATAAATTTATACAATTTGCAATATAATTTGTATAAATTATTTTTCTAAACTAATAATAGTAAAAAGAGGCTAGTTAAACTTCATATTATACTTTTCCTCAAAAATTGAGTTTTTCTGGGACTAATCCTCAACTCTTGCTGAAGACTCTAAAATCCCATAGAAGCAAGGGTGGAAAATACTTGTTGCTTCATCCTTAAGAACCAGTAGCATACTTTTCCTCTCTCACTCTTTAAAGATTTTTTGAACAAAAGATAAGCTTTCAGGTACTGTGTTAATAATGAGAGTAATAGAGATCCAGAATCTAGCTATCAGGGTGAGAGAGGTGGCTGTTCCCTCTACTCCCAGCTGAAGTGCTGCAGTCAGCTCTGGGTCCCCAGCACAAGAAGGACACAGAGCTGTTGAAGTGGGTCCAGAGGAGGCCACGAGGATGCACAGAGGGCTGGAGCACCTCTCCTATGGAGACAGGCTGAGAGCTGGGGGTTTTCAGTCTGGAGCCTTCTCTCCTCATTGTGGCCTTGCAGCCCCTAGAGGACTCTGCTGGGCAGTGTAGTGACAGAACAAGGAGCAACAGATTTAAAAATGGGAAATTTAGGTCAGATGTGAGGGGGAAATTCTTTACTCAGTGTGTGCTGAGGCCCTGGCACTGCTGCCCAAAGAAGCTGAGGGTGCCCCTGGAGGTGCCCAAGGAGGGGGGCAACCAGTTCATGGCAGGGGTTGGGGTTGGGTGGGCTACAGGTCCCTTCCAGCCTAAACCATGCTGTGGTTCTATGAGCTACAAACAGAATCTACTATTGTGTAGTTACCACATTCTCCTCTGAAGATCCGGTTCTGCATGTGACCTTTATAAAACAATGTGATCCTAAAAGGTTTAATATGCTTTGAAATGCGAATCAGATTGCCAAAGCATGCTGTAGAATTTACCTGTCTAAATTTCATTTCATATTTTACACTTTAAGTCTGTTTAAACTCATGAGAATTTTACCTTTGCTGTGTTTCATGGTTGCTGCATCCTTTTATTGATATTCAGAATCTCATTAGCAGTCATGAGACTGATTTCAGTTGGGATGTGGAATCACAGTAGGATTTTTTCCTAAATTGGGAATATGTTTGAAATGTGGGGCACATACACTAGAACAAATAATTAAAAGAACATACATTTCTAGGATTTTTACAATGTCATAAAGCAATTATATTTCTAATAGTGACTTGTTTTTTTGTGGAGTGCTTGGGGTGGGGGGAAGAAATGCTGCATGCCAAACAACAGTGTGTTTGAGAAAACAAAATTTTGGCAAATCTGGGAAGCAGCAGTCTTTGTTTGTGCTCACTAAGAAATGATGAGTTTAGTCTGTTTGGAAAACAGTCTCAGTTAAAATTATGACTATATTAAAGGAGAAAAGGACACCTAAGCTATATTCTGTCTTTTCCTTTAGACGTCTGTGTGGTGAGTAGTAAATTAATGCCTTTTTTCCAAAGTGTTCAGGCAAAGATCCAAGGTTCGGTATTTTTACTCAATAGTAACACAAGGAAAAAAATTATTCAACTAGTAGGGTTTTATTTATGAATTAATTACCAGGATCTCAGTATTCTTAGGGAAATTCTGTTTCCTGTCTGTCCCCTTCTTGATTCACACAGTTGACAGTGGTTTAGTATTAGCATTTCTGCAAGACTGAAGTCGAACAGACCTTTTTTTGTTTAAAACACATCCGTCTTGTCTATAATTTGCAGCTGAAGATGGAAACCAAATGTTTTTGGGACACTCCATATGCCTGGAGGGTTTCTGAGCTGTCTTGTCCACTCTTTTATTCTCCGTCAAACTTTAGCTAAAAGGAGAACTTAAGCATTACCATTTTGTGTCATTTCCGATGGCTGAAAATAGTGTTCAAGTAGTGAACAGAAAAGGAGGGGGGAAGGACAAAATAAGCATCAGCTAATTAGTGGCATGGAAACAGTACTTGTACACATCCAACCCCATGAAATTTCTGTATCCTATCCACCACTGGCAAAATTGAAAGCTTCAAGAAAGTATTTTGTACACTTTCTCCTAGCTCATTAACCATTTAAAACCATCCCTATTGTTTTGTGTTCATTTCTCCTTACCTTCTTCTCATTTATCAAGAGCAACATCTCTAAGCCATGTACTTGACGCTACCTCCCAAAAGCAAGAAATGTTTGTTTTGCAGCGTTTTAACTGAAGTATGTGAATGGCAATATGAGAGAATGAAGTGGGGAATGTTCAAAGAAATCAAGGGAAAAATATTGCACCCACCTTCAGTGTGGATCACAAGATAGAATGGCTTTGTAAAAGCCAGCTAAAAGAGAGCTCACAGAGCAAAGGGAGGCAGATGGAATTTAAAACCTGCAGTTTAGTCCAGGTATAAAGCATCCTAAAATGAAGGCTCTATTTTACCATTTGTTATTTTGGACCATAGATAATATTTTGTGCTGAAATACGGCAGGGAAATCTCTCTGCTGCTTGCAGGCATGAAGGTGCGTTTTTCTTGAATTTCCATGTTGTTGGTATAGGTTGTGAGGCCTGAAAAATTCCTGCTATAACTTTCCTAGTTATGTGTCCTAGAGAAGTGAGAGTTGCAATTAGTTCCCACAGTGTTTTGTCTAAATGGAGTTATATTTTGTATGTAGTAAGGGGAATTTTGTATGTTCAATATTTAGAAGCTAATTTTGCACATTGGATTCTGGCATGAATATTCTTTTCAGCAAGTTTGGTTTGTATATGTGTAAAGAGGGAAGATGATGTTGTCGTTAATGGAGTAATGTCTGTAAATGGGTACATGACATGCATATTTGGAATTGAGAGATCCACACAGCTTTTGCTGTGGTATAATGCTAACTAGGTGAAATAAAAGCAACGTTCCAACACTGAAATCAATCAGACTGTGACTGAGAATTGCTTGTTGTCTTTGTGGCTCCTCTTATGGCATGCTGGAGATGTTTCTGCCTCTGCGTGCCCCTTGGTCTGTTTGTCATTACTTGTATCTATTTAAACTTACATTATAATGCTTTCCATTGCTTTGTTTTGACATGAATGGCCAAAATTGATTTAACATTTGCAGAGATGTATATTAACATGCTTCCGAGGCTTTATACAAGTATGAATGAAAGAATTATAAATAGTAGAATCAGGAAGGTCAGTAGAAGTTTAAAATGCATGAAGGACCGTGTGAGCAGAAGGAGACATGGAGAGAACACAGTAGAGAAGATCTGCACGTATAAGATTTTTTAGAGAGCTTTCCAGACTGTCATCTATAAAGAAATTTGATGAGATCAATTGATGTAATTAGGAGGGAGAGGACACTGTGCAAGTGACCACATATCAAAAGGGTTGTCCCTTTTTTCTTTCATGGTTTACTAAGATGTTCCCTCTCCTCTGTTAAGCTTGCCTCTCAGATCCTTCTGCCCATGACTATAAAACATCTCAAGAACTTGCTGAGATTGGGTTTCCTTGCTTTCTGTCAATGTACAGACTTATAGCCATATCACGGGTGAAAATAAGATGAGGGAATAAAATTCTATGAACACCATTCACCATAATAGGACAGTATTAGGCTGATTAATTTTCTAGTTTTTCTGTTAGAAAATCTGAATAGAATGGGAATTACAAAGAAACATTCACTTGAGAAGCCAAGAGGGCAGTGAGTGAGTCAAGCATGAAACAAACAACGAAGTTGTGTATAACACAACACAGTTCAAACAGCAGATAATTACAGTTGCACCTTAAGCCCACTCTCACTGACTTCTTCAGCTGAGCATGTGGAGTAGGATTAATCTCCTGCCCATTAATCTCCTTTTACCAGGGAGGTCTGATAGTCCAAGCCTGTGTGTCCCTTTGCACAGCTGCTGTGTTTATTAAAAAGAACCAGCCAGAGGCAGGGTTTTATCTTCCTCAGTTTTTTTCCCCTAGATTTGAGTAAATAACTGATCTTTTGAGCCATATAAACTTTCTCTTAAGAGGGAAAGAACTGTTTCTCCGTTCCCTTTACGCCGCTGTTAATGTGCGTTACAATCTATAACTATTACTTATAGTGATTATGTAGCTTGTGTATAATGAACAGATAGCTCTTTCTCTTCTAATTTTTAGTTGAGAAAAATAGAATTTTTTTTTGTTTGATACTGTACAGATTTGCGTGTGATGTTCAAAACAAAAATGCATAAACATTTTTGTATTTCCTTAAAACTGAAGTGTGACCCGGGGGCACAGCAAGCTTCAGTGATGCCATTTGGTCAGTTGCATTGCAAATGAGTTATTTTGCTGGGAGGGGAAAAAAAAAAAAACCAACAACAACAAAAAAAACAACTTAAAGACTACTTTATAGCTTTATAGTTCATAGTTTCTTCCCTAGAAGACAGTAGTTCCTATATGGGTAGATGAACGTCATAGGACATGCAAGACATTAGCCCATCAGTGCAAGAAAAAAAATAGGCAACTTGGGTAAGCCTAATAGCTTAATATAAATATCTCAAATAAGCCTGATGCCTTGGGTTTGCCTTCTTGAATAAACAACTGTGTGCATGTCCTGAATTTGTCTCCAGACAGATTTTCTTTAATTGGAAAATAGTGTGAGGCAGAAAAATAGTTGACTTACATTTTGGCCACCCACATGGAGTACGGTCTGTCAGAAAATTTGCCCATTGAAGTCTGGCCTCTTTTCTAACACTGTGGATATCAGATTTAAGGTGGCTGAATCCACTGAAAATTAGATGTGGAGATACTTACCAGCAGAGATCTTGAATGAAGCTTACTGTGCTCAGTTCTTGCTCATCTACAGCCCACACCTTCTGTTTTTTCAGCTCCAGTAAGCTATAACGGTGGTTGGGGAAAGCAGTTGGGGATGTATTAATTTGCGCAAGCACAGAGGAAAAAGAGAACCTAGGAAAGACATTGGTTCTTTGAAGAAGTTGCTTGTGATTAGGGCTGTCTAACCCAGCCTGCATCAGCCACAGAGACCTTGTATGATGTCTGTAAGCTTCCTAGAACTTCCCTGCGTGCCCTCTCTAGTTCCATTATAAAGTCTGAAGTGTGGGCTGTGTCCTTACTGTGACCCCTGCATCAGGAGCACCCAGAGCAGAAGTCTGGATCTTCTGGCCTGAAACATGATTCAGCTACTCCTACAGCTCCCAAGTGAAAATTTAATGTTTCCTTGTTCTTTTCTTCATTGGTGAACCAACAAGGAATGTAGAAGTTCAGCGTTAGGACACTACTGCTCCTGCGACAGGGTCCCCTATTCTGCAAACAGAATGAGGTCATTTTAGGTAAAATAAAATAATCTTAATCAAAGGAGGAAAATGGGAGAGAGAGAGATGTATGTAGGTACCGAAAGTAAGCCAGCGTTCTGCAGCTTCTCTAACATAGTAAATTTGTAATACAGCTGTTTGGCTGTTCACATTTTCCCAATGTTAAGTGTTGTTAATCAATTTTTAATGCAACGATTAAAAAGATAGGAAAACTGCTACCCAGCTTTCACCAGAATAATTGATTTCTGCAAGACCTTGAATACCTTCACCGCTCTGCTTCAGCGTAAAAGTTCTGTGCAGACGATACAAATGGATCCAAAGGAAGTCAGAGGAAAACGTAGCTACGTTTGTTTTTAAAAGTCTTACAAAATGTTACTGACTTATTAATGGTTCTGAAATGAGACCACTGTGTATTTTGGATTGCAGGCATTTACTATGCCTGTGTATTTATGGGGAATGCAAATGAAAAAATGTGAAATATTTGGCAACAAGGGCTATAAATAATGCTTCCATAACTACATTAAGTATAACAAAAACACAGCAGTAACTGTATGTATTTAAATAACAAAATCTGCTGAAGTTTTCAGTTGAAAAATAGAGATAAAATCCAGAGATAAACTCCAGACTTGGTGAGTTATGGCCAAGAACTGAGGCTGGTATTACCAGAGCATCCATAGCAATAGCGTGACACTGAGAAATCTTGTAGTAGATGATGTGCTTGGACTGGACAGAAAAAGGAAAGTTTGTATGATCAAATCTTAAGTGTTTAGTGGAAGTGCTGCGATGAGGAGTCTAGGCTCTGTCTTTAGTTTACTCAGCATGTCGCTGAGGATGTAAAGTTAATGATCTCACATGTGTTTTTTCTTACACAGTGACTGTTGTTCATGTTCACAAAAACATGATGTGCTCATAGCCAACTGCAAACATGGCTGATCTCATGGAAATGGAAATGATTTTATGTTTTTAATCTCCATAGGAGTACCATGGTGCATTGCCCTATTCCTAGTGTTCATTCACATGCCTTTAGCATTCCATAGATACACTACAAGTGAAATACCTGCTGGTAGCAAAGAATGGCATTGAAGTGTTCTGCTTCTTTTTCTCCAGGTAACTGCATTTTGTGATGTCGATGAAAAGAAAATAGCAAAAGGATTCTACACTTTTGAAGAATCTGAGGTTAGTTACTTTTGCATTCATTACTGTGATCAGAAATTGTTCTGAGAAATGAGATGAAAGAATGTATCACAAATTTTTAATACTGTGTGACAACTCATTTTGGTAGGAGACCGTGAGTAGTGATTAGAGGTAAGGAGGCCATGACTATGTAGGAGACTAGATAGCTGGGGATTAACACCACAGTGCCAACTGTGGAGCCAGAATTCCTGTCTGTATTGCTCATGGGAATGAGAGCCCCTCATCTGACATGGTGACTGAGGAACTGTCACTGGATAGTGTTGTTTCAGGTAAAGGTATAAACCAGCACAAAATGAGATTCTTCAGGAACAGGTTTTACATAGATGCCTCTAGACCCCACAAGCAAGAACAAAGCGGTATGGATTGGAGGACTTCCAGATGCAAACTTCCTACCCTAATGAAGAGAAAAATAGAAGGAAGACTTGTGAGATGGTATGGAGATTTGTGAGATGGTATTTCCACTGTTAACAAATTGTGATGGCAGCAAACCTCTTCCAAAGAGGTCATCTTCCAGGTCAAAGCAGACAGGCAAGAGTACCTCATGTTAACTGAAGTCAGCTTAAAAACACATATATATATGTGTATATATATATATTTATATATTTATACTCTGATGGGATAAAGTACAGCCTTCTCTGACAGTTTTTCTTTTAGATGGGAGTAGCATTTGACTCATGATGGATTAAAGTCTAATGTCTACTAAAATAAGAAAATTTCAGTCATGAATTGTAACATCTGTATATTAATTATTATGTATATCTGAATAAGACTTTAATTGATAGGCTCCTTTGGAGCCAGAAATTGTAGGCAGAGACACTTCCTTCCATAGAAAAGGAACAGTGATATTTAGATAACAATAAACAAACCATATAGAAAAAGTTGTCCTGATACAATATTAATTTAATGGTAGCAATTAGCTCCAAGATCTGGAGTAAAGTTTCATCCAGATTCAGTCCCTCAAGGAGTCAGTGACAGGACAGTTCTGAGGTTCACTGGGCACTAGGTCAGGTCCTTGGGAGTGCAGTCTGACACTATGGCTCAGCCAGTCCAGCTGCAGGGGTGGTCTGACCTCAGCCCCACGCTCCCACTGCCTTGTTTATACTGGGTCTAGCAGTCTTGTGGCTAAAGGATGGCAATTCAGTTAGCTGATGTGGCAGAAAAGGAACCCTCAGAAGAAGTTTTCCAGCAAGTTATCTTGTGAATAAAATTGCCCTGAGGTTGCATGATCCTTGTATCATGCATGGGAGTGGGCCTGTGGGAGGGGTAAGGGAGCATCTCCTCAGATGCAGCTTGTGATTAGCCTAAAGTAATTGTAAAATCAGACTCTGTTCTGGGACACTAACAAGTGCTTCCCAGCTGCATGACTGCAATCAGAATTGAGAATTTTGACTGGGAATATTGACTCACTAACTACCTTTAGTTAGTAGTAATGCTACTGGCATAGTACACATCCTGTACTTACGCCTTCCTAACATGTAGCCATTCTCCCACATGGGTCATAAATAATATTATACTGCAAACTGTTGTGAAAATTCTGCAGCTTGGATCTAAGGTGAAGCCTCAGTTGGGCATAAGCCATTTAACAGCTCCAACTGAAAGGAGAAGATTCTGCTTTTGTATCTGCTACTTGCCTTGTGCTTGCTTTGATGCTTCTCTGATGGCACATTAAGTTGATTCAGCTCACTAAAGGGGAAGAACCAGCTCAAAAAGAAAAAAACCCTATATATATATATATATATATATATATAGTATATGATAGGCTATTATAATAGCATACCTTGCAGTGAGATCCAAAAAGGAATCACTTGGGCAAAGGGCTAAAAGGCAGAGCTGGAGATAACCTGGAGGAGAGGAATGAGAGCTTCTCCTTTCAACAGCTGAAAGTTCTTAATTAAGATCCGGTGTAGTGTATAACTTTATTCAAAGAAAAACAACTGTACTGAAAGATGATGATAAGAAAGTAATGTGTTCTTAAATGGGGGGAATAATGAGTGGAGGCACGTGATCATGTGGACCATTTAAAATGAGGTCTCAGAATTAGCTTTTCCTCTTTTACTGCTTAGTAGCTCCTAAAACTGAAACAAGTACCCATGTATGCTTCTTAACTGACTGCTCTTCTTGCAGGAGAGACCAAAACCAAAAATTCCTATATGTCACTTCAGAGAAGCAACTCCACCTTTCATTATCTGTGTGAAGCAGGTGAGTGCCCTTAGCTGTATGTAGAAAATCAGTAATTGCTCCTTATTATAATCAATTTCTGTTTAATTGTTTTTCTGGAAGCTTTTACTATACAATTGAATGGCCCTTCTAACAACTCTGCAGAGTATTTCAGGGTTTTAAAACAGTGGTATTCAGAAATGTAATATTAAGAATGATAAAACTTACCTCCTCAGTAAAGGAGCTTGGATCTCTTTTACGTTCTTGCCCAACATTATACGCACAAATGAGGATATATAGTTGGTCACTTTGTCTCATTTATTCCTAAAATATTGCAGCCCTATGTGTGCTAAAGGCTTTATTTTTTTAAATCAGACCTTGAAAACTATTTTGTTTGGCTTTGTGAATTCTGACACCACTTCTGTGGCTGACCATGGTAACATAACTAGAAGATGATAACCAGTGGCAATTTTGCTGTTATATTTAAAATAATAGCAAAGTATAGTGGGATAACACAGAATATTTAAGGCAGAAGAGCAAAGACACTGTGGTTGTAAACATTAGTTAAAAGTCTCTAAAAGTAACTAAAACTTGAAGCTACACAGAAACACAGATATTTTAAAACTGTTGCAGATCTGTTCAAAGATAAATTAGCTGAATCACATCTCATACAGTTCCCTTCTAGTTTAGCCCTCCCTACTTTACAGCCAACTCTGAGATCATAACTTAAGTTGTAAAGCCAGACTGAAAGTACCTTAGGGCATTATCTCGTACTGTTGGTTGATAAACTGTTGGATAAGCTAGTAATATTACAACTAATTTAATTTTTCATGCTACATATAATGGTGGGTGGAAGTCCCTAGACAAAACATCTGTGCAACCTGTTACAAAGCACATCTAATTTGTGAAGTCCTTACAGTGAGACTGTTACACAGCATCTTGCCTGAAGACACCGGTCCATGACTTCAGTTGTGATTTCAGAATATTTTCTGCTTTTTGCCACTGAGCATTTCCTACTTGCTAATCAATGAATACCGTAGGCCACAGTATCTTTTAAGTTACATGCAGTATTTTTTTACTGGAAATAGAATTTGACCTACTTGAAATATTTTTAGAGCTTGCGAAGTTGTTTCTAAAATGTGTCTTTGAAGCAGCTTACTTTCTAGGAGAATTTAATAAAGCCAACAGCCATTCATATGGGGCCAACTCTCTAGAAACTGCAGGCAGGTTACGTCCTTGCCTGTCTCGCTTTGTGACTGAGATCACAGTTAGATACTACTAAAGTTGGTGTTATAAGACCCGATGGCAAAAACACCCCGGTGCAGAGGTAAATAAAAATCAATATGCAAGGAGTTCAGCAGCATCGTACCCTGGGAAAATGAGTGGCCAAAGGGACAAGAAAATGATGAGAATAAGCTTGCATAACATTGTAGTGGAAGTCCACTACAGAGCTTGCCTTTCTGTAAATTTAAAATGTACCTGTTAATGATACAGACCTCACAGTACGCCTATGTCATTATGCCATATTATTGTTCTAATACTGTGAAGAGAAGGAATCAGGTTAGAAGGACAGAGATGTTTATAACAAAGAGCTGAAAGCATGTATTTGTCAGTAGTGCTGAATACACTGTTATCACCTGGGAAACCCCAGACAACATACGAAAGACATAAAAAAACATAGATATCTGTACCGCAGTGCAGAGAGTGTAAAAGCCAGGAGAGAGAAAAGGACTCGGAGGGTCTCGCCCAGCAAGCAGCAATGTTCTGAGCTGCACTCCCAATCCAAGTCTGCTGGACCCTCCTTTCTGCTGCCCCTGGGCTTTGCAGCTGATCTTCAGGAAGTTTTACAACCTCTCTTTCAGCCATTGTCATACTTGCTGGATTTAATTACTGTTATGAGTCTCCGTGGAGGCAGTTGGAATCTACAAAATCCCATTCTTAGTACTCGCAAGGTTGTGCCGGGATTGAAATGGCCACGCTTTTCAGTAGTAGTTTTGTCATGGAAAGTAGTCTTCTACCAAAACAAAACAAGCTGATAAATGTCTGTGGTTTAAAATATTCAGGTATCCTGTCTGCAGCAGCTTTCAAACTTCTGGGTCTGACCGCTAAAGGAAATGGTTTCTAAATGGGCTGAGAAGAGCAGAGCACTGAACTTTCATTCATCTGTGTTGCTATTGTGCAGGCCACAAAATGCCGCGGGTTACTCTTTGCTGTATTTATAGACTGAATTTGCCTTGCTTTCTGTGCAGCCCACATCTGAAGGAACAGCTAAAAGCAAACCTCCCCAGCTGCTTTTCTTTATTCACCTCTCTACATTTCCCCTCCCAGTGTGTTTTTTCAAACGAAAAAGTACGGTAGAGGATACATATGTACATAAATATTAAGACTGCATCGAATGAAAAATGTTTTGTACTTTCTGAGAGCTATTTCTGCCTCTCAGACTCTATTTGCTCGCATATATCAAACAGAACTCTGCAAAAAATGTTGATGCTAGGAGTTAAGTCCCAAGCTGATGTGAAAGACATTACCAGAATTGAAACAAAAAATTCCTCTGCAAAAGGGGTGCTGTCCATGTGCATACTGCGTGGGGACAAACAAAATTCACCTGTTTGAGAGGTTACCAAGTGTCTGTGTTTCCAAACTATTCAAGGCAAGTAGGTTTACCCAGCTCTGTGTTTCAGGTCACGCTGCTAACATACAAAAACCCCCGTGAGTGTAAGGATGCTTCTTGTGTAGAGAAACAAATGTGAAGATGCAACACAAGCCACGGAGCTGGAGTGTCCTAATGGAACCACTTCTGTGTTGTGGGGAATTGCTGGAAGCTGACGTCAGGCAGATCTAGCTGCAGACTCTTCAGTGATTTGCTTAAACAGAAGTCATTAACAAGCTCATAAACATCCCAGACTTCCGAATTTATTGTTTACAAATATAGACTCCTCAACATCCTTCTGAAGAAGTGTTCTGGGCCTTATTGTTGTTTGTTTTCCCTTTCATGGTCGAGAATTATTTTTAGTAATGACACAGACAAAACCTGCATGTTTATAAGCAGCTCTAAGAGGGTAATTTTGAAGATTAGATATGTTTATTAAGTGGGTTGTCTGCAAGAATTGACTGTGGCCGTGTACTTCAAGCACTGTTTGCTTATTTATTTTCTCTGGCAGTTCCTCCTAGCGTGGCATTACTTTGTTGCCATGTAAAATCATTTCAGTAAAAGCAATTGATTTTTAGTTCAGCTTGCAAGAAGCTTTAAAAAATGGCTTCACAAAGGGCTGTAGCTGAAATTCAGTGCTCTGGGTGTGTGTGTGTTTCAAAGCTTTTACTCAGGAGCATGAAATCATGGCTTTAGCTCGTCAGAGCTGTGCAGCAGCCTGCAGTACCACTTCACCTAAGGGCCTGCACTGTGTGTTTCCTCTTGCTTTGAGGTCAAAGCAAAATGCTTAGAAATCACTTATTGTACCCTGTTTTGGCATGGCTTCCAAGTGCTTGAAATGAAAGGGATTTTCTACTGTTCTGCCTCAGTAATTAAACTAGTTCAATTGTGTAAAGTTTTCAGTAAATTTACTGTTAGACCAGTTATTGTAAAACGCTGCCTTGTTCTGTCACCTCAGACTTGTGGTCTGGGAATGAAAGGTTTGTTTTTAACTCTTCTGCTTAATTTAGCATCTGGGCTCTTCTTTTATTTTCATTTTTAACCTTTCTTCAGAGCAGGTTGATTTTTCAGCACGCCAGACAGAACTGTTTCATACCTTATGTCCAAATTTGGGTAATCTTGGTTTTATGAAATCATTAGAGGACACTAAAGGTCGTGATCAAGACCTGCATTTCTAAGTAGAATTCTCTGTTGATGTGAGTGGTAAGTGTTGCACTTGGACCAGTGGAAGGCTGGGATCTTAACTGAATTGCAAAACCAGGACCCAGTCCTTCAAAGTACTGAAAGTACTGTGAAGTATTCTTAATATCAAGAGGTTAAAAAAAACAACCATAAATACTCAACATATTCCCACTCAGGGCCTTACTGCTCAGCTAAGACATTGGTTACTTAGGTAAAGTGGAGCTCTTGCTCTAAAAATCTGCTACCATGAGACCTTTTCTCAAGTTATTCATTAGCTGTTATCATTGTTCTTTTTAATTGTTTGTAAACATCAGTGCTCAAGTAATTTTATGACCGTGGTGGACGTGTTTTCGTTGAAGTTCTGGATCAGATAATGTTGTCTTTGTATATTTTGGCACTGCCTGTGAAAACTGAAAAACACTGCAGGTAGATGAGAGGGGAGGGGATCTTGGAGCCTGAGCACAGCGTGCTGGTCTGAGCCAACGGCTGAAATATGAAGTTTCCCTTCCTATATAAATTCAAGCAGCAGTCTGGAGGGGCAGGTCAGCTTGTTTTGTTATTGGGTGGACTGTTGATTGAGATGGCCTTGTTCCTTGAATGGAAGGCTTCCAAGAAACACCTGTACACTATGTGAGCATTTCTATCAGCATTTCAGTGGACGGGTCCAAGAGCTGGGAAGCTGGATGGACAGTCAGTCCTCTTTGTTTCTGAACTCAGATTTATAAAAGGTCCCTGAGCAATTTTATTGAATCCAGATATTCCAGCCACAGTCCAGCATTCCTCCTTCTCAGATTCCAGTTTTGTTTGGACTCCAGTTTTGTAACTTCCTGTCCTAAACACCTGCAGTGTTGTGCAACTTCAGTATTGCTACTCTGGACCATCCAAAAAAACACTGTTTTCTATAGTATTGTGAGGTTTGATTCATTTCTGTGACATTCCTGAAGTAGAATTCAGTAAGACCAACACAGAAGTGCTCAGAAACACTGATGCTGGCATGTTTTTTTAATGACATCACAGCTGTGTTGGGATCTGCACTGCTGCCTTGAAAAATGACTCATGGAGCAAACCTACCAGGTTCCTGTTCAGTTAAAGTAATGACAGCTTGAAGGAAACACCTCTACCTAAGCAAAGTACTTCAGTTGCTTGATGAAAGGTTTGTTTCAGCAGACAAGCTAATCGTTGTTCAAAATCTACAAAGTCACAGTTTTATCAAACTCATTCCCTTGGTCTGTTCTCTGCAAATGCCTACACTGGAAAACAAAATACCCAGAGCTGCAGATGTTTATCTGCAGAGCTCTCAGTGTAGTCCTCGCGTTCTACTTCAGTACATTAGAACGAGTTATCTGACATCCATCCCCAACAATACTAACTTGAATGCTTATTTCTCAACATATGCTTAATTTTTGAATGGAGACATTTCTAAGCCTTATTTTACTTATCTTTAACTCTGCAAATGGGACTTTTTTTTTTCTGTGCTCTAAGGAAACAAGTTACCAAAACCTGTTGCAACCTGAAGTAACTTTTGTCTGGTTTTTGTGTTTTTTTTTCCCCCCCTGATAGGATTTGACAGGAGGAGCATTTGAAACAAACTTGAACATGCTGAACTTGAAAGAAGGGATGGATTATTATCACTTTAACTAAAGGCCAAGGTAAGGCAGCAACATCAAAGCTGGGTGTTATGTCTGTATCAGCATGTGCAAGAAGACCGAAGTGTTAGAAATTATTAGTAATTTGTGTTTTATTCATCTTTGCTCCTAGTAGCTCTTTCTAAGGGAGGTGCTAAAAACACCATCAATGATGGTATTTAGTCACTCGACTACTGCACAGCACTCACCTACCAAACTCAGTTTGTTTGTTAAGTTGTATATTTCTAATTGAAATAATCATCAACTATGGGCCATAAGACTACAAGAGGACGGTTACCATAGGGAAGCCTTAAAAATGCATCAAGCAAAGCCTATAACCATGGAAGTGTAAAGAGAGGTTTCTCTTAAACACTGGCTGGGGCCCTCAACCACTCCCTGCTGCTGGCTTCATTTCCTGCTACTGAGAGCAACAGCTGGCACTGCTGAGGTAAAGCTCTGCATCCAGCCAGTGCTGAGGTTAAGTATGGCATCCTCTGATTCAGGACTGTTAGAAGTAGTCGTATATGTAACATCATTTGGCAGGCAGATGATTATTGCATGCAGATACTCCAATTTTTCACTGGACCGTCTCTTCTTTTTTATGTAACAAGCAGGCTCTGCCAACACAAGTTGTATTTTTCGTGCAGCAGGGATGTGATGATTTAACTTAGCAAGAGCAAAATGAAAACTTCTAGTACATTATATAAGGATATTAATGACACAGACTAACAAGACGGGTGAGTGGTTCATGCATAATGCCTGCAATTAGTTGCAGTGCTGTATGGAGCCATGTGGCCAGCTCTGGCTGTTGCACAGTATTTGAACTGAGCACTCATTTGTTTAATAGTTACAGAATACCATGCAGAGATCTACACTGAATTTCGTACGCCAGCCCAGGTTGCAAGTATAGCCAAGAAGTGTTGAATAACGTATCTCATTTACAGTTTCTTCTTAAAAAGAATCTTGCAGTGACACAAGAATGTAGTTTTAGAAATGAACATTTGCACTAGAAGATTGCAGGTACTTTACAGAGGAACAGCCTTGGTTTTAGCTCCTCCTGAATCTTTCCTTTCTTTCAAATTTTCATAGGTGTGTATACATATTACACACGCTTGCTGTTCTATTGGAAGGGCTGGGATAGTGGGATTAACTAGAACCATCAAAAAACAGATGTAAACAACATCACGTTACCTGTGCATTTGTCCTACAGTCACAGTAATCTTACTAAAGATAAATGTTCCAACTATTTCATTTTATAGTCAATATGAAATACCCTGAATTCCTACCAGTTGCTTGAAGTACTGATTCCCGTCTGTATTCTTCAAGGAAAAAGATGAAAGTTCAGTTCCTAAAGCTAGTTTACTCCAACATTTGCTTGAGTTAATTACATGAAGAACTCTTAAGAGAGACTCTGGCATTAGCTGAAGTAAAACTTAGATTTTTTTGTTTGAATATGATGTAACAATGGCATACTTACCTGCACATATAATGAAACCCTCCTGCAGGACCAATAAGCATGGCCATCCCTACCTCCAGCAAAAACAAAGCTTTCATAAGAATAATGCAGTAAGTCAGGTTTAATATTTAATGTGTAAACAGCAAGCACGGGTTGAATGGTTCCATTCAGAATTGAAGAAGTGTAAATCATTGACATAGGGGGGAAAAAAAAAAGCTAACCAAAACCCAACAGGTCAATTGTGACAGAACTATGAAGCTATGAAGACAAACTGCCATCTTGTGGCTACAGATAATGAATTAAAAAAAAAAGACAACATAACCAATTGTTGTTGCCTTCCTAGGGCAGGCAAATCCACACGATGCCGTAAGACAATTTCTGCCTCTTCTTTTGTTCAGTGTACTTTGCAGCTCGCACTGAGAATCCAATGTGTTGAGATGCCACAGCAGCACCTGAACCAAGAGCTTCAACTTAGAAAGCAGCAGCCAGAGCCTGCAACTTCACTTTGCTGAACTCTGCAAGACAGGAAGAGAAAAGAGGTGGAGGAGCACATACACAACTGTGCTGCTGGTAAAATTGTGATCTGTAATTAAGTAAGCTACGTGGAGAGGAAAATGTAGAAATGTAAAGTTAAAATTTCTACAGCCCTTTTTAACACTTTATGTTTTTAACTACCTATCTGTAAATTTGACTTGTACAGGTTTTTAAAATAACTGTCTATTTCAATTAAATTAATTCATCTTTTCTTAATGTTATGCTTGGCATTCTCTGCTGCTGTTTCTTTGTTCTCAGGATACGTGAGCTCTAAAAGCAGAGCAGGGTGTTGTGTGCTCCTGTGTGGGTAGCAGCTGGCTGCTGGTAGGACATGAGGACAGCTGTGCAAAGTCTTTCAAGTTCACTAAGTGTCACTTTTAGAGCAAACTCCACCAGTTCTCTGGATAGGTTATGTGCAATACTGCGAGGCTCTGTGCTTTTAAAGTATTGAGGCTTTCTTGGAGGAAAATGAGCATTTGCTTGCCAGATCGATGCACTGCTAAAGAAACTTCGAAATCTTTTAACTTTCAACTAGGACTTCTATTTGACAGTAGTGTCTGCTCAGAAAGAAATTCCCTCTTTTACCATTGCTGGGTAATCTCAGAAAGGAAAAAGGACTCTGCCATGTTGAATTTCATCACCCACAACTGAAATAGTTCCTGCCATTATCCAGTAATTTAGTGCTTAAGAGATGAACATGGTAAGAACTCATTATTTTCCTTCAGTGTTTGTTATTTATCTTGCTTACTGACCCTCCCTTTAAACAGCAGAACTGAACCACCTCTCCCAGATTCTAAAGCAGAAAATTCTGTCCCTCTAGAAATACCAAGTGGATGGGCAGTTCCAAACTGTCTGCATTAAAGTGGAAAAAGATCTATACACCATCTACTGTCATCTTATAAATCTGTTAACTTCTAGAATATATTCTCCCAGTGTTAGAATTCTGTGACTTGCACAACAGCTCATGTTATAATTTTGCTGTTAAAATTGACTGGGATGCTGTTACCCTTTCTTCTTCCCCAGAAAGGGCAGTCAGACAGCTTTTGAAACATCTGTGCTGTATTATTTCATTCTTGCATTTTGTCTGAGTAAGATGTCACACTGCAACTCTGGAATGCTTTCAAGAAATGAAATTGGAAGGGCTTAAGAGAACAGTTTTCAGCAATTCCATACACTCTGTAGTGAGCTGCGAGGACATTCCTACATTCATGAACCTGTGAAGAACTACATCTGTTGCACAGAACTTACCAAATGGACTTAGTTACTGGAACAATTGATCATTACAATGTTTCTTTCAAAAAGCTCAGGAGCACTGCTGTACTTACCCTGGTTACCAGCTGTGGTTTGGGCACCTTCATAAGGTCACAGAGGTGGTTGCGTTTCTCTCTTAGCTCTGCTACTTCAGCTTCCCTGCACAAAGAAGTTCCAGTCACTTCAAAAATAAAAACCCAGCACTGGCTGTGTAAGCTATGTATCTGTTTCCTATGATATCACTGTATGTCTATTCTTTGAAGTACACTTCAAACTAGAAGTTTTGGTTATGTTGTATTTTAAGAAAATGTAAGCTTTTTGCACCATTTTAAGCCAGATAAAACATAAATACCCAGCAGGTCTTCCAGAAATGACAGTTACTAGTTCAGCAGGTAAGATTATTCCCCAAATATTTTGTTCTCATTTGGCTTCCTGATGTTCATGCTTATTTTACTGCTACAGTTACTGTGTTCTAGCACTGAGAGCAGCTCTCTGTGACACTCAGCAATGACTTCAACTATCTTCTTTTGCAAACAGTTCAAATCTTAATGATGAAATTATAAAGTTTTAAGTAAACTGGTTCTTCATCTTTCACCTCAGTGCAATGGATATATTGCAACCGGGAACGTAAGAGGGAATAAAGCAGGCAGGCAGTCACAGCTTAAAGACGGCAAGGTGAAAATAGAGTGTTTTTTCTGAAATGCTTTTTATGAAGCATACTGCTTCGTTTTGGGGAGCAGCTCCACACTACTGCTTTTTTTCCCCTGTAGCAATTTGCTGTGTTCCACTTCTAATTTTGGAACTGTGAACAGCAGCAACCTAACCCTTATCAGTTGTTTCTGTTAACCAATTGTTTCTGTAGCAACAGAAGTTTAAACTTCTGAGAAAGCCTGCACTTAATTTGGATTTCCTAAGCAAGCTCTGAATCAGATTAGGCAGAACACTAAACACCACTGTGCAGCTGAGCAAGTAAGCAGAACTGCTGATTACCAGTTACTTCAAATTTGTGACTGCTATACTGAGCATCTCAGAGAAATGTGAAGGAGCCACCCCTTGCACTAACAGACATTAATTTCTTTTCCCAAACACAACATTATTTAAGCTCAAATGCAGAAATAAGCTGGAAATCAAATACAAGTTCAATAACGTAAGCATGTGAACTACAGCATTAAGGTGTACTTGTTCTTTAAACATGCCTCAGTATTTCATTTCCAAGAAATACCAATGAAGGAAAACAGTCACTATAATGCTATGTATGATATATTCTTGATATTCTTAAAAACATATTCTCCTATGTTGCTCTTTGAGGCAGTGTGGGGCAACTTGAGCTCAGATGTAATTTGAGCAATTACATTGCTGCTAATTGCTGTTTACAGTTTGCACAGATCCTTTCTCTTCCAAAATCCTGCCAGAATTAAATGGCTAAAACTGAGGTACTGGTCCATACAGCTTCCTTACCTCCAGTGTTTAAAGGCACGGATGTCTTTCTTTCAACTTCAGCGGTACAAAAACTATTTCACCTCTTATTACTATCTGAGAGCCAATTCACTTACCAGTTACTATCACTGAGGATGGCCATAACCTCGTCTATGATGGCAGGATCAACTACTTCACTGTAGGTTATCAACATCTCATAAACTTGACTGGCTGTTGTTTTCCGTATCTACATGGAAGAAGCAGAAGAAGCTTTAGTAAAGGAGCCAGAGTGCGGCAGGGAAGAGCCCAGCGGGCATTTCCATTCATATTGGTGCTGGCTGAGGAAGAAGGGATGAGGGTGAGAAAAGTGCCTTTTGGAAAGCATCTGCTTTTCAGATCCGTCCCTCACAAGGAAAAAATTCAAATGTTAAGAGCAGCCAAGTGGAGCATTTCTTTTCTCAAAATGATTCTGATTTTTTTTTAAAGAAAGCCTGATGATAACTAACGGGAGGCAAAGAAATTATCAGCCTATCTCCTGAGCAGTGGTGCCAACTTAAATTGACCACTCTGTAAAAACACACTATGTTTATGATGTAAAACATGAGCTGATTTCTCTTCAGTTCTTACAGTGCCCCTCCTGCAAAATATTCTTCCTGTAGCAAGTAAACACAACATGGAAATATTTGGACCAAAACTCCAAAGCACCCAACTTTGCTGAACACCGCATTACTTGGCCCTGAACACAAACGTAATCGATGTTAGGATAAACAGTGTTGGTTTGTACTGGCCAGAAACCAGGGTACGCAGTGTTTTCTCAAACCACTTTTATACCTCATTGGTTTCCACGTTTTTTACGTGCCCTTGTGATTACATCTGACATTCCCTGCACTACCCCAGTGCCAATGCTGCCCCTCCTCGCAGGGCGCAGCCTGCCAGCGCTCCCCGGTGAAGCCCTGAACACCGAAGCCACGGGAAGCTCGTTATGCCATCAGTGTGGGCTGCCAGCTCTGGCACAGTGAACGCAGCCTTTCTCCCAAAAAATCTCACACAGTCAAAAAAAAATTGTAATGCCTGTGATACTGCCCCACATACAATCCTCTCCTGCACATCCTCAGAAGGAGGAACTCGTTCTTTGTGCCCTGTTTCAGTTACTTCACCTGTTTCAGGTGGCAGCACTGCAGAGAGTATGAGAACCCTTGAGAAATAAAGCCTAGTATTAGATCGGTATCTCTTTGAGGGGCATTAAAGCAACATTCTTAGTTTTTTTTTTAAACTTTATACAGTATTTAAAGTAATAGAATTTATATTATGCAAGGTCTTCAAGACTTACCACAGGAAATGGATGGCAAAGGAGGAGAAGCAGCTGAAACAAAACTTTCTCCCTCATATCTCCTTGAAATTGAATCAGGCCACAAAAGCTGCAAAACATATGAAAATATAGATATTCATCAATATTAGTTCGTGCTATGACTGTAGAAGTACATTTTGAGGATCAGAATGAAGGTGTATATTAGAAGAAATGATTTAGGGGAGAGAAGGAAGCGCTGCTGTCCCCAGGAAATCTCAGCTGATATTCTAAGTGCTGTGGGAAAGCAAACACTGAGGGCGAGTGTACTGAAATTCTTAAGAGTTACTGAGATGCCACACATTTATGCCAAATACAAATATGGTTTTAAAGCTACTGAAGGCAGCACCAAAGTGTTTGCACTAAAAAAACACATCTTGAATCAAACTCTCTCACATAAAACGAAAGATCACATAGGTAAGAGTGAAAGACAAATTAAAGACGTGGGTTCCTTTTCATTTCAGGCATTCTTGCAATCTTAAAATATTGTCAATAAAGAAATGAAATTGAAATCAATTCTACCACTGGCCATTCATTCAGCTTTATAGTGCTTTGTCTTTTGACCCCTCATCCAGTTTTGGTTTCATCTCTGCTATCTGAACCGGGTGTTTTTTCCCCTGAAGCCAGGTAATAATTTTGCTGGTGTTCTCAGCTATTTCTTGGGTACGTATAAGCTCTACTCAATTATAGGTACTTTCCATTGGCAGCATTTGAATCGAGCTCTACAAGCAGAAAGTAAAGGATTGACATCATCTTCGAAAACATCCTCAACGTTTTTCAGATCCTTCACATGCTTCTGCTCCAGCCACGTCACTTTCTATTCCATGTATCTATATGCATTTTGCATTTACAGCCTTCTTACATCTGCTGCGTACTGCGGTTACTGTTCACCACCACGAGCAGACAAAAGATTCACTTTGTTTATCTGATCGTGACTCACACTCCTATGCTGGAGCGAAGTTTCCGGATGTCTTTGGATCTTTTGATCTCTTCTTTACAAAGGTGAAGTAACTTCACTGGAAATGGATGGCTGAAAAAAGGAAAGAGAAAAGCATGAGAAATGGATCGCCGCAGAATTTCAAATACATTTAGTGATTGCAAAGGTGACAAATTAACATTCAAAAGAGAAGAAAGGCACCGCCCAGAGCTGTTTGTAGCTGCTTGCACAGCAGCACGCCCTGCCTGAGGTGGGCTTCTGCTAAACACAGCCTACTTTGGCCACTACAGCATTACTAGCATTTACTTTTTTCGTGGAAGTAAAGAAATTAGTATTAATTACATTACCTGTACGCTGAGGAGTGAACTACATTTCTCAAAAGTAATTAATTCAGTAGAATTACAGGGCTTGTGTTTGCAGCAATGCGCGGTACGATCAGAAATACCGAGCCAGGAATTAAAATATTCTATAGCAAAGTGCTCCACGTAACGCTGCCGTGCCCTGGTGGTCCCTAAGGTCTGCAACCAAACTTTCCACAGAAGGGGATAAGCATTGTTCTTAAATACTCCACCAGTCTTTAAGCCCAGATGCCTTTAGTGACTCCAGACACCATAATTAAACGCAGGCTTCCAGTTCTGCTCAGCGCACAAGTCATGAAGCCATCTTCAAACAGAGTGAGCAAATTCTTTTTACTTTTCTACACAGTCTGGGAAATGCAATTCTCACAGCTCTTTCCCAGACACTCATACAAACACAAGTATTGTTAGTGTTATTTCAAGGACCTATTAAAGAGAAGAAAAGAGGGAATACTACTTTTATTTCAGTACAAATTATTTAATCTTTTACTCACTGCACTCAAAGCTGAAGTGCAATAGATGCAAAAAAAAACCTATTTCATCTTTGGCAACTGAGCACAGTTACTTCTAGATGGCATAGCTTGCAAATCTCACTGTCCTGTGTTTGTAAAGCAGCAATCCTAGCATTCATTTTCTGCTACCATGATTCAAAACTGTGGATATGAACTATAAACTATTCAAAAGAGCTGTATAATGTAATCTGTTGAATAACAGTACATTTAAAACAAGAAATTAAGATGAGAGGAGTGACAAGACATTAAGTGAATGAGCCTTGTTGTATGTAGTTTTCCAGACAAGAGCTACTTTTTTTCTTACTTATATAAAATATATATATCTTAGCAAAATGCCATCATACAGAGGCAAGGATGGACCTGGTTAAAAAACTGAACAAACCATGGATCCAGGAAGCTAAGGAATGCTGTCTCAATACTGTCCTGAAAAGCGCACTAAAAACTAAAAGGGAAAAGTGGATGAATTTACAGAGGTTGGTCCCGAGGCACCACAAGAAGTGCTCAGAGCTGATAGCAGCTTTCAGGGCCACAGGTCCCGGCAGGGTCGATTTAAAATACTCCCATCAGGTGCTGAAAGGGCAAATTCCTTGCCATCCATTGCCTGCAGCCACATCAGCACCACTTCCACATTCTGAGGACTAAGAGAAGCACAGAAAGTACATGTACATGAGGCACATTACAAGAAAGGCATCACCAAGCATGAGTCTGTGTGTGTCTACAGACATTGGTTTGTCCATGTGGACGAGGGGGAGAGCATCTGCTTTCCTGAGGTAGGGCTTTTCCTTACCTTGGTGGAACTGCCCTTCCTCCCACTCCCCAACGATGACACAAACACACTGTGCAGACAATTACAATACCTGCAATACACGCCTGGCTTTCAGCACAGAACAGCTGTGACAGTGAATTAGGTGAGATTTTAAATTGGTTCAACAACATGGACATTGCAGAGGAGTAGAGCAACAAAGAGACCAATGCAACAAGAGCATCTGGAATAAATTCAGTACACATAACCTCATGTGCAGCATTTTGCGTTTAAAACAGATGCACTGTCATTTGCCAATTTCACATTTGTAATAACTACACCTAACCTACGTATGATCTCAAGTGACTCCAATAGCTTGGCCTCCGTAAAGGAAATTGAGAAAATTCCTTCTCCTGTGTGCTCACGGTGGCAGCAGGAACAGAGTCTGCATCTGGGGAAGGGGATCAGAGTGCAGCCTTCACACAGTGTCTGCTGGGCACACGTGGCACTGCAGGAAGGGCTGGGCCTCCCCCCATCCTGCTGCTCCGCTGACATCAGCCGGGTGCCCATCACAGCCCGGGCAGCCACTGCCTTGCTCCCTTGCACTGTGGTTTATTGGGCAGTAAGAGCGTAGCTACTTCTGGTAAAATCCACAGAAGCATGTAATACACAGAAACCATCAGAGTGCAGTCCGTGGGGACGTCCTCTCCCTCCTCCTCATCCTCCACCAGCAGGGAGCTGGCTGTTACCTGGCCTCTAAGAGCAGCCACTGGTCGCTTTGTGGCAGCACAACGTGCACTGCTCCCCTCGCAGCAGCTGTTTCATGTGCGCTGCCTTTGCCTACAGCATCTCTCCAATCAGTTAACACTGCCCACATTGCCATGAACACGGCTTCCCAAATTCACAACGGACACCAGGATGTAACCATGAGTTATCAGGCTGAAGAAGAAACTTGTGAAGGTTGAAATGCAGTATCACAAGAAAACTGTACTTCAACTGAAACGTCATTAGAGAGGAAATTACATTTCAGCCAAAGACTGCTGCTCTGTGTGGGGCACAGAGGCGGGGAGGAGCAGCAGGTGAATGAGGGCCCTTTCACAGACACATTAAGGCAGCATCCACCTGCACTGCTGCCAAAAGAATGGTTTTCCTCCCCCTCAACACTCTCCAAAATCTGGCACAATTTGTGAGCACAACGCTGAGCAGATTGAGGAACTACTGCACGCTGAAAGCTGCCAGGTGCAGGAGAGGAACCTCTGCTGCTGGACGTGCAGCTCTGTGTCTGTTCAGGATGAGAGAGAAGTAACAGCCTGAGAAAGGCAGGCAGAACGACTCAGTGCAGCTTCAACAGAGCTGCCCCTGACGGCCTTCTGATTACCTCAGTGGCACCGAAGCTGGTTCATTTCGAACCCTGCCAGCCAGGGGCTGACTGACTTCGTTTCCCTGCCAGGTCCAGCAGGGCCCTGCCACAGAAAGGAGCCCAGCACAACAAGCACAGCTCGCTGTAACCACAGCCACTCACAACGCAGCCACAGGAGAAAGCCCCAGCAACCCGCCTGCCCTGCTGCACACAGACTGTCACAGCACAGCGAGGTCCATCTAAGGGCTATGGCAGAAAGGTAAAGCTGTGCATTCTGGGCTTCAGAGCTGCGGTGCGAGGAGGCAGGAAAACCCCTCCGTGCAGCGGGGCTGACACCGTGTGGCACTTTGCTTCAGCTGTGCACTGAGCTCCCAATGAGCAGCAAAGGGATCTAGCCAACAGCCATTAATCCCAGTTAAATTCAGCCATGTTCACTGCTACCTGCTTTGGGTTGCTAATGTTTTATATTATTATTATTTAAAATGTCCAGTGTACTGCACAATATCCACTTTACACCTCAGAATGCACCTGTAAGTACTACTTTTCATAAAGTGACAGCTATTAAGCAGCTGGTGTAGGGGTAATGCTGGTACAGGCCATCCTGCAGCCTGTGTTCCCTTGCACTCCACTCAGCACAACTGGGAAAAAAACACAGGAGAGGGAAGAAATGGGAGCCATGAAGACATTATATAAAAGCATTTGTAGCCAAATGCACCAGCAGCCTTTCATACCCTGAAGCAGTGCCTGAAATGTCAGGCTCATTTTGCTTTGTTTCTGCACTTTCGTGGCATGGTTGTTGGGAAAAGTGGGTAATCAGTCCCACTCAGAATCCAGACCCAGAAGTCACATTTGTTCATGTTCTATGCAAAAAGAAGTAGGTATCAGCCAACAACGCAGGCCTCAGAGCCAGGATCCTCATTTCTCTATCCCTTAAGTGCAGCCAAGTGGCACATGCCTAAGCAAGAAAACGCAGACATTGTATTAAATACAATTCTGGGCCCAGCTAAATGGAGAACTACACTGCTCCAGGCTCTTAGAGCACAGCAAATCCCAGCACTGCGGGCTCGCCTGGCTCCCAGTGAAGTACCCTCAGTTCATGGTTACCAGCTCTAACACAAGGTAACCTCTTACCAAAACATCCTCACATGCAGGAACCAAACTCTCCAACTCTTCCTATGTCCGAATTTCCTTAGGGGCGGCCTTCCAGAGCTTTCATATGGTAATTAGTTCCTGCAATTCATGCCCTCCATTCCAACATCCATTCCCTTTCCATCAGAATGATCTGGGCTGTAATAAATAATTTTTTTCTTTTTCTTTTTGGGCTTCATCATCAAACTGGAATCAAATTCATTTGGATCAACTTCAAAACCTCTCCCGCCCCCAGGACTCCTCCTGCATTCAATTTCAAACCTTCTCAACAAAGCATTACAATGGCACCACGGGACTGAGTCTGAGTCTCACCCAGCTGAGTTCGCAGTAATGCTACCACACGTTTCTGTTTGTGACCCAAGTGGGAGACGGACTGTGCCAGGGCTTCAAGCCACAACCCATTGTCCTCCCCAGCAGAGAACACCGGGACCTGCACGCTCCAGATCACGGCATGGTTACCAAAGCCAGCTGTAATGTTCATTCTGTCTCTGAATATTTGATGAACTGTAAATTCTTATTCAAAAGGAACCGCCAGAATTAAGACAGGTTATCTAAACACACTCTTGAACGCAAGAATAGATTCAATCAAAACTTTTTAAGTGATTAAATAGTTTCAAATGTATCAGCTGCGAGCGAGTCTCAAATGAGCAGATTCCCAATCCATTCTCTGCGGGGGCAGCACGCACTCTGTATAGCTCTGCACATGGATCTGCAGACGTGCCAAGATGCTGCTCAGGAGAGTTTGTGGAATACATTTTAGTATGACTGAAACTAAAATCATTCTCTTCTGAAACACCTGCAAAAAACCACGATGTCACATTGGAGCACTTTACTCACATTTATCCATTCCTGATCTAAATGGTCCCCAGAAGCAGAACACCACGTGGAAAAGCCAGGGCAGGCCTTTCTTATTTTTCCTATTAGAATCTTAGTTAATTTCTTTGGAGTTACATTCACAAAAGCAGTACGATTTTGGAAGCAATAGCCAGCGGGCACGCTGTGTTACAGCACAACAGGAGACTGCCACTGCTAAGGGCTCCCAGCACAACAAAGAGTGTACTACGAAACGCTGCTGTTTAGGACACTGCTAAAGGGTCTGATGCTGGCCCGAGCCTGGCAGGTGAGCCAAGCAAAGTGAATTCGACTAATGTACAGGTTGTTACTAAACAATGAACCAAAAACCAACTTCTACATTGGTATAAGAGTCAAAGGTTTTAATAAGACTCTTTTGAGGCTATCTGGTCCAAACATTATCACAGCTGCACTTAAAGCATTATGTCCATATATCTACAAAGACATAAGACTCCGATGCACTCACTCCCACAGCAGCATTCAGCAAAATGCATCAGCATAAGATTTAAGAGATCCCATCGCACAGTGCAAAACAAACAAGAGAGACTTGCAGCAACTTACTTCCCCTGCATGGTAAATATATCAAAGCAGCCGTTTGCCAGCATCTGGTCCAGCATTGTCAGGAGGGGTACGGACACCCTGATGAAAGAAAAGAATTTACCAATGTAAATCAACTTTTTGGCATACATATATACACTATCTTTAATTAGAAGCAAAGAAGGAAACTTCCTATCTACCTACATGTATTTAAATCAGAACTCTAATCTGCACAGAGGAGGGTTGCTTGGTAACTTGTGTGTGCTGGCTAAGTCTTCCTCCTTGGCGGAGGGGGGACGTGCTGCTGCAGCCAAAGGGAAAAAAACTGATTAACAAAATGCCTGGTTTAAACTGGCAGGGTCCTGAAAACACAGTTAAAACCAGTAGGAAAAGAAATATATTTTCTAATATCTAAACAGATTCCATAAAATGGATCAGAAGTCACAAAGCCCTCTTAGCAAATTCACCAACACACAACGTGCCAGGTTGAAAAACCTATAGTCATGGATTCTATTCCAACAACTGCAAAAAAGAACAAAATTACTACAAAATACAATCTAAAATTCTGCTCACAGTCATGTCTTTGGTTTTTTTCTTCCTAAAGAATTTCTCCTATTCTACATGTTTGGTACGTAAGGCTTACAGAAATAAGCTCCGTTATTCAGGAGGAATCACCTATAAAGAAGAATCTTCACAAGAGAATTGTACTTCATGTGGATGTGGAAAGACCACAGCCCAAATAAAACCCAGACTGCGCTGCACGGCAATGCAGCCATGTGCAATCCCCAAAACTGCATACAGGAAAAAAATTATGCTGAAACATTGTGCCCTGTATTAAACTACAGTAAATGCAAAATGCTCTAGCAACAACACTTCTTTGTTACAAACGTTAGCAAAGGTGCACTGTACCAAACACAGATATTAAAGCAGGTTGACGTGGTTCAGGCACAGTGCAAAAAGTTGTTCTGTGCATCTGACGTCAAATGGCTGCGTTCAAGATGCACAAACAAAGCAAAGTTACCGGTCATTCCGCAGGTTGTCCTCAAAGACCTTCAGCAGCGTCTCACAGAAGCCCTCCATGGCAACGGAATCGTGCTGGATTTTCTTCATGTAGTCAAAAAGGCTCTGGGCAGAGTACCTGAGCTGCAACAGAAGAAAGCTCAATTGGAGGGGGCTCAGGCAACGACCTGCTGCAGCTGAGCACGTGAATTCCGTACCAACACTCGACAGGAAGATCAGATTTTGCTTTCATTAATCCTTGTTCTAAGTGTTGGTTTTTTTAAAATCCTTTTAAAGTTTTGCTATTGTAGCAAAGAAGACCACATTAAAGATTCCTTATTTTCTTTCCTTCAAAATAAAGCATCCCTACAGTGCTATCATTATCCTGCTGTGCTTTAAGTCATGCTAGATTTGTCTCTGTAGGTCAGAGCATACAAGAAGTTCGAGGGGTAATATTCACTGAACAAACTGGCATGACTGAAAAACACATTGAGCTCAGCACACAGTGTTTTCCAGCAGTAAACTCAGTTAAAATTTAAAGCCACCTCAGAAATAAGGACACCTGCTTTAACTTCAGATGGGAATCAGCTGGTTCAGAGCAGCAGATAGAGGAGGTTTCAGGTTTCATTCAGTGCTGGTGTTTAGGGTTCAGCTGTGCACAGTCCCTTTGGACCATTTGCAATTAAACTTCAGGGCAATTCATTCCACCTGGGGCATTGCACAGGATGCTACTTCAGCTATTTGCTCTGTACAAAAGAGAAGGGCACACCTACACACGGACCATTTGGAGGCTGTGCAGAACTGAGACACAGCAGAGTAATCAGAGAAACTGCAGAAGGAAGACAGAGCTGCTTCGTTAGGCTGTAAGCCTTACCAAAGTGAAGGTGCGGACAGACCACTACTGCTCAGCAGATTTAAAACCAGGACATTTCTCAGACAGTGCAGAGCACAGGAACCTTAACACAACCAGGTAATGTTTTATCAACAAGTTACATCCCTATTTCCTCCTCAGATGAATGCTGCTTTTTTAACGCAGATAGCCTCCAAAGGGCACCTGAGCCATCACCCTGACAGCTCATGTGGATGAATGGAGAAGAACATCTCCAGAATTTTTCCTCATCAGCACAACAGTCCAGAATGCACGCTGCGTCAAACAGGTGACACGCAGCTTTCCATGGGGCGGCTGCACGAGGATTGGGAAAGGAAATGAGGAGGTTAGCGGGCTGGAACTCCGACAGCTTTGGGTAGGAACTCAAGAGGAGCACTGACAATGACCTGGTTCTTCGGATACAGAGTTTGCCGACGCTCCACTGCGCCATCGCTTCAGCCAACAGGAGGCACCGAGGCGCAGGCGAATGGATGGTAAAGCAAACGGTGTTCCAAGGGACCATTCATTTCATGGTAAAACGGGATTTTAATGCTGGAACCAGGGGAAAAGTAGGAGTGAAACCCTTAAGAAGCGCAGCTACAGCAAGGGAAGAAGCATGTACAGCTCTGGATAAATAAGGCGTCTAAACAAACTTTCATGAAAATGTTTCCCAATCAGCTTGCTGTAAAGTTGAAGTACAATACTGAAAATAGTCTTGAGGCAATGACTGGGCAGCTTTGTTCAAAGGAAATTGGCTCAGACATTTGATTTGCAGCTGAGCACTGGAACCTCAGCTTCCTGTCAGCTCTGCAGATGCCTGATCCCCAGCAGGGCTGCGATTCCTTGCATTCCTATCTTGGCCAGAGCTGATAAAGCCACCTGTAGGGCACGAGGAGAAAGGAAGATACTGCACTGAAGATGTTCTGGAGACCCACGTGCCCGAAAGGTCTTGTACATAAGCGGACTCCTTAGAGACCCTGGTATCTCAACAGGCGTCCAGTATCATAATTGAAATACACAGCTACTCCAGAATGTAAGGAAGGAAAAAAGCATCTACCCAGAGGCCAAAAGCATGGCTTCTAGGAAGAGGGGGAACGGCAGCACCGGGAAGTATTCAGCCTTCTGCACCTAACTTGGCACAGACGGAATGCAAGTGAGCAACAACGGGAAGAGCTTCCACCAAGCCAGCATTCGTGTGTACCCATGGCTGCCAAATGCTCCAGCCTTCAAGGAAGCATGGAAACCGAGAAAGACCTACAGAGAAAGTGCAAACATTCCTGCAACACATGTGGAAGGCACGATGTCAGCACTCAGGAGGTAACGCTGGTTTGGGATCATTTCTTATCCTGACAAATTTACAGCACTGGGGTGGCAGTAGTCTGCTTTCCCAGTATCAAAAAAAACACTGCACATCATTCAAATTTGAGCACAAGCGAAAGCGTGTCTCCTTCGTTCTACTGCAAACAGCCCTTACAATTCATCAAGGCTTTGGAGGGCAATAACTAAGACTCGAGTCAGGGATATTTTAAGACAAGCAGGAATATAATAATTCACACTATTTCTTTCTTTGTAAATGAGGATGCCAGAGATGAGTCTTACTTGTATTTTGCTGGAGAGCTGTCATTTAGGAAAATGGCATTTGCAGCCAGTTCATCCAAATGAAATATGCATTGATTCACCGTCACCAGGTGGGTTAGAACTGGATGCTGTTCTCACTTTTCCCATTCTCTACAAATGTCCCAATATTTTCATTTGTAACAACTAACACATCTGCTCAAAGTCTCATCATGTTTTCTCCAAACCATACCCAAGAACAGAAACGTTCTGCAGTCTCTACAGGGGGGGAAATGACCAGACAAAACGTTACACATCATATGGTTCAAGAGTCACAAAATTATACCCCAGCCCCTGAAACTACAGTGTTTGTGACCTGCAGGAAGAACACCAATGTTCAGTTCGTATCCTTGTGTCCTGGGAGGATATTTATGCAGCTGTAAGAAACCTGCATCAGCTGGAGGATGCTTTTACACAGAGACCGTGCCCACAGCAGCGCTGCCGAATGCTAAAGGAAACAACACCTCCTGTTTGTGCACCTCACTCCACATGCTCAAGCTGGAATGCTTTCAGCAACCACTCTGCCAGCACAGTGGCTCTGAGATACTCCGTGCAGCACATTGCAGCAAACGTCACCGAAAAGCAAACTGAAAAACTGCTCTCGCTAAATCCAACACTGAGCAATCTCTAAGTAGGGAAGAAAAGCCAGTGACCACTGAATTACAGTGCAGCCTTTCTTCCACTGACACCTTGAGAAGATTTAAAGACAAACCGATATTCAAAAGCACGCGGTCATGCAGCACACAAAGCTGAACTTTCTAACTCTTGTACCCACGCGTGTATTTGTGCACATGATTTTCTCAAGTGAGAGAGGGAAGGAAGAAGAGATGGCAGAACACACACAATACTGCAGAACACATACCTGAATAATCCCTTTCTTTTACCTAAGGTTTTTAAATGTGTTTCTTTCATATGGGTTTAATAGGAACAGCTCTTAGAATCGTCCATTTATGTTTGAAATGAGTCCCTCGATATTCAGCAAAGATCACGACAGGCTTTGATGGAATCGTTTCAAACATAAGTCATTATAAGAGCCATCGATTCTAATTTATACATCACATTTTAGGTATTAAACGTAATACACCACACACTGCTTAATCCCAAGTGTAAATAGCATGCACTTCCAGCCTCTCCTGCACTTCTATTTGGCACAAAGCAGAATGAGGTCACTTTCTTTTCAGAGCCAAACCCCCTGAGAATATTTTAACCGGAACAAACCCTCAGTGCTAACGACAAGCGCAGGGTCACAGAAAGTTAACATTTCAAAACTGTATTTTGAAAGAAGTACAGAAAGTTTCCCTTCAGCACACGGGTGGATGGCAGCAGGCAGGGCGGCTACGAGCACCCGAGCATTTACACTTTGCAAAACCAAGCGCAGACAGAACTAGGAAAAAAAGAAGACAGATGCAATGTTGAATAAGAATTTTCATCTGACCTCACCAGTAGTCAGACTGTCTGTTCCTCCACCACTTTCCTCCCCTTTTATGCTTACAAGAATAACTTGGGTTTTGGTGGAGCCTCGTGTAATTAGCTGTTCGACTGGAAGCTGAATTTCGTGTGCACGTCTGCTATTACAAAAATCTGCTAAGAGTTACATTGTCTATCCACTAATTATCGGCACCAACCAATAAACATGTGTTCTCAAACTTTTAAAAACAGCCGTTTCTATCTAATTAGTTGACATTTTAGAAACGTTATAATTGTCAAAATTGCCTTAAACACACGATACTTGCTGACACCAGATCCCCAGCTACGTGAAACCCTCGGGGATATGGAAATCTTTAGATGACAAATTCAAAACCTATGGCACCAGGCAAACCCCATCACTTGGACAGACTCCACACAGCCACAGTAAGCCTGGAAGGGGCAGCCATAGGAGAACACAAGGATTACCTCCTTCCTTCTGTGAGCGGCAGGAGCTGTTCTCTCTCAACAACAACTGCGTTTCCTGACACCCACCACTCTTCCAGCGCACTTAATTACAGACAGCACTTTTATTTAGAAACACTTAAACACTGATAATGTCCTGACTCATGCTTTAGACCACCACCAGCTCTTAGAGGACCGCTGCAATTGAAAGATTTCACTAACAGACCAAAATATTCTGTTGCTGGTCAGTAATTCCCCGCAGTGTGTGCTGAGTTGCGTCCTTACTGCAGTGTATGGTTTTCACATACGTTACATGTTTGGCCAAACCAAGTAACAAAAATGCTTCAAGCCAAATAGCTTGAAATCGGTGATACTGAAAATAACACAGGCTGTAGAAGGGCAGAAGGATACCTTACATGATAAAGTCTTGAAGATTGTGGCAACGTAAGGGACTACCAAAAACAGTGATAAGGGTGAAGTTTGTACTCAGAAGAACAAAATAGAGATTGCAAAGCTCAGAGGGTCCAGGTCGACATTTGAACGATAGATAGTTATTGCAGTGTACTTTTTGCTGTCTCTTTGGTACTTTTTAAGAAATCACATCAAAACAAAAACTGTGACTAAACATACTGTAAGCACATACTGACAACTAGTAATTAATATCCTGTATACTTTTTTTTTAAAGGATATTTTTAACACGGGTTAAAACCAGGCATTAAGTGAATACATTCTCCCATCAAACAGGAAAGCCACTCTACTTTCTTACCGTTGTCTCTGTTAATCCACCAACAGACACCGAGAGACCCAACAGCACGTAGTATTGGTATGCTGGCAAACCTAACAGCTGGGTGATTCGAGGGAAAGCTTCCGATGCAGCATTCCAGTTTAGAGTTTCTGCCTCTGACCTGGGGAAAGGGAAGGGGAAAACAAAAATAATGTTGTCTGTGTATACTTCCATCTCCATGCGGTCCTACGATAGCTCCTCATCCTCAAGCAACATCAGTGAAGAAAGTCTCTGAATTACTTAAAAACCCAAATCAATCATTGTTCCTAATTATAGGAGGAAAATACACACCAAGGCTACAGTCACAGCCAGGAAAGTGAAGCAATGTTCAACTCCGTGTAATGATTCAGGTAAAGGATTTGAACCACAGTTTCCTTTTCCAAAGCACTTTTCTCTGTGCTAAGAAAACAACTCCTCTTCCTTCCAGTGTTTAAGAGGCATTTGGATAACAGCCTTCCCAATATGCTTTCACTTTTGGTTAGCTCTGAAGTGCTCAGACAGTTGGACTTGATCTCTGAAAGTTCTTTCCAACCGAACTATTCCATTGTTTCATCTCCTGCAGACATGATCTCTGCCATCCCCAATCTACCATGAAACTGGCCAGAGGGTTCAGCAATTATTGGAGCTGATCCAGAGGAAGTCTTAAGCAGTACGACCACAAAAGCCCTCACTCCTTATGAAGCATAGTTTTCACAGACATTCATTCCATAAGTTCTTTTTTTTGGGTCTGTTTCGTATACTTACGTGTATTCATTGAACACTTCAATGAAATTTTGACCAACAGCACCAGACATTCCTCAATAAAATACACATTGTATTTCCACTGATTTAGGAAAGCTTCTTCAATCCATTACCTTGGAAATATCCTCTCTAGTTCTTCTCGATGAGGTACGTGTGGAACCGGAGGATTGTCAAAATGTAGGAGAGTAAGGAACACAGATCCTGCATGAGCTCGAAATTTATCAATTTTTTCAGCTGACTGCTGGGCCAGCCAGCACATAATCTGTTTGCAGCTATAAAAAAAAAACAGAGTGAGAGAGAACAATTCATCATTTATAATGAGTAGAATGTGTATTTAAATTTTAAATCATTGCAACAATATCAAAATCATATCAATGTGAAAGAAGTCTGCTTTAACGCTTTGTAATGAATACACAGATGATTTAAGAAATCAGGATGGTGACAGCATCTTTAGAGATTTGTTTCCCATGTATCAATCAAAAAATGCCATGACTCCAACGTTACATAGCATTTGACGTTCACATATCACCTTACATCCGAAAATATACAACCCTGCTTTATGGACTGGATGAGCTACTACACTTCAGATGGAAACAGAACAGGAACCTTGAGCACAGCACATTTTCAAGTAGAAAACTGCAGACATACCAGTGGACGAGGTCTGTTCCCAAATCAGGAATCAGTTCTGGTTAGTTATTTAACTATATCCCAATTAGCTTGCATCCATAATTAAACTCTCAGCGATAAAATCACATTCTACAAGGCCCTTTATGCCTTCAAAAGGAAAACTAAGACAGCACAAAGAGCCAGAACCCTTTTAGCTACAGCAAGGCCTACAACGCCGAGAAAACGTGATTCTTTTTCTTTTGATCAAGCTGGAAGGAATTCTCTGTTAAGTTTCACGTGAATAATTTCTCTCTGCAGAAGTCCAGCAGGGGGAAGCCCCTGGACAATGGATGGCACTGGATGAGTTCTGTATTCCTACAGAATCCAGCGTTTTCCCTCCCAGTGTCTGATTTGCCAACTACCAGCCATTCACTTGTTTTTATTTTTAAATGTTTTAATTAGAAATCATGTAGCTGTTCAGCCAACATGGGCAGGCTCTGTCCATAATCCATCTTCTATGAAGAATTTTTAAGAAATTCTTGCTTCACCTCAAGCTGTACTTAAAAATCACTAAGTATTCCTTCATTCACTATTAGGAATGCTAACAAATACTCAGGAAATCAAAAATCTGAATCCCAGTGTAAATTTTGTTTTTATGTATTTCCTTATTAATAATTCTGTAAAGATGACAGAAATGAAAACAAATTCATCTCCACATTCCACCACATTCCAAATTAATGATGCAGTGCTCTGTGTAAGTGGGTGAATTTGCTTTCTATTTCAGTGAATAATGCTGGCAATGCGCACGGAGGCTGCCAGTACGGCCCAAATCTCACAGATGCACTGCATTTGTAAGGTGAGACTGCCACCCAGTTTCTCTCATCGAGGTTAGCCTCTCTGAAACACAGACACAACGTTCTCAGCATCTGTATAGGTGTAAGATCGATGCATTTCTGTCAAAGGTTCCATTTGCTCAATAGAGGTGTAAGTACACAATATATAAGCAATGCTTTCTTGTGTGGACTGGAATGTAATTATAAGAGATAAGACAAAAAGAGAACAAGTAGCATACATGTTGGCATTAATTAACTCTGCTTCATTCTGAACCAGCAGAAGCGTCACTTTCATTAAACTTGTCATAGCAGCTTCACGTACCCTGTTGAAACAGAAAGATGTTAGAGCAGTTAAATCAGTACTTACTTAAATAAATACAGCAGCAGTTAGGTTACACAGACACTGGCAAAAATACCAGCAGGTACAGAACATTGAAAACACTGAACTATGAGAGCAGTTACTGTATTCTGGGAGAAAGAGGAGTGCATACGACTGCATAAACCCCCATTCCATAAAGCAAAGCCCACGTTTGCACTGAGGGTATGAATCAGAGAACCGTGGAATTGCTCAGGTTGGAAAGGACCTTAAAGATCATCAAGTCCAACCCAACCATACTGCCCTAACTAACAACCCAGCTAGCTGAAAGCAGCCATCCCAGCTCCCAGGCAGATCCCTGACCCGACCATTTTAGTTCTCATTCCAGCCAGACATCATCAGGTTTTTAAGAAGGCCAAAACTGATAGCCATTAGTAATATTTAGTGTGCAAATAGGTTTTTAAAACTAAGTCTTTCGTCTGCTTCAAATTCTCTTCTTCTACAAAGGCTAATCAACATTTTTGCACAGATATTTAAACCACTTCTGAAAGGGTCAAATTCTTCCAAATTTTCAAGCTTAGTACTTCCAACACAAAAAAAAAGTGTGACTCAGAATGGCTCAAATCCCTATCCTGTAATAATTAGTTCTGTGAGAAAGATTAGCTTAAGTAACATTAAGATGTGCTTGAAGTCCACCTTCTCAACCAGAGCCAACACATTCATCCCTTCTCAGTAATAAGTATATATATATATTGAGAGAGACATGTATGAAAGGGTACACCTGTCTACTGTGAAATTTCCAAAATAAACTGAAAATAGTAGTTGCCTATGTAATCTAAAACTGGGTGAGACACTTGTCATAATGGTAAAAAAAATAAATGTAAATTACATCATTTTTTCCTAAGTAGTTTAATACAAGCTTGGCAATCTTTCATCAAAGGATGTTTTTCTCCCTTTTTCATCCAGTATCTGACTTTTAGATACTCACATCCAACACCTGTAGACAGATCAGACAAGTCCTAGCAAACTATCTGTCAAAATAAATGTGAAGTTTGCATATGGAAAGTACAGTGGGTTACACTTTCCCATGATTCCATTAAAGAAAGACAAAAATTACACACCAAAGAAAAGGGCTCTCCAGAGAATGGCAATTCCCTCCATATCTTTCCATCTTAGTCAACAATTTGAAAGAAACAGAATGAGAAAACATATCGAAGAGGCCACAGAAGTGCATAGCAGGCTACAGTTTGCTATGAGAAAAGCTTCCCCCTCCCTCTTTAATTTACGCGTTTTGGGACTGCTGATTTTGGCCGATGTTGTCAAAGAAGGTTCAAAAAAAAATGTGGGGCTAAAAGGGCATTTGAATTTTAATGGCAATTTGATTTCCTTAGGATTTCTTTGAAAATTTCCACTTTGTAGAATTAATTTTGTTTTGTTTTTAAATTGAGACATAGACAAAAAGATCAACAATAGGGGAACTTATGTGAGCTGGGACATGCAGAAGTTCACTTGAGTAACTAACTGTACTTAACCAGTCTCTTCCCCATCAGCTTCAGCAACTCACCTAATTTCAAAGGCCAAAAGCTCAGCACCTCTTCCTTTCTCTGACTCATCACCCTACACGCTTGCTCTTACATTTTCTTTAAGCTACACTTGTGTCACTCGTGTGTTATTACATACTCTAAGCTACAGACCCACTCACCTCCTCCTCGCTTTTTGACAGCTGACAAAGGAGGAGAAGGAATGCCAAGATGCTTCCTCCTCTGTGCATACTGGAATGACCTGTTCTTGATCCTTACCGGTTTGCATTCTTGTTTCCTCTTCTAAGTTTGAGATGTCAAACTCATCTACTTTTCCCTGATTTGCTACCCTGTGTTATTTCCCTTCTTCCCAAAATTTCTTTTGAATTCCCCATTTACACCATGTATTCCATTCCCCACAAAACCTTGCTGTCATATGACAACCAGTATTGAAGGCTGAGGCGCAGGGCGTCATTACATAAAAAATAAAACTGCAAACACACAACCATGAACTTAGGCTGATGGGAGTAACTTAGATTATTTTCCCTCTACCCTTTTTCAACACATTTGTAAATACTGTAGTGAAAAACTTGACGGTTGCTCCAGGACTGGACTGCTTTGCTCACAGCAGGGAGAAGGAAGCAAGTCACTGAGACTGCTCTGGCCCCAGAGGGAAGCGTGATGAGGAAGAAGGCAAGCTGGCTTCTCGCCCACTGCAACCTTCCTAAGGCAGTAATTAACACCCGTGGTTTGCAACCATTCTCTTGGAAGTCCTTGAAAATCTGTCACTCACAAATTAAGCAACTGCTCCCTCTCCTGGCAGAAAAAACACATGAACATAAAATAGGAAAGGAGTTCAGTAACTAGGAGTCAATGTATTACTTCAAAGAAACTAGAAAAGACAGTTTAAACCACTGTACTTCTAACAGCTAAATACATTCCTAATATTCAGTAACATCATCCACACAATCAGAACAAGGCTGAACTCCAGTTTCACATCTTCTTGATGTGAAGGGACAAACAACTCCAGGTCAGCTTTCCCTTTCGCTTTCCACACTTCTTCCACCAGTATATTTCCAAACTTAAACTACAGCAAGCTTGGAGTTATCTATTTATTTCTAATAGGTTTTCAATATTTTTTTTAATTAGACATAAAACATGACACTAAGCTGAAGTCTCCCGTTGGGAGGCATCTTACCATCCTCCAACATCTCCTCGGCTGTCTGTGGTGTAGTCAGTCACACAGTTGAGCAACGTAGCATAAATCTGAGTAACATTATCTTTGCAGATATATTCTTCCTGGGATCCTTCTGCCTTTACACCTACTGTCTGGCAAATCCTTTACAAAAAGAAAACAGAGTGGAAAAAAATACAGGCTTCGTTCTGTCGCTTAACAAGCTTCACTAGACGTAAGAGTTTTCTAAGCACCTGTAATAATTCCTACAAACAAACAACACTACAGTATGCAGAATGTTTCTGAGACTATTGCAGTCTATCTGATTTGAGGATTTCTTATCAGCGTTCAGGTTTCAAAAAATACCATCAAAACCAACATCTCAGCAGAGAAGCAGACTGCTTTTATGTCCGAAATACTACAAAAAGAAGTACTTCTACTTACCTGTCACTTTCTGTACTCTTACTACAATGAAGTAAGCAAGTAGAGCAAAGGACTAACAATACATGCATTGAATTTGATATTAAATTTCTTTCTATTAAAGGTATGTGTCATGTGAGAAAAAGATTATTCTGCATTGTAACAGTTTAAGTGTATATATACTGTGATACTATTCACATTAAATACACTTGGCACGCAAACACTGAAAATATTCCTTAAGTTAAAGACTACTTTTTCTTTAAACAAATTCAATTATTTTTTCTAAATTAAGTGGAAAAGTCTATCCTGTTCATTTTCACTAAGGCTCACTAAATTGCTGCCCATGAAAAAGGTGAACATTGAAATATATTCTAGCTATTTATTTCATTGATTTAAAAATGAAACATGAGAGCTGTGCTCCACCCTTGGGTGTGAGATAATCCTCTGAATCAAAGGTGTATTGGATAATGGAGATGTACACGGTCCCACACCGAAAATGATGAAGTCATATTGTAACTGATTTCAAGATCCATGCAGTGAGTTTGTATTAGAAAGTGAACAGTAGAAAACTTCTATAGAAAGAATTAAAATGAGTTTAAAAATAAAGATGATAAACATACTGTGCAATTGCTATTAGGGCATCTCTTCTGGATTCGGCAAAGCTCACGTCTCGGGGGGTAATTAAGGTCACTTTTCTCAAACCTTCCAAAACCTAAAAGAAAAAGAAAAAAGATATACTACAAGTCGATACAGTATGTATGATAAGTGACCTACATTTAGAGATAGTAGAAAATTAGGTGAATTACATACAGGAGAACCAAGCAGTCAATAGCTCTTGGTTTCTCACCACGACCTGTCAATATGCCTTCAGTGTTCCCTTTGGACAAGTGTTCCACACCAAGGGATAACTCAACCTGTTTTTTCCATTAACACTACCAAAGCAGGACTAAACTTTAATTACCAGAATCTACAGCAAGCTAAACTCATGATTCTCTGGTGTTACTGTGCACTACAATCCAAAACCGTTTCATGAAAACCTTTAATTATGATCATTATTATTTATTTCATTATGATCATGGGTTTCATTCAGAATACCTCGTGCCCTCTCGACTCACCTGTTGAAGCCTGCCCTTCAGCAGAAACCTTGGAAGGGCTCCAAGAGCGAGTGAAAAGCCACAACGTATCATCTGCTCTGCGTTCTGTAGTTCTGCAATGTACTGTGTCACCAGCTCGTCTAAAAAAATGCAATTGCAAAGCAACTTTTACATCATTATCATTACATATTTGGCTAACCAAAAAATAAAAAAAAAAGGAAAACCATCCTCCAAACATCACACCTGGAAAATTTGATAATTAATTATTGAAAAGCAGAATATTTTACGTTTCCTACAGAAAATAATACAAATTCTAAAACCATAGAATGGTTTGGGCTGGAATGGACCTTAAGGACCCCCCAGTCCCAACCCTTGCCATGGGCTGGTTTGACTCCCCCCAGCTCAGGCTGCCCAGGGCCCATCCATGGCCTTGGGCACCCACACTTCTCTGGGCAGCAGTGCCAGCACCTCACCGCCTCTGGGTAAAGAATTTCCTCCTCACATCTAACCTAAATCTCCCCTTCGTTAGTTTAAAACCACGTCCTATCACAACCAAACCATAAGTTCTTCTCCCTCCTGATTATAATCTCCCTTTAAATACTGTGAGGCTATCATGAGGTCTCCCCAGAGCCTTCTCTTTTCCAGACTGAGGAGGCCCAGCTCCCTCAGCCCTTCCATGTGGTCCAGCCCTCTGAGCATCCTCGTGGCCCTGCCCTGGCCCTGCTCCAACAGCTCCGCATCCTTCTTGTGCTGGGAGCCCAGGGCTGGACGCAGCACTGCAGGTAATGGCTCGTGAGGGCAGAGCACAGGGGCACAATCACATCTCTTGCCCTGCTGGCCAGCCCCTTCTGATGCTATTTGCAGTTGCATTAATGTTAATTTTCCAAATATAAAGTCAGAATTGTAGGTATACTAACTCCAGGACAAAATTCTCAATTAAAAAAAATCAGCAATTTATAAAAATCCACAGAATAAGTCCAAGTATGAATGTCAGTGTAAACACAGAGGAACAATCTCTCTCATATTTACAGGTCATCATTTTCCATCATCAGACAAACACTGCGTTAGGAAATGTCTGTATCGGATGGATTTATCAAGGCCTGTTACACAACTGTTCTCTTCAAAAAGTCTTAATTGGACCGGCGATTTAAGCACACACAGGTCATACCTAAGCAATGAGGTCTTGTCATTTTTTATGCAGAAACAAACAGAAAAGTTGGATCTTTTGAAGGAGAAAGCTTAAAAAGAAGCGGCCACCTGGAACAGTGAGTGCTGTGCTCAGGGTCATTGAATTGCTACAAGACCACACCAGGAAGGGCTCTGCAATCATCAGCGCAGAGGAATGGAACATGAATAAACTGAACTGTGTAAATGAAATGCAGAGGAAAACAAGATAACTCCAGAAAAAACCTCTAAGAACAACCAAGACAGCTGCAATAAACACAACTCTGACTCAAAAAAGGAGAAAGGCAGTCTCCCTCACCTTACCAAACATATGCTTTTTAATCTTGAAAAGGAAAAACTCAAAGATCCCACGAAAATTACATAATTGTGCCATTGCTTGCTGTCCTCTAAGATTGAAGTGATTGAGCAATATTTGCTAGAGGAAGAAAGATTAGTTACCATAAGAACCTGCACTTCAATCATACCTCATGACTTCTCTTCTTTTTAAATCCCTACGCAATTGGACAGGCCTCAACTAGTTCCTCACATCAGGAAGTCAGTTCTCTGTCCAGAGGTTACCAATACCATCACATGAGCACTTCCACTATTTAAAATCTTCCAAACAAGTGGCATGTGAGAGTTTGAGGCCATAGGAAGATGCAGCGCTTGCTTAGACAGCAAGATGATGATAGACTGTGAGACTACTACAGGCTTCCATTTCATCAATGCAACTTTAAGGCTGAAATTGTAGCAATATGACAGAAATTTAAGTCATGATGAAAAATGAACAATTTGTCTAAAAATCTAACTTCATTTGCATGCCTAGACTACCACGGCTTGTGTGATTCCTCCAGGCCCATGCTAGATGAAAAGCTCACCTAGAATCCAGTAAAAAATGAAGTTTCACAGGCATGTAACAGTACAGCAAAAACCAAACAAGTGCAGCCATCTCTGGAATGTCCTTCCAGTGTATCCTCTTTTCTCTTGATTTTGAAACATAACCGACTTCTCTGCTCAACTTTTATAGAAGCGTGACACTCCAATCTTACACTCTTCTTGGACTCAGTGTTGGCTTTTTTGTTTATTTCACGTGGGTTTTTGTTTGCCTTATTTTTTTTTTTAAATCTGCCTCAGTATCACATTGCATCTACTTATTCTGAGAAAACAAACAAAACAATTGGGCACGCAGCACCAGCCTGCATGAATGAAAGGACAATTTTTTATTATTTTCTTTACTTGTAGAAAACTACAGAGATTAAGAGATACGTATGAGATTTAAAAATCAAGTTATGGCTGATCTATAAAAGCAGCCTAACTTCTTTAGGGCAGGATTGCATGTCACAGTATGTGACGGGTATCTAGTTCATTCTTGGAAGTACTACAAAGCAAACGCCAATAAGGTCTTATGTTACCTGATTTAGAAATGATAAGTGACTTTGCAATGGCAAAACAAACAAACATCAACAAAACTCTGTTTTGTAAACCACACATAACTTCAACATAATCTTTAAAAATACAAGAACATAAATGTTGTTATTCTTATAATACCTATTCTGTATAATCTACTAACGTTGGTTTAAAATCAGTGCCCCCAATTTACTCAATTCCTCCAAAGTGCAACTTAGGTACAGCCCAGTACCTTCTACGTCTGCTCTAAATATGAATCCTTACCCTGTAGAGCTGGATCAGCTTCTCCATTTTCATTGATGTAATATTCATTACACAACGCACTCAGTGCAGACACTGCAGATTCCTGAAACGAAGGCAAAATTGTGAACTTCCTATCATGAAATGTGACCTTCATAAATATAACTGTGCTTCAAGTTAAGAGGTTAAAGATAGCAGTTTTGTTTCGTGTTTTTTTTTTTTTAATTACTACCTTCAGCTATTGCCATTTACTCTTTGTTAAATTCTTTCCTACACTGTTTAAGAACAGCTGAAAATGAAACCTATGGAAGAATAAAACAGATTCTTCTCTTAACCATTTTAAAAGTACCAGTAAGCTAAATTAATATTGAACACATTAACAGTAATGTGCCTCCTGCATTTCCAGCTCTCTTGTTTCATCTGCAGGATGACACAGTACTACCAATTACAGAAGTTATTTTTTTATCCAGACTGGTAAGAAATAAGTTTCCTTTCCTACAGAAAAGGAACGCAGCACAAAAACTTGGATTCCCTAATTGCTGTAGATCCCTCACTTACTAAAGAGAACCGTTTTCCTTTTAAAGGTATCACGTTCTAATACAAGAGCGTACTTATGTCAGGAAAGATGACTTTTCAGTGTCTCATGGAACACCCTCAAAATTATTCCTCTCTAAAATATACACAGAAATCAAGTGAGAACTGGCATTTACTAAATACAATTTATGTTAATTAATGTTAAACCAAACAAGTCAAAATTCTCTAGTCTGTAATTAATTCTCTAGTTAGAAGTTCCAGTAGAGACGTAAAAACTCTTTGAATAAATTGCAAATACCAAAAGAATATTCCAAGAATTTAATTTTGTCTTTCATCAGCTACTTGTATACATTGTAGTCCACTCTGTTGTCTGAGGAAACTTTTAAAAGATGAGGCACCAACTTCTCCCAATGGTTTTTTTTAATCTCGTTTTAAGAAATGAACAAAATGAATAAAGTATTTTATATTCAAATAGTGTCTGCGACAGCTATAATCTCTAACAGGGCAGACTAAAATTATGTTTACTTTGGCAGAATCTTATTTAAGAGTATGAGATCAAACTTACATGGTATTACTCAGGAAAATTAAGGTAAATAACTGGAGTCGTGAAGAGCATGTACATAAAATAGCATGAAGGAGATGGAAATAGCATCCATCAATGGATTTAATATTCAGAATTAGAGTAGTTGGAGAGCACAGTAAAAGGATTTTACTACAGATTAATGGAAAATTTAAGTGCAATGTCCCAGATAACTCTTGTTGCCTCAAACCAATTTCCTCCGTTAACAAACCCACCCAGAGTACATCAGACCTGAGGATTCTATCCAGAGATACTTTTCTAAAAAAAAATTATCTGAAACCATTAAAAACTACCAAAATTAACATACCTTACACATATAACACATATATACATAAATTCAGTAGACTTCCTTATTATTAAGCAAGGTGGCAAAGCAGACATTTTATCCATGGTCCGTTTTTTGAGAAAGTCTAAGATCTAAAAACTTCATATTTATATAAAAAATGGCATTGGGTGGCTTAATAAAAACAGGGACTATAGTTGCAGTGATGTATGAAGCCAATCAAAATTATACACCAAAACAGAAGAAAAACGTCACATTGATGTGACTGAGCAGCTTCAAGCACCAGGGCCTGCTCACTGCTGGTCCATTATCAGTGCCAGTGACTGTCAATGACTTGGTTCAATTGTCCACCCAAGAACAAGCTTTGTAGTAACTACTCGAGTATTAAACAGGAAGCCCCCTCTGAATTTTGGAGAATTCATGTTTTGGTTTGTTTTTAAATTCCCCTTCTCAGCAACCTAAGAAACAAACACACAAGAAGTAACCAGGTTCCATGGAAAATACTCCAATGGAAAGCAAAAATATTTCGAATTCTGTATGTCACGTGATGACATGAAGAAGGAATCGCTACTGTACCTTTACATGCTGTCGTGCAGCGCATGAAACAAGAGGAAGACTTCTGAGACTGTCATTTATTAACCACTGCCAGCCCTCTGAAACAGTAAGGAACAGACGCGCTATTATCTTTCTCATTTTATAAACTTCAGCATTTTCTCTCTTATAGCGAAAGGACTAGCAGCTACCTGTATTCACTTACTTCCTTGTCTTTCCAAAATCAAGAAGACTGTGACTCTCAGTCAGTACAGCTATTCTAGCTCATTGTGCAAAGTACACAGTGCAAATGCTGTCTGAAAATGCTGAAAACTTGACAGGGAAAGAGACAGCAAACAACACAAATCTTCCAGTAACACCTCTGTCTGCTGCAGCTGTTGTGTGTCTTTCTGATATTTTATTTGTTAGCCCACTCAACGTTGCTGATCCTCACTGATCCTTCCTAAAACACCATTCACTGCTGTTGTATAGCTAAATGAATAAATGAAAGGTTATTTCAAGCACTACGTACCGATCACTGCATCTCCTTTAAACGGCATTTTTGATAGTGACAGCTTTTCAATTAAAGTGCAGACTGTAAGAAAATAAATTTGGCAACCAGATAAATAATAAAAAAGACAATTTGCAGGTACTTTAAATACACAGCTACATCACGTTACATTAGCATTAATATTAAATTGAAGAAAATTTGCAAAGAGAAGTTGGAGACGTGTTAGTTGTCAAGTCTGGTGATCAGGTGAAGCAAAACACAGGTCAGTTCAGAATCATTATCTGATTGCTTTAGAGTTGGTGGAGAGTAGGGAGAAGACAGAACAGCCCTCCAGCCTCTCTACACAGTTCATCGTCACCTTAATTTATAACCAACTTACTGGGCTCCAAATCTACTGTTCAATTCAGTCCTCACTATGGCAGTGTCACACAATGAGGCTCCCTGTGCTCAAACACAGTATGCCAGCTTCTTTCTTCTGGTATTTATTCACAGACTGATTAAGTACAATGTGACTAAAACCAAGTCTCCCAGGGTCCCTCCTCAGTTCTCTAAGCTTCTTTTATGCTCTATTGTGGTTGAGACCATCATCTTCATTAGACATGCATGCAATTTGTGGAACATTTTCAATTCTTCCCTTATTCCACCTACGCAGCCATATCTTGCCAAAATACTGCCATTTCTACTTCTTAAATGTATGAAATATTCAGCTGCTGAGCAGTTAAAACAGATTATGAAAACTAGCAGTTGTAAATACGTTCTTTCAGCACTACCACGTCACATCTGTAAATTCACTCATAGACAGAGTAACCCCTTGCTCCTCCACTCATCCTATTTGATTTGCCTTTCAATATTGGTACTGATTTACTTTACCCACTAAGTTTGAAGATGTGATTTAAGTCATTCAAAGTCAGAATCTGCTAACTAGCACTTCCCTTATTCAACTAATGAGCAGGAAACTAAAGTTGACATCATTTCCTTATCCACACAAGTTACCTACACACCTTTTCCCTGCAATGCAACTTTTTACCTTGTTTCTGTACATAATGATCATTGAACTCCTCATCGTTAATGTAACACAACCCTTTCCACAAACTGTTGTTTCTATGGTCTTCATTCTTCACCTCTGCATATATATATGTTATGATAAAATCATTAGTTATGTGATCACATCTGTCTTACCGGACAGACCACATCTCTCTGGATAGGAATTGGGGTATATCAAGGAAATCAAATTCAACCCTGAAGAGAGTCAGTTCTGCACAGCAAGAGAAGTGTGTGTCATAAAGCCAAGAGCTGCCTTCAACTCTCATACAAATGGGGTTACTCCCAGTTGTGCTGGTAAGTAATATTCTGCCGTATCTGACTTATGATTAGCTTTCAAACCTCTTATTTTTAATCACTATGAAGAACTATTTACCGTGCATTTTGTTTCATACCTCAGCTGTGATACTTACCAGCTGGTCTCATCAGTTCTCCACCTAACCCCCTGCAAAGCAGAAAGAGAGGCGTTGCCATGAGCAGTTTGAATGCATTGCCTAATGAGGAAAAAAAGGTCTCTAAATCATTTTAGAAAGCAGTTCACAAAGTATCTTCAACTTTTGTAACTGATGAATGCAAAAACACTTCTTTTTAAATTAACTGTTGTCTTGTTGTGACCTCAGCATGATGTACATAAGGCCTTCCTGAATATTCAGCTTTCTGCTTCCAAAGAACACAAACCCAATTTTTTAATGTGTATACTGAAAGACTGTCAAGCTCACTCCTCTTTTCTTCTTGCTTGCTTCAGAAGCATTAGAAACTTTGGCATCTTTTCAGCCATACAGCTTTTGACATTCACAACTGAAAAGCAATTACATACAATGTGTAAACAAAATCATTTCTGGAACATTAAATGGAAACATTGCTTTCCAGTCCTCATTTTCACAAATATCAACTGGTTCACTTCCCCAGCAAAGTTTCTCACCCTTTTCCCTTTCTCCCCTCCTTCCCTGCTAAAGCCCTCTCAGATGATTTTGCATTCATCACAAGAAAGGCAGTAAAAATTCTAAATCATCAGAAGGGGAGAGAAACAAAAGGCCTAGAGCCTTTTAAGACCATCCTGAAAAAGAGTACATCACATAAGAACGGTCTTAACCAGCTCAGACCTGAGGCCTACCTATCCCAGCTTATTAACCTGGCCACTGGCGGCCCCAAGAGGAGAAAGTCTGAGCGAGGCACAAAGCAGAGAGGGAGAAGCATCCTGGAACTGCACAGCCTGTTTCCATTCCCCAGCCTGTCCCGTCTCTGGGCAGAGACCTGTCTCCTCACACCACTGAGCAACATCTGCTGGTTCCCTGGTATCCCCAAGGCATCATGAGCATTGCTCGGGGTGTTCCACTCAATGTCACCCTCTGTGGCATAACTTTCCCATTTTTTGAACCTTTGACCCCTGCCCTTCCTTTGGATATTTCCTCCCTTGGCACCTCATTCTTGTCTCCCTTCACTTCTGTTGGAACACTTCCTCCCTGAGGTGTGCCAAACCCATAATCACCTGTTTGTACGGCTGTGCTCTGGCAGAAGCTCCCAGCAAGGGGGAGGAACAACAAAGGCTTTCTATTTATTTGCTTACGTTTTTTGAAAAGAACTTTTTCTTCCCTCCTACCTCCCACAATAAAATTAGTAGCTGTGCTCACAAGACAAACCACAGCAACCCTAACAACTCTTAGAACTTTGTTCTCCAATTCATCCTTTCACATGAGCTTCAAAAGCCCAAATATTCTAAACGAGTTTTTCCATTCCATGCAGGTAGGTGCCTCCTGTTACACACACTTGGGTTTCTGACTGCTCAACATTTTCTCTGGTTTTTCAGGTGATGGAGAGGTGCCAACTCAACACTACTGTAATGTGCCATGGATCAGCATTTCCTTTAATTGGCAAACTTTTGCTTTCAACAATCAATACATTAAGCTCTACGCAATCATCTACAGCTCAGTTTATCATCATAGGAAGCAAGTAGAGATTCTACATCCCCATACTGATAAGCTCTTTGTACCACCTACCCCACCTTCCTGCCATGTTGTCTGCTCTCCAACTTCTAAAAAAATTAAACTGGAAAACAAAGCGATGCAAGGAGTTGATATAGTGGCAAAAAATAGAAGAATGATGTGGCAAGGGTTGCTTCCTCTTCAATGTTTCTTTTCCCTTCATTTTATACCTCACCCATTCCTTGCCTTTTGTCTGTTGTCTTACTGTAAATGAGTATAAAATAATGATCTTGTGAATTTGTTTGGTGTGCAACAGAGTCTGCTGATGCAAGGATTCAGATATGGACTTTGTTCCAACTACAAAGCAAGAACTGAGTCACAAAGGCTGCTCTTCTCCACTCCTTCTGACTGCCAACAAGGAAGTCAGGCCACTCAAAGCTACTCATATGTTAATAGCTTGACAACTACCCCTTCCTTTGGCATTACATCAACTTAATTTAATTTCAGAGTTTAGAGCTTCATTGAGGATTGTTGCCCTGTGGAAAATGAAGAATGGTGACACTGAATTGCACATTAAGATTTCTAAGTAATGCAGAAACTACGATCAAATCTATCTGCAAAGGCATTGTCATCCTGTGTTCTCTGCACAACTTTTCAAGCCACGTCTTGTCTACACATCACCGTATGTCTGACAATTGACTTTTTTTTTTTTCTTTTCCACAACACATACATATTTCAATTTTAGGAACTGAGAATTCTACTCTAACTCCAGATCTTTTCTCAGTCAGTGTTTACTTTGTCAAACAAGATGTGCACCTTCCTATTAACTTTATCTCACCCTGCAGTACGTCACTAAATTAAGAAGATATGGATCTACCTGTTTCAGAGATGCTGAATTTCGCAGTCATTATTTTCTCTTTTCTGTTCTAAAGCCACGTCTAGAAATTACATCACATTCACTGATGTACCTGTTTCAAGGTTTATTTATTAACTCAGTTTGTAGATTGACTGAGGCAGTGCCCAGGTTCCATTAGCTCCTAAACATGCCTTCCTATGTGCAATTCCATAGCAATGTTTCTCTCCTAGAAAGATCGTAATTAATTCCAAAATATATTGTGGAAAACAATCAAAATACATAATCCCTTATTGAACCAATGGATTAAGACTGCTGATCTAAGTATGCCAGTATATACTGTAAAATTACGGAGGTGTGAATCAGAACCACCAGCGCTGCTTTCAGTTCATGTACAAGTTCAAGGTACTTTAGTAGATCTTCAGAAGTTTATTTACAACTCAATTTTTGGGAGGAGCTCAGAATACATCTTTATGATTTTAAAAATAACATTAATTGAAACAGTTCCGAATGAATAGCATCTGGGTTCTCATATCGATCCAAATCTGAAGTTAAAGCTACTGGAATAGCTAAAGAGATTCAACTGCAAACTCTCAATTTCCCTTAAGCCAAGAAGAGTTTTCACATTGACAGGAATAGTAACCAAGTATTTGGGAACAATTTGTCCCACAAAGAACTGAGGTGTCTTAAAGGTCCAGCTTGTCCATGTACAGGGCTTACAAACTGGCTTTACAAAAGGTACACGGAGGCAGCAATAGATACCCTTAAGCACAGATTAAAAAATAGAAGTCTGTCTGTTTCATAAAGCTGCTGTAGTCATCCTCTAAAGATGCAGAGGATAAAAAGTGCAAAGCTGACAAACAGTTGCTTCAGGTTACTGTGAACTGAGTGTACACATTTGTATAGCATTCTAACACCAGAAAACTATATGAAATCCTGGCTCCATGGAATAAGTTTTCCCAGTGACTTCAACTGGTAGGGAAAAAAAAAATATTCCACCCTATAGCTCTTCCAGTTGAATGAAACTATATAGCACAAAGCATTATTTTGCAACAACAACAAAACTGAGCAGAAAACAGCAGTAAAGGTCTCACACCACACCCTTTTTCACATGCTCTTCCTTCCCAGCCCACAATATGTCATATAAGCCATAGCCCCACCATCCAATTAAAAAAAAAGAAAAAGTTGTATTTTTTCCAATGCTACCCCAAGCAATCCCTTCAGAACACAGGATGGCACGAACTCCTCGAACCACCACGTTACTGGACGCAGAAAGTAATTTAAACTTGGAAGGATTTTTAAGATGAACTTTGTTGCAAAGCTGGACTTATTTCCTCATTAAGCTTATACGTCCAAAAAACTCTTTTGCATAAACGTCTGCCAAGAAACACATTTGCCCTGAAACCATCGAGATTTGCTGCAGCCTTAAAGGTCTTTGCAATGAGAGAAGCTTTTCTTTTGCCTAGTACTTGGCAGCACCTACAGGCCACCCTACTCTTTTGGAAAAGCTGAAATTCAGAAGATGCCTCCTCAACTTACATTGGCTACTACATAAAATAAACAAAGTTTGCTGCTCTGCCACAGCTGACATGTACACACGCAGCCAGCCTCTGCATAAACGACAGGAACAAGATCAGAGAAAAGCTCAGCACGCAGCACATTGCACCAACTGAATCAGCCAGGTGGGAGGCACTCACAAACACTGTGCTTCCTGTCACAGGCAGTTCTGATGTGAACCCTGAAGGCCCAGCAAGAGCCCAATTGCTGAAATGCACAAGTGAAACGCGGCTGCCTGGACGCAGTGCAGCCAGTCTGTCTGCAGCAATTCCATCTCCATCCCTCAATTACCTTGCCACAACAACTCTGTGTACTAAGATCTATATTGCCAGCCTCAGAAACGGCTACAAGAAAGGAGAAACAAAGTTCCACACGTTACTCAGGTGGATATACGGTCAAGAATCTTGTATCAGATGATGCATTTTAAAAGAATCTTAACGATAATACAATAATCATTTTGTAATAATACAAAAATTTTTTGAGAACTTTTTAATATTGAGAACAAGCACAAGGTCTTAGATGTACTACAGAAGTGTGTGTGCTACAAGAAAGGGTTCCATGCTGGTTCAACAAACACACATGCTCTAAACCAGGCTGACTATTGGCAGCCATGTGCTTTTGTCTCAAGTTTTAATGTACAAAAGCAATGTTTAAAGCAAATTCCTTTTTTTTTTAGCATATATCTATAATACAGCCCATAATGCACAAAACAGACAAATTCTGTTTAAATGGCGTGGTTTGCATGGCTTCACTGACTTGCTATAATTAGTGATCATTTAATATGGAAAACCAGTCCCACTGTGCAATACTCAGCTGGAAGTGCATATGCAAATGTTGAAAGCAACCAACTCCTCAAGACAAACCAGTGCATCAAATGTGTCAGGAACAGAGCTAATGGGAGGAAGCACACGCTGGATGTGCCTGGACTTGTATTCTCCTTTTTCAGCACACTACGGTAAGTCCAGAAAAACACTAATACAGGAAGACAGAAAGATGCTAACATTTTTCAAAGATGTTAATAAAGCAGAGGACAAGACTTCCATTCACATTAACAAATTTGATTAACTTCAAACATACCCAAAATTGAGAGACTGTGCAGGGTAACTTAAAGCTTTGCCTGCGTCCTGTCTGAAGGATAATTCATGGACATTATTCCAAATCCAGATAAAGGTATTGCAAGAGATGCTAAACAAAGTAGGAGGGACAGCTGAATAAAGGCATGCAGTACGGTGCTTTTTGACTTGAGCTCTAAGGCATTCAATGGAATCCCAGGAGTTGGGCAATCAACACCATCACAGTCTGTTTTGCAGCACAACATCTACAAATTACAATTTTGATGAAAATAGCATAACTTTTAGGCTTGATTTTTTTTTTCCTTTCTCAAAGGCCAAAGCAGTTTATGAGAACAGCTTCATCAACACATTGAAATCCACTTAATACAGACAAAGACAGCTGTTTTGTTCCCAGAAGTGACAGCAAAATGTCTCATCATCAGCTGAAACATGTGAGCAGACCTTCCTTGTTACAGGAGTTTAAAAACTAGAAACACAAATAAAACACACATGTTTCCAGCATTCCTGTAAGCCATTATTACGCTGAAAATTCCCAGTAGCAATTTCTCAAATGGAAATCTTTGGAATATTACGTGCAATAATTACTCATCACGAAACAAGTTTGGCTTGTTTCGCTAAATGCTGGCCCAGCAATACTCAAATGGCTGTTTTGTTTTTATAACCTCGTTTATTTTTCTTCTTCAATTTTAATATGCATGCCGATATTTTCAAATATGGATTATAGCAGACATCCGTGTCTCTGCCCAAGTATTAAGAGTAAACAGCAGTGAACCAATTTTGCTTGGAGTTGAATTTTAAGTCTTATCTAGGATGAAAACATTTCTGTAGGCATCTTATAAATACCATTAGGTGCAAGAAGTGCACATTATGACAAAAACAAATTACACTCAAGCTCCACCCTGACATTAAAGAATTTACGGGAGCCAAGACAGCCACCCACAAAGACACTAATATACAGTATCAGCATTAAAACCATCCTCCCGCACAAGCTGGCTTTGGAATGGAGGTTTCACATTAGTGGATACAGCCTTGAAAAAAGTAAATGTTTACTTTTCTTCAGGAAGTTTCAGAATGTGAGAACTTACCTAAAATGATTTAATGTATAAATAAAAATTACACAAAAAAGCCAGTTTGGATTCTGCTGTTCTACTATTTACAGGTACGTGATGGGTAAAGAAGGGCATGAGATAAATGCCTAAAAACTCCAACAATTTGACAGTAAGAGAAAAAACTCATTTGCATATCGAATCATTAGGGAATACAAGTTATAAATTATGCTCTGAATTCCTTAAATTTATGAATAAAGCCTGAAGTCACATACCAGTTTTAATTCACATTTATTTAACAGTTAAGTAGGCAAGTTCCCTTTACTTCCTGGAAGCTTCAATAAGTAGGAGCAACTCAGTGAAAGCTCATTTACATTTGCTTTGGCTCAAGAATTAAAAAATTGTACAGAACCTTTTGTAATACTTCTGGCCTACTCATTACACTGGATTCTAGAATTTAGCTAGAAGCTCCTAAAAAAAAAAAAAAGCCATACTAACATTGTAGTGACAGGTCATTTCTAGAGACATATTTGAACCACACAAGTACTATGGTACAGGTGAATAATAGGAAAGAAATCCATTGCGCATTGCTGGAGCCACGGCTTAGCGTTCATATTGTTTCACATTCTTTCCTTTCTTTAACTATCTCTATCACAGCGTTGAGACCACTACTTACCACTTTCCCATTAATCTAACATGCCTGTAAGTCACACACTCTAAACTCCCCATACATTATAAAAACAGCACCGGTCTCTGTAATAAGTAGACAAAGCCAAAAGAATGCATGTGCTTGCATTCTGATGAACTGTGACACACTGGCAGTCCACAGTAGGTGTAACTAACACAAAACCACCCCCTGCCCTTGATGCTACTGTTTTCATCAGTCTGACTGATACCCTCCAATACATAAAATAATTTTTCCTTGGTCAATTTTCTTACCTGTACAACTGTCGACTGCAAAGCTGGGGGGGGAAAGCACAACAGCATTTAGGAAGTTATTCTGGAATGAGTGTTTTATTTTTCCTCCTCACACACAATGTCTACATGCTATGTACTACACCACATTTAACACTGATATAAAGCATTATGTTTCTTCATTCCAAATCCTAGCTGCTCCTGCTCTGTTTTTTTTTTAAATATATTTGCTTTCCGCATTTGGCCCTTTAAAAATGGCAATACATTGTGCTGACTAAAAATTGAAAGCATTTGTCAACAATGGTTGAAGAATGGTTGAAATTTTGGACATTTATCAAACAATCTCCCGGAGTACGTGTCCAGATTCATATCTGCACGACTGTTTACTTCTGGCAGGTGGAATAGGAAGGTGGAGAATCACAAGTGTCTTAATTGCAAATGTTTCTATAAAAATAATGTAACATACCACACTACAAAACACATTAATACTTGATACAAACCTCTTGGTGGATTTGCTTAAGTCCCTCCAAAGATTTTCCACTGAAATAATATGTTGTGGATCTGCAAACATATACAAATGTTTTTAAGACTGGTTGCCAAGTCATGCTCAAAGTTATTTTCTCAACAGAAATAAGCATTACTTAATTTTAAACAATAATTTTAGATATCTTTGTATAAATGTATCAGAATGTGCTCAGAAGTAAAAGAAAAAGGTTAATCAGAGTAATTACTCAACATTTACCTGAAAAAGGTCATTTTTTAAAATATATGCTTCTTCAATGTGTATATATACACACCCATGACTGCTGCAGAACTGTATTTTCAGTAAAGTCTGCACTTGGGGATTTTATCATCCACTGCTTTGATCTTAAACAGCTGCTCATTGCTACTTCATTCAAACTATTATGAAATTCCACCGTAATGCAGCTTCCAAATTCTAGTTCTGCGATAATGACTTTCAACCATTTTTCACAAATGATTCATGTGAAATAAAGAACGAGGTAAATTACTTTTCTTTAACCACAACACTAACGCAAAGAGATCTCAAAATAATTTTGTCAATTATTCTGGGTTTGTCTTCTAATTGTAATACGTGTTTGTGTGTATACATACACATTCAGCTCACCCCTTCCCATTCAGCAGGGATATTTAAATCAATCAAACTCAACGGGCTATTTCTTTAACACTAAAGATGAGAGACCACCCCCTCACCAGGAAGACGAAATACTACAAGGGCAGGGCAGCTGGGAGGGGTTGGTGAATCAATGGTTGGTATCTTTGAATTCTCCAGGTAAGGTAATAAATGATCTCACTTTTCCAACGATGAATTTAGACTTCAGCATGTAGTATCACCAAATAAAACGTGAAGGCTTCACAAGACTGATCATTATCATATAAAAATTCAGTTGAAGAGATGTTCAATAAGATGGGATTTCCATAATTATACTCAGGAAGCTTTCAATAGATCAGACATAAAAGGAAAATTTATAGTGAAGATAATCTTGCATTTATACCTATTATTCTCTTCTGCTAGTTTACACAACGCATGGGTGATCTCAGCACAGGCAAGAATTGCCCCGTGGCGTACGTGAAGATCTATGCCCACTGATAAAGGCAGCAGTCTTGGCAAAACTGAAAGAGATTAAATAATTATTTTATTTAAGCAAGGCATACTGACAGATTACAGTTCTAAATGTAAACATGTTGGCCTAGAAATAACATGGGAAAACCATTTCTTGAAAGTCTGGCCAATAAATCCTCATCCTTATCTGAAAAAAATAGTTTTAAAAAGTAGATTCTGAAAAAGCATACTAAACTATACCTACAAAGGTCATACTTACAACTAGCTCTGTGTTTGGAGTAAATAAAAAACATGCTTGCAATGAGACACTGGGTTGGCTGAGCAGTAGAGAAAATGAGGCTTGTAGCCACTTCCATAGAGTTTTACTTCCATTTAAACTGCCACTGCCACTTCCCTAACCCCCTCTAGGGAGTCTAGGTGAGATGTGTAACCTGAGTCTCAGCTGCTGTCTTTCAGGCATAACAGAAAGCAGCTAGTACATCCGTGGAATCTTCAGTGGGGCGAGTAATTCTGAATTCATGCTAAGAAACTTTTGATTCCATATACAGCAATCAAAAGGAATTCCTCTGAAGATGTCAGACTGGACAAGATAAAACAGATTTGTTATCCCATCCCCGTCGTTATGACATCAATATATCAACAAAACAAAGGTAGGAATTTGAAGGCTAGTGGCCTGAACTGTTGCAACAAAACTGCACCCATTTGTTCATCTCTCAGCACCGCAGTTCTGTGTAGTCAGGCAACAAAAGTCTAGTCCCTAGATACAAACCATCTGGCACTTCTTCCACCATTTTGCATGAAAACTGAAAACTGGTAAAGCCATTAGTGTCAATGCAGTGTATTACGTTGTAGGGGAAATCTTAGTTTTTATTAAGTCATAGTGTCTGTTTAAGTTGTTTTACTATGGTTTTTTCGTTACATAAGTGAGAATGCTTGATATGACACACCATGCAGAACACGTTACGTGTTACCTACCCACATTTGCCATGTACTCAGGAGCCCGTGGGGTAAGGTTATGCAGAGCCTTGGTTGAAAGTTCTCGAATAACACTGAAGATGTTAAAAAAAGAAAGAAAGAAAAATATGTTTAGGAAGGGGCTCCTGTCCACAACCAGATAAAGACCCCAGAAATATTTTAGAATATGGTATTCTCTGTTGATCGTACCCTTCCCCTCTTAAAAAAAAAAGCCAACAAAACAACCCAGCAGACCAAACAGACAGCCTACAGCTAGCTTTTAGCTATATGAATAGAACTTATTGCTGAAAGAGACAAAGAAAAACAGACTGGATGGTAGAACCTGAGGGCTCATTCTGTGCATTGGCAGGGACACTGCAGTAAACTATTATTATTTCTCGTGATGCAAATTATTATCAGCACTGATATAATCTCTGTTATACGCACAGGTTTTAATCTTCATGAACATTGAATATGACTAAGCTCTATCTCCATGCATGAAATCAACTTTAATTATTATAATTGTATGGTGATGGTGTTTACCCCTCACATACACTATATACCATATAAACGTATTTTATTAATCTATTAACAGATTGAGGTCATGGCAAAAAGTCAAAATTCATAAACACACTTTAAGTGACAATATGCTAGGAGGTATGGATGACATCTACTACTTCTTGTCCAGTTTCCTTCAGTCAAGTAGCATACAAAATGTGTTTTAAGCAGCATGCATCACATGCAGAAAAATCAGTTCCTGGATGTGAGTACAATTAGACTTTATGAACTTACCTATCCCAGTGGTTGATCTTCATGTTAACTAAATGATCGATCATTGGTTGTGTATACTCAGGAAAACCAGCAATATACACACTGGAAAAGAAGGTTCATATGTTAGAGTACAGAATCAACATTTGTGTGTATTTTAATATGAGCTGCTCCAAAGATAAAAATCCTCAAGTTTTAAGGCAATAAAAGAATTGTTTAATCCTGCCTTATCCCAGATGAGATGCAGCTGAATGAAACAATACAATAATAAAATTTGACAAGCGCTGTCAAATATTTAAATCACTTTTGCAAAAGTTTTTCACATTCTCCTTAAAAGCACTACACCACCCAAAACCTTGACAGCAATGAAAAGCAAAAATAAATACACATTTCCCATTGTTACATTCCAGAAAACTGAGAAGTGTATCTTAACATCCTTCATAATTTTAGATTGAAAAAATGTGTGCTAATATGTAAGGACACAGTAAAATCAAGTTATAGAAATGTGCTTTATTCCCTAAATGCAATGATTTAAAATCGAATAATGGTTTTCAATTTGTTCTTTTTAAAAATCAAACATATAAAAAGTTAATTATGACAAGAAATAGTAAAGGTGCAAAATCAAGACCTAAGATGTGAAGGAATGGCAGCAGTAATTAGCCAGGCAGCCGGCACAACTCTGGCTTCACAGCCACACGAGCTTTCCGATCTTCAGAAGCATCAGCTGAGGTCAACAGCAGCCACGTGAATTGTCTTTTCATTACATCTGATGTAATTGCAATAGTCTTGGAAAGCTAAACAATCAGTAGAATGCGTTTGTGTCCAGGTGGCATGCACCAAAGGACAAAACCAAGGGCACATGAATTACCTTTATTTCACCTTTTCATCTTTTTGTGTGATTGACTCCGCAACTTTAATAGTGTTCCGTAAATACATGCATAATTAGAAAGAAAAGTGAAAACTAAATACTGTTGCATGTTAATCCTTAAATCCACAGCACAGACCTCAGCCACCTGAGCCAACACAACGCGGAAGTACCAGTGCTGGAGGGAGACGAGACGCAATCTGCCAGCTGCACTGACCAGCTGCTGCCAGCACAGATACGGTACCATTCATTGCTCTTCTGTTCCACTGCTAAGATTTTTGTACTCCTTTCTATTTAGTTTACGAACTTACCTATCCCAGTGGTTATTCTTCATGTTAACTAAATGATTCCTTAACTCCACTTTCACACAGCCCAGAACTGAATTCACAGCCTCTCTAATCCCGGTTCACACAAAATAGGATTAGCTTTCCTCTACCCTCATCCCCATAAACTGATTAATATATTTGAGCTGAACCTTCCAAAGAACATCTGGTAAAGTCTCCAAAGGACAACCAGCATGAAAACTAGTGTAAAAATACACAGATTTTGAAGGATATAAGCAACACACACACATATATAGCACATATATAAAAAAAAGTCTGCTACAGACTCTCTATATCACTTATTATCAAAAAAATACTCAACTCTAGAAACTGGCATGCATTTATCAGGCCTTTACTGCCCTGAGTAGATTCACTAGCACAGACTTTCACGCCTGCATGGCTTCCTTTCGCACAGTGGCATCATACTGGCATGCGCAGTGTCTCAAGATTGGTTTTTACCTGGGTTAGGGAGAGACAGCTGAAGATTCTAGATGTGGAACAGGAACCTCAACGAGCTTTCTCCAGCTACATAAACAATTCCACCACCTAAAGGCCTACTGATCAGGAAGGTCCATTTTTCCTACCACATCATAAGGATATGTGTTTTCTGTGCAGACAAATATATGCTTACGAGCTTTTGCTTTGATGTTAACTCAGACAAAAATAAGGAAATAATTAAGTATTGACCCAAATAATTATATCCTGTTCAAAAAGCAACACGGTAAAGATTTTAGCAAGTAATGTAATGGATGAGATGACAAATAATTTACAACGAGTTTGATTAACAACACTGAATGTGGTCTCAAGGAATCATGCTACGAACTGCACGCTCCAAATCACAACGGAGTAATAAATGAACGCGTGAGACAGAAGTTAACAATTCAGCTCTGAAGAAGCAGGGACAACATAGCCTTCAAACTAAAATTATAAAAGAGAGCAAATAAAAACGGTGTGTGCTAATTTTGCACGTTTTTTTTTTTGTTTTTTTTTTTTTTAAACTATTGTAGAAAGCCAGACTTCCAGAAGTCCCCTTGGCACTCCGGCGGCGTAGGGCAGCAGCGCACACCAAGCCCTGCGTGTGCCCAGCCCGGCTCTGCAGGCAGGAGCTCTGGGAAGCGTGTGGGAGGAGGGTGTGGAGCATGGAAGGAAAGACAGTAGGTGAAAGGTGCAGACAGGAACAGACCAGAGTGATTATCCACAAAAGGGACAAGATGGAGGTGGAAAAATCAATTTAAAAAAAGTCAAGGACGCAAAGGCATTCAGTGCCAGTTATCTTAAAAAAATGTTCATTAGAAGCTATGAAGCTGAAAAGGAAGCAGAAGCCATCACAGCCGTGTTTGCTATTTCTATTCCCCACGAACCAAATCTCTTTGAACCTCTGTAACCTTCTACGAGCAACACACAGCTCCACAGGGCCATGTATCTTACCTATCTCAAAATGGCCTGATTCACCTTCTGGAGGTGCCTGCCTCTCTGTGCTGCCTACAGAGAGGCCAGACAACTAGGCCAGACTGTCTGTGTTAGGCAGACAACTGAAGTTAGGACCCAGCCCTCAGTCTTTTTCATCTTCTCATGAGGAAGTGCAGTCTCTGGTTCATTTAGTCATCCTGTGCACAGAGCGTGCACCCCAAGTCCCCTTCCTTCAGCTTTCCAGCATTTGCAGAAAGCTGACCAGAACAGCACACAGCATTCCATGACAAGCCACTGATTTATAACTGCACCACAACAACTGGCACTTCCCTCTACGCTCTTTGCAGACTCCGCACTGCACTGATAGTTTGTTTTTTCGAAGTGGCTGCACATTGTGCCTAGAGATTCACTGCGCTATCTAGGAGAAACATAAGCATCCAAATTAAGGTTCTCTGCAGAAACAACAAATTCAACAACTTGTGCAAAGTATTTTTTTTTTTAAATGGGCGTAAGTTTGGTGTTTTACCCACGTTGGAATCTTATCTGCAATTGTAACAGCCACCATTTGGCTGCAACTCTTCAAAATCCCTTAATCCTCTCTAGTCTTTACCTGCCCAGATAGTTTCGTGATGCCCACGAACATTGCCTCTCGCCTGCTTCTTTCACTTTCCCTCTACAAACAGATTGCATAGACAAGTTGGAGAAACATCAAGGTCACATTTTCACCATGTCTTACGCATAATTAGATACAGAAAACAGAAAAATCAATATTTCATTTATTAAGAAACAATGATAATAGAAATAGTACGGTCAAGCAGTCAGACAAGTATTTCATTAAATAAGAGAGATCCTTACCTTATAGACAGGTAACAGTTAACTCTGTTACCAACAGCAAAATAATCAGCTGCAGTTAGAATGTCTATGCCGTGCGGAAAAGTGCCCTACAAACATTGCATGGAAGAGGGGACAAAAAAAGAAGATATTAAGAAGTGGAAAGTATTTCTTGAATATGCAGCACATTGAAAATTACTTCCCACTACTGTCCAAGTACTGGAAAATACAATTTAATTTCTAATTTATAGTAACATCACTTAAATCACTTGTACCAAAGATATAGAAGATATCAAACAGCAAAATGTCTTGCTTCCCTTGTAAGTCAATTATAAGCAAAGCAAACAGCAGCAGGTAACAAACTATGCAGTAGCAACTGAACACTCTCAACTCACATCCACATATATTTGCTGAATGCAGTCTATCTGCACAAAAATGACCTCTGTAAAAAGTTTAGATAAACATAAACACCTTTTTGAATTATGCGAAGGAACACGCTTCTGCTGTGAGTTTTGTGGAGTATAAAAGTAAAGATTAAGCACCAAAAAAAAAATTAATTATCATTCTAACTATGTCATCATCGCCTAAAATTTGCCTTTTTACAATATAAACAATATCGAAAGATGTCAGATACTCAGAATTTTGATTGGTTATGACTGATTTAATATAGTATTACACATTATGGCTGCGCTTTGGAACGGAGGAGGCAGCACAGCCTCCACAAGCCATAATTAAGTGCAAATGGAAAACAGCCAACTGAAAGACACTACGCTCATTTACAAAAGGGACAATCATATGATATTTAAGCAATAAGACTATGTGGAAGTACAGGTTCTGGATATGATACAGTTTTGTTTGTTTACAGTTCACTCATCCTTTCCACATGAGGTTACAGCCATGCAAAAACAGTAGAAGATATCTTTAGATCTAAGCCTGAATAATTAAAGAAGCATATAGTGCAAGCAGTGGGAAGCTGTCAGTTACTGCAGAGGTCTTTTTTCTGGGAAGCACACCACGAACTGTCCAAAAAACCAAGGTCTGTAATCTGACTGAAGCAAGAATAGACAGAATATTTATGGCTCATCCAAGACACCACCTGAAAGACCTAGCAACTCAAAGATTAAGTGAATGTACACTCAAAAAGCCTAATGAAATGCTGATTGGGGAGAAAAACGTACACATGAGAAATACCTAAGTATGATTTGTAGCCAAACAAGATGACATACAATGAAAGATGTCAGAACATACGTTGCACGTAAGGAAAATCGCAGCTAAACAATTTCCATTCTAGCTGCTAGTTGAACCGTGCTCTTTATAACTGGGCTGTAAGTGAGCCAGTTTGGTGCTGTCTCACTACAGGTCTTAGTGCCACAGTGTGTCAGCGAGGCAGTGAAATTCCTAAAATCAAGTTCAAGAATATGGAGGTCACAACTTCAGAGAAAAAGCCAACAGTTTCTATTCCATCAAAATACTTAGAACTTACTTCTCCAATACATAAGTTTGTCTTATTAGATGTATGTGCATTTATCAAGATTTACGCTAGCAAAATCTGAATTTTTCAGAGTTTTCCCTTACATTAAATGTAATTTATAAGGCTTATTTTTCTGAGGCCATAAGAGCAAGTTCTCAGATTCAGATCGTGTGCCATTGCAAAGGTGAAGCAGGCAGCAACCAGGAAGCAAGTGAGGTCAACTTTTTTCTCCACCTATTAAGTATCAGCATTGTGACTTGAGATGGAGAACACGTTTTAGCTCCTTCCAATTCAGAGAAAGGGTGACTCTTTCAACACATCACATTCAGGTGAAGCACTATAGAGGGTGTATCCACTGATGAAGTAATCCTTTTCCTAGGCAGTAGGCAATGGTTCAGTCAGTAAAACTTTTGAACTTCTACAGGAACCACCTGGGAGACTGTCACTGTTCTTCATGCCATGGCAACCTGTTACCCTACTACAAACTCCTCCATAACATTCCAACATATTTACCAAATTTGTTGGGTATTCCATCAGTATTAAAAATGCAAATAATGCATCAAACCAGTGTCATTACTTTCTGGTTGTAAACTAACTTAGACTGAACTCCACTGGCAAAGCAATAAGAAAAAAAAAACTCTATGAAACTGTTCCTCCATGAAAGCATTTCTAAACTTACAACACTAGGAGCCCTGTCTCACCTGGAACTGCAGGCACAGTAAGGTGTTTACTTCATTCAGTGCCTCATGATGTGGAATGAGTAGGAGTTGCTTTGTGATGACTAACCCTTACCTCTCCAGAGCAGTAACTACAGACCCAGGGAAGAAGCAAGCTGGCTCCTACTTATCACAGACCTAGTTGGGTCAGGTCATCAAAAATACTTACCCTCTTCCTGCTGGTCTCTCACCCTTTCTCTGCTATTAACCTAATTCTATCTAGAAATACATACAGTACTTCCGGACACACTGCTTAATAACCATAGCTTTAAAGGAATAATATGCTGGCTTGTAACAGAGATCTTCAGGAATGATATCCGGGAAAGCTAGACACAGCATTTTAAAAAGATCCCTTACAAAACGGCTTACAGAAGAAAAAATTTGCTTGAATCATGCCCTAAACTTCATGTGCCTTGCTATGTCAGAAGAATCCATGAAATGAACCATTTTCGACCCTTTATATTTTCCTCTAAGTTGTATTTTCAGCTTTGTTAATTCCTGATGAGAAATGAGGAAACTGAAATTGAAATCCTTATCCTATTTGTTTCTCCAGCACAGTTGCAAATCAAAGTTATTTGAACCTTTTAACTGCTTAAGTGCAGCTAAATTACACAGCAACCTACCACAATACTTTCCTCAACAGTCTTATGTACCTCCAAAATTAACAGATTTCTCAAGAACTTTGTGATGGTAGCATTATTGTGTTGAAGGCTCTAAAGTCTAGTTCGTTGTTACACCACCAAACCACAGCAAGTGAAGCCCACTTCAGCTGTTCCATATGTTAAAAATTAGAAAGCCAATGGAACAAAAGAATCATCAAAACTTGTGCTTTTCCTGCTTTAAGAGCATTGCAGTTTACAAAGTGTAGAACAGCTGCTATCTGTGCTGATTTTGTTTTTCCAAGTGAGTTATAATGACCAGAAAACTCATTTTCTTCCAAAACCAACACACTAAAATAAAACCCACATCTCAGGAAAACACTCCACAAGAACCTGTTTTCTGACGGTGAAAATACGTATTTTATAACATTCTTCTACTCCACTTCTCTGAAGCCGCAGTCTAATTCTGATTTGAGGTACTACACATTCACAGTAATCTCCAGGACACACTAATGAATGAAGATGCAGGGAAGTTACCGTACCTGTCTCCCAACATTCTCCTGGAAGGCAGCCTGAAGAACAGAGAACAAACACACCAAAACGAGTCAGGTTTGCTTTTTGATAAACACCAGATGATGAATTCAAAACACACAACAATATAATGACCCATGGCTTTTCTTTTTTAAATAAAGTAGGCTTTGTTAATAGAACAAGCCCACAGGGCTTTTTTGTTTCAGCGTCTCTATGCTCTGGTGTTCTTAAAGTCGTACGCTGCATGACAGCAGTTTAAGAATGCAAGTTTATTAAATTAGTCACACCCACAGGAGCGCTTTTGAGCACTGACACAAGGCTTCGCACTAGAATTGGAAGTCAATACCTGTAGACAACAGAAATTGAGACAGCTCACATTTGTCCAACTACTTCAACATCACTGGATTACAGCAGGCAAAGCGTGATTCTTGGTCAACCAGTGCTTCAGACAAATAATATTAGGAACACAATACTTATTGGAAAAACACAATCTGAAATGATGTTGAAACACTGACGTTACAAAACCTGAAGGCAAGATTTCTGCACATTTGTTGTGTTCTGCATTGAAGAAACTCAAAATCTTGCCAATTTCAATATGACCGTCAAATTAACATCTATGTGTACTGTGAATAGAACGAAATCCACTCCATAATCCATAAATCCCTACTAGCCCTTGACATTTCTCTCTTAAAAAAAAAAGCCTCCATTTTTCCTCAGAAGGATATACAATCACAACAAAGATGTACCTAGATTTTAACTCCTTTCAGAGAGAAGAATCCATTATTGGACACTTCTCTTTTGTAATGTCGCTTTATCTACAAACAGAAGTCTCCAGGAAGGGTCAGCATTTGCCACCTGACAACTGTATTTCATATGCAGGAGTATGCTGAAGTCCCAATCTTTTCTGAAAATGCCTCAAGAACTTTGACAAACAAGAGCTTCTCTATTTCCTACATAAATATGATACACATGGTAATCCACCTGTAAAAACAAAAGGTTAAGCCCACCAAGGTATCGTATTCTACATATGGAGCAAGCACCCAGAACACAGTGAAACAAGGCATCATGAAACCTGTCTCCCACTGCGCTCTGAGGTTAGGTCTGTTTAGGATAATGACTGCAGTTCCTGCAGACCTGCCCAGGCTAGTTCAGCTGCTGCTCACAGCACATCCATCGCAGGACAGCCAGCACGGGCCAGTTCTCAGCAGCTTCCCCTCCTCCTAGGCAGGTTCTGGAGCCCACCTTCACCCATTAGCAGTGCCCAGAGCTAGCTGCTTTAGGATTCCCTCAGGCAGCACCGCATGGGCCGTCCTCTGCTGTGACTGCAGTGTAGATACACCCTTGGGCAACACATACAGCAGCCTTCCAGAACAGGAACATAAGCTGTAGCAATGCCCTGGATTTTCTCATTATTGTATGCTGCAGCACAGTTTCTGATGCCTTTTTTTTTTCCCTACTCCTTACCTTTCTACCAGCTTAGGCCCGCAGACAGGATTTGCAAGGATATCCTTTCAAGTCATCCTCCATCATTTATTCCTTCTTGCATACACTTTAGATCCCCATTTAAGCTACACAGACCCTTTTACTCGGTGCTGGAAGGTCTCAGCAAGGATGATACACTAAACTACCATATCCAAGAGATTTAAGAGTTTAATAGCTTCATTACAATTTCTTTAAAATATGTTCAGACTGGTGCATTACTGACATGAAATGTATAAAGACTTTATTTTGGTTAAGATCAAAAAAGAAGATAGTTCTGGTTTCAGAACAGTGGAAGTTTTATTCTACTTGCAGTCTATCCCAGCACTAAAATAAACTGTGGTAAAATCATTGGAAAAAGCTGTGTAGGGGCCTACAGACAATAGTGGAGCAGAACAGCTACTGTACAAAAAGATCTCACTATGTATTTTTACATAATACTGGAATTAAAGATTCAGTATTGTATCACCATTTCAATTTCTAACTCATTTAGAAAGATGATCATGAAGGTGAAGAAGATCCAAGTCCAGCAGCATGGCAGAAATGGTTAGGATTCATCTGATGTATTTTAAACAGCTAATTTACATGTTAATTTAGATCCAATTGAATAGTTTATCTATTAAAAAGCATAGAATTTTAACCACTACTTGTAAAGGCAGTTGTTAGCATTGCCTTATGATAAATATATATCAATTTTGTAGCTTTTGAGGTAAGTACTCAGTTTGCCTCGAAATGTTGTTTTAAAGTACTGAAATGTTCCCTAAGCTATGATTTTAGAGTACCAACCAACCAAAAGGAAAGAAAACCCCTTCCCAAACATGCCAGAGCAGAATGGGGCCTTATCCAAGGTCTCTCATTCATGCAATCATTCTTTACAATGATTATTCATGAAAGAGTTGCAGAAGTCGGCTCAGAATGTTTCCAGAGCTTCACAAGGGTAGTCACAACAGTCTTGGTTTTATTCTCCCTAACCTCGGGGTTCAAAATATCTCTATATGCTGTTTGTTTTATTCGTGCTCCACGTTAGAATACGTTGCATATTGTAATAGATGGAAAATCTAGTAAAACGCGTTGTTTATTTAAACATGTATTTAACTATGCAGTGACTGGGAATAATTAAGGCTCCCAGGTATTTTTCTTCAAAACTGTAGCAATGCCTGGAAAACACAAAATATTTCTTTGCCTGACTTTCTAAAATGAGAAAAAAAGTTTCAATACTTGCATAGCTATCCATCAAAACTATTCCAAATTCTGACTAGCTTTAAATCAGAATTTACAAATAAAAAAAACAAAAAACCCTTTTTTGATTGGAAATAATGAAATTGCAGAGTTCTTGATAGCCTGGTTTAAACTAGAAGAAAGTGACAAGAGAATGTCTGTACTATGTTCTGTATTCACTTGAAATACGGAAGAAGATTCTATTATTCTGCACTTCTTAATGGTTTGCATAGCTCTCAGTTAAGCTGCTTTTGTTTGTCTCTAAGGATTTTATTTGGATAAAGTAACTTAAATAGCCAAGAATGGTAAATTCTACAGTTTCTCCAATGTAGGAGCTGAAGTCTAGGGGAGAAGTAGCTCTAGTCGTTTGTCCCCCACACATTATGCAAAGAACATGTGCTATCAGTGCTCAGCAACCTGCAGCACCTCAGCTTCCATTCTTTGGTGTAAGCCTATTTGGACAAGGTGCTTTGTGCTACAATTGCACGAGCAGCTGACTCACTTCACCAGCAGTTTTGCTGCAGCTTCAATCAATGGCTTAGACTCTGAAGCAGAGGTGTGGCTAGAAAAATACGGATGCTGTCCAGGGATCTCTCCTTTTTTTTTTTTTTTCTTTTTCTTTTTTTAAGGCATTCACAGGGAAGTTTGTTCTTGCAGACACCTGGTGCTGGGACAGGCATCGTTTGGCCCTGTGTTTGCTTCACAGGAACAGCTGTCAGTGCACTCATAGGGTTCTTTTTTTCAATTTGCACGATAATTTTTCTTTAAACTGTCGAAACAGGAACTTTTTTCTTTTTACTTTTATTCACTAGAAAGCAAATGCAATATATACGACGCACTTAGATCTTCAAAAATAAGATGTTCCTTCTTTCTTCCTCTAAATTTCTATCCCTCACAAATTCCCTTCTCTTCAGAAGAATCATGCTTTTTTTTTCCCAATTCTCAACAGCATTACCTATTTTTTACACAAAAATTCACAGAATAAACTTTGCTGTCAGTCCTATTGAACAGGCAGTAATTTCTGCCTAACAGACGTATCACTTTCTTTAAAATTGTTCAGTCTTATGGATTATATGGACTATTATGGAAAGAGTTTTGTAAAATAACTGAAAATATTTTGAGTTTAGATTGAAGGAGAAATATTATTCTAGAATTTTTCAACTTGTTTTTCAACAACGCAACTACAGAGTTAACAGTGGATGAACAAGTAGAAAAACGTGTCTTCATACAGCTTACCATCTCGGTGACTCCCATACAATACAGGAGCTGTACATTACAAATCCTTTTGTCTTTTATGCTTTGACTAGAAAATGCCAAATAGCTCTTAGGTATTTTATCTTATCCAACATGACAACAATACAGCAGGCTGTGAACTGTGGCCTTAAATCAAGATATGCAACCGTGGATTATTTCATTTAAAATCTAAATTCACACCATATTTCTCAAGGATTTAAAAAGCATTTTTTTGCTCATATGTGTTTTGCTTATAACTGGAGTCTCAGGTGAAAACACACCAGAGCTACAAATCATGAAATTAAAGAATAGAACAAAAAACCCAAGCAACCAGAAACATGTAAGTTAGAATGTGGTAACTTACAGAAGCAGCTCTTCTGCAGTTAACATCACGGTCAAACACTGCAGCAATAACCAAAGCACTGAGGAAATAAATAGTGATTGTAAGTACCAAAAATAAGAAGAACTGTGCAATGTCATCATTTCAGCACTTAGCAGAACACTCAAAATTTTCACACTAGAGAGCTTATTTCTTATAAATACACATCTCAGCTATAATTTGGGCTGAAATAACCATGTCCTTTCTAGCTACCTATGGTAGGACATCTTTTAGCTTCTGTAGCTTGCTGTGGACTTTCCACAGAATAAGCAGACAACTGTCATTCTACCAAAGCAAAACAGCTGAAAGAATATGCACATACATTTAACTTCAGAGGAAGTTTTATATTTTAAATCTAGCAAGTTTAAAAGTTGGACATATCTAATATCTCTCATGTGAGACTCATTGCAATTTTAAGTTAAACTTGGAAATACAATTTCTCAATATCCAAATACACGGCGAGTCTTAGGTAAGGCTTAAGCAAAACGACAAGTTAAGCAACAGAAACTTTTGTCTATCTGTACAAGTACAATCACATGCTTTAAGTATCAAAAAACAATATGCAAATAAAATAGTGACACTTTAAAATAAATTGAAAAAAAAAAATTAAGGGCAACCTGCGGATACATGATTATACAAAAATTTCTTTGTGCATGAAGTCTGGTATTCCATCATAGTTCAATTACTTTTACATCAACAGAACTGCTTTTAAAAAGGTGCCACGGAACAGAAGAGAGAATACATCCCAGGACATGAAGTCTGCAGCCTTAGAAATCCACCTCCAGCATTCAATTAACTCCAGTGACAAATAAACATCACTTCAGGAGGATCATTTAAGCAGAAAATTATTCCTTTCAAACTCTGAAACTCTTCATTACATTACTTATTGTCTCCAGGCAAAACAGGAAATAAATACCAGCTCAAAAGTAATTCTACATAGCATTGCTTTAGCATAAAGATATTAATTACACTGATAATATCAAACTTCCCTGGGTAGTGGCTATCACTTTCCTACAGTGCTGAATACTGTGTTGTTAAAATTCACTGAAATGCATAAACTGAACACACAGAGGAAGTACTGATTATCTCCAGTAAGGAAAACAAGAGACAGAAAGCAAGAATGAATTTGAAAATAAACCCCAGTGAATTCAATATTTTACTACAGAGGTGTAAAAATTATTCTAAAGGCAGTGGGTGCTTTCCTGCTGCTATCTGCATGAGCATCTCCCTGCCACACAGACATTGTGCAACTACAAGACAAAAGGAGCTCTTTCTGGGACTGGAAGAGCAAATGTTTATGACGCATTCCATTAGGAAGACGCTTGCATGGCTAACTGTTGAAAGTGGGCTGGGTCAAACATCATTTTCTTATGTCTGCTGATTTCCTACCCTAGCATACAGAGGAACTTCAAAATCTTTTAGAAAAGAACACTTCAGAAGTATATACTTTCGATTATAGAAGAGAAATTAAGAAACTAGTTGGGAATAACCCTGGAAAGCAAAAAGGAGCCAAGTTCTGCCTGAGGTTTCCAATTATATGGGCTATGCGATAAAACATCATTTTGTCTGTTGTGCAACATCTCCATATTGTGCTCTTCCGAGAAAACAAACACTGAAATGTCATCAAACCATGAAGATGAGAATGCAGAGTGGAGGCTTTATATGTCAGAGGCACCATAAAGTTAAGTGTTGCAGAGAATTTCAGAAGAGCTTTACTAGGTCATACCAAATTTCTTCTAAGTTATTGTTTTGTCTCTGATTGTGGCCAAAAGAGACACTTAGAGGCAAATGTAAGGAAACATGCATTAAATTTTAATATATTAATCTTATACAAGTTATGTAAGTCTTTCCAAACAACAAATGTTAAAAGGAGAACGAATACTGCTCCTTACACTTTGCATTTAGACTTAAAATCTGGTTTGTTACATATAATGGACAACAGTTTCAGGTTATTATACACAACGTGAGTTTCTGGCCAATGTTTCTGTTTGTAATTAAACTGTACTTTTTGATTTTTTTCTACTTCTGTTACCTTAAGACAAACCAGTGTAAGTAAAACCAGCAAAACGACATGCTCTGCGATGCCACCCGCGCTGTTCAGTGCTAGAACTGAAAACTGTGTTTAAGAAGAACAAAAGGAATTTGGTCATAACTCCCCAGCCCTATTATAATCATAAATCATACTGCAGTCATTGCATCCGAGTATTTTAAGCTTATCAAACTGCATGAATAGTTGTTTCGAGCTAAATCATATTTTAAAATGCAGGCAGTCTGCTATAACACACGGATTAGCAAGGAAAGCAACGTGGCTAAGATGAAACATGTTAAAGGTGTCTTCACCTGTCTGCATTGTCGTGGGAGTTTATGTGATACTCCACCAGGATTTCCTAACATAAAGAAACTGTTTATGTCAAACAAAGTGGGATTTTTTTTTAAGCTAGGTAGAGAGTCATGTCCTGACTTGTCTGCAGCGTACCACACCTGACTGCTAACAGGTAGGGCAAAGAATGGCTTTGCATCTTGCAGTCTCTATGAAACACTTCTGTAGTTCACTGAGATACATTTAGCCTGTGAGCACGGCAAGCAGCTGCTGAGGGTACAATACGAACACAAAAGGATTTCAAAAAGCAAGTTGACATTCCCTCAGTTTATTGATAATTCTTGCTTTTTTCCCCTGTTCCTTTCCCTCTCCCCCAAGCACTCACTCAGCTGGCTCCAAGGAAAGCCACCAGCACTCAGAGCACGCTACCAGCTCGCTTCCTCAGCCCAGTGCTGATCTCATTTCCTTCCCCACAAGCCAGAAAGAATCAGACAGCAGAGCCCAGCCAGGTGACGGACAGCAGAACACAGAAATCTCAGGTTACCCTCTGCCCTGAGTGCCAGATGTGCCAGAAAATCAATCTGGATTTCCTTTATCACCTGTAGCAGGTACACTATTTTAGTTACAAGCAGCTAGAAGTTTATAATACTGCTAACTTCTGAGAATATACTACTATTCAAACATACCACCCTGAAGCTGTGGGAAGCAGAAAAAATAAACTCTCAAACCTCTTGCCAATTTGGCACAAAAACAAAATTTCCTTCCTGAACCCAAAAAAGGGAAAAGTCTGACTCCCTCCCTTACTACAACGTTAGAGGAGGGAAAGCATAACAATCATCACAAGTTAAAAAAGGAGGCAAGAGCAGAATGGGAAGGGAGCCTGCTGAGAGCTGCTGTGGCAGCCAGCCCTCTTCACGCCGTGCCAGTCCCCCAGCTGGGGCTATCCGCTGAACTGGGTGATGAAAGCAGATCTGGCTCAATTAATTTGTCTTGTGCTAGATGTTGTTTTGTTGTTTGCTTGTTTTTTTTTCAAAACCAGAGCAGCTACCCCATTCGCTTTATCACCTTGCAGCTGTGCGATGCTCATCTGCAGGAGCAACAGAGGAGGAGAAGCAAAAGTGGCTGCTTCTGCGAGGACTACGTGCAGGGCTATATTGGTGCCATGGGACAAGACAGGCACTTCAGTTAATCAAATGAATCTTCTCATGAAAAGAAGTATCATATGGCGTCTGTCTCATATTCAGCCTCATCTAGTGGTTGGCAGCCTAACCACGGCAAAGGGTTGGGGCTCAATGATCTTTAAGGTCCCGTCCAACCTAAGCCATTCTATGAGCAGTAAGGGAGAAGGCCCTTCAGACCAGACTCAGGTTTAATACCTGCTGCTTAGAGAGGCAGAGGGAAGAGCTGAAGGAGAAATGCAGTAACCAGTCCCACTCTCACAGTTTCTCTTGCTGAACAGAGAGTCACAAAGATAAAGACGTTGGCACCTTCAGTGCGTTACTTCAACCCCACAGTTCTGGGGTAAAAAGATGTAGAAAAGAACAACAAAGAAAACGCTTCAGAATTGCACATTACAATGCTGTTTAAAAAAAGGCATCTGATGTCCCTGCAGGAAATAAGTTTACACAAGTGCAAGACACAGTAGGCACACAACTCTCTTCTGAAGGCAACATTCAAATACATGAAAGAAAAACCTATTCTCAATATTTCATCATGATATAAGATGTAGCTCAAAGCAATGCTTCAGATTTCCCCAGTTCTGCAGGACAATCTTGCCCTGGAGCACGCTACATCATCTATCCCTAGCCACACCTTCCTTATTTCCCTCTTCAAAAACAACGCAGCACCGCAGGGAAGGCAAAGCTGCCTGCACTCCTTGCAGTGCATTGCATGCACTACTTGTATTCGTATTCTGCTGAGCTGGACAGCAATTAGATCTTTCTAAATAATGACCAATTTATTGATTACCTAAGCCATCGAGCGTTAAATAAAACTATATTCTGACTATGCAATGGTTTCATATAATTATGACAGGTGGCAACAACTTAATTTACAATTGTATAAAAGAGCAAAAGTGCATTTTCCTTTTTTTTTTTATGACAGGTAGCAACAATTTAATTTACAATCGTATCAGAGCAAAAACATTTTCCCCTTTAGTTTTTGTTTAGATTTTAAACAAAACAGCTCCGCTTCTTCATGTGCACCTGCCTCTTTACAGACAGTAATTCCCACACCCAAGAGGACAGGAATCAAATTACCTGTATCTCCAAGTTATTAAATTGTATTCAACTTTCCTCATAAGTGAGCTTAAAAAGAGTGCATGTGTGTGCAGACTGGGAGAGGAAAAAAATATCAATCAAGCAATGGTTTTATAAAGATACACCTGAATAGCAACTGAATAGCATGCAAGTATTTCCAAATGTAGTAAGCTGATCCTCACTTCACTTAAAAAGTGAAATTTCATCAACTCTGCCAAGAACTTTCTTCTTTTGGTCGTGGAGTTTCAACAGATCAGGCAAAGTTTTAGAAACCAGTTTAACAGGACAAAAAAAAAAAAAGTTTCTTGTTGAAATATGGATAAGGAAAAATACCAACAAACAGAAAATAAAATTCTCAGGCAAGTGTTTCTAGTAAGCATTCTCTATCTGTATTTTTTTTTCCTAAGAGGGGTAAGGTTGGGAAAGAAGAAAACTGATCTATGATCTACAGCAGTCTACCTTTCTAACAGACCATTTCATTACTTAATAACAGAACGCTTGTAAGAAAGCAGAGAAGAAACGGCTACCACTGAATTAGAAGATAGGTATTTATTTATTTCAAAGTCTTGTCACAATTTTATTAAAAACCAGGATTTCTTTGCACTTTAAGGTGATTTTTTCACTAGTCAAAAGTGGAATATTTACATTCCCTGACTACAAAAACAATGGCTTTCTATTACACAATCCTATAGCTTTGCAGACAAGATAAGGAAAACAAGAAAGCAGCACTGAACTGCCAGTGGTTTATTCTATACCTGCTGTAGCACAGTCTGAACGGGTCACAGGGCAAGACCTGAGCTCTTTGGTACTGATGTGAGTTTCCTGACCAGATACACCAGTGTGACACGAAACAGGAAGGCATGAATCAGATCGCTGCTCACTGTCACACCCACCCAACACCTTCTGGTTACCAGCAGTTTTTCAGTGTGCTTACTCTGCCACGATGGCCACACTGCCCCTCGAGCTGAGTGCTCTAAGCAGCCACCTGCTCCTGTTCCAAGCCCAGCATTGCCTGGGTTCTTCCAGCCAGCTCTACAGCGGTGTCAAAGACCATGAATGAAGGACAAACCATTCACAATTTCTAGCCCCGTGACAAAGCAAACAGTTCAGGATCTCAGTCACACATCACATCTTTTGAAGTTATAAGTTTTCAGGTAAACAATTTTTTGGTTTATTGTTTGGTTTTTTCCCCCCCATACAAATCTAATAGTTTGCATTCTCATACAGATGTTTTTGCTGTGTAATTCAGCTCACAGTGGATATCATGTACTTTGTTTCAAGATGCTGAGTTCTGCATTTTTTGAGGGCAGCAACAATTTGCTTGTGGCTAGAAGTATGACTCTTCTTTAAGTAAAAGAGTGACACACCTAAGGCTAGATTAAAAAAAAAAAAGAGCTGTATGTAATTATCAGCTTGCTGACACAATAGGTGAAACTGTGTGTCATACTGTATTTGAATATTTTTTTCCATCATTTCTCTTTGGAGTGGCAAATCTACCTTCAAGACCTGATCGTATTTTGAGAAGGTATGGGCAACGTAACTACAAAGATTTTTCAGCAGAACTTTACTATGGCATTAATACCAGATAAAATATTGTGCAGCTTTGTTCTAAAACTAAACATATATAAACCACAACACTTTGCAACTGAAAATAAATTCTCAGCTTCCCCTCTGCACTCCACCCTGTGTTTCTCCCCATTCCAACTTATTCCTTCCAAGTGAAGTTGCAAGTGGCAAAGCCACAGTGTTAATGTGTATCACCTTATGTAGAAAAAGGAGAAGAATTTGTTTCCAAAACAAACTGAAAGATAACAGACAGGAGCTCTCTCAGAAACACAGTATTTATAGTTGTCCAAAAGCTTTGTGACAGTAAAACAAAAAGCCACAAATCAGGTAAAATCAAAAAGGTGAGCTTGTACCTAACATATGGACCTACCATGGTAGGGTAGATGGAGTAAAAGAAACATACTGCTCAAAGCATCATAAACAGAAGAAAAATTCTGATAAATAGAAGGACAGAAAATAAGCTTGTACTTAGGCCTTATATTTCAATGGAACACGGAACAAGCTTGGCAGACCTTAAAGAAACTTTAAAGTTTTTCAACTAAGAGGATGGAAAGAGAGGATTTACTTCATTGAGGCTGTTGACCAAATCTACAAAAAGCACTAGTTTTGAGCAAGACCTTACTATTGGTATGGCTGCACTCCTCCTGACATCAGCTTGCAGCCTGAATATAAATGTATTTTTACCAGGTTAAAGATAGCAGTAAATAACCTTGCACAGCTTATAACAGTCTGTTAGAACTTGTGGTAACATTCTGCTCCTCCTGTCACTATGCCTTCATTGCTACCATCATCTGTTCTGGTTAGATTTAAAAAAAAAAAAAAAAGGTGGTTAGATTAGTAACAAACCAAGATGGGATCGCTATTATTTTATTGTGCAAGAACATCTTTATGTTAACAAGTCCATACGTAACTTACAGTGAAATCAGCTTCAGCCTTGAAAATAGTTATTTCCGTAACAACTCACTATGGCAAGCTTCACTATTTCTAGCATGCTTAACTGAAACGGGTGTTTCCTAGTCCCAACTTCTCTTCCTGAAAATCAACCAGAAGCAATGGATGGCCTCGTGTTCTCGCTCAGCTTGGTATTACACCTCTCCTTGAGTCTCTAACTCATCTGAGGATGAAATGCATTAAAATACCACAACACTACTTTATCAGACACTTCTTGCCTTTTCAGTTTGGAGAAAAGACATTACAGCTTAAAAAAAAAGGAGGAAGGAAAATAGCATTTGCCCTCAAGAAATGTGACAGCAGATGCTTAGACAGAAAGATTTTATCAAAGTTTCAAAAAATGCCAAGGGCAAGTACCACCACCGTCCTGTGACCCCGCGTGAAAAGGACAGCATGGGAAAGCAAGAATACAAGGACGAAGAATGACAGAGACCAGCAAGGAGAAGGTGTGCTAGGATAAAGAATTAACAGTGGATATTGTAGGGCTGACAGACCATCCCCAAAAGCTTTCAAAACAGATTTTAAAGAAGAAAGAACAAGTCTCATCTTCTTTGGGCACCTGCTGAGCTAAGTACGCAGTCCCGTGTTTCCAAACAAGCTAGTCTCAATGTGATTGAAACAGTTCTGTCAGCAATCTAGAAACAAGACCTAAAAATAGAATGAGGCACCCAGGACCTAAAATCACTGTATAGTCCAAATTTTTTTACTTATTTATTTATTAAGGTAATACTGAATGACTACTGATTAAAACTCCTCCAAGAGAGACAAAGGTGTCTGGGCTGCTGATATTAAAAAAAAAATCCATTCCTTGGAGAATAATGTCTAGAGATGAATGAATTTAATTCACATTAAGTGGGACACACCAGAAACTTTTTAAGCGTTAAGACATTTCCCCTACCACTGGTGGCCAGGGTCTTATTTTAAATATCTTACAGATAGAGAATTAGCTCTGTGACTATTAGCCACTAGGAGATACAGCATTACATTACTCTGTTAACACCTATCTCCTCCTTAATTGTGAGCAGACAACAAAAATTAACCCGAAGTAGCTTAGTTTATTATTGCAGCAACTTACCTTGAAATCTGATTAATAAATGGTATCAGTTCTGAGGGATCATAAGCACGAGCAAAGGCCCAGGACAGATAGCATGCTGCATCTCTCACGTTGGAACCCACGCTGCACGACCCCCTCTTCTCATCGTATGTCAAAGCTTTCAAAATGACAGGAACAACTGTGAAACACAAAAGTGCACAAAAGCAACAATTAGGACCATACAGTGAACCAGAAGAAAGGTTTAAGGGCATTAAGTGGTCAGTGGATAAAAGACAAAGTGAATCACGTGTCCTGAAAGAAGAATAAGCATGCATCTTAATCCATGCTACTTTTCACACTGATTAGAAAGAATTCTTATTTTAACATGTTATTGTATTTCTTTGCAACTAGTGTTTTATTTTTATGCCATTCACACAAAATTCAATGAGGACTAAGGCAAGGGAGTTGCATTAGAAGTAAAAACACTGCAGAATATTATTTAAAAGATTTACAAGTTCCAGCAGAGAGTTACAATTGTAATGAAAACTTTAAGTGCTTCAGTCCTGATATGCTGCAGCACTGCCAGCACTGCCAAACCGCGCAGACCATGAAGTCAGAATTTGCGTTAGGCAGCAGTGTAACCTAGAAATGCACACTGGGGGCTTTACTCACATTTCTACTTACATATCCAAAACTGTGAAGCCTACACGCCTCTCACCAGTAAAGAATAATTTAACATAAGGCCAGAAGCCTTTGAGGAAGGAAAACTGTGTACCAAAAATAAAATTTGCAAGTACTCTTTCCTATCAGTCATGTTAATCATATCACATTCACCGACACGTAACTTTTCATTAGACTGTAAGGAAATAAGAAGGAGAGAAATATGCATCTTAACTATTTGGAATCACGCACCGCACTTCAAAATATCCTTAAGAAGCATTTGGAATAATTCTAATCCCAAAATAAATACACACCATCTCATAAGGCCCTGGTAGAAAGAGATTCGAGAGCAAGCTGCCTTTTATTTCTCATTCAGACTTATTTGGGGTGGTGGGGACAGCGTAGGACACTGTAACACACGACAAAATTGAACAGAAACTAAACTAAACCCCAGACTATTGAAGTTACACCAGCTGAATCCAACAGCTTTTAGAAAGGAATATGTTCAGCAATGTTTCCTGATTTAATGGGCAACCCGAGTGACTTCAGATGGGGCACATTTTAGCCAAAAAAAGACCTAAAAGCCACATCAATATAACACCTTTGTACCACATTTTGTTTTCCTCAAACCTTATGTGGGGAAATGGAGAAAATAGAATAGGCAAACAGAAGTAAAGGCAAATGAAAATCCCAGGATCTTATCATAAAGGCACAGGTGCTGTTATTTTAAGCAACAAAAATAAAATTGGAAAAACAAACAGAATGAAAGCCCCACTTCAATGCTTATGCACCCATCAAAACCATGCAAGTCAATGAAAGCTTCTTCTACAGATGAGAGCTTCCAAAAACTTGAAGTGTTCCCTTACACAGTCCTAGCAATACACTGCCACAGTTCAACAAACATTTCATGTAAGCAAGGCTCCCCAGAGGGCTTCCTTCTGGTATCTGCAAATCCAGAAATCAATTTGAATATATCCCTCTCTAGATGGCACATCTTTACTAAGTGAATAATGCCAGTAAAAAAAAAAAACAAAAAAAAACAGCCTTTAGGGGGAAAAAAAATAATCATTTATCTCTTAATTTCTTTCTTGTATCAAATTCATCAAGTGCATCTTTTTTCCTCAGAAAATGCTTGTCTCGAGGTAATACCATTGAACTAGGACTGAATTTCATTAGCAAACTGTGCCTGGACATACCTGAGTAGGTACAATCACTAAATAATTAAACACCAATGTACAGTACATCACTGTATGACTGCTATCTTAATCAAAAAATATGCACCAAAAATGGAGTAGGAAAATGTCCAAATACCATTTATATTCATTTTAACCTAACGAGAGTAAATAAAGCAGTAACCAGAAGGGTGGGCAAGACGTGGCTATTAGGACCACAAGCACTCAACAGGGAGAAATTCCCATTCAGGAACAATGATAGAGCAAAGATAGATGGGTATTTTAGCACTTCTCAGGTCTGGCAGAAACTACAATAAAAATGTTTAAAAATGTTGACTAGCTTGTTTTGAGAAATGCTGCATCAACTGATGAAAAAAATAAATGGAATTAGCTGGTTCTGCAGGAACACTAAAAGAGATGCCAAGGGCAATTTTGCAAAGCTGCTGCAAATTTCCTTCAGCACGAGGTGATTGCTGCAGCTGCTTCAGACAGCTGAGTGCTCTCATCTCCCCGCACACCAAACAAAAAGTGGAAGAAGGACCCACAAGCAGCCCACTGCATTGCATCATCTGTATGAAAATAAAAATATGCTTTTCAATTTAGCATTAGGTTCCTACTAAATCATAGGGACAACACTAATTAATAACTGTATCTATAGTCGTCAAGACAGAGGTGATGCTGCAGGGACTCTAACAACAGAAACTAAGGAATTGCAAGGAAGAACAGCACTATTCCTATGAGCAGCTCAGGCCTCCCCTGTTATCCTGCAGCAGAGCTTGGGACTCGATGTTCTGCTCCTGTGGCTGGGACTCCAAGCACTGCTGCTGCAAAAGAAAGAGTGTGACTGGAAGTCTGGAGAGTAAACACGGACAGTGCACAGAAAGGAAACAAAAGTGGACATTTAGAAGGTGGAGAAAAAGGGAAACCAAGGTGAAGTATCTTGCAGTTAAGTAAACACAGATACTACAACAACAGTAAAAACAAATACCACTGTGGACAACCTGGTCTAGAGGAAGGTGTCCCTGCCCATGGCCAGTGGTTGGACTGCATTGTCTTTAAGGTCCCTTCCAAAACAGAGTCAAAGGATGGTTTAGGTCATGGAAGAGCAGTAGAGGCAAAACATCTGTAGCGCTTAGCCCACTGTAATCAAGATACCTTACAAAAGACCTTCCTAACCCACAGCATGGTAGGCTCTGTGTTTGCAGTATCTCATGTACACAACCTTTCATCTTCAGTCCAACACAAAATACCAACTTACATTTTATTTACTGTTTTTCTCTAATTTAGAACGTTCACATTCACATTATCGCAGAGCTTTGCTCGGTACGCAGAACAGCAATGATGTTTTAAAGCTCTGCAGTCAGCTCCTCCATTTTCTATCTGCTGTGCAATTCCATTCATCAGATAACCACCTCTTCAGTCCTCAGTGTGCTCACACTGCTGTACTGTGCTGCTCTCCATTGTTTCAAATCTTCAGATTTAAAAATCACATCCAACTCACACCTGAAATCAATTCTATCAAAAAGTACACGTGAAAAAAATCTTTACAAAAAAAAATCCAGAAGAAACAGGTGTTGGTTTAGAAGAGCGGAGATTAATTTATTTTTGAAATTAACTAATATGCTATTTAGTTGCTATTTAGAACAGGGTGCTGGGAGACAGAACATGGAGAAGACCTGAGGAGTTACTTAATTTTGGAAGTTACCATTTCTTTCACAGTTCTGTACTAAAAGCTTGCCATTAAAGACAGAGAATAAGTAGTGTCCACTCTCAACCCAATTATTAAAACAATATCCACCTGTTTAGTTCTGTGAACGCTCAAGAAAATACAGTCACCTTTACCTGTAGCCTAGAGGTATTAATAAGCACCTGCTACGCTCCACCCTGCCTTACCTAACAACATAACTGCAGGTTGCAACACAGCCCTTTGCTCAAGCCTTGTGAAAAGAAAGAAACAACTCCTGGCTTCAAAGCATTACAGGCAGATTTTCTCCCCTAGTAGAGACAAGCTGCGCAGATACTTTGCTTTTTGAACACAGATTTTAAACAATGAGATGTGTAGCACCTTACAGGTACAGATGATCAGCACTAAACAACTAGTGATGAAAACTAATGGAAGACACTGGGTAGTGAAGGGTCATAGGTAACTGAACTCATTCTCTTTGCTTCTTAAAGGTACTTTTATTTAACGTAGACACATACCTAAGCTATAACAGATGCCATCAGTGAATATTACTTTAACTTGTGATAGGTTTTTTTTTTTTTTTTTTTTTTTTTTTTTTTTTTTTTTACATATTACGATGTTTACCATATAAAACACACAAGTACAGCAATTAAACAAACAACAACAAAAACCTGTTCTTTAGCCTTAGGTCTTGTCTACACGAGAAAATTGCAAAATTCCACGTCAGCTCTAGTTCATTTAGAACAGATGCGTGCACTGAATCTCAAGTTAAGAACTGATTAAATTTAGTTTAAAACTAGAATTATGCCACTCTTAAAACAGATTAAGCCAATGTTACCCTTTTGATATGAGGCTTACACTGTGCTATGGATGGTTTCTGCAGAGAAACCTTTTCAAACTATAATTAATATGCTGGAAAATATTCTATTGCAGAGTGATAAAATGCAACAAAAATATTTCAATTAAAAAAATTAGTTTTGAGTAATAATTTTATTCAGATTTTTCTTCTGCAAAACTAACTCCTTGAAGAAGTATCTGTCATCTGTAGGCTCACCTTCTTTGTGAGCCTCAGGCATAAAGAAGTGTAAACAAGCCGTATCTACAGTATGTCAACTTCCCATGTTTTACATACCTATACTTATCATTCATATGCCAAAGAAGTAAAACAGAGAGAGAAAAAGAACTCTGAGTTTTTACTGTGAAGAATTTCAGATTTTAGACCACATGGCACTCTAACCTCTTTTAGAAATAGGTACGTCCTAATCAGAACTTCACTGTGGCTGTTATCCTAATATTTAATACATCAACAGATACAAACATAAGTAATTTTAAGTTAGGCTCATTATCAGAAATAAATATTTGTTTAAAGCTCTGCCAAACATCTATGATTTGTTCTCTTGTTTTCTATACAAACTGTGTACTTGAGAATTTACACTTAAAGGACTATTTCATCCAGAGGATAAGTTCTCCAGAGAGGATTCTGGAGCATTCTGTGAAATACTCTACTATTGCATCCTGTAGGACAAGTGCCTAAGAACTGTCAACAGGTGGCCTCTCTTCTCTCATTCCTGCGTGCAAGCGTGACCTAGTTAGGAGTCTGCCAGACGAGGGGAAACTATCACAATTCAGGCATGCTCACACAATATGGTTGAATTTAACAGCTGAAGCATCTTCAGCTGCCGTAAGTTTCTCACAATTCTTAACGCTGACCACATACATAAGGCTGTATATATGCGTATCCACAGACCAAGTAGGATTTTTCTAACCCGTGACTATGGAGGAGAGTGTCTGTCTGCTTGCAATCTCAGTTCAGTCTCTCACTACGTAATGAATTAAGAGAGCCTTTAATTATATGATCACGTGATATTTTTTCCATGGACCTATCTCAGTCAGCACACAGGAAAGACCTGCTCTAGCAATGAATCACAGCTGGGCTGCAGAGCAGATTGTTGTCTGCCTCGCTGCTGAGGGTGGAAAGTATGTAATGCAAAGACTGGCTCTCAGGCAGAAGAGAAGGGATTGTTGGTTAAGGTGGATGCTGCCCTAAAGAACTGCATTCTAACTACATCTCTGCTGAAGACTTGCTGTTTGATACCACTCATATTACTTAAATACAGTATTTAAAGAAATGGACGTTAACGCTCATTTCCCAGGCATCTGCTTCAATAAACTAATGGCAGGTTTGCCGAAGTGCTACAACCCTGAAATTGGAGCAAGCTTCTGAGGATGGCAGAGGGCCAACGTGGAAGCAGACAGATCTGGATTTCGGCCAGTCTATCTCAACATCATTATGTAATGCAGCCATAAAAACGCACAGTCTGTAAGAACCCCTACCTGGTTACACTGAAAGAAGTACAGCTGACCAACGACAGCAGTGATCTACCCTCGCTTCAGTGCTGAAGCACAGAGCACTGAATGTTTCAGGGATTAACCTACGCACTCACGCCCAAGGCCATACGAGAGCTAAACAGAGACCTTCACACAGGTAACACCTAACAGCTCTTCCTTTAACTTCAGAAGCAGCAAACTGCTGTTTAAGGACACGAAGAAACAGGCTTATGAAGGAATCCTACCAAGTGAGTGAATGACTTGCTCTGAAGGAGTATAAAAATTTTGCAAATTCATAACGCTGCATGTCAGAAAAGAAAAATCACCAGAGAAACCCCAACCTTTAGGCTAAGGTTGTGCAATACTGAGATAAACCCTGCAGTGAAAAAGCTAGAAGCAATTCATTGTCATTTATTCCCTGCTTAGCATTTATACCATTTCCCAGTTGCACTGGAGGAGGGACTTTTCCTGCTACAGCTTCAGCTGTTTCATTTAATCTCTCTAGAAGAAAAAAAAGTATTTTTAATACCTTCTTGCTAATTTGAAAACCATTACGATGACATTCTCACTTCAACTTTTTAAAGCATTATTTTCAGTATCAATATCATCTATCATTTTTAAAGTTCACCTGGGTGTTATGGAAAAGAAATTCTTCTGTAACCAGCCTTTCAGGTTTGGGTGTTCTCTATATTTGAGGAGTCCACCTAAGACAGGTAGATCTTTTTTCATTTCTTCCTGTACCTGCGATGAAAAGTACCTGGACGCTTGCCAAAAGCCTCACAATTAACTACCACTTCAGGATAGATTAGCACATTTCAGAAGCCTGACTTCCCGATGTGTCCTCCTCCAAAAACCGAGGCAGCTGCAAGTCAGTATCAAATAACTTACTCTGGAATATGAAAGCACAGAAGGTAATCCTTAAAAACAGAGCATGCAAGCAGGTTTAAGATGCTGCAGAATACACTTCTATAAGACTACTTAATTGTAGAACTTAAACCTCATTCTAGAATGCTCTTGAAATCAGTATTGTTTTTATTTAATTGCTTTTATTTTAATTCTTAACAGGTGGCACAATGGAACTGGACAAGCAAAAGATGTTCCTTTTTCATTGTAAGGAGAGTTTTTCAGACTTTAAAAAAAAAAGGCACGCTAACATTGGTAAGTAAGAACCAGGAAGCACCATTCTCCATACTGTCAAACAAACCCACTGTCTTATCAATACCAGCCAGCAGATGGGCACTGTCTGTACCAGACACACCACTGATAACCTGGTGCTACCACAGAGCACATACTCACTCTAACCAAATTAATGATATTTTCTACAGAAACTGAGGGAATGATGGAAGCTGTGCATACAGTGACGTTCTTTAAAGCTGTAGCATCTGCGAGTGAGGTAAGATGCATCTATTTGAAATCTCCTGATGGCAGAAGACATTTCATTTCATACGAAATGCTCATCAAAATTATATGCGACAATGTGACATTTCTAAAACAGAAATGAAATGCCAACTGAAATAAACAGCATTTCCTATTTAAACAATATGCTTACCATTCAGCACCAACAACACACAGAATATTTCCCAGTGCCAGGCTCTTTTTGGATACCGGCAGCATGGTGTCTGCCCTCTTTGTCTGGAACAGTAAAAATCATTCTGGTCTCCACAGTGAATACCAAGACATCCTAAATCCCATCTCGGTTCTGCCTCACTAACACTACTTTTGAGTCCAAATGTAAATGTCCCTTATTTTCTTCTTACATATTCTTCTGCCTTTACTCTGAAGGTAATTGACAAACAGAAGAAATAAATGATGGTTCCTCACCAGTTGTTTTTTTTTTTCCACCCTTTTCTATTTATTCTGAGAGTAACGCACAGATTCAAGATTTGGGTCACTTACACTGACCCACCAACGTTACACTTCAGAATTAGCCATTGTTTGAGTATCTCATCAGCATCCTGAGTTTAAATGCTGCTTTCATTGTTTCCACAGTTTAAAAAATGGGAGAGGGATTGTTTCAGTCAATTCACTGTGAATAGGTAAGGGCACATAAGAACGTAGGCAGACCAAGAATAACGCCTTCCTGGCTGGAATCCTTCCAAAATAAGCACCACTCCACTGCAGCTTTAACTGTGCAGTCCTTCCACACTGCTTGCCCTGGCTTCCTCTTCTTGCTCTTCAGAGATGTCGGTGTTACCAACCTTAAACACATCTGTTCTTACAGTTATCTGTATATGACGGCACTGCAGGTGCCATTTAACAGATACAGCTGTGACTTTTCAGCAGTCAATGAGCTTTTGGGAGAATTTAGCACGAGAGCACGAGTCTCACCGCTGACATACGAAGAACACCTAGGAAGTTTCATGTTCCTATATATGACACACCTTATTAGCTAGAAAGTTTATACTGTGCTGTCATCAAGAGAAATTTTAATAACGTCCTTTCACAAGCAAACCAGAAATTCAAGTAAACTAGGATTCTCTTGTTTGTTTAGTATTTATCCCCACCCAATTAAATAAAAAACCCTATAAATAATAGTCTAAAGCCTACAAAACCACAAATCCAGTACAAAACAAAAGATGTGAAATAATATTGAAACCACACTAAAATACAAGTTTTTGGCCCTGACATACACTGCGCAGTAAGAAATGTTTGATTTAAAAGTGCTACAATTCCAAATGTAGAAATTCACAAAAATACAACATCAGAACATAAGATGTTAATGACTTCTTGTCATTTTGCTCAAAAGAATGTTTTCTCTATCATGCAAATGCAGCTGCATGGCCCATATTAAAAAGACTGAGCTAAATGGTAACATGCAACTTCCAACTCAAAAACAGGAACAGACAAAAAGCAGTTCAAGAACTTAGGATTTAAAAAAAAAAAAAGAATAAAATAGCAGATTTCCCTTGCTCTTCTATATTCTCTGCTTTTAAAATTTAGGTAGCAGACAACATATTAATCATCTAAATCTTTACAAATTTGACGTGTTTCAAAGGATAACTGAAAGCTAAAAACCTTTCAAGTGCAGAAATTCTCATTGCACGCCCCATTGTTCTCTCCTTCATGAGAATGGCATCTCTGCTCACAGACAACGATGCCTCAAAGAAAATGAGTGGGATTTCATATAAACTAGAACTGCACGTGGCACAATTCATTTCAGATCCTACTACTGGATTCCATGAGAAAAAACTTTACTTCACATGGGTGAGAAAACCGTCTTAGAATCTCTGGTGTAAATCTTGAAATCAAAGCAAAAACACTCTGCATGAAAAACACTAGGAATAATAAATTTTAAAAGGCAATTATAACTAAAACATCAAGTAGAAACTCAAGAAAAGCATATTTTACATCTCTGTTAAAAGGACTGATAATGAAAAGAATGACTACCCAAAGCTCCTCTTTATAAACAGTTCCCAGTTTTGCCTACAGTCCCAGTTTCTGATGTTACCAACTTCCCCTGAGATGTTTCACTGCCCAAGGGTGAGGATGGGAACTAGAAGGAAGATCATCCCAGTTCCAGGCCAAACACTAACAATGTAGGCCACAATAAATATCTAAAAATATGATCTGCAGTTGCTATTAAATGCTGAGCTTTTATTCTTTTCCCATACAAATAATTTGCTCTAGTAATCATGAACAAGTGGCTCACAAACATCAGCAAGGTAATCTGCCCAGACATATCTCCAAAGTCAGGGACTGGAATCATTATGAGAAACAAAGGCACATTTCAAAGCTGTTATTTGAAAAGCATTAAGACTAATGACTATTCATATGGGATAGAAGAAAATAGTTATGAGAATATTGTACAAGAATCACGTAATGTTTTGGGGCACAGCATGAACTACACCAATTACATTCAAATACATCTGCCCCCTCCTGGGACTGTGGAACAACCTAGTTCAAACATGTTAACACAGATAGCAAAAACTGTCAATAACTTCAGCTGGAGAAATCAGAGAACAAAAAGGGCTTTCTTGAACATTTAGCTCAAAGCCACTCATCCAGATACATAACGAAGGTGACAAGGACAGAAGTGGTTGCCAGTCACACAGTTCCAAGGCACCTCTACGAGGCAGGCTCTGAGCTTCACAAATTACAAGTCCACCAGTGCTCAACCAAGTGGCCTTACTCTCACTTATCTTTGATCATTCTTCTTTCTTGGAATAACAAGTACATGCATTTTTAAAGAGTCTCTAGATAGATTTGGCAGTGCTGCTGATGACTGACAGCCAGTGGCCGTGCTCTGAAAGCCAGTAGCAGCTCTGGTTAATCCAAGGCATCAGAACAATTCTGTTCTATGCTTTAGAGCAGAAGGCTGAGAATTGCCTGATTAACAGAGGGCTTGGTAAGTGACCAGAGAAACACCAAGCACTCTTTCATACACCCAGGGAATTTTGAAGTGAGACAATGAAAATAAAAATTACATAAGCAGCTTATCAAGAACAGGTTAAGTTTATCCCATTTGCATGTATGATTTCTGCTAGTGACTTTTTTTTTTGGTGTTTAATGCCAAACCTCAGAAGAAGTCAGTGTAAAAAATATGAAGAGGTAAGTTTGTAACACTTACAGAATGGCATTTTACCCTACAGTTATTGAATTTATGAAATTCAACAACAGCTCTGCAATGATAATGTCCAGGAGACTTTATTTTACATAGAGTCTGGAACAAAAAAGCCCATGTTAAGCCACACAAAGAAGCTACATAACTACAGCTTCAGACCATCAGAGATATAAAAATAATTACAACTGGGGGGAGGGAAAAAACAACAAAAACATGGGAAAAAAAAATAATAAACATGTTATGTCCAATCTGCTGCTCATCTCAATTAATCTGAGTGTTGTACTCAAGTAAACTAAGGAGGGTGTCACTAACAGGCAGCTGGGTTCCGTTTACCAAATACTCCAGATGCAAGAATAACGAGTTAACAAAAGTGATGAAACCACGTCACTGCAATCAAGATTTATTGCTTCCAGGAGCACAAACAACAGGGAGCTATCGTGTTCCCCTTCCAGGGTCCATCAATGAATCGTCTCCGCCAGATTTGGATTTTCAATATCACCCAAACACCAAGAAAACCACCAATTACATTCGGTTCTATTTTTCCAGTTTTCCTTTGCCTACAGTTGATTCCAGGTGACCTTGCAGAAAGTAGCTCGATTTAAAACAAGCTCTGTATTTTCCTCGGAACAAGGAAGCAATCAGACATCACATCCACCTTCCACATACCAGATCAGGGAAGGGGGCTGTGCTGCTTCCCAACCCAGTTCAGCCACCTATATCAAAGGATTCCCCTTCAATAGCTTTTTCCAGTTGCCAAAATATGCCATTTTCTTTGAAAGCAAAATATGTGATCAGATTCTATTCAAGGAAACTCACCTCCACCTCATCACATGCCAGAAAAATACAAGTGGAAAAAGAAACCTTCCTCGAGCTACAAAAAACAAAGACCAAAGTACTAGAGACTGTGGGCTACTGAGTAACATCTTCAACTGCTGAAGCAAAGGTCTCCTCCCTACCGGTCTTTTAAGAGCCAAAAAATTAACAATAGTCAGTAATATGACATCTTTTTACACTGTTAGGCCACATTATAATAAAGCAAATATTAAAACAAAAAACAATCAAAAAAAAAAAAAAGCACTTCCAGACCCACCTTTCTATCTTAAAGTTATCAACTGCTTGTACTCAGAAAAAAACGTCCAGAAAACTACACTGGTACAATAACAGGAAGGACCTTAATCCGCATACCTAGGTAGGAAAGTACACGTCCATGAGACATTCATACCTCTGCATTTAAAAGTTTCAAAAATTTAATAGCTCAAAACCATCAGAAATTGTAGCCAGAAACCACTCAGGTCTCACTCACAGTAATAGAAATGGATTTTTAGAGACAACTAGAAAGTAGTAGTAAAAGGTTTTTCTTTTAAAGGGGCAGTATGCAAGAAGTTATTATTTCACCAAGCCACTAGATAATTGGTAGATACACTAATAAAGTTGTTGTTTATAATCTCTAACTAAAATGCAACTAAGAGCGAGCACTGGCACTAATCAGCGGATGATGAGACTTCCTCCTTTCCCCATGCAGTTTTACCACTCCTGAGCAAACGTTCAGATGTGATAATCAATTTCTCACCGAGGTGACTCCTTCCCATTTGCAGGATCTGTACATTTGACTGCTGATTATAGGCAAGCTTTGGCAGGTTCCTGTGGCAAGCTTAGAGTTAGTTCAGTCCTGCCTTCAGAGAGGAGACTCATGAAGGACAAAAAGATTTAAATAAAAATGGAGAGGGCTAGGAAAAAAAAAAAAGCAAGAATATTAAAGCTCCAAAGGCATTTAATATAAAAAAAATGTCAGTTTCTAATATGAATGTAAAATTCCTATTTTTAAGCTTTGCTACCCTCTGTGTGCTGTTGATTCTGCTGCTCACAACTCATTTCTACTGCAGCTGAACAGGTCGGAAGCTCAGTATATCACGCCTAGCCGTTTCTGACCCCACGCTGCAGACACTGCTCAGAGGAACAGACACGAGAGGAGAGTTTAGAGTAAAAGTTGGTTGTTGGAGGGCACAAAAGCAACAAGAGCTCCCTTCGATAGCCGAGATGCTGAGGTAATGCTGAATGAAAGCAGTGGACGCAAACAAATGAATCGTAGCTTCAGGCTGGAGTAATATCAGGTGCATCTCTACACCCTGAGGGCTCAACTCCTACACTTCTTAAGTCCCTCCCCCTGAAACAACCTCCTGCAGTTTCACTTAGGGAGCCGGCAGCGAACAGGTACTTCTCTCTCAGCAGTGACAGCTACAGGGTAGCAACAGGGATCACCTGGAAGGTTTCACGCACCTATGTCTCTGGTAAGTACTCTTCTTTAGAGAATTTTTTCAAATAAAAAATGTGTTTCTATTACAGCTGAAAAGTAAATAGGAGGTTTTCCTTTTTCAGCTGGCTCAGAAGCCTGGGTGCCTCCAGCAGGTGCATTTACTGCACCACTTGAAGCTTTCGGCAGAAAGTTTCAGCAGGAGAGGGAAAGGTTTCAGACTGTGCCAAAAAGGGACTCTTAGTTTTTACAGTAACTTACTCTTGTTGGTGAAAAATGTTTTTAAGCACCTTTTTCTGTAGAGAAAGTTAATGTATTATATTGAGGAATGACAGAAAAGCTGTTGCTTGGTGTTGCTGCTTATTCTGCCAACTATTCTTTACATAGTACGACTGGGTTAATCTGAAAAGCTCGTGTGAAAACCACGTATTCCATTTCAGTTTTGATTTATTGGTGTTCCAGCTTGTGGGAATGCAGTAAAGAAAATTGGATTGTTTTGAGTTACCCTTTCTCTCGCCAATTAAAGCGCATTAAGATGGGGAGTTATTAAGTTCCTCTTCACGAAGATTTTGTATTCTCATCGCCACCTCCTAGCCCGGCTGGCCGGCCCCTGCCGCCGCGCTGCCTCCCTCCGCCAGCACTCGGCCTCGCTCCCTGCACGCACACTTCCCTCCCAGCCCTCGCCAACCCACTCCTCTCGCCCATGTTTCCTCCTAATTAACAAACAGTTGTGTTAAAATTTATCTTTCAGTTTAAAGGAACTGGAAGTTTAGAAGGGAGTGGTAGTTAATCACTGGAAAATCTCAACCAGAATAAACCTCACAAATCTTGTTCTTGCAACACTCTAGGTAGGTGACAATGGCATGTCCTTGAGTTATGCAATAATGCCACATCACAATATTTTAATTATAGCATGTCCTTCAAAATGTTTCCACCCCAGTGAGTGCTCCTGGTCAGAGAGATCAACATCACCAAAGGATACTGCAATAATAATGGAGTGTGCATGACAAACTGTTACGTAGTTTGCTAAAGCAGTGTCCTAAAAAGACGCCTAATTACCATCCCTGCTTGTAATAAGACATTTTGAAACGTCCCCTTTGATCAGCTGGACATCTGAAACAATTTAGACTGCTTTAAAAACTAAAAAACAACATCCATATATATATATATATGGATGTACATGCATACATACATGTGTGTATGCATGTGTATGTGTAAGTATATACACATAAGTATACAAAGAAATACATTTTTAGGTATTTAGACATGCACGCACACAATTCTAAATAATGTCCTCCTTTGCTGGACTTGCTAACCTTTCTGAAAGCAAGGAGGAAGCAGCAGCATACTTAAAAAGCTGGAAGGAAGAAATCGTGCAGCTCTCGGTCTGCGGTTGGACAGGGCTGTAAGAACGTGCGCTGTCGACAGAGCCAGCAACTGAGACAGCCCCAGGTTTAACCCATGATCTCAGTAACCTGTTTCCAATGAAAGTATAAATCAGTGCTACAAAACTAAAAAGATTCCACGTTTCACTATCCACCCTTCTAAAATCTGGTATTCAGGAACTAAATTCTCAATTAACAAAGAAAGAGGCATGAAAGCCATCATCCTGCTGCTCCAGATTTTTTCCCCCATTTTTTAAATAATATCCCGAGTGGTGGTATTCCAATCTCAGTAAAAAGGAACTACCTATTGTGATTTTTCTAATTCTAAATGTTAATTTTAGTAGACTAAAACTTACATTGAGCAACTGCAAGTAACTAATATTTTTTATATACAGGCAGTCTAAATCAGTTGCAGCTGTTTCAAACCATTAATATCTTTCCAGTTTTATATGCGGGATCGAATAGATTTAAATCGCTTTAGTTATGAAATAAGTGCTCCTGCCAGATACTCCCGAGTTTTACTTAGAAATTGAAAGCATCCTTTCTGGCTTAGTTTAGAAACGTTTTGCGACTGGCACGTTTAAGTGACAAGAAAAAAAAAAAGGGATTAACCATTAAAAGAGCAAAACACGGCGTTCATCTGGCTGCCATTAGTTTCCTGAAGGCTGAACACCCTTTCCAAATGAGCTGCTCGCTGCACGCTGTCAGGTGAGCGCAGCAGGCTCCGGGAGCGCTCTGTCTGCAGGCTGAGCTGCCATCGAAAAGCCTGTGCCATTCCCTCCTGCTGTACACGCTGCAAAGAAGCTGCCAACGCTCTGAATTTCTAACACTAAGAACTGCAACAGCGCGTTTTGTCTTATTAAGAAATGATACTTAATATTCCGTAGAACAGGAATAACTTGAATCAAAGTTAAATACCAAGTATAACGTCGGGGTGGGGGGGAACAGGACGCGCAGGAATTTACACTATTAAGCAAAGGAAAGCTAGAAGAACAAGAAAATCTAATTAACATCTCTTTATTATAAGTGCTGCACCTGAATGTAAATTCAGACTGCTATCATAAATGGCCAAACTAAGAATGCAGTGGAGTTTTGACAACAATATCTTTTTTCCAAGAGCTATTAGTACAAGGGCTTCCAAGAAGATATAAAGAACAAGAACAAACTGACGTGATCGAGTCCATTACAAGCTGCCCGAGTCAGCTCTACACCATTAGTCAAAAATAAATTCACTTAAGGCAAAAAAAAAAAAAAAACAACCACCAACCAACTAGCTGCCTTTCTGGACCTCCCACTGCAAGCCTCAGTTTTTATTTTTATGTATTTATTAAGTAAAAGCATTATTCTTAATCTTTCACAGGAATGCAGGCTATTAGCTTTTAAATACTACATGGCAGGCTTTTTTTATTTTTTATTTTTTTTTTTAGTTTGAGCTACTATTTTAACCAGACTGCTGCTCACTTCGAGGGCTTTTCTTTTGCATTGTAACAATATCAGTGCTTGCTAACTCCAACAAAAAATACTTTAAGAACTGAGAATTAAAAAACAACTTCTCTGCACACTCCTATTTCCTGTCACACATTTAATCATTCGTTAATTCTAATCAAAAGCTTGATTTTTTTTATTCATAACATAGCCTGCATTTTTCAGAGTGCTTTCACAATTACCATTCTAACACAAATTAATATTTCTAAGACACCAGAAACAATACGTAATACAATTTCCTGGAATTACTATACCTGATAAAACAAGCAGCAATTCTGTAGCTTTGCCTTCAGTTTTCATAACGTGTTGCAAGCCATTTTCTCTTAAATATTCTCTGATTTAAGAAATGCAAAACATTTCTACTTTAACTAAAATCTCACAGCATGTAATTACTAACAATTCTTTCCATAAACTTGCTATTTTAACACTACTAACCCAAACCCCTATGTAAAATGCTTTAAAAAAAAAAAAAAATCAAGCTATACTAGTCACTCCTACAATTAGTATTCCTGCAGTTTCGGGTAACACAATAGATACAGTACGTGGTTTTGCAACAGTCATCATTTTGATAATGATGCTTATAGTTCATGATGAAATCATCAGTTTTTAGATCTCTGCCATAACACATCCTATAAAATCATGAGAACTTGACTCTGAGAGTTTCTCACGCCTTCAGAATCAGCGAACATAATGGAACAAGCTGATACAAGCCCTCCTGACTTATCTACTGAGCGAATCATTAGGCTGTACAAAGTATCCACAACCTTACATTTTCTGAAGAAAGGCAGATAGATCGTGCCCTGTAAATCAGTTGCGGTCAGATGCTTTTTTAAAAAAAAAAAACAAACGTGAATTAATATACTTGTGCATCTGTCAATGTAATACATAAGGTGCTACGCAGCAGAAGAATGTGAAATGTGTTTATCAAGCAGAATATTCTATTAGTCAGATACTCCAGTACTCATTTCTCTTAATTGAATTAGGAAGAGGAAGAAAATTGGTGTGGTTTTATCCTTCGAGAGATTGGCCACTTTTGAGGTATCCATTGAGATTAGGCTGTTAGGAAATGCCATGCAGTTAAAAGAGAGGGGCTGGTCAGTCTCTGAAAGAGCCAAGTCAGCTACCCAAGTGCAGCCAATCCACTCCACCCTCATTTCACCAAGCAGGAAACTCCCTCCTCTCTTTCCCCAACCGGCCTGACAGGCTTGCCCCATACCCAGCCGCTGCCAGGACCTGCCTCTTCTCATTCTACCCACCTCCACTTCTCTCTCAATAGCTCCACCTGGATTTCTGCTTTCATCTTCTGAATGAACGTTCCTTCAATTTTCAGAGAAAACTCCTTCAAGTCCCCAGCAGTGGCAGGTGACAGCACTGCTGAAAGCTGGGACACTTTTGCAAATATGTTTAGGTGCTGAACAACTTTCCAGTTTAATGTGTGTCTATTTTACATCTGGAGTCTAGCACTTTTGTCTTGTTTTACAAAAAGTACACAACACATCATAGATATAATGAGAGGGAATACAGTTTAAAAATGTGTTTGTGTTTAGTTCCAATGTTCCAGCACAGCTAATTTTGAACTTTGTGTTCCAGTTCCTGTGCTACCAGTCAGAGAAGTGCTGCTTTCCGGCACCCCCTCTTCCCTGAGACGCCCTGGGAGTTGGCTTCCTCTTTTCACCTGGGAAGAAGGATTCCAGAAACCTGATAAACTGGAAACTTCAAGAGGCTAAAACTAAGGAAAGCTAACCACAAGAAAGTTTTTATAAAGAATCATTACTTTTAATTGTTTAAAGCAGAAAAAGAGATGAGTCTCCTCAAAGAGCGTAAACCAAAGAAGCCTCATTACATCCCAAGGCCGCCAGGAAAGCCATTTAAGTATAAGTGCTTTCAGTGCCCCTTTACTTGCAATGAGAAATCCCATCTTTTTAACCATATGAAGTATGGCCTCTGCAAAAACTCCATTACTTTAGTATCAGAGCAGGACCGTGTCATCAAGTGCCCAAAGACTAGTTCCTTGGAGCCCAAGCAGATCAATCACCTAGAGTCTACAGTCAAACCCACTTCTTCCAAGTCAGCCACAAACGGACTGTCAAATCTTGATTCAAAGCCTCAGTACGCTTTTCCAAAAGAAGATGCCAAGGAAAACGTTGAGTTACAAAACCAAGCAACGAACACAGCAATCCAAGGACAGAAACCTGCAATCCAGAAGGAACTAACCCCTGCCAGTACCGCAGCAGAAAGCACCCTCGGCATGCAGCCTCTTCTGGACAGCATTGTAAGGCCCTCAGCTTTTGTTCCTGTAGGAGAACACAGAGACAGCAAAGGCCCAGAAACTAGTGAAGTACCTGAAATTCTATCGCTCTCTAACAAGAGTTCACCTTTTCACACTAAATCTGCATTTCATGCACCAAGTCACCCATGGAAAGCAGGTTCTCCTTTCCTCCCAGAATTTCCGCATAAAGTTCCTCCCACAAAAGGCTTCGGTTCCATTCCACCTTATATGCAACCGATGATTCCAGAGTACTCACCCCACTTTTATGAGCATAGGCTGGCTATCTACACACCTTACTTGCTTCCAGGTAATTCCGAGTGTGAAAGCTCTGCTCTGTCCGTCTATGGCACACAAGACCAAAGACACTTTCTTCCACACCCTGGGCCACTTCCAAAACACATAAATCCATCGGCATATGAACACTATCGACTGTTCCAGCAGTATCACTCCACTCCTCCAATACCATATGGATTTTGTAGGCCAACGGATCCTCCTTTTTATCGATTCTCACACGTAGCCGGTATTAACAGAGATCAAAGTTCTCATCTGATGGAAGAAACTACCTTGTTATATCCAGCTTCTTTAAGTCCTTCCCAACAGTATCCTCTAGGTTCACATAAAAAACAAGCAGACTATGAAAAGGAAATAACATTATTGCATGCCAAAAGTCATTCCAAAGATGACCAAAATGAAAGAGAGAATGCTAAAATGAGCCCGCTCGCAGGAAGTGCAGCAACGGGCTCCCCTGGCAGGCCTAGCCCCACCAACTTCACTCAGACAAGCCATGCGTGTGAGGGCTTATTTGACCTCTCCAACAAGTCATCTTCCACGTCGCTTGGAAAATACGATCAAGCGGAAGAAAACGTTACAGCTTTCAGACCTGTGAGAAAAAGCACGGATCAACCAACTCCACTTCCAAGCGTGCCAACACAGCAAGAGAGAGAAGATTCACCTTCCAGGTAAAGTAATAACGTCGCTTTGCAAATTCTTGTCAGATTCATTAGGGGCGCACACAGACAGCATGCATTTGTTTCATGCAATCCCCCTAAAATACATTTAAATTTATAGCACCGGGATAATTTGATCTCTATGTCCACAAAACAGATATATGAACAACTGTACAAATCCCAGTTGCTGCATGAGTAGGCCACTCATTCACCTGAATGCGTTGGGTCTCTCTTAACACCTTTACTATGCACGTACCTGTGTATTACAGGAAAACACTTCTGTTAGAGAGATACGTATAGTGAGACTTGGGGGAGGGAAAGGACAAAAACCAAAACTCTAAGGCTATCAAGCCAGATATTTTTTCTTCTCCTCCACTTCCTCAGCCTTAATTTAAAAAAAAGCAACAGATACTGAATTCTCTTCTCATTTCTTTCAGCATTAATGTCACTGATGAAGACTCATATACACCGAGTGAAAGCCATAACAATGAAGGTTCACTGTCCAACACAGAAGACGACACTGGAATAGCTCCCCTTAATCTTTCAAAAAAGGCCGACACAAATGCAGGACCTACTCATGAACACGCGTACAAAACCACATCCAAAACAGAAAGTCAGAACTTTCTAGAATTGCAAGATATGCCTCTGAACCTCTCGGTAAAAGATTCCTGTAACACAGTAAGCCTGAAAACGTCATCCCACAGTCCATCTCATGATAATGGTGCTGCTACTTCTCCAAAGACAGAAAATGAAAACTCAGGAGCAGAAAGCTCAGGAGCATGCAACCCCAAGAACCCCGTTAACAGCGTCTGTGACAAACCTTTCCTGGCTCATCGTAACGAAGCTCAAGACTTACGCATCATTGACAGCTGTGATGAACAGAAACAAACAGCGGCTGTAGCTCTCTGCCAGCTAGCTGCATACAGCCCCAGCAAAGTCAGGATGGACAATGAAGGGCAGAGTCCTCAGGACTGTAATACTTTGAGTACAGAATCTACTTCTAACTCTTCTGATACTCAGGATACTCAGTGCAATCAAAAAGTAAAAGGACAAAAAAGGACAAATCAAAAAGAATCAGCAAAATCACAGCAAAGCACTAAAAGAGTAAGGCCAAATGACTGTAGCAGAGTCTTCACTTTGAGGAAAAGAACCAGAGTGTCTTAATACTCCACTTTCCAATTTGTTTCTAATCATAGAAGTTAGTTGCTAGCTACACCAGAAATTTTCTACCAACCATCTCTTATTAGATTTGGTCCATGACAAGACACATTCAAACTCTCCTATGTAAATAATGTTCATAATTTTATATTAATATTTTTAAATAATTGAGCTTTCCCTTCTATATGCTCAGGTTTTGATGAGTGAATTTTTACATTCATTACTAAAGCCAAAGTCCATTAGACAAATCCCTAAGATTTTTTGCAATTGTGTTAATGTAAAATAACGTCAACAACTTCTTTTTCTTATAGGATGTTTAAGCACTAGAAACAATACTGTTCAATAACAAACTGTCAGTGTTCTTCAGGATTAATTTTATTTAATAGTGTTTTTTGTCTTTTTTTTCTTTGAACAACTTTTTATTTTGTGGTTCAGTAGTTTAAAAAAGCTTAAGATTAGACCTGGCCACTTAGAGTTTACAGTAAAAACTGGTCAGGGGATGAATGCACTTCGCCATTATGCCATAATGCAAAACAGCAGTCCAAATTACTCAGAGGCAGATGCCAGCTTAAACAGACTGACCCAAACCTTGTATATGCAAGCTTTTCTTGTGTTGGCTGAAAACAAGACTTCAGCTAAACCAGAGACAGCCTGCACCAAGTTACCAAGTGCAGTTTAGCTTTAACTGAACCATTATGAAAACAAAACTGAAAATATGAAGATCCGAATGATTTAGGTGCCTAATCCTCTGAGTTTAGACAGACACTGGGCAACCTTCAAACTGCAAACCTTGAAGGATATTTATATAATTTATTTCACCTGAGAAAACTCTCCTGGTGAAGGTTTTATTTCATAAAACATGCATCACCAATTATCAGTTTCAGCGTGCTTCTAAATAAATCCAAAAACTGTCTTCTGCTTCTGTGACTGTGTACATAAACTTGAAATTTTTCAAATAAACCTGTAACCTGTACCTAAAATACATGTAAAGTCATTAATGAACACAAACACATTCACTACGCTATCTGTAACACATTTTGGTAAAAAAAAAAAGGGAAAAAAGTAGGATGTGGTATCAAGTACCAATTAACTCTAAAAAATGGAACTTCCTTCACTGAATAATTAATTCAGCAGAGTAATACATCTGCACATTAGCTCCCTTGTGATAAAGCTGCTGTCCAGCATATCCTGAACTTCCCCAAAAGGCATACGTGAGGTTGTTCCACTGTACAAACACCTCACCTACATTCCAGTAGTGTCCACTATCAGTCTAAGTAAAATAAATCCACATCAATCATTACTCACTCAAAAATATGGGTATACACGAGTCATTGTTCAGATAAGAGAGACTCTCATCCTGAACATTATTAGCAGGCATTAACCTTGGTAAGGAAGCAGAGCTGCACTGAACGCAGCACAGAGTCTCCCAAATTCACTGTCTCATTTTTGTGCAATAGAGTTTCGAGCGAAACTGTTTAGAATGTTCTGACAAAGATGTTAACATTAAACAGAAACTTTCAGGGACTAAGTCTCTGAGCTGTTAAAGAAACAGAACAGTAACAATATAGCTCTTTAATCTTTCAGAGGGAAAGCTTTTCAGACTGCCAAAAAACAAAAATATCAAAGTCCGTTTGAACAAAGGGAATAGTGTAACAGAAAAAGTCCAGTTAAATTGTAATAGTCAGGCTATCCTGATTCCATGACAAAGGCCTACAGTTTCTGTTTAATTATAAATGGACACTCACCTTTGGATTACTTCCCATTCTTAAAATAGCTTTGTTTTGGTCTTTTAATCATTTCATTTTTACAATACAGGGGCACAAGTAATTAGAAAAGGAAAACCAGCTGAATACGGTCTGCAAAAAAATTCTCACATTCAAAACAGATACTATTTTGGATGTGAACTCTTCTCAGGGAGACAGAATGCTGAAATGCATTAAATACTGTATTTTACACTTTCTCCTGGAAGTCAACAGATCTCCAGAACAGAAAAGATGCAGCAACCAAACTCACTAATATGAAATAACAGTTCTGGAACATTACTGAAAATTAGCGTTCAGTCTCCTCTGCTCACACAAGAACACAAGAGCACCAGATGAGGCCAAAACATCTAGCACAATTCACTGCCGAAGAAGTGCCCAGCAGTTGGTGTGTACTACTCTGCTACATTTTTGTCATTTTAGAGCCATAACAAATTAACCAAAATCACATAAGGCAGAACTACTACATTCACAACGATATTTTTGTACTTCAATGAATGCTGATATAGACAGAAGACACCAAGAAACAGCTCCTTTTTTGCCCTGATATTCTTTCCATTCTGATATTGCAAGAACCCATAAAAAAAAAAACCAAAGCAGCTCATTATATAAATTAAATCAAACTGGTTTCTGAAATTTCATCAGGAACAAACAGAATAAGCTACCAGCATTAAAGTGCAAGTTAGTCGCTGACTATTTAATATATTCCATTCAAATAATGACATCGACACCATATAGAAGCATAGAGATTATTTGTATACAACAGCACAAAGAAACATAGGAGAGAGGGAGAAAAAAACCCCAAGAAACTAATTTCATTTTGGAAATAAAGATTTATTAAATATAAATAAGGCACGCCCAAGACAATGCTTTTGACAGAAGTACCTTAAAGATCCCCACAGGCACATTTTTTTTTACTCCAGTCATTATTCAGCACACTCAGATCAGCAAATTCCACTCTATTGCCACGTATTAAGTCCCTAAAACTACTCTCTGTCAATTTGGGAACACAGTAACATTCAGCAGCTACAACTCACCATCCGAAATTCGGGAAGGGAGTAACAATCCTCTTCTGCCTAATTCAGCCAGAGCCAGGCATCCACCGTGCCACGCATTGTCGGTTTCCTGGAAACTAATTTTAGAATAAGAAGCAGCTTTGTTAAGACCAGCTTTGCCTTTCTGGATTTCATTTTTTCATGGTGAATTCCTAACAATTTAAGACACAAGCCTTTATCTTCTCAACACTCATTAGACTTTTAAAACATAAGAATGATGAATTGAACATGTTTCCTTCCCCATTTTGTGCAGCATAAACGCTGCTATAAACACGATCAATTAAGCAATGACACATAAGCAAAAAAATAAAACCAATTATCAATATAACTTCTTTATGGAAGACCGCAATACATGAGACTCATCCAGAAAAGGAAAGCAACTTTCTATGGCACTGCCATAGGTTTACAGAATATACCCAAGATAACTAATTAATTTAATGCCAGGCACAATTTTTAACTAGAAGGGGAGGTTCAACCAGTATGACAAAAAAAAAATTATACAAGCTTGTGTATTTCAAATGAGCAAACAGTGGTGTTTGGGTACCTCTAAAAAATGTAAACCAAAACAATGACTTGTAGTGAACTCACCAAAAAAAATAACAAAAAGAGTGCACAGTTTTTGGTGGACTGGGAGATAAAGGAGTGAAAAGGGGAAGCTTGTACGCTGCATGATTAATCATGCAATAAGTTAATTCTGTATTAAGAATAAGATACTAAACAACTAAACTAGGTCATACCAAAGCTTCATCTCTCCCAGGCACGCTGTCTCTGAAATGCACCAATAGCAGATGCTTAGCCAGAGACAAAGCACAAAGGATCATTCCCCTGTTAGCCTCCTCCTGGCTTTGGCAATCAGAAGTACAGGACTTCCCAAGCCAGAATGTCATATTTAATGACCTCTGATGGGACTCTCTTCCATTAATTTGGATAATCCCTTTTTGAACTCCCTTAACACCTCTGGCTTCCATAACATCCCGTGGCAATGACTTCCACAGTTTAATTGCGTGAAAATGGACTTCCTGATGCTTCCCATGTTAGGAGAAAGAGTCAATAGTAAACAATTAGCCGCTTTCCCTTTTTCTTTCTTATTTATGGTTTTATGTATCTCCATAATATCCTCCTACTTCTTCTTTCCCACATGGAAGAATCTGCATCAGATAAATCACATTAAATGATTCAGCTTAGTCATCTCTTCCTTTCCTAATATCTAACACCTCACTTGCCTGTGCCCATCGACATGTTCACAGAACCAAACTGAATTCAGGATCCCTTTCCTGAGAAATACTGACTGTGTTTTAGCTGTCCATGTTCTTCCTTAAGTGCATTAGTTTGCATTCATTAGGCATTATATATGCCATTTATAGCCCAGTTACTTAATTTAGGCTGATACATTTTCTTTTCTGTCACCTTCAGTTTTCACTCTATTAGCTAATTTAAATCATCACCCTATTTCATCAGCCCACTGTTCACCTTTTTTCCGGGGATAGTTTTTGAGTATTTTGGACAGGACAAGGCTCATACAGATTCTCTGAAAGGCTGTCCTAAACACCTCACTGCACTGTGAAAAACTGTCATTTATTTCTTCCCTGTCGCCCACCTTTGAGTCTATGTATAAGACATCTTTGCTTCTTATCCTCAGAAATACAATTTAAACTGCCTGTCATGAGCAACTGACTAATTATTTTTGTTTTATTCACTAGATATTTAGTGCAAAGCACAGAGAAGAGATTCCCTTTCTCCTTGTCTTCATTTGCTCCAGAGTGTTTCTGAAGAAAGCAGGTCACTCAATTACGAGCTGTATTACTCACCCCTATGACTTGAAAAACAAGGAAAGAAAACGCAGTGAGTACATTGTCTTTGAAGCTCCAGGGATAATTGAGATCAGCTGCACCTCTTGAATTAATCACAGTAATGCAGTGGAAGTATTGGCTAAGTAGATACTTTCGGTGCGAGTTTTTAAGACTCTGTATCTTCTTCTTCAATGTGATACTTTCTGAGCTCAAATTTTTAATTTGTACTCTCAATCAGTGTGAGTCTATTTTTTTAAAGAACACATTTGAATGGCAAACTAAAGATTACCAATATTTTTTGCCAATAAAGAAATTATTATTTTTGTTATTAGCTTAGTCCAAGACACTGCTTGAGATCTTAAAGCCTTTCCATCTGAAGGTTGAGCAAGCCCACAAGCCTGTCTGACACAGCCAAGGGTAGACTCTTGGTCTAGTAACAGAACAATGCAAGTATACCGCAACGTACTCCAAAACACTTCCAGACTACAGAAGATCACCAACAAGATGCAGAAAAGGAAAAAGGTTTTTTGATCAGGTATATTCTGTTAGCATCAACATCCTGTGGTACAAAACTTTATACCGTTTTACTGTTTGAATGCACTTTGTGCACTGTGAATAACCAGCACCTTTTCTTTATCCCAAACCTGCCACTTGTTACTTCGGTTTGTTTCAAGTAATATGAAATCGAGGGGACAATAATCCAAGTCACTCATGATCGTGTAAATTTCTGCTAAACCCCTTCCATTCATCAACCTTCCTAGATGTTTTAGCCTCCACTCCCATAGGATATTATTGAATACCCTGAGTTGGAACCCTCATGAATGTAATTCCTGTTCTACTATGTGCACACTACATTCAAGTTATGAGCACACAGGGAATTTTTAAAGCAGCAAGTTAATGAGCTTCAGTACTTCTGGTTTAAAAGATTAGGAACTGTTTCCTTATTGAATACTCCGAGTGCAACAAAAATTAAAAAAAAAAAAAAAAAGGAAAGGCAACAAAATCTGCAAACTTTTAGATCCATTTTCTTAAAGGTAGTCCTCCTACTTCATAAGCAGATGTGTTTCAAATGCATGTAAAATGTGAAGCAAGATTTTTACCTAAAGCAGTCCAATAGAGATCCAACCACATCATCTGCTAATTCTTTGGGAAGTCTTCCAGTAATTCTACCAATTCTACAGAAGTTAAAAGAAAAAAAAGCATACAGTGATTCATTAGTACTGTCATTCAATGAGTAAATCCAATAAAAAACTTAGTCACTGGAAACTTGAAATAAGACGAGTGAATTTAAGATGACAATGCACTGTGCTAGCACCATTATCCTAAAACACCAAATCTCAAGCTCGGAGCAAAAGCTACAAATTAGAAAACTTAAGATAGAAACAAGTATATATATAAATACACATATGTATATTAAGTGGAAGATTTTTTTTTTCTAAATAAATGCTACCTCACAATCTTTAACTCAAGTCTTACCCAAAATATCTATTTTCAAATATAGCTGAAATTTTCCTGAAGACTTGCCCAATCTCATATGCACCCAGAAAAAGCCACAAATATGGCTTCATAGCATGAACTACACTAAAGCCAGTTGAAGTAACAGAACAGTGACATGACACACAAATTATCAATCGCGGGTTACATTAAGACTCTATTTTTGTTATTTGCTTTAGTTTATTAGTTTAGAGTAACAACAAGAAACCTACCCTTTTGCTGCAGACCACCTGACAATAGTGTCTTTGTCCTTCAGTCCAACCAACAGTTGCTCTGCAGATAATTGTATTTAAACAAAACAGATTTATTCAACAACAGAAATACTTAGATCGTTACAAATTCATTTTCGTCCTAACATTGCTGCTTCCTAATTTAAATAAAAATATTTGTATCCAGATTTCTTATATTTTCCAGACAAGGATAAAAATTTCATTAGATTATTCACTTATAAAGGTCTTCTGACATAATTTATACCCTTTTACTTATAGCATATTCATTAGCAAGCTAGCAGAAGACCATCCTGATGAGTACATACTAATACAAAATACTGTTCCTTTGATAGTACCAGAGCCTAAGAATTTCCACCACAATTTTTTAGCTTTAGTGTAACACCATTTACTTTATTTTTCATTATAAATTTTAACACATCCTTCCATCTGTGAAAGGCTCAAGATATCACTTCTGTATTACCAGTAGAATGTATTTCAATAGCTCCCTCCCTCAATGCCACAAAAACACTAGAATAGTGAATTTCTGCTTGAGATGCCAAAAATTTAAATTATTTGGTAAACATTGGTATATTTTAAACAGTTGCTCAGATTGAAACTTTAGTCTTTCCAATAGTTCACATTAGTGCAGATACCCACAACACCTTCTTAGCAGTAAGCATGCTGTTTCCCTAAGGTACGTATAATGTGCAGACCTTACAATAATTTCTGTCCCGTTTCAACACACCTACAACATTTTCAATCTCTCCTGGAATGTCATATTCCTCATCATCCTCAGCTTCATTAGCAGCAACAGTTATCTTTTGATTCTGCATAACTGAACCCTGAGCCTGCAGATTGGCAGCCAGAGATCGACAGCCACGCTGGTATCTGCACAAGAAACAGAGACAGTACATTTATTTTTCTGATGCAAATTTCAACTGAAATAGGCGCATACTGTCACAAAACCTGCTTGTCAAGTTATACTTCCCAGTGCACAGTTGTCCAGTTATTTAATGTTTGCTTTAAAGGAAAGGGAAAAATATCCTATTTTCCTTTCTTCTGACCCAGCTGTCACTTTTCCAGGTTGAGAAGAGCTAGACTATTTAAATGGTTCCTGTGCAAAGCTGTTTTGTACCTCACATCACCGGTCTCCCTTTCCCGTCTCAATATAACCTACTTCCCACTGCTGACAACAAAGGGAGGCAGAATTCCCATGCCCTAAAAAAAACTCTCCAAAACCTTTAAAAATAAAAGTCAACTTATGAAAAATTGTTTTAAATGGTAAAGCTAGCTCAGTGTTTTCTGCACAACCTGTACTCGCATATCTAGCCCGTGGTGCAAATACATCCTTACAAAAGATATAATTTTCATGCTAAACTAACTTTTGCCATTGGGCAAGGCACGCTCTCCACCTAAAAAGAATTTTCTGTGCCTAAGGACGTTCTCAAAAGTTAGTAAAAGAAATACAATAAAAAAAAGTCACCAATGGAGCCTGCAATTTTAAAATATCAGTGCGAGAAATCTGAAAAATGGGTTGCCCTCTGGCAAAAAGGAAAACCAGACACCAAAACCTGACTAATATGCAAAACTGAAGTGGGATTGCAAACCACTTTTCCCCTGTGAACTTTCTATCGAATCAGGATAGAACAATGTAATGGAAATGTTAAGTTCACTCTTACAACACTGAACTACGTCAACTTCAGTACCAAAGGTTGCTGCCTTCCCATTTTTACCAGGTTACGCATTACATAAGAACAGGCTTCTGCTTTTATGAAGTACAGCATTAAATGGCACGGTATGGTTTTGCTATACCAGAATTGGAAAAATTACAGGAAACAAGATATGGCCAAAAAACTACAAATGAAGGCTGTATTCAGACTTAAATAACACGAGGATTTCTTTTTCTTTCAGCAGAGCGCAGGTAGGACAGAGACTGGTAAACAAACGGATGGATCTAGGAATTTTTAAGTTCTGGATTATAGGTTACTTTTTTGTAGGATTCTTTTTTTTAAAATCTATTTCAACTTGAAACTGACCTCCATTTTGCTACCTTCGGTTTCACAAACGTCAGTCCAAGTCGTTGAACAAGTTTCATCCCCAGCTTGCGAAGAACCATCTGATTACTTTCTGACAGCTTGCAGTTATCAAGACACTCAAGCACAGTAGCGGCTGTAAGACAAGAACAGGCTAGAAAAATGCCTAAAAGCAACTCAGTTAAGAAAAGTTTAAAGTCTCTAAAGTTCTTCAGGTTTAGATTTCCAAAGGTATTACTGAAATGTAAATGTCCTATTACCTACTTGTAGCAGTTCTGATACTGGCCAAATAAATGTAATATCCTTCACCTACCGAACAGGAAGGACTGCTTTAAGGATTACTTTCAACTACGAAAATCATAATGAATCTGGCTCATGAGGAGTATTTATGCCTCTAATTCTCACCAGAAGCAACATATTCAAGTATTCTTCTGTGTCTAAGAATCTTCTATGGCCTAACAGAACCAGGTCTGAGAAAATCTCAGTCAGTTATTCTGTAACCAGTCCCTGCATACTTAGCATTCACTTCCCTCACTTACGATTTTCAGGTAGCACCAACTGAACTCCTCTGCACAGAAATTTTTATGACAATGAATGTCCATGAACATTTAGATGTGAAAAATAATACCTATGTGTACACAGTCAGCAACAAAACCTAACATTGGGGCACATCAAAGCTATTCATCCACCAAAATAGGAACCACAGAGTAATGGCGAATGAGTGGAAAAGTCCAGAACTCAAATTTTCACAAAGAACACATTCCTCTAACAAATAAAATAGTTGCTTTGCAGTCTGAAACAAAGGCTGCATTGAAGAAAGACCTTAACAGCTGATCAATAATTAATACAAACTAACTACCCAGACTGAGGGATGTATCACTCTCAGTGTAAGCACTGCAAACGTGATTCTATGTTCTGTAACCTCCTAGTCCAGGCCCACATCAAGTTCTCAAAAATTCTAGGAGACCAAGGATACAGCAATTGTTTACAGTCTGAGAACTCGTAGGGCACATGACTTCAAAACGTACCCAGTGTTTGAACAGGTCTTTGATTTATGCTCGAATATTCAACTTTTAGTAACATAAAACATGTGTGCAAAAAGGCAAATTACTATTATTCCAATATCTTCCTGCAACCCACAGTTCTTAAGCCTAATTAACCTGTATTTTAAGAGACTGAAGAAACATCAATACTTAGAGACAGAAAAAAAAATTAAGAATATATAAAAATAAGCCTTTTCCAAGCCCGACTCTTCAATTACTGAGGGTCATCTATACAGCCTGTTCATAATTCTGGTTATCTGACACATTCTTAATTACTCCTGAAGCTTCCATACTGCTGCTTTCTACTGCTATGCAACAACATTTCTCAGTATTTTCTATTTGCTCCTGACCAGCTCCGTAACACATCTGTCATTCCATTTTGTCTTCATTATCTTATCTCCAACTTTACCCATATCTCAGGCATTTTGCAAGGAAGCATTTGCATGTCACACTCCGTTACTGAGGGAATCAAAACAGCACCCAGCTCTGCATCCACAGAGTTTCTTTTATGGAGTCAAAACAATTCCACTAACTCAAAGCATTCTAATGTGAGTTTACAACACTACTTGATTCCTGTGAATAGCACAAGCCACACATTTTGACAGTCAGTTTTGTGGAGCTTCTCTCTTTTGTGTTGTTCTGTAACTAGCCATCATCTTCCTATACATCTCTTTATCACTACCAATAAAAAACAAACCAGTACTGTGCAGTTAGTTCTGAACGTATTCTAGGATGTGCCATGAGAAGAATATAATTCAACATCTAAATACAACATTCAGACACTTCTGTCTTCTCCTTAGAGGTACCTGCCTATATCTCTCATTGCATCCATGATAATCTCTTTCCACTAAAATCTTTTTCCAGCAGTACCGCCAGATGACCCCAACAAGATTCTGTGCACAGCAGGTTCTTTAAACCTGGTATTTTCTGTTTTACCTTTAAACTTGGTATTAATATGTTTCACATCTTACAATTTATATGTTCCATGCTCAGCTGCTGAGGCCCAGCAGCCAAGCTGACCACCTGCCAAATCTTTAATTCTTTGATGAGATTTTCCAACGTAACATTCGTCATTTGCATCTTCTCTTCCCTATCCTTGTTGTCTCTTCTTTTCATTTTGCATGCTTTAAAACTTCCCTGTTGGTCTTACTTTTTACAGCACCATTCTTTAACAGCATTTCTTTCCTTTTTTATTGGAATCGCTTTAAAACAAAATCAGGATATTATGAACTTACCATATGGTAAACAATCTTCTCTTTTGCCATGTTTAAATAACTGTGCCTACAATTAAAATAGGGAAAATAAATATAACAATACAGAGAGTGTGCAGCTCAATATAAGGGATGAAATTCTAAAATAGTTTGTCAGCTTCCTGCAGTAATCTGTAGTGTTTACTAATTAAAATGGCATAAAAGAAAGAGTCTCCGGGCGCAGTTCTACTTCCAAGTCAGTGAATGTCAAGGCATGGTTTAGCGGGGTTATATTGGTGGTAGGTGGATGCTTGGACTGGATGATCTTGTAGGTCTTTTCCAACCTAGCTAATTCTACCATTCTAAGGCTACTGTAGCCCAACCTGCCCCTCCCATTTCTACAGTCATGCAGGCAGTTAACACAGGGAGCTGAGCTGGACAAAAAACACACGCTTGAGAAAAGTGGGGGGAGGGAGAAAGCCACTCTTTCAGCCAGCTCAGCTCCCAGAACCATCCAGCTCAGTGCTTGGTCACACAAGTCCAATGCAGGTGCAACCACAGCAGCTATTATCTAACAGCTCACGTTGCTTTGAACCTCTAAAAAGTGAGGAACATGAATGAAGAACATCTGCAGAACGTGAATAAAGGCAGATGAACGAGGGGAACTCTGTGTCCTGTTTGGGACCTTGTGACATCAAACAATCCTTCAAACTAAACAAGCCTTGCTTGTAATTTAGGCAGAGCACAGCACACGGAGCACATCAATGCTTCAGTCACTGTAAGGAGCAGGACAGGAGGACACTGGTGAGCAAGCTCAGTTAGTAGTGGCAATCAGACAAGACAGGACACAACGCAGGCTCCACTGCTGGGTAGTTTATCCTGTTCCTCCATCAGCTTTCAAGAACTCCATGGTAAACTAAACAAAGTTAGCTACAGAATTCTCTGACTGCAAATATACTTCCATCAGGCATATTTTAATTCCTGCACCAAGGGATTTTACGAAGAGTTCAAGCATTCAGTCTTCCAAATAGCTTCTAAATCATTTACACACAGTTAAAAATCCCATTAAGATTAAGGTTCAGCACTCCAGTGAGAACAGGCTATTGGTACCAGACAGAAACATGTTACACATCTAAAACATCCTCGGTCCACTTCCTATGTATCAGAACTACTATGTTCAGTCACTCAGTTTTCCTTGAACTTTGTCATTCACCGTAAGAAAAATCTTCCTCACTAAACATGCCTAGGAGTTAAACAAGAACAGACTTACCTTAAAAACATGTACTTTCTCACACATACCAAATACACATGCCTCCTGCACTGCAGGTGTGGTTAAGAGCAACAAAAGCAATAAAAACACCTTCAGGCTATGTACCCATTATATTTTGTTGTGTAACTAAATTACATTTCAGAATCCTAAATTAGCATTTCTGATCAGCTCTACTACAAGCTATACATAGTGGAATTTGACAATATATCTTACATTATTCAAGATTTGTAATGCTTTGCTGAAGTAACCACATAAATACGAGGCACCCTTTAAGAACTACATTTACAAGGGAGAAATGCTACAGAACTACCTCAGCCTCAGAAGAGCAGCTAGCTGAAACCACTGCCAAGATAAACAGCACAAATACAGAACAGCTTTTATCAAGATATCAGATCGATATAAGAAAATAAAATCCTACTAATACACGACAAAACTGCTTGCACTAGAAAGCCTAAGCAAGAACAAAGAGAAGGTGAGCAAAAATCTCAAGATCTCCTGTGTTACTAGCAGATCTAGTGTGACTTCAGTCTTTTTTCTGCCTCTCTGCCGAGATACACATAAGCTCATTTCTTCCTAACTTTGTTCCTGTGCTCAAAACAGACGGCTTCACAAGGTCAGCAAGTTTGTGGATGCCAGGAGACACTGCAGCATTTCTGCAGCACCTTCCCCCCACAATTACTTCTCCATTCTGTATAAATGCCCAGGTAAGAGCAAATACTGTTTTTAAGGCATGCCTCAAAATTATTAAGATTATACTCAAGCGTATTCAAACAAAACAGTACAATTCCTAAAGTAACGATAACATAGAGAAACAGCTTTTTTGCATTGCCTTGGGAACATTCCTGGATAAGCTCTTTTGCAGATTTACCCCCGTATCTCTTAGCAAACCGCTAAGAGCTCCCGAAAAGGCTCAACAGAAGCCTCAGACACCTCTGCACTTGCATTCTTACACAGCTCCTACATCACGGCACCTGTCTGCAAGTCTCTCCAGGAGTTTTCACGTCCTCAAGGCCAACTTTGAATTCAGTTCTGACTCCTCAGGAATAACATAACTAGGAGGTATCACCTCTAAGCAAGAAGTGGGAAGAAGTTAACCAACACAAAAGCAGCAAATAAGAAAACTCCACACACCTTTAGATGTTAAAATCATCATAGCAACTGCTGTAAAAACCAGTTGAGAATACACTAAAAGATACGTGGGTTATGTATTCTCTCAGATAACAAGTCAGGCTTCAGACCTTGAGCCCACACCCCCTGCTGTACCCCAGTCATGCAGCAGCAAGGGTTAAACACAGGCTTAAGCAATTCTGACAGTCTATGCAAGAAAATCTCAAGGAAGAGCATATTACTGCTTGAGAATCAGTTCCACTGAATGTGGACTCCCATTAAGAACATACTTTCTTCATCTCCCATATGAACCTTCTCCTTATAAAGCATATAAAAGAAGCAAATAGATTTCTAATGTTGAAAAGTGTTCAGCTGTACAAACCACAGTAGTTCACTCCCCTCTCTGACAAGGGCAGCACCTGGTTCCAATGGTCCTTACCAGGATTAAGGGATTTCAGATGCACGTTTTCAGGGGAAGTACAAATTAATCAAATAATGCTGTAGATACAGTGTTACAAATTAATAAATAAACTTAAAAGAACTGGGATTTAATATTTACAATGCTTTTGTTCAACAAAATATATTATATATTGATTTTTGAGTAACCATTTTTGAAGAAAAAGGAATCTACGAAAGTAAAAAAAGCTGTGTTTGCACTGACTGGTGTCCACTGCAGGTAGAATATAATCTTCTACCCAGATTATTGGTGCTTTAGCAAGCGATACATTGGGTATTTCTATCAGAGAAAAGCTTAAAGGTCATTTTTAGCAAAAAACATTTCCTATAAAAGTAGGTGATAACCAAACTGTTGGGAACTAATTTTCAGATATTCAACACATCAGGAAATTCAGTTTTGTTTTTTTTTTTCTGATCATAGAAACATCAAGAAAAAAAGTTCTCATGACTTGTGAGTCAAAAAGATGCAAAAACATTGAGAAACCCAAATTTCCTGAACTTTCGAGCTTAGTAGATACATTCTTTGGGGGAAATAGAAGAGCACTTTTCTGATGTTGGCCTCTATAAAAAAGATATGTATTTCTTCTGGCATATGCTATTAACATTCACGTATGTAAAGCAGTTATTGTGTAGGAAAACTCCTGCAGCTCTGGATTGTCCCAGGTTTACACTAAAAAGCAAAGTATGTGATGCATCACCACCAGCAAACAAACTGAGGAGAAAAAAAAACCTCAGAAAAAAGGGCAAATTGGCATTACAGTATTTATTTTAAACTTCCTGCCTTGCAGGATGAAAAACAACCAAGGCACATCGACTCAGAAAAATTTGATACAAACAAAATAATTAATGAGCTTGGTTTGCCACCCATATAGACATTTTAGTGTCAGCACCTAATGATATTAGAAGTAAGGAGCCCGTCCGCTGGAGCATCCAGGCAGCCAAAGTTACGCCATGGTCTCTCCACTTTAATGAGGACACACAGCAACTCACCCAACCTGCTGAACTGTTGAAAAGTATGCGACTCCCTCTCTTATAAATAATTAAGCCACCTACAAATTAGAGAAAATCAGTGGTGTGCAAGCGATGACGACTGTCAAGTCTGGTTTTGCTTTAGAAATAGCATGGTGCAAGGAAAACAAAACCTAGTTTCTTAGTAATCACCGAAGAAACACACCACACCTTCCAATTGTCTGCATAACCCACTTTGGGCTCCGTGAGATATATCAACCAGGATCATCTCTGGGACACGTTCCCCAAGCTATACAAATCACCATTAGGGGTGGCCTGACTGTTTGGTAGCAAGTCTATCTTCCTGTCGAGCAGGAGACACCAGTCTGAATCTACCCTCTGGTTGTAACCAACCAAGCTGAGGACGGGGAGGGTAATTTCAGCCTCTACGGGACGAGAAGAAAACGGTATCTTTCATTACTCTGGAGCACCCCCTAGTAGTCACACAGCACCCAGGTAGAGGGAAAGCTATCACTCATTCCTGCCTCCGGGCTAGATGTGGGGAAGTAAACAAGGTGAGGGAGGACATGCTGTCAGAAGAATAAATTTGCTTGAAAGTAGAGAGTGTTTAATGTGTTCTACGTGCAACGAATGGTAAAATAGATTACAACTCTTGTTCTTCGTACTCCTTCAATGCAAATAGTAGACTGCATGCATCTGTCAGGGTATCAATAATGGTAACTAATGTGACAAACTTCAACACAGAGCATGGTTAAATAGTTGGTAGGAGCTACGTTTTCATCTGCTCTTTGTTATTTATCAATCGAAAACTTACAGCAACACATGGGGACCTCCATCGTAACAAGCCTGACAAGACACGGATTTGAAAGCTCTGCTTTCTGTACGCCTTCATCGCCAAACCATTAGGTGATAACATCTCTTAAAAAAATAACGCCAATGGACAATGCTAGCATCGGTAATTCTTTGAGAATGCCAAAAATACAGAGACTTGGGAAACATTCTATTTGGAAATAGTCTATTTTTGTGCCTCTGGGACTGAAAGAATAGAGTTGGAGAGTTCTTTCTTCCCCGGAGCAAAATTTACATAAGCACACAGCTATTGCTAAATAACCTTTGCATTAGAGACAGCTCAGGGAAATGCCCTGTTCTTAAGACTCTCGAGTTTCATCAGATCACTGCGTAGGGCGTTTTATTTTTTTTAATTATTACTCACACTTGTATACTGAATCACCTATAAAACAAATAAGGTTTAATAAGTTTCAATGCCCAAGGCTACCTCAACATGATGACATCTCTGTCACGCAAGAATTGGGAGTGCTACACCCTGCAGCAATAACTAAAAAGCTGCTTGATATAATGGCAGGTTTAAAAGCAAACCTCCAGACCAAGAGAATTTAAAATGCAGATTCTTAAAACAGGTCAGACATTTCTTTCGAGTAAACAAGTATTATAAAAAAAAAAATTAGCAATTTCTTGTTAATCTAACATTTATAATCCTTCAAATTACCTATGCATACAGTGAATCCAAGCACAAAAATGAACTCAATTCAACAGCGCAATTTTAGTTTCAATGAAAGAAGGCAGTTTTAGAAACCAAATCTAAAACACTGCAAGCAAAGATTCCTGCTAGTGCACACCTGTTGTGAAATGATATATTACTGACGACAGGTGTAAGGAGAAAAAAAAGAAAAAAGCATCAGTGGAATTAAAATGTGTAATGCAGGCTGCGTGTTCCAACAAGAATCGTGAAACAGTAGTACTTGTTCTACACATAATGCTGAGTTAGATTAAACAGTAGCATACCTAATCACCGAGACTTCAGGCCACGGAGAGGCAGATCAAAGTGCAGCAACACAGAACTGCTCACTGTGTACCGAACTTGCAGTTTCAGTTCATTGAAATGCAAGAGTTTCGTGTGATTTTAGAACAGTTTTGCCATGCCGATCTCACTACGAGTTATTTCCTAAATGCAGACCATAGAAAGCATGGTTCTGCTGAAATTCACACTATCAGGGGAAGCTCCAAACTAATCCGGGGTGTTGGGGGTGGAGGGAGACGAGAGAAAGAGAGAGCAAGTCTTTTCCACCCACCCTGCTCCAACATCATTACATCCCCAAAACCTGCCTTGCTGCACGGACTGGAAATTGAAACACATTCTTCTTTCTCCTGCTCCTTCAGAACGAAATGCCCCAGTAACTCGAGTTTGATTCCTAAACAACAAGTTGCTGGAGGAATCCAAGGGCAAAGAATTCTGAGGCTTGGTGATACAAGTTTTAGTTACCCCTCCTGTGGATGCATTTTGCTTTACACAATTCGCAATTATTGTTTTGTCTCTGGACAGACTGCTAACACCATGGATGTTTAAGGGAGCAGGTTTACTTACTTCAAATACTGCTTTTACTTTTGGCTAATACTTTTGGTTTAACAACGTGTTATTGTTATAAATGTGTTACTAAATCATTATATTAAACTCTTCTGCTTCCTACTGCAGTTAAACACGTCCCTGTGCACATACCTACATATGTATCTTTCTGAAAACCTTTATTCTCTAATGATGCAATTTGGGCTTACATTGCAGTACTTGAAATTAAAAATTCTAGACTGAATGCAAGAAAAGGCTTTAACAGTTCAGTCTGCTCGTACCTACCAACTGGAACACGAGTTGTAAGCTATCAGACACTAATGAAACTAGCTTGATAAATATTTTCTCCCAACCCACAACGAAGAGGAGGAAAAAAAATCACACAAATGCCAGAAGGAAGGCTTCAGCTTCCAGGTATATTGTATCACATTCTAGTTTCGATTCTACTTGTTAAGTATTCACCTGTTTCGCTTAGTATGCACTAATGAACAGGTGGATAGAGCCAAAGCCAAAGGAATTATGACAAAACACTAATGTATTATACATCCTACAGGTCTCATCATGCACCTAGGATAGCAAACAGTCAGTCTCCCTTTCCAGATCTGACAATAAAATGATGAAACATCATTCTGCCTTTTGAAACAGACTGCAACACATACAAATAATGCTTCCTCTTGCTTAAGCAGCAAGTCCTATGTTATTCTAAATATAGACCGTTTCTTCTATCTTCTGATTTGGAAGAGCTGCTAGAGAATATAAAAAAATATTAAAGAACCAAGGACACACACACACACTTGTTCCACAACTTTGCTTTGATGTTTAGGAACATACTGCATACAAGTCCTCATAGCAATTATTTAAAAAGAACTGCAAATTTATGCAAATTATAGAAACTCATACAAACGCCAGCAAATCCTTAAATCTGTGCTCCAACTACATAAGTGTATGCCATCCACTGACTTCACTTGTGCTATCTCAGCTTATTAACAACAAAAAGAAGAGGAGACGCCACAAAAAACCCTACTCCACCCAAACGTACTTGGACATTGCAATTGGAACAGGTATCAGAACTGTTAGCCAAGTAATTCAAAATACACACCAAAAAAAAGTATAAAACTACTAGACAGCTGTTACAACTAGATATCCTTAGAATGTACAAGAGGAGTTCTACATAAGAGTGGTTCAGCAGCTAAAAGGTTTTTCCCCATACTGAGCTGTTCTATGGTTCTGTAGTATATTACTTTTAAAACCTGAACTAAGAATTCAGCTCTCTGAACCGCAGCATGGCTTGGGTTGGAAAGATCATCCAGTTCCAATCCTCCATGAGCTACTATTACTGCACAACATAAAGCATTAAATGAAGAACTTCAGATAAAGAAGTGAAAATACAAGGAATAGTGTATTTTTCCAGCCTAGCCAAGGGCACTGTCTAGTAAGTTTAGTATGTCTCAGAAAAACTATTGAGAACAAGTATTTAAGAAGAGTGGGTAAAACCTTCACAAATCACTCGCATTTTGGCTAACAGTTCTAAAAAGCCAACTGCTATACCACAAGCTCAATTTTTTCATTTTGTACAGTTCAGATTATTTTTTCCCCATATGTTTGGTAGAACGTCAAATAAAATCTGAGCTACAAGAAGACAAACAATAAACAGATACTTAATGGAATTTTTCAGTTATTTATCAGTATCTGTACTGGCAAATTCACTTTCATTTATTGATGAAAAGACTATTTAGAGAAAAGACATGAAGGTACAGTACATGAGAAGTTGCATCTTCACAACTGCTATGGAGCAAAATCTGACTTCATATTATTTTATCATTTTTAATAAACAGGAACTTCTCTGTGCATTTTCTATTAAAGGTCTACCATAACTGGATCACAAGGAAAAATAATATATAAACACAATCGTCCATCTTTTAAGAGAAAAACATTATTTACCAAGGCCTGCAGCATGCCATTGATGACAACAGTCCCCTCCATACTCTGAAAGGAGGATTTAGATAACATTGAAAGTGTCCAGTCCAGAAAGTCTGCCATTCTTTTCTGTCTGACATCAGGGCGAACGATGAATCTGTCATGGAAAAAAAAAACAAACCACTTCAATTACTATCATTATCAGGGCAAATGAAAATTAATTTTTCCTGCTGTCCAAACTGGTTGCAGTTTCTAAAGACAATTCTCTTCCAAAACCATTGAGGGGAATAACATTCCAAATCATTATAAGTTTGGTCCTTTTGTTCCTGAGCCAGAATTTCCACTTATACCAACTCGTAAACTAGAATCTTAAAGATTTCCCATCTTACTTGCAAAGCAACAAACTTTCTAAAGTTCCAAAATAAAAATTATTTCCATTAAAATTAGTGAAAAGCTAAAATGAATATCAGGATTCTCCACTGTTCTCATCAAGAACAGCTGGAATATTGGCATAAATCAACAACAGGTCCGCACAGCACTCATTATCAGCAAAATCAGGTTCCAGGCCCATAAAGAATAATCATCAGTACTGTATCTGTTTGTTCAGGTATTTGATAAGGTCAAACATCTAATATTTAACATTCTGAATGGATCAAGAAATGCATTCTTACCATTCTTACAGGGGACCAGAGAAGTTTATCATGGCTAAACTACTTCTCTAAACCTATAAACTCAGCCATAACCAGGGCCAGCCAAGCCAGGGTTAGGGCATCTACTTCAGCCACCACATTTGGTCCGTGTGCACATAGAAGTTAGCCTTCTGCTCCAGCAGAGTTTCAGGGTAAATGAATAAACTTTCTCCTAGAATGCAATCCAAGGAAAGATACAAAGAAAAGCCCATACAGTAGAATACTCAGTGTTTAAAGTAGAATGTGTTCAGGGCCTACATCTGGCTAACTTATACACCTACAGATTACATGGCGAACTGCATCAAGAGCCAGTAAATTGGGAATACAAAGAACACAAGAAACACTGAGGTGACACAAGCATTTGAATTGTCTTCAAAGTCAGCATCTATTGTTTTCAGCAGAACAAGGAGGATTTGTGGGAGGCATTAGGTGAGGGGGTTTATATTTGTTTTGTAATAGAGCACCAAGGATGAAGCCTTCTTTTCCACAATGGCAGAGGTAACAGAACAAACTGCAAAGCAGATGAACTGGTTCCTAGACCCCTTCTCAGCCCAAAGGAGTTTAAATCTTAATTGCTCAAAGGAGTGCCCTAACCTCCAGACTAGAAGCAAGACAGGATATGCCTCATCTCCTCTGACTGCAGCCAGGTCACTGAGCAGACACGAGAGAGAGCTCATGGAACAAACTCCAGCTCCTCTGCCCTATGAAAAAGGAACAACTGAAAAATGGGAAGTCTTGGACCCTGATGTTTATGAATTCTACTTGAAATGTATAAATCTAAGAGCAGGAACTAGAACTCAGACTTCCCCTATTCTCCTCCTTCCCTGTCTCTCTAGAGTTTCCTACTTGGCAGGCTACAGAGTTAAACTCCAGTATCTTATCTCCCCATGCATCCTAGGGCTCTTGCATTCCTGCCTACCTAACTGTTTCATCTTCTTGAAGTTAAACTGTTATCTCAGAGTCTCTGTGCCCTGCTCATGAAAAACTGTTTTTGGTTGTGAAAGCAGTGAATTAAGTGCACCAAAAGGCCTTGGACTCAAGCCTTCTAATTCCTAGAGAAATATTTTAATCACCAGAGTATTTTAAAATTGGTGTTTTCATAATAAACTAATTATAACTACATTAAATAGTAATTTTGCTTCCATTATGGTCTTACACGTATTGATCTGGTTAGCACTAAATATACTTTCAATGTTGTTTAATGTATTTTATCACCTTATTTGTTATCAGAAAACATAAGACAACTGTTAATGAAATGCCTGAAGAGTAATAAACAAGATTATTTATTAAAGAGTATCCTGATGATTCATGCATTCACTTAAATATTGCTCTGAAATATTTCAGAATAAGTAAGAAAATTACAAAACTGTCTACAGAATGCTATATTCTAAGGCCAAATCCGTTACGGATTTTCTGCACGACACAAAAGAAAGTGACTGCTTTGTCAGTGGATTCACAACTGGAGCATTATCATCACCAAATATTATTTTCTAAAGAATTTTGAGTCCTGTGACTGAAACTCAGAATAAATTCAGAATGAAGTAAGTACAAGGACAGCTATTTTCCAAAACAACAGTTAGAATCCACTCTACTGTAAGCTATATTTAACAACTATTTTGATACAGTTAAGCCTTATAAATGCTGTGCATCTTTCAATCCAGAGCAAAACGCTAACACTGATTTATTTTTCAGAGTAACTACCTTCATCCAGTACAGTTATTTCATTTTGCTCACTCCAAAGCCTCTGCTCCGGTAGCTGTCCTGGTAAAACTATGTTGGCAGAGCCCCCTAGCGTATATCAGAGTATGTGCTAGCATGAAGACAGCAGTCCTTGCTTAGTAAAGGAAGAGAACAGAAAAACTGGAAAAAAAAGGGACAAACTAAGCTGACTCAAGTTCTCGCTCATTAAAATATACGAGTAAGATACACACTGCGATATACATTGTACAAAAGATACATATGTACTGGTATAGTTTATATTCTATGCAATTTATTTTAAACAACCCTAGCAGAGATGCAGAGATTGAAGAGATGCAAAAAAAGTCAGAAAAACTGCATCTCTTCCACAAATTGTTTGTTGGCTGAACACCAATCCTTGCAGAACAATTGGATTTTGGAAGTCCCATTATGCTTGGTTTTATTTGATAGACAAATTGACAACAAATATATGAAAACAGCAGTACTGTTTTCTGGATCAGAAAATGAAGAGACAGGAGGGATATTAAGAAAAAAAAATCTATCACTAACATTTCTTTTTATGTTCCTCTAGTAAACACCCAGCCCTTAACACTGCATCTGCCAATTTACCATATGCAACGCTGCAAAAACAAGCAGTAACACAGAATAACTTCATCTTTTTCAACCTCTGTAGCAACTTGAAGAGAATTCTGTTAGTCATAAGGAACTTTAAGCATCATTTGTGACGGACAGCTGTTCTTCTAGCACAAAACACATTTCCAGTAATGAACAGGCTATTGGAAATGATTCAAGCAGGTTCAGTGCCCCATATACAGCTGACAACTTTCAGTCCTCCCAACGCTATCATTAGCGGTACGTCAGATCCAAAAATGACACAAGAAAAGGGAGTTAGCTTTTTCCCTTTCTATCAAGCACAATAGGGACTTACTTGGAAACCAGCACAGCAGCTGCATCTCGAGCCTTATCACTGACAACCAAGTAGCACTAAAGACAAAAGAAAACTCACTGTAAAAGAATTCAAATGTAGATTTAATAACACAAGCCGTTAACAACTTTACATGTTAGTATGAAACATTTACATACAAACATTGTACTGAGTTTGAGAGAGTAAAAACAAAAAAATAAACTTCCCATTTAACAAACAGTACGACATCCAGTTTCTTTCAAAGCAAGTTTACCTTTACTGAAGCCCTACATTACAGTCACATTTATGCTCCTACATTTCTACAAGTGATGAACCCCTTAAGTGCTGCAGATGTTAAAAAGCTGTTCAGGTATTGGTAGAAAAGGGGTTGTTTACTTTTATCTTAGAGATGACGCATTAGCCACTTCATGCTTATGTCAAGTGGAATTTTATTATCTCTGCTGAAAGTTCTTCAGGCAGTCATAGCTCCTTCGTATGTTACTCATCCTGACCAATCACTAGATTCCCATATAAATAATCAAACTTGGCTTTCAGAAAACTTAGCTGATATTTTTAAACTCTAAAAGCTGTTAACATAGTCAAGGGCATACACTCCTATCAGGTACCCATAAAGATATTACTTCAGAGAAAAAAAAAAATTATCACTCTCACTAGACACTAAAGAAGTGTATATTAAAGATTCTAAAACTGTAATTTTTCAGAGATTAGACCAGAATTTGTTATATACTGAAAAAATAAGCCATAGAAAAATGGCACACATTTCAGCATATGACACGACGTACTATACTTACTTTTGCAATTTCCAGTATGCGATCCATTGTTGGCATACGAGCGTGACCTTCTTCAGAAAGAATATTTCCATCAAACCGAGCCAGATCAAAAGGAATCAAGCATATCATGGAGAGCCATAATAAAAGCATATAACGAGTTTCCCAAGTCTGGAAAAGAATAGTCAAACAAAATACATGCTTGGTTTTCTGGAAGGCATTCCAACAAGGTGCTTGGAGCAAAAGATCTACTAACTTCCAAGGAACTTTCAAACTAAGAAGATAAAAACACTGAATCTGAATGTTCTGAAATGCCAGCTCAGACAGAATTAGAAGAGATTCTAAGCTGGAAAACCAGGAATGTTAATGGTCCCTCCCCTCTGAAGTCCAGACACGTTACTTCTTTTCCAAAGGGAAACCGCATTTTCCTATTTTCCTGTTTTCTCCTTCCCTGAGCCCATTTATGCTTTTGGTCCTGTCACACAGGAAAAAAACAAACTGCAAACAAACAAAAATCCACCACAAATTAACAGGGAAAGTGACTAACAATCTGGAGGAAGGAAAAGGTGAGGAAGAAAATTTATGTTCTTAGACAAACACAACAGAAAAAGACCTAGAGAGCAATATATAACTAATATAAACTGTGAATATATCACAACTATGAAAAGTTGTATGAAAAAAAGATCAGTTCTGTGGCAGTTGCTGTTTAAGAAATAAAACCTGTACAACTAAATCAACATCAACAGCAAAGTTGATAGAAGCAATTTATTAAAAATCTATTTGAATTTACAGCAGCAGTCCAATTATGGTCTTCATATCCACAACTTGTTATCTTTAATAGATGATGATCACTCAATTTAATCAATCTCTATAAGCCTTCTGGAAACGTATTCTTTCCTGATTCAAAAAATATAACAACATGGACTACAGTACTTCAACCCATGCTGAAGAAATTATTTGCTTATATAACATTTCAATCAATACTTACTCAAAACATTCCCAGCTACACTAAATTTTGAATAAGTGGGATACACGATGAAATCTTGACTTTTGCATTAAGTCTAGCTGTTCAGTTAACGCTGTACAGGGCACACCACAGCTTTACACGCTGTTTTTTTGAGAACAATTTTCTACATTGTTCCATTGTTCTTCAATTTTTTTTCTGTTGGGACACATAAAAGTATGGCAGATTCTTACCTCACAGTCTTTTGGATTCTGGTCTACAATCATATCCAAAACAGGCTGTAGATCAGTGACTTCATGAGGAAACAGTCGGAGGAAAAGTTTGTATCCTCTCACCTATAACGCAAAGTTTCAAAATTTAGTAAGCCATCCGTCATCATGAAGTACTGCAGAAAATAAGAAGACCCACTGAGGAGTTACTATACAATCCTCGCGTAATAAGAACAGTAAGGATAAGAATTAACTTTGAGATTTTTTTGCATTTTTACCAAGTTAGTAAGAATTAATGAAAGGACACGTCTTTAAAACAAGGGACCTCCAAAGACTGTCTAGTTCAACTCCTTTGCTCAAGCAAGGTCACAGAATCATAGGGGTTGGAAGGGACCTGGAGATCACCTAGTCCAATCCCCATGTGAAAACAGGTTCTCTAGAGCAGGTTACACAAGAAAGCATCCAGGCGGGTTTTGAATATCTCCAGAGAATGAGAGCCCGCAGACTCTCGTGGCAGCCTGTTCCAGTGTTCTGCAACCCTCAAAGGAAAGAAATTTTTCCTCGTGTTTGCAGCACATTGTCCAGGACCACATCTATTTAGCAGGGTTTGGAGTATCCCCATGAAAGGAGACTCCACAATCTCCTAGAGCAATCGATTCCAGCATTCAGTCCTTACAGTAAAAAGGCATGTTTCAGAACTTCAGATGGAAGTTCCACAATCTAATTCTTCACCATACTTTACTCTTCTTTTTAACATTATGACTCTTTTTTTACCACTCAGTATCTCACAGTCCGCATTTTTAATGCATTCTAACCTTGCTTTTTACTACTCTGGATCAATAAATAGGATGAAATATCAGGAAAATGATGCTTTACCCTTGCAAAAAAAAACCCAAAACAACTAATCCTTCACACTACAATTTCAAATGTTTTGCTGCATTATTCAGACAATAATTACTTTTATTCTATTTTTGAACTATCATGTTTTCAAGTTATTTAAACAGCAAAGATACTGAAAATCTACGTACATTCAGTTATAGAATGTTTAATTTTGGATATGGGGTTTTTATACCTTTGTAATGATGTAAAGGAATTTAAAAGCCAAGTGAAAAAGCACAGGAGGAGATTCACTGTCTCGTATTATATCCAGCAACATATTCATCATCCACTCTAAGGAGAGGAGAGGAAAAAAGTGAGAACACATACAGTTTCGTGACAGTTTCTCATACTTCTAATAGTTGGGAGAGAGGTAGTTGTCATACAGTGTATCTAATATTAATCACAGCAATGCTGCAATGCATATATAGGCTTACTAGTTTAAGAACAAGTATACACACACAAAACTTATTGCGAAAAAGATGACATCCCTACCTAAGTGGCGATCCAGCAAGTGAGGCTGCTCCTGGTACTTGTCCATTATAACTGAAAAGAAAGAGGCATCTGTAATTAACAATTCAAATTAAAGACCCTTAAGGACATCAACTGTGAGAGACACACTCCTGATTCTGGACAGCTTTAGTTTAAGATTTCAATAGCCTTGAGCTAACTGTTGTCACACCTTTAAACGAGGTCAAAGAGCAAGGAGAGAACAGAGAAATTAGTATAAAATACAGGCTATACAGGGTCTCTGCAGTTAGATCATTTACCTGCACTGAATCAAAAACTCTCTTCCAGGAGTCCCTCAAATTACTGTTAGATAAAAGTTATACTTCAGAAAGAGATCATTAAATGATCAATACTACCTGGGTCATTTTAGGTATTTGGTCAGAAAACTGATTTTTAATTAGAAATCTTATTCTTTCATTTTCCTGCATTTGTTTCTCTCTCAAACAATGTTGCTCTCTGTCCCTTTCTCCTTCTCACTCCAAACTTCGATTTGACGTAACACAGCTTCAGCAGTGCTGTGGTTGACCACTGGATGACACTGCGCATCCATGCTCAAGACACCAGCCAGTCCAACGCTATCCCTGGCACTAAGTTGTACAATTCCAATGGGATTCCACTGCGCTGTCTACTATCATGATAGAAGCCTGCATTCCCCATTATCGTTATTTTTCCATTTTAATTAATGATATCTGAGGCTTTATACAAATAACAAAATCACAGAGTACAAGAAATTCTATCAACACTCAAAGCAATAGCCAGAAGCAGAAGTGGAATTTAACTACAATTCATTATTCCATCAAATTGTTTTCCCAGATCAGTGTGGTAATATAAAATAAAACCCCAAATAAAAACGTTGAAGAACTGCAAAAAAAAATTATTCTAGTGCTATTATGAAAAAAACAACTTCCGAAATTTTCCTACAAAACTGTGGTTGCAAATAGAACCATCTAAACCAGACTTCTGTTTTAAGTTCTCAAAAAAGCATCACACGTTTTTGTGAATGTTCTGGAGACCTGTATCAAAATCCTCTGTAACTGATTATTACCGCATGGTCTGCATATAGATTAAGATATTCCCTAACCTTCAAATTGATAAGCCACTCGTTTAGCCTGTCACCATATTTGGGACATTCGCCTACGGAAGGCCAGATGATAATTTGTGACACTAAATATTAGAACTACGATTTGAAGAACGTGTACAGCGCCTGTCAGTTTCAGCAGCACGTTCTAAGCAATGATACGTTCTTCTGATGTCTATGATACAGCTACATCCCCCCTACCTTCAACTGACACGTTCCCAAGAAGTGCAGAAATCAGTCTTGTAGTGGGTAGCAATGTGATTTTTCTCCTAAGAATTTGTGATAGAGAGGAGATGCACGCAGGAAGACCACAAATACAGCCCAGATACACAGACAGAGTATATGATGTGCAAGCAAGGTATAGAAGGATGATTTGCTGTTCAGCAGTTGATGACTTTCAGTACATGCTTTCCTACCCCATCAAACTCTGCCTTTTCACCTGTGACACTGAACATTCAACATGAACACCAGTGTTCTTAATACTTCCTTCTAAGCAGTTATGTTTGTCACCAGTCTCCTCGGATGGACTACTGTCAGTTGATTCAATAACTTCTGCTGGGTCAGATTTCCAAATCTGGGGCTTTCTGGTTTATTGCTGGCCTACCTAGTTTGTCAAAAGCACAGACAATGAAGCAGGACTTCGGCTCTTCATAGGTTTCAGCAATTTCATCACTTCTCCAAAAGTGATACAAAACACTTAATTCGATTTCAGACACATGAAACTTCAAGTCTTACAAGTTACCTGGTCAGGATATTGCATCAAACAGAAAGCCGGGCATTCCAGAAGCTATTTGCCTCAGCCAGTGCTATGAACACAATTACACCACGTCTGTACTAGAAGAGGTCTGGGAGCAGAACTGCTTCCATTGCACAGCACAGCAGCTCAGCTGCGGCCACATCTGAGGCTCCTCCTCTCAGAAATAACACCACGTGTGTGGATTCGGCTGCCCTTCAGTTTTTATATGAAACATAAAACCAAAAACATGAAATGACCGCTTCCAAGCTGAAGATGGATGCGTTTGGGAAGCAGACAGGTGCAAAATTGACTTTATGTGGCAGAAACACACAAATGTTAGCTCTGTTACTTTCTGTGTGTAGGAGCAGGAGGTTCCGCATGGCTCAGAATTCAGGGCCCTCAAACCCAAGCCCCGGGTGGAAGCAAAACATGTATCTTGAAAAAATAAAACTGAAAATCCCAACTACCTGTTGAAAAGGTTTGAAGGTTATAATCAATCCACAGTTGTTACTTTAGCCTTTTTTATTATTATGAATAAATGCCTTACCGATGAATTTCTCCACGATCACCTCCTGAGCCACCGGGTCCCCGTACACGGTTCTCAGGTTCCCGAGGAGCGCCCGCACCTCCTGGCTCTCGGTGAAGCTCTCCAGGATGTTTCCCCGGGAGATGACATCTGCCTCCCGGCTCCTGCTCTCCTCCGAGCCGGCTCCATCCGCCTCTCCCACAGCCATGGCCGAGGCCGCCACAGCGCTCCGTGTCACGGCGCCGCTACAGCCGCGTTACCGCGCGCAGGCTGAGCCGCCCGCCCCTCGCACACGGCTCCCACACAGCGGGCGGCGCCCGGAGATGGCGGAAGCTCCGGGACCCCGAGCCGCCCCCTGTATTACCCAGGCAACCGGCGCGGCGCTGCTCAGAGCCAGCCCTTCTCCTACGGAGCGCCGCGCGGGACCAAAGGCCGCAGGGACGGCTCCACCCCTGCGCGGGGCGGGGGCTGAGGGAGCGGGGTGCGCGCCGTGCTGCGGCTCTGAGTGCAGCGTGTGGCTCGCACGCGTCACGTGCCCGAGTGCAGAAAGTCTGTCACGGCCCTAAGAGCTGAGGTGAATTTCCCTTTAGGCATTGGGCATAGGCTGCAAAATGCAGAAGGCAGCTGGAGTGCAGTGTTATCCACAACCACCGCCATTTCTTAACGATCACATCATGTTTGAGGTGGAGAGGGTAATGGTCAACTCATCTAAAGCACAAAGATGCGATAGCTGTAGCTTTAGCATTCCAGAGAGGGGAAGAGAAGAGCAGGCTCACATGTGCCCCTCTCAGCAGTTACCAGTCCTCGGATCAGCGTCGTTCCTGGAATGTTCCTGAGGAAGATGTTGTACCCCTCAGCACACCACGCTTCCACCCACTTCCCCCCACCTCCCCCCCAGATCCTCGTTACCACAGCACTACATGGCCGCTCCTCTTGTGGCACATCGAAGTCAGAACCTAATGCAGACACTGAGTAAGTCACCTCACCTTATGCTTTTGCTTCACAGAGAGCACAGCCCAAGGAGCAGGCCCCAGAGGTGCTCATTCATTCCCTATCGGCTATGAAAGAAAATACAGGGAAAAACTTCAGTCAGCACAGAAGGACAGGTGGTTTCTCTTTCCCAGGATCAAATATCCATCTTCAGGATCAAGTTCATTAACACAAAACACAACCGCAGAAGGCAGGTACACCAAATACTTAGTTTCTGCAATGCAAGTATTTTATTGGACAACAATAAATCTTAAGCTCATATGTATTTTCAGTGCAATACCTGAATTGCAAACATGAATAAATGCCAGTACTCAGCACTTCATTGTTTTGTCAGACTGGAATCCTCCAGCTATCAGCTACAACTTCAACTGTATTCTCACTCTATTTTTCCACTGCTATAATTGTATCAAGTGTTATAACCCCACTAATTGTAGCCCAAAATCAAGTAAAAAAAAAAAAAACCAAACCCTAATAATAGTGTATTATATTTAGATAATTCTTTTCTAAATAGTATAAATTACAAATTTTAAGAAATCATTATAGCACAGCCACTGAAAACTTAGATGAAGTTATTTGATATTTCTGAATATAACATTTTGGGTATTAGTCACTACAACCATCTGAATCCTGAAAATGCAAGTTCTATCATTCTCATTCCAATTTCCTGATTCACTTACGCATTTGTTGGACCATACTCATTTTTTTTTACTACTTTCATTAAAAAAAAAATGTTGTTAATGTACTGTCACTCACATTGTATGCTAGTGTCTTTATTGCACAGTTTTCTCCCCACATCCTCACAATTTTCTATAAAAATAGAATGTTAGGAATACTAAAAAAGATTATAAAGCCATCCAGTTTGACACCGTTCCTTCGATAAAGCAGCAGTGGCAGAACAGACTAGTTTTGCCTATTGTACATTATTTTCTAAAAGTAAAATACATCAGGCACCAACCAACACAGCAAAACTGTTAATTGTTATGAAAACAAGTATCCCTCCTACTGTTTGCTATGTTTTCATAGTTATTTAATTGTTACTATCAGAGTATAACACACAATGCAGACTATTAAAGCTATGTTATTATCTAACTAGTGGTAACAATCCATTTTCTGACCATATAATTAATTACCAAGGAACTACAGTAACATCATTTTTAAGAAATACTACTCAACTGAATTTCTCAGGGAAACACAAGAAAACATTTAATTACATTAAATTAAAATAAATAGTAGGAATGCTAGCATCTGTTGCAGTCCGAAGGGCCCTGCCTACCTTTAAATGAAAAAGAATGTTTTTATTTTCACATTCATAAAATCTGACTTAAATTTTGGATCATAACCCTTACATGGGAAAGAAACAAAGACAAACATAAATGGGTAGAAGGATAGAAACAAAGACAGAAGGGAAAACTAAAGCAAAGCAAAACAAATGGGGGCGGGGGGGAGGTAAGAAACCAGTGATTACTTCCAGCACCACAGTCCAGTCCCAAAACAGTAACTCCCAGTCGTTACTGGGAGTAATGTAGCTGCTGAGAGAGCAACAGAAGCGGCAAGTTGCAAACAACTGTGGAAATGCAGCAGCTAGGAAGTGAGACTCTGTACAGAATAAGGTTAGGTTGACTGTAATGCTACTTCCCAGCCTAGTGGAGTCTTCATAAACAATGCAGTCCTTTTCTTCATATGAATCCGTGCTAGTAAATTACTGTGTAAATTAAACATTAGGCAATCACTTTTAACATTTAGTGAGGCTCAAAAGTGTACTAAGCCTTGTCACGTGTTTTATCATCAACACTGATTCCTAGCTTGTGTTACTTCTGATAAGCAGAAACTGCTAATTACTTAGTTTTGAGAAATTACTTAGTCCCTGTCTGGTTACTTTAAAAGTTTTCTCATCACATTTATCGTAGATCCTCTGTACCCTGTCCCAAAATGGTTCCAGTGGTTTATGTAATTAAAGAGCTGATACAATTTATTTCGTTTCTCAAACCCTGGAGCTTTGGGTATTTTACTGTGATAGGCAGAGAAAAATGAGCTGCTAAACCCACCAAACATTCCAGCAATGGCCAGCTCAAACTCTGAATGGCCATAAAAGGAAGCAGGGTCAAAGATAATCGGCCCGGAGTCATCCTCAGCCACATTTCCTGCCCACAGGTCCCCATGCAGGAGAGCAGGAACAATTTCTACGTCAGAAAACATTTCAGGAATCTTTACCTAAAAGAATATGAACAAACACGTAAAAATTAAAGAGCTTTAAACAAAATACTAAACAAACAAAGTACAATAAGAAATAAGAGACTAAGCTGCTCAAATACTACCTGTTTTCAGTCCTCATTAAGCAATTTTGAAGTTGATGGCTATAAGCATAAACCTAAACTGTAAATCAGTAATAAGTGTTTTGATTATTCTTGACAGAGCTTAGCAACTCATTTAATTCACACTCTAGTATCAACCTCTATAATTTTATATTGTTTCTAAACATTAATAGTACAGGTGGTCTCAAGAAATATAAAATAAATGGTTTCAGTGGCAAAAGGGCAACAGTAGATATATGGAAACACATTTGTGCCATGGAGCTTGAAGAGGAATACCTTCCTGGTTGTTTCCTAATCACTGTATAGAGCATGACTGAACCACAGTCACAGCTGTGAGCCTGGACCAATTAAAAATTCTGCCTAGGCGGCAGAACCTTATGCAGTTTGCAACACCAAGTTCTTAGACAGGATTTAACATATTACTATTAGCTATATTCAAAGAAATAACTGTTAGTGCTGACTTGCAGGTTTGTTTTCACTATCTGTTAAAAAAATAACAAAAAAATTGGAAGAGTAACATGAATCCTTTCAGCTGACTGTGTTGTTGAACCAGCCATGAAGCTAATCCAGTTACTGTTGTTCATGAAAAGCTATGTAAACCTGTTATAAAACACATTTAAAATTCCATTGATACGTATTTTCTAACATTCAAAAAAAAAAAAAAACCCCACACATTTAAGATTCAGTTCACACCTTTAGCTGTGACCAAAGTTCTCTTGCTTCTCTGTCTCCATAATCTTTTTCAATCAAATCCAGTTGAGCTTGGAGTCTGTGACGAATAAAGAAAGAAGGCCAATCACTCTGCCATTCATTCACCTAGAAAACAAAATGCAGACACTTAAAACTATTTTAACATATGCACAGTCAGTATTAATAATATTTATCGAGTTAAGATGTTTGATACTGACACAATGTCAGAATTAAACATGCTAATTCAAATTCTATCAGACATCCAGTCAATTGCTCAGTTTGAAGTGGTGCTTTCTTCCATGCCTAAGTGATCCTGTCTTTAACATGAGGTGTAAGTTGAGGCTCTGCCTATTTTCATTTATTGAAATTTCCTTAATGTGTTTTGGAGGTATAGTTTCTGGTGAGCTCATTTCAGTTGATCCATATTATATTCTAAGGCCTTTCTGGAAATGCAAAAGGATTAGTTAACTTTAATTAGGCAACATGTTTCTAATTTGGTATGAAGCTGTACTTAACAAGGTCTTTCAAATAATAGTACGTTGATTCAGTTAATTAGTAGGATGAAACTCTGTCACGCGCAGTCAGCAAACGACTGAGTTATCTCAGAGATAGTTCCAATGTCTTCTGTGATAAAGCCATCTAATAACAGTGGATATTACCATTTAAGATCTATATAGTAGGAGTTTGGAAAACTCAAAGACATGGTTGGGGAAGAGATGCTTATTAAGTATCACAAGGCTAAAGAACCACCAAGTAATTTCAAATTGTTATTCAATCCACTCTGTTTACTTGTTACATGCAAAGTAGCAAGCTACACACATTGAAGAGCCATCATATTCCCTTCACCATCAGGTCAAAATGAAGCTGTGAAAGCAAAACTGTTATCCTAAAGCTGAAGGCCAGTGAAACACACCTTTACATAAGGAGTTTACAGAACCATGTGAGTACGCCAGCTTTCACAAATGGGCAACGTACCTGTGGTATATAACCACAGCAAGTGGCCTTATGGAATCCAAACTTATCCACATACTGAAATTCAGAGTAACTGGCTCCTTTACCTAAGAAACATAACAAACACCAGGAGTTTTGAGAGTAAGGTTTGCAAACACAGAACTACGATAGGCATAAAAAAAATAAATGTAAGCATGGGCAAATATAAGTTACAGTTATTTCATCATCTTAACGCCCTCTAAAAATGGAAAGAACATGAACAAACGTAAAAATTAAAGAGCTTTTAAAAGTAAAATAATAAAAAAAAATAATAAAAATAAATTAAAGTACCATAGCAAATAAGAGACTAAGCTGCTCCAACGCTACCCGTATGAGGTGATTTTGAAGTTGATGGCTACAAGCATAAACCGAAACTGCAAGCTAGTAATGAGTATTCTTGACAGAGCTTAGGAACTCAACAGTGCCCTAGTACTGACTGCAGCCAGTATGACAACACTACTATACCACAGCCAAATGAATTATTTTTGTTTTAGTACACAAAATCTATACTCTACCAATTGTACTTCCTTCCTTTCTCAATTTCTCTCCAAGTTTCTGGTTGTAAAGATGAAGATCTGCTATCTGCTCTCCAAGCTTTGAAGAATATCTGTAGGATCAAGGAACAAAACAAAACTGAAACTAAACAAATGAACAAAATATTACAGGAAGAAAAATCTCAATTCATTATGACCAAGTGTAAGGTTTTACATTTGCCAGAAATAACGAATTTCACAAGTACATAATAGGGAGTAAATAGATAGACAATAACTCTGATTAAATGTGATCGTAAAAAAGAACATAAATCAATATTCTTGGGAAAAAAAAGAAACACCCACAAGGTTACATGCATAAACACAGAAACATCAGTCTTGATAAATACATGCTGTATCTCTAAGAGAACAGTGAGGTTCTTTACAGGAAGCTTTCTGACCAAGTGTTGTGTCTTAACCCACTAGGCAGCTAAGCACCACACAGCCTTCACTCACTCTCCCCACAGTGGGATGGGGGAGAGCATCAGGAACAAACAAAACAACAAAAAAACTCATAGGTTGAGATAAAGGACAGAGAATTAAGGGAAAACATTAATAATGATAAAAATATACAAAACAAGTGATGCACAATGTAGTTGTTGTATGCAAAGTAATGCTCACCACCTGTGACTTACACCCAGCCAGACCCTGAGCAGTGCCTCCCACCCCCCACCCAACTTCCCAGTCTTACTGTTTAGCTTCTTGTGTACCCCCAGCCCCCTCTCTGCAGGGCAGTGTGAGAAGCTGAAGGTCCTTGGTTTAACATAAGCACTGCTCTGCAACAACAGCTTCATCAACATTATTCTCATTCAAAACACAGCAGCGTACCAGGTACTAGGAACAAAATTAATTCACTCCCAGCTGCAAACAGGACAGAAAATGTAAGCTATAAGAAAATATTCCAAAAAAGAGAAAAGGATGTACAAACATACTTGTTGAGGTTCTTCATCTTTAGGTACTCCATGACAAACATTGCTCCGCCTCCAGGAAGGTCAATTACTTTAATAGGCTGAGGCACTCTCACAATATTGGTTTTTTGAATTGCTTCTAAACTTGCCATTTCCCCCTCAAACATTTTTCTAGCCTGTCAAGGAATAAGAATATCTTTTAGCTAAAATAGAGATGTTCACAACAAATACTTTGGAAAAAAAAAATTATTTTTATAAATTTACAATTTAGTTTATCTTAATAAAAGAATGAAGCTTTCAATCGATACAATGAGACTTCGGAACTTTATTTTATTATTCTTCATTAGTTTTTGCCAATTTCTTCTACGGCAGTAGGATATGTAGTATTTCACCTTGAACTCCCAGTTGTTTATGGAGATAAACTACTCAGACATAACAGGATCTCTAAGGATAAAACCCAAGACACCTTCCTTCAAAACCACAGTTGTCCACTACTAAATGAAGACTGAATCCCTAAACTGGTTCTCCTTTCTACACAGATCAGTGGCCACCAGATGAGATGACAGTACAGAGTCTAAGCCTGTACTCTGCATTTTTGAAGGGAAGATGTTGTTCTTCGCAGCAGTTTTAAGGTGCTTTTAGATATTGATATTTTAGATATTGATAAAGGAAGTTTCTGCTGCGCTGTATTGCAAAAATATATATATATTGAGTACTGTATTCATTTAGTAATAGACAAGCCAAGAGCTTGGCCTGAACATTTGCAATAATCTTATCGTAGAAAACCCAGCAACAAAGGGGAAGTTTGAAACCTCTATGGCTTAAAGCAAACAAACCAAATCAACCAAGAAAAAAAACATGAGTTTTAGCACTGATATTCTTTGTTTCCTCCCTTCCCACTGAAACATGAAAAGTAATGCAGTGAATGCAAATTCAGCTTTAGGCTTTTCTAAATTAAGTGCTACAATAACAGCTCTGTACTCAGCCCCTTGTTTACATGTAACAATGACGATTCCTGTTGTTGATGATTATCATAATGCATTACATCTCATTTTCCATTAACTAAACCCACTATGTTAACACTTGAAGTAAACCACAGCTTTTAAAAGAAAACTGAAACGAAAGCTGGAAATCAATCAGCCTGAAAATGCAGAACTCTAAATCATCAGTCATCTGCTTATACAAGAAAAAAGCTCTCTAATTACAATAACATTAATAGTCAGATATCTGCTAGCATTAACCTGAGCCTTGTGGTTGATTTTAACAAATATTCGTCCACTGTCTGTTTCATAAGCTTGGCCTTGGCTAATATATCCTCCTCCCGAGCTCCCAAAGGCCTTCAGAACTGAAGTTTTCAATTCTGTTTTCAGGATCTTTTCCATGGTAATTCCCAGGCTTCTGCAACTGTCTCCTGCTAAATCCAGTGCAAAACAAGATTAAAGGTTTGGGTCCTTCTTTCACTGTCACGCTGCTACGAGGTAGGGAGGGCTATCCACCAAATAAAAAAAAAAAACAGCAGCCAAAAAAAAAATTAATTCAGAGATAACGTTCCCAAGTGCCTTGCTTCCCATCGGCTCACATAGAAGAAAAAAATATTCGTAGAATAAAATTGAGAGGTGTGTCCTGGGTCCTTTCTCAACAGCGCTGAGAGCTGCTGGTATTTGTAGTTTGAACCCGTTTTTCTTTTTTAAGCTCCGTGTTTGCTTTAGTAGAAGAGTAACTCTTCAACAAATCCACCAGAGGGAGTCTAAATGCAACGCTACAAATCACGCTGTCTGCTGCATTGTTGCGGTTCTTAAAGATATGAGCAACAAATTTTCAGTCCGCTAGTAAATCATGCTGCTAGGACAGCTAACGTAAATATATGGAAAGTATTTCATTTTCTCTCTGCTTGCATGGACTGGAGTTCTGCTGTCATTGCTGAGATCTCTCTCAGGACATGATGTTGCAAGAATCAAGAGCTTTTTACTGCCTGGAAACACCTTCAATTCAGTAAAATAGCAAGCTGCTTGTGGCTGGATGTTAGAGTGAAAATTCAGAGTAAAAGCATAAAACTGATAATAAATAAATTTGGGATGTTACTGTTCCTATGTGCTTCCCCTGAGTTAATCTGTTTTTTTTTTTAGGAAATAATTTCACCTTTTTATCTCATTTCATAATCTGTAATACACAGAAAGAAGAGCCCTTGGTGCCACTCAGTTTAATCCCTTAGTACTCAAAGTGCACAGGTGCTCTCAGTTATGAAGTACACCATTCTTGCAACCCAGACCCTACAATATTTGTTCAAATAATAGATGGATAAAGATAACACACTTACATAGCTATGACTGAGTCCTAGCATATCGTAATCTGGCAGTTCCTGTTTCACATCCAACGTTCCGTATCTTGGCTGGAACTTTGCATTATACATCTGAAGTAACTAGTGACTGTTCTGGCAATCCTTCTGTGAAGTTCAGCTGTAATATTTTATAAGAATCAGAACACTGACATACTAGCTGTAAAATAAAATAGAGCTACAGAAAGCGGTGCTGGGGAGAGGCAAAGAAAAAGTCAGCACTTTCTCTAGGAGTCTTACATAGCTTGTATGCGCATTCTCATGGAGAACCTGTGCCTAAGAGGTAGGCACAGACTGCAGAAGTAAGCAACTACACACAGACCAAAGGAAGCTTAAAAGCCTAAGAGCTCAGTATGTACATTAAATTACAGTAAGCCAGTGCATATGCACTCAAAGCAACTTGATTATGCTTGTGAATTTCAAACACTTTGAGGCCATTAGATCACATGACTGATCCACAGACAGCAAGAACACAAAGTCATTTGAATTTCAGGTATACGAAGCCCTAAAGAGTACCCTACCATTACAGCTATGGTCTCCAACTGCTGGAAACAAGGAATCATACCAGAAGTTGCAACTGAGCACCCGGGGGAAAGGAATGAAGTTGGGTTTTTTTTTGCAACAAAATAGACAATAAGCAAGGGACCCTTTTTTTCTTCAAAGACATACGTATCATAACTCATTCTTCTATTTACCTGTTAGGAACAATTAAAAAAAAAAAGGATAACAGATGCTCATCCACAATGTTACTACTGAAGCTTAATTTTTTGCAGTCTAGTACACCACAGATTTCTGTCCTACAATTTCCAGCAAAGATGTCAATCGTTATTTACTATAACACTTCTTTCAGAATTATAATGTTTTATTTTTGTTTAAACCAGGAATAGGACTGCATTAATCCAAGTATATCACATCACTGATGTAGTAGCCGAGAGATAGGCCAGACTTCTGTTTGCTTCAACTCTTGATCGATAGTTAATGAGAAATGAGCAGGTGAATGCCCTAGTTTCTTAACATCTCTGTTCATCCATACATGCAGCCTCAAACATAATTTCAAACACGGAATAGAACAATTTATAAGCGTCCCAGGTGGGCTTGAAGGAAGTGTTTTAGAACACCCAGTAGTACCTAACTGCAACCTCCCCATATGGTCACTTCAGCACCAAGGTCAAGTCCCACATGCACGCTCCAGCTTCCTGGTTTGAGACTTGTCCTCGGGTTATGCTGTAGTGGAGGTTGTAATTGTTCAGTTTCCCTGCTCTTCTTGTTTTGCTCATTACTATGTCTAACAACTGTTTTCAGGTACCTCAGAATATACAGAAGACAGAAATTCCAATGCACACCAAGAAAAAGATGTGTTTTTTCTCCTTTGAGAGAAAATCTTCTGAAGAATTATAGGAAAAAATAAAAAGAAGCTATATAAAGCAGCTTAAGTCAAAAACAAGAAAAGACTTTTCATCATAAAAAACTCCTTTCTTTTGACAGACATTACTGGAGCTCCAATAAGAACCATTCAAGGACAAGTAATTCAGAGCTCCTTTAATAGTGCATATCTGATCTTCAGTATAAGAAGTTTCTCATATATCAGTTTCCTAGAAACTGATGTTATTGAAATTATGCACAAATTATATCCCAGCTCACTAAAGAAATCCTTACGGAAGTAATTTCAAAAGTTTTTGGGTGTTCTGTTTGTTTGTTTGAAGATAAAGATGCAGAAGACCTGATATTCAATGTATCAAAAATAAACAGTAAGATGTGTGGATACTAAAATAAGTGCAGTTAGCAAAGATAACACCGTGAGATGCCTTAATCTCTGTGTGCTACACGTGCACTGTGATCCATCTTGAGAAAGAACTTAAACAGCAATATCTTCTCAACGTGTTTTCACAAGGGTATGTACACTGCATTTTAAAAAACGTGCTTGTTTGGTTTTTTTTTTAATCCTTTTTCCTTCTTCACATAGAAATGCAAAGTCAGCAAAACTACGACAAAGAACAAGGAAATATTAAATGAGAGCACAGGTACAAGGAAACATGCCAGATTCAGAATGTATGGAAGGAGCAAAGAGGAAGAAAAACTTGAGAAGGAAAAGCAGGACACACCAACTTTAAACTATGAGAATGAGATAAAAATAACAGAGGCATGCCTGGGACACAAAGGGCAAGACAAGGATTTTAAGAGTGGTACAGAACTATACAATATTCATATATATTTAAAAAAATTACCTTACAGAACTGGAGCAGTTTCTTCTTAGGTTTCACCAGCAGCTTGCTTTCAGAAAAGACCTCATCCTCTTCTCCATCCTCTAGTTTAGTTTAACTAAATTGCTGTTTTTGAGAACGCAGAGCTATGGCATCCATGCTACAGTTCACTGTTATGCCCCATTTCTATTCCTCTTTACGTACCCCTGTCATTTTAAAGAGGTACTTAAAACAGCTTAAAAAAAACCCACAAATATGCTGAAAACTAAAACTCCAAGCAGAATTGTTTCTCTTTGCATAACCTACAAACAAAGCAATTTTCCTTCTATCACAACAATACTTTTTGTTCTATCGGGAAAAGGTGAACTCTGAGGATTTAGCACTTACCACTCTCACCTATGACTGACAGAAAATTCACTTTTGTTATGATCAGAAGGTGAGAAGTCAAAAGTATTCAAGTACTTTAGCAACATAAACATGTTGAAGATTTGTTGAAGATTCATAAACCCAGCAACTCTGTTAAGTAACTTTTACCTTTTTGTGAAGACATACGAACTATTAATAGATCTGAACAGATTGACTACTGACAAAAATTCTTCAATCAGCTGTATAATGGAATGTTCAGTTTGCATGATTGGTATAAGGACATAGGCATAGTGGGAACAGTTCATCAGCAGTATCCAAATAGCTGATGAAATACACACAGCTGGAAAACTTAGTATCATTTGAGGTCCTATCTGTAACTAAACGTATGTTTTTTTCAGTGACGCAGTACTCCAAATTAAAATCTGACTGTGCTTCCATCATCGTCTTTGTTGACTATTATGTCCAACAAACTAGGGACTTAACAGGCCAGTCAAGGAGCTCCGCAGGAATGAAAGCAAGCTGTAATGTTTTAATTCAGAAAACAGAGACAACAATAACCAATAGGGAAAACTTTTTATTATGGAACAAGACAAAAGTAACAGCTATTCTACCAAGCAAGGCTTTACAACTTTTTGTAGCACGTTAAACAGCCAATGAGTAGAGTGGTAGAACTAAGCAAAGTTACATCAAGTGATTGTCTTCTCCAAAATTGCTTTCAATCCGTACAAATAACTGCAAAATCAACAACTAGAAAACTCTCAATGATCTTCCAACATCCAGCAAAAAACATTTTAAATTAGTCATTCCCAAACACTTAACGTTCATGTTAGGAATCATGCATTTATCTCACCTACCTGGCACGCCTGCACTGCAATTTCATTACCAGCCTATATCAAAAACAGCAGGGTTACAGTTTTAGTATTATCTTGCAAGTGCAACAAACAGCTATTCTGCAAAGCTATCATTACATCATTTCTGGCAGTGATAAAGAATTGCTGTTCTGTACGTTACATTTTAACTTCTTTTGGTTCCATGTCTCTTATCCCAAGAGCTAAGAAGTGCACTTAGTGGGTACTGAAAAAAATAAGTTAACTTAGGGCACCTGTAGGCTAAACTACGTAACTTATGTGAGGACCATACCACAATTTGACAGCGTTACCCTGTGGGCAATCAAAAAGTGCACCTTCCTGTTAATGAGAGAGTACATCTTCACACGATGTACACAAGTAGAGCGTCTTACTTGAGAAAACCTTCTTTAAGAATGTATACTATTGGACAAAAGTCTAACTCAGAAAACAGAGCTAGTTCCAGTAAAAATAAAATTACTCTAGATGGGAACTGGCTGACTGGCCAGCACAGAACAGCCTACAGGAAGGTCACGTGGCATCAAAATGCAGGTCAGAAAAAAAATACAAATTTTGCACTGCTTTTCAACAGAATGAGAAGCAGTCTCCACCCAGTGAAATCACATTAACAAAATGATTAGCAAGTCCAAATCCCTTTTTACAGTTTCAATTACACAATTGTCTTGTTGGCTGTCCAAATATTTTGTTAATACTGTTTCCATGCACCTAACTGGAAATTAAGACTTTAAAGGATCTGAGTGGTCTATCATGGAACCGGCAGGAGGAACAGCAAAAAACAATGAGCAAATTTTCTAGCCATCTGCTCAGTAATTAAGAAAAGCAGATTTCCATTTCACAAACACTCCTCTAATATTTTCCATTAGGGTACAAATGCAATCCCTGGCATTTCTCTACTCTTAAGAGCAACTGGTCCCTAAGAAAACTTCTTCCAAATAATTTACACTTGAGTGCTTTGATTTCTATTAACTTGCCTAGTCTCAAGCACGCAATGCCTTCTTGACATCAATGGATCTTTTACACAATCAAATAAGCACCTTCCTTAGATATTTCCCTCTCCAACTACACTAAAAAGGGATGAATATGCCATACCTGGTATTCAGTAGGACTCATCAATTCTAGTTCTTAAGCTGGGCAACAGGGTCAAGGGTCTGGTAGCTATTTTAACGCTGCCACTCCTGTAGTTGCATCACCAAGTGTACGGTTTCCCAAGCAACACAGGCAGCATCCTGCTTGAGCAGGAAGTCACTTTATCAGATTTCTCATAATGTTTAGAGAAGACCCTCTGTACCCTGTACCAAAATGGTTCCAATGGTTCATGTAGTGAAAAAGCTGATAAAGCTTTAGACGCTTTTCAAACCCTGGAGCTTTGGGAATTTTACTGTGATAAGCAGAGTAAAAAGAACTGCTGAAACCACCAAACATCCCTGCTATTGCAAGCTCGTACTCTGAATGGCCATAGAAAGAAGCTGGATCAAAAATAATTGGACCAGAATCATCCTCTGCAACATTTCCTCCCCAGAGATCTCCATGCAGGAGAGCAGGAACAATTTCTACATCACAGAACAAACTCGGTATCTTCAGCTGCAGCGGAAGAAAAGCAAGACATATCAATAATAAATTTAAAAGTGAATGATTATAGGGTTTTATCCACATACATGCAAACATTGCAGAGCATGAAATCAACTTTCTTAAAAATCAGTTTAAAAAATTAAGTTGGAACACCACAGGACCTGATCAACAGAGATGCAGATAAAATCAAGAGAATTTCTACTTTTACACAAAAGCAAGAGGCTGACGACTAGTCAATGAACTGTTCAGGTGGCTTCTTTTAGCATTAAAATTTTCAAAATTTAAAACTACACTCAGCATTTATCGGATTTTAAAAATATTAAGCAAACTCACTTGATCATCATTAGAAGGCTCAGGATACTCCTGACAATCTTGAAAAGATTTCCACAAAACAGCACCCAAACACCTAATACTGTAGTCACTTAATCAGACACAAACCTTAAACAAAGAGAATGTGCAGAACAGCACTCCATTTGTACATTTCTCATCACAAATGTTTTCGAGGGAACAAGAAATGTGAGCTTGATCTACAATTTCCCAAACAATAAGCCAAACAGTATTTGGTACACTTTCATTTTAGAGTATAGGGCGATTTGCAAAGGCCAGTGTAACTTAGAATAGAAGGCATTTTAATTTCTAAAAGCTGGAGTCTTTGAGTCTCTTACCAACAGTACCGAAGCATAACACCAAGTAGGAACTTTGTTTTATGACAAGAAAATCTAAGCAAGGGAGAGAACTTTTACCTGAAGTTGTGCCCAAAGTTCTCTTGCTTCCCTATCTCCTGAATTCTTTTCAATCATATCCATCTGGGGCTGGATTCTTTGCTTGGCAAAGAAAGTCACCCAGTCAGTCTGCCAGTCATTCACCTGAAGGAAGAGGATTGCAGATGTTGGTTCTACATCACACAAAGGACAGTTTGTCAAATAAAATTTTGGAAGATTATACAACCTTTATGCTGAAAACACCCTGAATAGTAAATGTTACAATTTCAATTAAAAGTATCTTAAAATATTAAAATATGGGGAAAATAGTTTTCACTGAGCAATACAATACAAAAAAAAAAATGAAAAGCTATGGATGTCTAATGCATCTGTAAGCGGTGTACAAGGCACAGCTTTCTTTTGCAGACTGAACAATGTTTTTTCTTTTTTAGAGCGTCACAGATATAAATGAATTTCTATTACAATATTTTTGGCCCTTTGTGCATTATTCAAGGCAAATTAAGATAAAATTCTATCACTCTCATGAAGCGCAACCTACCTGTGGAAGATAGCCACAGCAGGTAACTGTATGAAAGCCAAATTGATCCACAAACTGGACTTCCATTTGCCCTTGCCCTTTACCTTTCAAACCAAAGACAAAAATCCAATACCAATGACAAGATTCTAAGCATCTAAATTACAAATGGACCTTAAAAACTACGCAATGAAGGGTACAATGCTTTTCCTACTGAGATTTTAAAAAATTGCACATTTATATACTTTTTGTTACAATGGTTGTTACTATCGGTTAACTTTAGAGCTTGATGTAAATTAACTACATTATAAATTCATCATCATATTCTGAGGTTGTATATCTGCTCTAACATCATGTCCTTGTAGAAGCCATGGTTCAGGATTCTAATGGTCCAAACTGAATAATTGTTTTGCTTACAGAAGTCCAAAATAGAACAAACAGGAGCAAAAAAAATAAAACAACAAAAAAACCCGAACCCATCCCCTCTCAGCCTGAGCGTTTCTTGAACAACTATTCTTACGACATCTTTAGTGGAAGAAGAACATTTATCCTGAAATAACAGAAGCTAATTTAACTGTTTTGTAGATTATTAACTAGGTTAAATTCATAAACATCTGTGTACTGTACCAATTGTGCTCTCTTCCTTCTTCAGCTTCTCTCCAAGTTTCTGGTTATGAAGGTGGAGATCAGCCAGCTGTGTTCCAAGCTTTGAGGAATGCCTAGAAACAAAACTATCCTTAGCAAAGAAGACAAGACTCAGACTCCTCTTTATATCTGTCACTCATTATGCCATCTTCTCTCTAAAAGGCCTACAAGGCCAAAGAGTTTGATAGCCCTCATTTATCTTCTCTTTTTAATTTTTAAATAAAAGTTTGCCCTCTACACAGTTCAGAAAAGTCTTGCTGCAATTACAAACAACTCTTACAGCCAGTTGCCTCCCACATGAATGGCACTACGCTACTTTTCCTGTCTCTCACCTCTCACATCTCTCCCTGGTTCTAAAGGCACTGTCATTGGAGGGAAGGTCATTTCTTCTTTTTTTTCTTGTTAACACAGACCATAGCTATCCCCTGACATTTGTAGGACAGAGGGTGCATTTGTACATTGTCCTCTTAGTCAGCAAAAACACAGCAGAATTTCTGTTCTTCATCTTGGAGTTCACTGAGTTGTCTTAACAAATTAGAAACTAAGCTGGCAGCAGAAATTCTGAGACTGAAATAGGAAATTGGCTATGTCTAGCTGCCTAATGAAACTGGAGGGAAATACTCATCACTTTTAAAATTACTTAAGCATTTGCGACAGAGAAGGGCCAAAGGCTTAATGCCATCAAAATCAATGTGAGAATTATTGAAAAAATAAAATGAAATCAGGATGCAATCATGTTTGGAAGCAGCTTTGCACACTCATGACAAGAAATAATAAACACTGGTTCTTATACCAAACATAAGTGTATAAAACAGCTGACCAAATATGTAATTCTCCTTAGTGTAAAAAACAAACTATGATTTAAAAATAATCAAGTATTATAAAAATAAACAAGAACATACACACTTATTGATGTATGACTGACCTGTCAGCTGAAGTATTCTGATGTATTTTATATAGTTCTCTGCTATTTAATTTCTAAAGGTATCTTGACTTGACACACACCCAAAAAAATCCCCCTTAAAAAAAAGCCATTTAAATACCATAACAGTAAAAATTTCTGACAGAAAGAAGCAATGATACTGCTGTGTTTTACCTGTTTAAGCCTCTCATTTCCAAATGTTCCATCACAAACAGAGTACTGATCCCAGGCAGGTCTATAATTTTGATGGGTTTAGGCACTTTTATTGTCTCTGTTTTCAGGATGGCTTCTAGACTTGCCATTTCTCCCTCAAACATTCTTCTAGCCTGCCAAATATTAAAGGAAAGCATTAATCTCTATTAACGTCAGTCGCAGGTAAAGAAAATTATTTCATCAAACCAATCAAGGCTGTAGACATTAAATAAAAAACAAGGAACAAGTAGGTTACTGCAAATCCAAACAACCCAATCTGACAGCCAGTTTAGAATTAGAGATTTCACTTCATAAAATGATTCCATCAGAGGGACTTAGTTTCTGCTGTGCTCTATAAATGCAAAAGAAACTTAGTCTGTTTACAATTGAAGGAATGTAACTTGCATATATAAAATGTAAGTGGTATTTTATTAGTTGATCATGAAGCAAGTGACTAGACAGATACATGTCACAGGTGCCATAAGTGGTGCTGATATTCACATTCTTCGTGACTTTCCTGACACAGCCTATATCTTCAAAACAGCACAATTTACAGTCAAAAAATGACTATTCTGGGACTATTTCTTTTGCCTCATTGGAAAAAATAAATAAGTGACAGCTGCCAAACATCCCATAATGCATTAGCACAAAGAAGCCCTGAGAACCTAAGCCACTATCAACAGCATTTGACTTTAAGACATTCTTAGCATGGCACTTTTTTCTGCAACTGTTATTTGCTTTCAATAACATTCATTCTCTTGAGTTGCTCCACTGACATCAGCGGCACTAATCACATGAGGAAATACTGCTCCTGAAGAGTTACACAGAGGTTGGAGAAGAAGACATTCAGGAAATTGGTAATATTTGCTGAACGTAAAAGCGATGAAATATAATGAATAAAACAGAAACTGAATACAAGTCCGTCATTACTAACACACAAAATACAGTGAGAGGACTGTTTACAATAGACAGCGACTTAAAATTCCATAACCTAAAGAAGACCAAGAACGAAATACTGGAACAGGCTGCAGTATCTTTGTTCAGAGGAAATCTGTAAACACTGCACTTCTATCTACATCATCATAACAGGTTAAAGTCGGGTGTTAACTTTAATAGTTAAAAAAACCCAGCATTTTCTAAAGGATTTTGTTTTTTTAAAGAAACTGCTGATATATACTCATTGCTGCACATGCTGCACAGCATTACAACAGCTTGGCAAAGTCCGCTTTAATCAGCATTTGGAATCCCACAGACACAGGCAAAATAGTAATAATAAAAAAACCAAAACGATTACTGAATAGAAAAATCTTTCCAGATCTTCTTTCCACGGCCCTATCTTGTCATGAACTGCACTGAATACCTAAACACACATTAAACAAAAGCCTCAGTAGAACGGCTGTGTTTCAATTCAAAGTATTTTCAGCCTCACATAGAGCAGAATGGCCTGTCAGTATTTTGCTGCATTACCACCTTGGTGCATTTGATCTTCCGTCTGGTTCCCTGATACAATCAGGGAGCAACAACAAATTTAGAAGAGTTACACACAGACGCATACAAACTTTTAAAAATATTTGTTTGCTATTAAATGGAAATAAAAGTACTGACTTGGGTTAGTCCAATGGAACTATTCACTTGGCTGCCACAAGCACAGAGTACCTGTAAAGTAAATTCCACCCGATATTTTTTTTTAAAGGAGCACATCATTCATGTATGCTGTACTGTATCATCACTGCCAAATGCAGACGGTTACTTTCTACAGCAGCTGGTACTGGATACTGAAAGGACAAAGCAGAATATCTTGGACAACTGTGGAATAAGGGCTGCTAAGCACTGGAACAGGCTCCCCAGGGAGGTGGCTGAGTCACCATCCCTGAGTGTGTTTAAAAACCGTCTGGATGTGGTGCTCGGGGGCATGATTTAGCGGTGGGTTGTTGGAGTCAGGGCAGTATGGTTAGGTTGCAGTTGGACTTGAAGATCTTGAAGATCTTTTCCAACCTGAGCAATTTTATTATTTTATGATTCTACTGCAAAAAGCTTGTTATTGAAGAAAACGAGTGGTTTTGTTACAACAAATTAACATACATACCCCCATTCAATTTTGTACCTCCTATAGCTCTCTCTGGACACTTCCACAGTGTATGCAGCCGCAGTGACACTAACACTGTCCCTGCCCTATATCCCAGACTCGCAGCAGCCCCCACCGCGCACCGGGCAGAAGCTGGCAAACGAAGCAGACCTCTAACCTCAGCAGCAGGCTACCTCCTTGACTCCAGCTGCTCACCCGCTACTGCCTGAGGCCGGCCGGCCGGCCAGCCAGCCATCCGGCCGACCAACCTCCTTCCCCACGAAGAGACCGAGCCCAGCCCGCCGCCCACCTCCACCGAGCGGCCGCCCTCACAGGAGCCCATGCAACCCCCGCCCCGAGCCAGGGGTCCGCCACACGCTCCCTACCCTCCCATCCCCCCACCTCCGGCTTGGAGTTGCTCTTCACATACACCCGGCCGCCATCCGTCTCATAGCTCTGGCCCTGGCTGATACAACCGCCCCCCAAGTGCCCGGTAGCACGGAGCACCGCGGTACCCAGCTCCCGCTTCAGCGCTTCTTCCATGCCGCCTGCCGGGCCACCACCGAACTGAGCATGCGCGGAGCAGCTGCGCCTGCGCGGTGCGATGAAGGGCGGGTGACGGGCGGGCCCGGCAAGATGGCGGTGGCGGCGGCTGAGGTGACGGGTGGTAGTTGGCCAGGGTTGTGGGTGTTGCTGTCCGTAGCTGACAGGAGTGAGTTGGCTAAAGGCGAGCTCTTAGCTGTGACTTCTGAGAGTGATGGGGTTTTGTTTTTTTTTTGTGTTAGCTTCTCTGCAGTTTGTTATTGTTGGACATGGGCCAGCATCGGTCTGAAGTAAATCAGTCAATCCTTTTTCTTCCCATTAGGACTTGTTACCTATCAGAGTGGCTTTGGTGAACATTGGTTACCTTGTAGGTAACTTTGTTAACTGTTCAGTCAACTTTATCTATAATATGAGTTTCCAAGTGAGTTCCTACTGATCTTTTTTATTCATGTCTCTGTTAGTGCCAGATATATATTTTGATTTTATAGTCTTTCCTTAAATGCCTGTGGTCTCACTGGCTGCAGTAGGACTGAAGTTCCTCGTTTCCAGAAATCTCCCTACCTTTCATTTCCAAACTTTCCCATATGTCTTTAATTTTATTGTTATTTTTTAAGCTGCACTGTCTTTATGTAGAAACTGATGTTTTGAGTTTGGCAGGATGTCTGGATCTGTAGCAGTCCAGACAGAACTACCCTGAATACTTTTGCCATGCTGATATGCTTCTGTCTGTTTCTACAGCACCTGCAGAGATCATCTGCGTGCTGCATTTGTACCAAATCCAAACCTTGTGAGCTATACTAATCTTGTGACATACGTTGTATCATAATTGTTTCCGTTCACGATGTGTTTACTTTCTTGGAAAGCACTCAGTGTGTGAAGATACCATCAGGAGAAAATGAGCCACACGTTTTGTACACAAGAAATGTGACATCTCAGTTTTGTCAGATTTACTGCATGTACCAAGACTATTCACATGGCAGGTTTGTAATGTAATTGGTGCTTCTTAGAAGTACATATTCAATGTCAGTCTAAAAAATTCCAACTTGACACACAGTGGCTTCAGCTTGGGCTTTTAGCCACTCCAAATATCTCAAAAGCATGCTAAGTTTTGCTTGCAGAAGATTGGTGGTATTGCCTTTTTGTGCAGCTGAGCAGTATTTCACTAAACAGTGTTGGCTGTAAAAGGCGTTACTGTTTGTGAATGTGACAGTGATAGGTTAAAATCCTGTGTCTTAATCAGAACCGGGGATAAAGTAGTACCACAAGAGTATGCTAATAGAATATGTTTTTGCATTCCTGAATTCATTTTCTGACATATATTGGCTCTCCTGATTTGTAAAAAATAACCTTAAACCTCCATTGCAAATGATGGATTCAGGTAACTGCTGTGGTTGGTGAAGAATGACTGAGGTCACGCTGAAGGAAACCTAATTCTCCATTTGGCATTTGAATAGGCAATATGGAAAAGGATTCTACAAGCTTTATTTCAGCCTTCTTATTCAGAGAATAAAAGAGTAATGTTTTTCAAGCAGGCTTGCTTTTTCCTTCTGTAGTTTTTAAAGAATTATGAGATTTGGAAGGATTCAACATGACCATCGCCTATTTGTATTTTTTTATTTTTGCACATAAATGACATGACTGCAATTTTTTTTTAATTTCCTGGGTTTTGTTGTTTAGATTTCTTATTTTGACAAAGCATTTAAATCTACTAATCATAAGTTCTAACTGATTTCTAATGGAATTAAAGTATTTGACGTGTGTTGTTCAGTTTTCAAACACTAAATTGTAGATTTTCTAAACTGTTGGTAAATAAGTTCCACATGCTGGCACTAAAGGGCAACGTAAGGAGCAGAAAGCAGTTGCCCTTAATTCCATAGAATTTAATTGGATTGTACTGCTTTCTGATTGCATCTGATCAGATAGGTTGTAACAGTAGTTTGGCCAAATCTGTAATGTCAAACTCATTACATGGTGGACGTAATCTGGAGGAGGAGCTGGCAACGTGCTTTACAAATTAGAGGTTAAGCGTTCTGGAAGAAACACCTCTGGAAGAGGTGTTGGAGAGCTAGGATTTGGGAGCTGTTCCCTCACAGATAACCTTTGTAGCGTAGGTACTAACTTCAAGCTCTTTGTGAGCCAGCTGCATGCTGCCTTTGGCCTCTGTTATGTAGATTACTGTCCCCATTTGAAATAAATCACTGAGTCAGGTTACAAATGTACTTACAGAAGATTACAAAACAACCCTTAGCCCTATACTGAAATTGTTCATGCAGTGCAGGTCTGTATATCACAAAAGGCAAGTAGCAGTGTGGGTTGACTTTGCAATAATCCTTTCTTACCTTCCTCCACTCTTCCCCCCCCCCCCCCCCCCCCCCCCCCCCCTCCTTTTTTTTTTTTTTTAAAAATCCTTTTTTTCCCCCCCCCCCCCCCCCCCCCCCCCCCCCCATATCATTCATTCCTATTTGAGTATTTTAAAAAAGCTTGCAGTAGGCTATTGAAACCACCCACTTTCCTCTGCACTGTTGGGGTTCACCAGCAATATTTATCTTGTTCTGCTGCCTGCAAGATCTGTAGCGGTTAACTTTCTGTTTAAAATAGTATTTCTTTCAGTGGAGGAGAAGATAACTGGCATGCTGGGCTGCAAATTGTTTGGTGAGTCACCAGTTAATACACACATCCTGGATAGAAAAGCACTGCAGCTGCTAATTGCTGTTTACTGCTTGAAAGTATGTACAAGAAAAGAAAAGGTAATTGGTATATGCAGCCTTTTATTAGGTGGTTCATATATACAAGTGGCAAATATGCATAAGGGCTTTTCAGGCTCTACTTCTGTGAACGTGTAGGAAATGTGCTGTGGGCTCTTCTTGTCTTTTTTCCCCTCCCACATCCATGGATAAGCTGAGGGGGTGGATCAGGAAGGATGTAGGACTTTCCATTAGAGAGAGAGATGATTTATAAGATAGTCATTGGCATTTGTTGTTAGAGCTCGTTTTTTTTTTCTCTCTAAACATAATTTGCCCTGAGAGAGAAATAAATTAAAATAAAATTCCTCAAGTCATCTGTATGAGCAGATAAGTGGGAATGAACTGAGAAGTTTCATTATCAAAATAAGACTGACCTTAAAAGTGGAATTTTGCCATTATTCTGATTATAGAGAAACATTGAAATCAACGTGTGTATTTGCAGAGCTAATGTGTCCATGGAATCCTTTTCAGCAGTTTCTGAAGTCATTTCATGGGTGTGATTTGGGGTGGAATCTGAATGAAAGTGAGAGAAATGCCAAAGGGCTTGTTCTTACTTGCTGCAGAAACAGGAATCAGAGAGGCTGCTGTTGTTTTTGTTGCTGTTGTTTTTGTTGCTGTTTTTCCCCAGGGATGAGTATTGAGGCTTTGTCTCCCTCTGTTTTTGATACAGCCTATGCTATGCTGCCATTGCATTTGATTGCTCTCAGATTTCTGCCTTTCAACAAGCAGAGAAAGAGCAGTCTTTTATGTACACACATATCTTTAGTAATAAGAAGATTTTATGCTCTTTGTGAGGCTAAAAAAAAAAAAGTGTTGAGTTTTGTTTTTTGTTATGTTTTGTCTTCAACAAATAGAGCTGCCACTTTGGATGTTTGAGAGTTTCTGTTGGGTCTTTTTTGCTTCTCTTTAAATCCTGACAAGGAGGTTATTTGCAGTTCCAACTCAGGCTTACCCTGCTTCTGTATGGCACAGTAAAAGAGCTCTGTATGTATCACTACTTCTCTTTATTTAAATCGTACTTCCTGCTGCCCCTAAACAAGTTGTCTTAGTGCTTGAAGGTGGGTTACAAAATGCATTTTCTTCTCTGTCGTTCGGCCAGGTGATGGGTTAAAGATTTGCGGGCGTATTCGAGTTTCCTAGTTCCTGTATAAAGTACAGCCACGAGCTGCCCTCAGAATAAACCTGGGCTTGGCACAGATTGGTTCTAAGCATGATTAGATGTAAATGCTAGATAAGCGGAACTGCTTGGGAAGTGGAAACATTTCAGAATTCTACTGTTTGTGGCATCAAAACAGGTATTTGCAAAGCATTAGTTCTTCAATTTTAACAACTGACAACTGAAAAACTTCATATTAAAAACAAAAAGTTTAAGTTACAAATCCAGAGTTATGCAAATGCTTGTGGGGTTTTTTTTGTTTGTTTCCTCTCCCCATCTGTAGTGAACTTTGGGAAAAATTAAACACAATTTCAGTAAATCAGGATATAATGATTAGCTTGTACTTAAACTTTTTTCTTACAGCATCTCAAAGCACTCCTCTGGGATTTGTGGTTTAAATCCCATGACACTCCTTTGTATTAGCTGTGGCAAATAGCTCTGGAAAGCTGAGGCAGAAAGAATTGGAGTAAGCTGGCTGAGTTCGTAAAGGAAGTCTCTGCTGGAAGTGGGATTGGAGCAGAGTTTCCTGATGCCCAGGGCTGTACTCGTAGCAGGAACACAAAGGACTGCTAGGACCGCATTCAGCCACTTTAAAACTGAGATGTAAGCTGGGGTGACGCATCAGGAAGAAGAGTACGCATCTCTCTGTAGATCTTCGACGGTAAAGCACTGGAGCCTGGGAGACTGTTATTGTGAGTTTATCTTCCCCACTTCCAACAGGACTTTGGTTCCATCGAGTAATGACTGGATTCTGAACAATACAGATACAGAAGTACATCGGGGGGGGGGGGTTGTGTGCCCTGCACTGGGATTGTGCTGCTCTGATGCCCTGTTCTGGGCGCTGCACTGAGCTTCGCAGTCCTTTGGGTTGCGCAGCATGAGCACTAGCAATGAACGACTCGGTGGTGTGAGTTTGAGTTGGCAGCTTTCTTTGCAATTATGAAATAAGCACGTGATGAATTTTTTTAAGAGATGAGTAACTTGGTTTTGTGTCATATCCATGCAGATAGATTTTTCTTAGAGAAGGACGTGTTTTTTTCTTATTTTGAGTAGAAATACAGGATACAGACATATTTCAATGTAAGGTTTATGTTTGACTGTAGGTAATGCAGAATAAGTCCAACGTGCATGATGTATATAACGTTTCCTCAGAATTAAATGTGATTTGGGCAAAGCATGTGTGTATTTGTGGGGGTTTTCAGTAAAGAAAAAAAAAGACAAAGAGCTTTTGTCAAGTTGTAATTTCTGTGCGGAGCAGCACTTTGCAGTTACAGCTCATTTGTTTGTTTGTTTCTTCGTGCAAACACTTGTTACCAGTTGGACTCTACTAAGTGTTCTCTTCAGACTTAGGAATTACTTGGGGCTAACAATTTTTTTTTTCCTAAAGCAATGTTTCAAATTCTGTTTGCTGGCAGACGTGCTGCAAGCAGCTGACAAGGTCACAAAGGCTCGGGGTGAGCAGAGGCGTTGCGGTAAGGTGTCAGAAAGGAGATTTTCCTGCCAGCACCTGGGATTAGAGGTGATGGATGCATCGGTCTGAATTTGTTTTGGTGCTGAACTTGGTTCTGAATTTATTTTGGAGCTACTGACGCGTGAGCAGTCACTGCCCTTGCTTTCAGTGGCTGTTTTCCCGGGACTCGGACGCGTTGCCTGGCGCTCCAGCTCCGGCGGGGAGGTGGGACTTAGCCTGAATAACGGGCGAACGAGCCAAGGGCGTTCTTGGAGCTCTCTAGCAACCGAGCCGCTGCATCCCGCTAGAAGCACGAGGAGGGGGCGGTGGAGGTTCGCAGCCCTCCAATGGGAGCCGAGGAGGGCGGGGTTCCCTCAGACGGCTGCGCCAATAGGTGGCAGCAGGGCGGCAGCAGGGACGCGGGGGAGGGGCGGGGCTACGGTTGCGGCTCGCCAATGAATGCTGGGGAGGGCGGGGCCGGGGGCGAGCGGCCCAATAGCGCGGCTGGGGGGCGGGGCCCGGCGTCCTGTCAGAGCGCCGCGGCAGCGGGCTGCGGGCTGAGCGAGCGCGACTGGGGGTCGGCGTGGGGAGGCGGTGAGGCGGGGACAGGTGAAGGAGCGGAGTGGGACCGGACGGGCGCCCCGCTGAGCCGCGACGGGACGCCGGCGCCTTCTGTGGGGACAGACGACCACCTCCGTTCTGTCGCGACGTGACGCGCGCCGCCGCCGTCCCCCGCCGCTGACACGGGCTCCGGGCGCGGCGCCGCCGCCGTGACGGGACCGCAGCGCTCCTCGCGAGCGCCGGGCATGCCGCTGCCCACCCGCGCCGCTGCCCGCCGCCGTGCCCTCGCCCCCCCGGGCCCCGGGATGGGCCGCGGGAGCTGAACCGGCGCGGAGGATGAGCCAGGCGGGCAGCCCGGGGAGAGCCTACGACTTCCTGCTGAAGTTCCTGCTGGTGGGCGACAGCGACGTGGGCAAGGGCGAGATCCTGGCCAGCCTGCAGGACGGCGCCGCCGAGTCGCCCTACGGCTACCACATGGGTAAGGGCAGGCCCCGCCCGCGGGACGGGCTGCGCGGGGGCTGCGGCTGGGGGGGCCGCCGCGCTGGGACGCGGAGCTCTCGGGGGAGCGGGGTCCGTGCTCGGCTGCAACGCCCCGTGCGGGTGCGTGATCTGCGCTGTGCTCGGAGAGAAGCGGCTTCGTACACAGAGCGCGCTGTCAAGCGGGGGAGATTTATCTCACTAAGCAGTCATCCGTAAGGCAAGAGAAATACTACTAAGAATGTTTTTCAAGTAAAGAATGTTTGTAAAACAGCAAGCGTATTTGCTCTGAAACCGCTTTCACGGGAAGAATAGAAGATTACTTCTTTTTTTCCATGTTTATCACTGTTCCTTATCAGAAGAGTGGCCCTTTAAGACCAAGGTTCGCGTTTGTAGTGTATTCTTTCACTTAAGCTTTTTAAAGGGCAGGACAGAAGAGCCTCATCCGTGCCAGGTATGTTCTGTCTGCAAACCGGAGTTGTAAACATTGCAAACTGATTTAAAACGGAGCTAATGGCTTTGGGAGGAGGGATTTTTATTTTCCTTCTTTCTCCCTATTCTTTTCCTTTCCCCGGACCTGTTCTCCTAGAACACAACTCTGGTTTCTCATTTTTCTTCCTACTGCAAATCTATCGTGTTAGTTATTCAAAAACAAGTGATCTCATGAAATTGCCTGTTGCTTTAAATTACTGCTACTATTGGTCTCTGATTAGTTAATTCATTTGGGAGGCTTTACATTGACTCAGGATTTGTTATTATATTGAGTTCATTGCACTGAATCAAAGCAAAGAAGTGGGCGGGGTGGAGAGTTCTTTGTGTGGCTGCTTATGAGTCAGACCGCACCTTGAAGGTATCTATGTGCATTTTAAGGCTTTGCTGCGTTACTCCTTGGGATGTTGCAGTCTCTGGGTTCTTCAGGTGATTGGAGAAAAAGGGTGGAAACCTTCAGGGCGGCATCCTGAGTCTGGCTCTGTTCTGTGCATGTGATCTTTGTTTATAAATTCTTATGCAGAAGCAGCACTATGGTCTCCAATATGTCTTGATGTAACAGAATAGTTGACCAGCTCCCAAGCTCATAAGTCATGCTTTAGTCTTTGCATATAAACCTTGTGCTACTTGTGGCTTGCTCGCAAACCACATTTAAATTGTGTTGCTAATGCTATCTCTGTGAGCACATCTCTTGACAGCCACGAAATACAAATATTCTGTTGGAATTATTTAGCAAGTACTTAACACGCAGCTTGGAGATTCTTCATCCCTAGTGACCTCCAAAAACCTTCATCCTAGTAATCTCCAACATATTTCCAGGAGAGGTTGTACGTTCTGTGCAGTGCTTCGTGGATTGTAGTTTCTTTGCCAGAGTGTTCATCAATCTTAACTCTACACAGTTAGACAGATATGGTTGTTCAAGTCTCAGCAAACCTCCTACGCATAAGTTGCTCTTCCATGGAGAGAGAAAGGAGTTCTAGCCACAAGCTGGTGCACACATGTGAAGAGAGGGGTGTGAGTCACAAGCGGAGGGCAGGTGTAACGGGGGATGTGGTCATGGGCTGTAAAGGAATATGATCCAATCTTACATTTTGTGCAACTGGTGGTGTAATTAAGATTTTTTTACATACTGATTTGTGGTGTTTACACAACCATGACGTACTGCTGCATCTCACTTAATGAAAGATGTGGACTTTGAAACTGTGAAAATTTGTAGAAAATACTTTCTTGCTCTTCACCCATCTCTGTTTTTCAAGGTATAATGTTCTCCAGTGCACCAAACTTGGAGTACTTTTGAACATTTGTATGTATGCTTACCAGTTGTTATCCCTTGATATCCCTTCAGCTCTTCCTACATCACTTGAATACAGCAACGTAGGATGCAGCTGTGGGGGACCTGTGCAGGCTAGGAGAATAGAGATGCTGGGAGAGGGAGCAAGCTAAACATCCTGTTGGTACTATGACTCACTTTCTAATTTGACTTAAAAGCTTGATAAACAGGAGGAGAATTGAAGTGAGCCCTGCAGGACATGAAGAGAGGTGGGAGGAAGACGCGGTGAGGATGGGCTGATCAGCAAAGAAGGTTGCTTTGTTGAATTCATCAGCAACAAATTAGTTGAGCAGGCAAGGAGAATGAAAATAAAGTAAAACACAGAGTTGACCAGAACAGTGCGTGCTATCATCTGGGTTTTTTTCTGGTGTGGTGGTTTGTTAAACTTTTTTGTTTAGCTGTCGAATGCCCAAAGGCTTTGTGTGCAGCTATGAGCTATGCAACTGTGTCATCTCATGTGTATGGGTTCAAACTTTAGTTGTATAAACCAGAAATAATTTTTTTCACAGGCATTTTGACTAGTTATTCAAAAATAAACCTGCAGTCTCTCTCATTCCTGGGAAAATACAGCAGTCATATGTCTCGCTATTTTTTGTCAGTACACAAAAATGATTTAAAGTCTGGAGGCAGGAAGGGAAGCCAGCATCGTGTGATCTGTCAAGTCCCTGCAAGCTGCTGCTGGTCCAGGAGGCATGGTCTGAAAGCATTAGGCATAATGCAGCTGGTAAGAAGAAATACAGCCTCTTGGTCTTAGTTTTTCTTAATGACCAGAGGACTCTGGCTTGGAAAGAAGAGAAGAAGCTTTATTAACATAACAAAGTAGGGACTGCTTTGGAAGATACATTAGTGAGCATGATTCATAGAGATAATCAAGAAAGCAGTTATTCTGAAGATGGGCAGGTAGGCAGTGAGGTTAGTTGTCTGGGTAACCTGCCATTAGAGGTTTCCCACATCTTGCTGAAAACTGAAATTATTATAGGTTGAACATGCTTGGTAAGAAAAAGCACAAAAATGATCTTAGGGAGCTGCAGCAACTTTGCTGCTAAGTATTGCTAATTTATCATCAGTATATTCAGAGGAAATAATTGCTTCTAGGCTAGAAAATAATACCTTAGATATTCTGTCACTGGGAAGAAAAATATTTTCATGTCTTGCACCAACAGATTTTTATTCAGCTGGATTCTGATTTTGCTTTCATATTAAAATAGAGAAAATTTTGCTTGCGGTGTGATTGCTTGACACAGGAACTGAAAGAATGATTGCTTACACTTACGCACTCCTACTCCTTTTCTTTCAGGAACCCCAGGTTTACACTGACAAATCCTTTCATCCTTTCTCACTCAGTGACCTTTTTATGTTGCGGCACAAGGAGAACAAAAATTGATCACTTTGCTGTTATGGGGTAACTTTCCAGAAGGAATGAATTCCTCCACCCCTCACCTCCTTTAAATTTTGTTAGGATTCATTTGTATGCCCATTGATCTCCATTAAAAAGATGTAATCTGTGTTTTTGTAGAAAGGAAGAGCGGGTAGGATTTGATTTCATACACAAGCTAAGTGTCTATAGGGCAGCTGGATTCTTACCACGTTACTGTACGCTTCCATGGCATTGGTGGGGGAAAAAACACTTGTTTCAGATAGGGCATCTGACTTCTTTTGGGATGAGCCTGTGAAGCAGCAATGGATGCAGCTCTGAGTGTGCTGGTTACAAGTGCCCCTGCTGTGTGCTGCCTGCATTAATTCTAGATTGTAGTATGTGATGCATGTAGAGAAAGAACCCCTCTATTACTTTATAAGACATGCTCATTTCATGAGACCAGAGCATTTTCCCTCACATGTGGAAGTAGACTTAAGTGTAACCTTTTTAAACACTTTTTCTTATACAAATGATGTGATAAAGGATCCTTTCACGTTTTCTGTGACTGTCAGGTCAGTCATTCCAGTGGAGTTGTTTTGTTGGGGTTTTCTTGTTTCTGTTTTTTGTTAGCTGCTCTTGCACATTTGTTGAAACAATGAATATTCGCCTTGCTTGATTTAATGGAGAAGTAGTAATCCTAGGCATGGGTGGTAGTTCACAGGTTCTCATAAGTTTCTCTGAAACTTCCATAAAATTAGTTTTGCTTTATTACACACTCTCTTCTACAAAACCAGCTTCCTTCAGCCTAATATAGTAGAAACATTTATTTGGCTTAATGTTACTGAGCAACTTAGGTGCTTGCATCCATGTCCTGCCCAAGAGTTACTGCACCATGAAGGTGAGGAGCTAGGCCATCTCACAGCAAGGTGCAAACCCACTTGACCAGCAGGCAAGAAGCTTGCTTCTCCACAGCTCTCTCCTCACCCTGACAGTATCAGAGCAGAGGAGAAATCAGCGCCACGTACGTATGCCCATGTTCAAATTTGATATCTGTCTAACTTTTTCAATAACTCCCTTTATTTGAAAGAAACTTAGCAAGGCCTGTTAAACAACAAAAAGAAAAAGACCAAAGAAAACACTTTGTGGACAAGTGTGTTACTGTGTTGTACAGTTTCAGATGGAAGAAGCCTTTAAATCTTGCAAATCATGCAGATATTTTTTGAATTCCTGCCTAAAACTGACCTGCACAGACATGTCTGAATTTGATATCTGCTATTGCTGCTCAAGTTTGTTGTGGCTAAAAAGATGACAGCAGTAGCTCATTTTCTTCTTTGTCTTTCTCATGCCTGCTCTCTAGCTCACTGTGCTGCCTCTCTCCATTTCCCTTGGGCTACTGGTGGTGTTTTTTTTTTTCTCCCTTTAATTTTTCACAGATGTGCTGGAGTGGGAAAGAGACTGTAAATAAACAAAATTACCAGGAGGCTCCCAGACAGGTGTGCAACATGAAAGGAAAAGTCCAGGTTAGTTTGGAAAGTGGTCAGACTTCAAGCTAGTTTCAGTCTTTTAAGTTGCTTTGACTTAACCCAAAATGGTGTTCGCCTGTGCCAGGAATAAGTTTTATCCAATACGTTGATTAAAATACATTTACATATTGCTGTAAACTTATTTTTGCTCTGGGAACATAACGAGAGTGGAAAATGAGATGAAGAATAGAAATCAGCTAATTTTAGTAGTTTTATTTCTATCCAATATTATCTAGCTCCTCTGGATTTTGTTTAATGTGCGACTGAAAATATGGAGAAGTGGTACAGTTTTACACAAAATCCTTGACATGGGCTAGAGTCTGTCATGCTAGTTTTATTTAAGGAAAATCTCAAGCAAGGTTCTGATGCACCAGAGGAACTTGTTTTGAGCTGCTGTGCTTTTTCCATCCACATCTCAATCTGTTGATACAGGGGAACATGTCCATGCAAATAATTATTCCTTTCTGTTATGCCTTCATACGATGTAATAAACTATGAACTGACTAAGTAGGCAGAGACTCAGTACTTTGGGTTCCTTGGCTAAGTGAAGCTGTTACAGCTAAAGCACTGATTTACTGATGGTTGATACAGCACATACGGAATATCCAGTCTTTGAGAAAGGTGAAATAAAATCTTCTGTGTCAGCATCAAGTAGAATTTAGTACCTACTCAGGGCAAAGTCCACAAAAACACTGGAGTTCACAACAGCTGGTTATGTGTTTACACTGTCACTCAAATCTAAGGAAAAACTGAAAGCTAATTAGTAGGAAGTTCTAATCTCTTGTCTGCCCAGGAGTGGAGGAGGCTTAAAGGTCCAGAAACTGACGCTGCTCCCATATTTATAGTCGCTGAAGGCTTTAATATAGCACATACTTGCCATGGTATAATTGCATTTTTGTTTGCTTTGTTAGTCAGACTGTTACTCTGGCTGCATATGCTGGAGGAAGGAATACACGAGTCTTTCTCTGGGTCTTGCTGGTAGCTCCCTGCAGGAGGTGTGCCTTTGTGAGCCCCGAGGGCTGCAAGTCACCAAGGAAGCTGCTCTTACAGTGTTGACATTAGTTGAACTGAATCTCTAAGCTGTGCTTAATGTAAGGTGAGAGTCCTCATAGTAAACGAAAATAACTGTTTTTGAAGTGGGGAAGAAGAGTGGGACCTAACAGGGAAAACACCCTTACACACATACAAAAACTTTTCTGTCAAGTCAGTAATGAGTGACGGTTCTGTAGGCATGTAAACATTAAAGATGAAGTGTTTTGGAATCACGATTGTTGTCAGGAGCAGGGAAATGGGAAAGTTCTTTATTGTTCATGAGGCACGGCCTCGTGCTAAGCTGAAAGCCGATACAACAGCTTTGCTGTTTTTCTTTGTGGCGTGGGATTTGCCATTGAGGGGTGCTGGTGTGTAGGTACTGCGTGCAGTCAGCAAGGGCTGTCAGGACACAGAGGCGAGTGCAGTAGGTGGGGAGCACGCGGGAGGCAGGAGAAGCACGGGGCTGTTGGCCCAGAGTTACCGTGGGCATTGACGTGTTTTCTGGAACACTAGATTTCAGTGTATAAAACCATTTTTTTTTTATATGGGGGTGGAGAAACTGATGAGATTTCTAGAGGGGAGATTTCCATCTGTTTTATCAGCTTATTTTTAAGAAAACAAGATGTGATCTCTTGAGTTCATGCAAAATCAAACTATCCAGAGTTTCTCCCAGTACATTATTTCTCAGCTTCACATTCAAATAACATGAACTCCTGGCCATACCAGTTTTAATAGTGTCTTTAAGTGTCTGTAAGCGTACTTGAGTGCACAGAACTGTTTTCATTCTTGACTCTGGAGAAGATGACCTGTTTAATGAAAACTGCTAGTGATTCTAAATATGTAGCTAGTTTAAGACCCGTGTTTATGTGCAGTTGTAATAAAGGAGCCAGAACATGAGGCCACATTTAGAAGTGAACTGCAGTCCAAGAGTGACACATTTGCCCTAGATGAATTGTGGCTCATCTCTTGCACTTTCAAATGCAGGCTGATGGCTTGTGTCTAGTGACTGTGATTTGTTTTGTGCGTGGTGTGTTCCAGGCTGAGGGCTCAGATTTTATTTCTCTCTGCTCTTCACCCCAGTTTTACACTGTGCACATTAGCACAACTTGGCAGTTTGTACCTCACTAGGAGGCTCCTGCCATTGCTCTCATTTTTCCTCTGGACTGTGACTTCATGCAGTGAGCTCTGCCTGGCTTTCTTGTGATCCCACATCAGCAAACTGAAATAGCAAAGAATGCTTGTGTATTCCAAATGAATGTACTGAAGAAACAGTCATAAGTCTATTTGAGGATTGTATGTTTAATTTGCCTATTGTAATAGAAAGTGAGCTGTTATGGGTGTTTGTATGAAACAGAAACTATATTAATTTAAAAAAAAGAGTTTGATTAAAAAAAAAAAGTGGGAGGGGGCTATGGAATGACTTCAAAGCAAAATAACTTCAAAGTTTTTAGAGATGAAATGTGTTAAAGTAGCTCCTGTGCCCTTGTGCTTTTTTTGCAAGCTGACTCTAATGCAGTGCCTCAACATGGGATGTTTAAGTGCATGAAACATGAAACTGCCAGCTGGAAAACTCAGACCCAGCAGGTCTGGCTGCCTTCCTAATACTCTTTCACAAGCAGGCTGAGGAGAAGAGGTTCCCGCAGATGATGAGTTCAGTGGAATGGCTGAGTCAATATAAGGAGAGTCTTGTGGTGCGAAATCTCTACGTGGATGCCTGGGTGTCTGTATTTCCATTCTGATTACTTTAGCAAGGAAGTGCTATCCCTGTACGCACTGCAGAATCCCAGTCAGTCTGTGGCCGTCCTTCTGATCTTTCTCTGTGTGTTCACTTTTGTAAATATGCCAAGTCAAGTTTGCACAACCTTGACTTCTCAAACCAGTTCAGAATTCATAGATTGTGGTTTAAGTTGAATGCATACTTTATAAAGTAGAACTGTGATAAATGGGATATTAAACAAGTTCATAACCTCTAAACTTTATTTTCCTTTTCAGTTCATTCTAAAAGGAACTGTGTCATTTATCTGATGTTAGTCTTGGAGCAGGAGGATTGTAGAGTCCAAGAATACATGTAGTGTAATGATTTTTCCTTCTAAATAGTAGTTCTTGTCTCCAAACAGGAGTTTAATGCAGTGGTGTTTGAGAACTATGGTTTATAGTCAGTCTCACTTCTCAGTCTGCACCATACTTATCTTCAACATCTGCAGGACAGCTAATTCAATGCAGAAGAGTACATGAGAAGTGACTGCATAGTTTTTGGGTGAAGATAAGTCTGCAGTTGTAACAAGTGAAATGAAGCTTGGCCTCAGGCTCGTGAGCTACCTCTGGGTTGAAGAGAGGCCTTCTGGGGGGACTGAAGAGCGGCCTTCCAGCACCCCTGGGCAGGCCCCAAGGGGACAGAGTCATTCTCCATAAAGAGTCCGCAGGTGTAAGTTGAAACCAGAGGTTCAGAATGGGTAAGAGGAAAAACGTTTTCTTTAATCGGTGAGAAGGGTGAAGCTGTGGAACAGGTTGTGCAGATGGATCCCCAGACCTCATAGCTGATCCTGGATTGAACAGGAGATCGATCTAACTGAACTCCTGACCTCGGGCCAACCTGAAGTCAGTTTATTCTAATTCAGTGGAAAAGTGAAGCCAAATAAATGATGACTAGAGCAAGATCTTTGTAACATATCGTCTTTTTCCTTTAAATCTTAATACAAAATGCTAGCAAAATTTTTTTTTCTGAAGTTTTTCTCCTGGAAAAAAGAGTGCAGTTAGAATATTGGCAGTTCTTCTACTGGAATAGCTGGGGAAGAGGAGAGGAGAGAACCGGAAACATAATCCAGACCAAACTTAATTTCCTTCATTTTTATAATGGAAGATACATTGTGACTGGGTAGTTCTTCAAGTTATTAGTGTTAACACTATCTAGAAAGCCCACTTTGCTGCAGGATGTGTTTTGCTTGGAATCTTGAATCTAAGAAGTGGAATGAGTCTTCTGTTGTTTTGGTTTGTCATTGTATAGTTTGAAAGCTCTTCAAGTATCTGTGCATTTGATCTTTCATATTTTTAAAGCAAAATTACGGTGCTTACATTTACTTCACTTATTCTTTGTGAATTCCAACTCTGATCTTCATTATCATGACAGAATTCATAATATGCAGGAGTATGCTTCTGAAATAGAATTCCAATTTTCTAATTATTATGACAAGTTAACATGCTTAACTAGTAACGGTGGTTTAATTTTTCAGAAGCATTTATTTGCAACTTTATTTAAAGCCTGGGGAGGTTTTGGAGAGGTTCGTAGCTCCTCTCTGAGCTCTTAGACCTATAGCTCAGAACAATGGCTGCTGAATGGTCCTGTGATTCTTGTCATGCCAAGTATTTTTGAGCTGGTTTACTGCTAATGAAGTGTCAAGACATAAAAGATCATTGTTCTCTTCTGGAAAATGTCGTAAAATGTGAAGTATTGCATCTGCTTTTAATATTTTTATGGTAACTTTGAAGCTATTCTTACTTCCAAATTCTGGCCATATTTCAAGCCTAGCGTTCTAGGTTGACAGGCAAGTTGTGCGTGGCTGCTTCTCATTTCTTTTGCAATTTGTAGAATTTATAAGAGATATGTACACTACCTTCTGCTTTTTTCCTTATGTACCAGGATGACTTGTCCTTAGCTGTGAAGCTGAATTACTATACCAAGAAGATATCCATAAGAACTGATTGTCCAATACTCCTTACGCTTATATAAAACCTATTCCACTTTTCTGTGGTTAGTTATCTTAGCCTAATGAAGCTTCTCTTCATGCTACTTTACATGGATGTGCACAATGCTGTGTCATAGCTTGAGATACATGCATATGTCAGAAAAGGTGAAACAATCATGTTTCAGCTTGGTTTAGTTGCAAGGAATGTGGAGGATGTGTGAGATTTTGAATGACAGACTGCCCTGGAGAGCTGATGTCTTTGAAAGTAATGTAACGACTTTTTAGGAAAAGAGAACACTTGTTCATAGCACGCTCCTTTCTCATGTCACCATCCAACTCTTACATACAGGAACTGGAGAACAGCGGCAGTGAGAAGGTGCTAGGTCATGTCATCTTTAATTTGATATCAAATGGACCAGAACTCTACATCTTTGACTTCGAAGGAGAGCATACCACCGTCTCTTAAATGTGACTCTTTATTTTTCTCATTCCATCACCTCACTTAATCTGTGTCCTTTTCAAAGCCTCTGCCTCTTTACTTGGACATCTGTGGTTCGGTCACTACCTGGTTCTGTGCCCTTTGGCTGTTTGTCCAGACTTCTTGCTCTGTATCTCTGCTCAGCTCCTCTGCTCAGCCTCCTTCTCAGCATCTCATCCCCGGCTTTGTTCTGCCTTCATACTGGCATCTTTGTCAAATCTCTCTTACCATGTAACCCAATGTTCCGTCAGGTCCTAATCTCTTTGTCCAACTGGTAACAACTGTTCCCAGTCTCTTCTCTGGAACTCCCGTCTTTTCACATAAGTTTCCTAACCAGAAGTGTGTTGCTGTGCTTGCAGGAGCAGTTGCATCCTGATGCCAATCAATCTGTAAGGCACCAGAGTTCTGTCATCACCGATCGTTGTGGTCTCATTGATACAATCAATTCTTTCACATCCGTGAGGAGGAAAACGCATCTCACATGAGATTCCTGGAACTGATATATTAGTCTCTTCCTAATTTCTTTCAAACTTACCAATAAAATAGGGTGAAGTTTAAAAAAATAGAAAACTTTTTTCCTCTGTGTAATGCTAATAACATTTCCTTTTCCTGTAGTGCTACTATTTACAAACAATAACATCTTTCTATCTATCTATACATAAAGTAGTTTCTTCTTAGGAAGTTAGCTGCAACTTGCAGCAAGCTTTTGAGGTAACAAGCTTACCTTATGCCTCTGATATCCCTTCCTTTTGGAAGTACTCTTAATGAAAGAGTACTTAAAAGTTGTTTGCAAGTTTTTTGGGGTAGGATGCAAATTCAGCATGCAAAGTACTGGCTTTAGTTTGCTTACAAACCCTGATGATGAGAGAGTGAACAGAAACTTAGGTACTATTTCTGTAAATTAGCAATCTGGCTAATTAAATCATGTCACTTATGCAGGTTTTGGAGTGGTTCAGTTGTTAATTTGGCTTTCAACTAAGCATTGGAGGTGTGCCATAAGGTTGCGACAAACTTCTTAATCCTGTACCAATTTCTTTGCTTGGAAGGACAGTGGTCTGGGTTAGAGCCAACAAGAAGTGCTCTGAGATTTTCGGATTCTGACCCAGTGCCCTAGAAACTTGCAACCACAGAAAGCCTCTGTGTAACGAAGACCACTTTGATTTGTAAGGGTAGATTTCTTGTAAGCTCAATTCCTTAAAACATTTGAAGGAAAACAAGTCTGCTAAAGGATAGGCTATGGTATTGGCACATCTGACCATAAACAAACATAAACATAAAAGCTGAGCTTTCTGATCCAAATCTCTTATTTTTAAAAAATAAATGGGAAAATTGTCACATCTTTTAAATGAGTGCAAGACTTATTATGTGTAATTGTGGTTTATGATTTGATTGATGAGTTGAAGAAGACAGTCTAGATCTAAAATTCCAGTGTCCTTATTTCAATCTGAATACACAGTCTGTGCTTTTCAAACACATGGCTTTTATTGCAGTAATTAAGCACGATAGTAGAGATTGGAATTTGGAAAATGATGGTGATTCTGAAATGGCAAGCAGAAGGCAAATCTGGCTGTCACATAACCTGACCTTTGTGCTTGCATATCAAATTATTTGGTCCAGTTTTATTGTGAAGAGTTTATTGGCAGTAAGAAGCTTCAAACCTCAGCTTAATTGAATTTTGAATCAAAAGCATGGTGTGGGGCTGCTTGCTTGGGATGATAAATGAATGTACTTGGAAGCTGTGGCACTTCTCAAATATATTTGAGACAGTTGCAATTGAGTTCTCAACAGAAATGTTAAGCTGTAATTTTGCCATGGATAGAGAAAGCTAGGTAGCTTAGAAGGCTTAAAATGGGAAATGATGCATGAAAACATTTTAGGCACTCTCTAAAACCTACCACCTTTTTCTCAAAGTGCAGTCAGCAGTCTTTGAAGGATGATTTTGCTTGACTTTGAACATCCCAGAACCAGGATCCCACTGACTGTGTGTATCTGCTTATTGTTCTGTTTTGTAGAACTTTAAAGCTTGGCACAGAAACAGATGATGGGAAGGAGGCTTAATATGTGTCTGATATATAACCATTATTAAATGTATAACTGGGACAAACCAATGGAAATCTCTGAAATGTGATCAGGTCATGGAAGGAGGAGATGGAAGATTGTTTGTTTGTTTTTCCCCTCATTCTGCTTATTTGGAAGTAGTAAAGTTGCATTTGAATTCAATCTGAAAACTGTTAATCTGACATGAATCATCTTCAGTGAACAACATGCTTTAACACTTAAAGGAAGGACAAATCAGTAGATGGAATGAGTGGAAAACCATGAAACCAGTTCTTGTAGAAATTATGAACTAAAATGTAAGGGTTCGCCAGGTTCAGAGATGTCCTGGTCTTACACAGATGTAAAAAGAAGTGGCATTATGAGCAAATGTACCACTGAATGAAATCTTTCACTGCTCTGAAGAAACTAGTCTTAAGGTCTTTGGGGCTTTTCCCCTGTTTTTCTATCTCTGCTCTCCCGTAGGTTATTTACATTAAAATACAGAAACAAAGAAAACTCAGAACAACCTCCAAACCATTAGAATGTTGGGCTAACATCTAGTTCCTATGAAAAATTCTAAGTCTGCTTTTTCTCATCTCTTTTATAAATTATCAAAATACGACTGATGATGTGTCTGTAGCCACTTGCATTCAAACTTTGTTTGAGTTAGCATGTTCTTCACTACTGTAAAGCTAAGAGCCTGGTTGGCAGTCACGCTGTAAATCACTGAATCTCAGTAACACAAAACATTTTTGGTGAAGTAATCTTGCTTTTGCTGGAAGACAAAATGAGCAACTGAAATGACTGAAGGATTCTTCCCTAAAGAGACACTACTTCAAGGGAAATAGAAGTTTTACAGGGAACGTTAAAATAATCAGTGTTGACAAGAATGCAGTGCAGTCAGTGAAGCATAAGTGATGGTATGGAATGGCTGCAAAGCATTGCTTCCTATTTAATGCTGTTGTTACCAAACAGCTGAATGATTTTGGGGGGAATTTGGTAATCCTTCTTTCAGTTTTCCAGCTCTTTGTTTTGTGTTTGAGAAGAAAAAATATATTAAAAAGCAATAAAATATTTTAAAAAACTCTTGAGTAAGGGATATGGCTTGTCTGAGGTTCTTCAATTTCATTTTGTGGCTTGAGGTGTACATCATTTGGATTTATTTAGAAAAAAACAATTACACAAAAGTGTAAAGCACTGAGAGGTTCCTCTGGTTCCCGTCACGGAGCTGAACTCTGCTCTAGCAGCCTGTTTCTTCCCTTTCCTCTGTAGCGATACTTCTTGGCCGCGTATCCCAACAAAGCCATTCTGTCTTACTAAATGAGTGAATAATGTTCTGGAAGGACATTTGATTTCTGCAACAGTGCAACCCACATCTGTTGGTCTCATTGTTGTAGCTGCATGCTGCTCCTGATGATTCATGGCAAAAGGCCTTTTGTTTTGATTCTGTATCAGTGGCAAATGCTAATTGCAGAGATATTCAGGTTATATTATATTCAGGTGTCATTATCAACTGGCTCTATCTGTATTACAGCTGAAGAATACAAAATTTTCTGAACCTACATCTTCTGAGAGCCCATAGATGCCTTCATAAACAGCAGCTGGCAGTAGTATATCTCTGAGGTGTCTTATGCATGTCATCTTAAGGAAAAATATATAATACTTTGCTTTATGTGCAGCAAAACAAGAACCACTTGCAGTGGTGTATGCTCCACGGTGCCTGGCTTACTCAGCTGTGCAACTCTGACTTCCTATGTTTGGTGTGTCTTTAAAAAGAAGGATGGATGTCCGTGTGCTGCGTGGGATGTCAGTGTTTGCTAATCATGGTTTGTGTCTCCATGAGCTTCTAGATAAACTAGTGGAAGTATTTCACCCTGCGGGAAATAGCAGTGGTGGCACAGGATGCTGGAACAAGCTGTGTAGGGTTGGGCAGTGTTTGTTCTGTGTTTTATGTTCTTCAGGATTTCTGAAAAGATGAAACTTGTTCTTGCAGTACACAAACAGTTTTTATGTCTTGGTCTGTTCAGTGGCCTGAGGCTTTATCTGTACATTTGATTTAAAAGTAAATATCTCTCTCTATATATATACATACAGGTATCTATATGTCACTCTATGTATATATATATAGAGAGAGATCTGCTTCTGGTTTTTAGATTTGACTGTTTCCTAACACTGCTGGAGAATTAGAACACTTTGACCAATAAATGTAAATAAATCTTCCCTAAATGACTTTTTTTCTTTCCAGATGTACAGACAAGATCCTAAGCTAAAGGCACGCGACATTTCAATTCACACCTCTGCATTGAGCTGAGGGTTTGAAATGACCACTTCCACTGCAGCTTCTTTCAGCAAGTGCATGTCAGGAGCTGAGGATTGCCATGGGGTGATTAGAGCACTCGTGCTCAGAACTTAGCTCTCTCTCTCTGCTGCCAAGCTAGAAGGAACTCTGTCAAGAGGGTTTTTTCTAATAAACTCCTACCTGACAGTAGGATGTATTTATCAGTTTGTTTGTTTTTAAATGTGAACCAGTAGGCTGATGTGACTCAAAGGGAATGTCCTGCAGCCAGACAATATTAAGTGTAGTGTCCTCTTTGAAATACAGATCCCAGTAATGTGTGACTTACTGCTGAGGTCAGTGCCTCTCTCTTCCTTTTTACTTACCTGGCATGCACATCACACCAGGGCTGTTTCTTTGAGCTTGCTTTCTGCCATCTCTGCTCACTGAGAGCTTCTTCCTTATCTTGAGAGCAGTAAGTAAGCAGTAAGTCCTGGAAAGGACAAAATATTCAACAAGTCAAGTGTCATAGAACTATTGTTAGGAGTTCGACAGCGCAGTTGTTCTTTCAAATTTGTTGTTTTTAAATCTTTTCCCCTATGAAGCCCAAGACTGCTTTAACTTTACTAATATTAACAATAAATACAATAGATAATAAGAAACCCTTTGGCAATATCGTTATGGATTGTTTTTACTACTGGCTATTCCTTCCATGAGTGTAAATTTCAACATACAAAAAGCTGGATCACTGCAGTTATTGGTAATGTATGCTTTCGTATCTCTGTTACAGCATTTATCTTAGGAAAAGGAATTGATGCCATTGTGCAAAGTAATAAAAACATTCCAAGCTTCTCAGTCTGTTCTTGAGGAAACTGGTGATAGTTGTTTACAAAGGAGTTGCCTTCCGTCTAAAACTCGTAGATAGCTGCATTGCATGGTTGTGCACTGATCTCTGGCAAGAGTTTATTTGAAGCTTGCGTTTATTTGGTGCAAGAGGGCATCAAACCTATTTTTTTTTTTAATTATGCTCCTCTTGTGCAGGTCAGCCCCTAACCTGCGCTGATGCGTGCAGTTATTCCTCCCCAGCTGCAGGACTCTGCACTTGCCCTTGCTGAACCTCACTGAACCTTGTAGTTCCTCCCCACCCCGCTTTCCAGCCCGTGCGGGTCTCGCAGATGGCAGCTCGGCCTCCTGCTGTCCGCCAGCTCCTCCCTCAGACAGTTCTCATCCACCGTGCTTGTCCGCTTATCCCTCTGTCCCACACCCCCCTCAGCTTCAGAAGGGAGGCACAGGGTTAAGAGCTTCGTTGAAGTCACGGTTCGAACAGCTGTCTCCGCTCCCACTCCTCTTCCCACCCCTCCACCCTGGATGGGGATCCGGTCATCATGACAAAACGAAGGTTGCGTTGGCCGGGAATCGAACCCGGGTCAACTGCTTGGAAGGCAGCTATGCTCACCACTATACCACCAACGCTGTGCTTGCTGGGATCGGGCTTCATTTGTTGCGTGTGCTGTGCTTGCGCTGTGTTCGTTTTTTGAGTGTGAGATCATTGGTGCAGATCTCTTACTGAGCTTTAAAACTCCTCTTCTACCCCGTCTCTTAAATAATAGCAAAAAAAAAAAAAAAAGAAAAATCTTACTGGTAAGCATTTCATGTTGATTTCCCCTTGTTTTGTTTATGCTCAGAAAGTAAGACCTCTCTGTTCTTCAAGACACAAGTCTCGTTACGTTTTAGGATATTTTCAGTTTTTGTGCTTTTTAAACTCCATTTGGAGGAACTGATGAATAAATGTTCAATTCAGGAGGTTACTTGTCTATGACAAAGTGGAGAAATACGAGAAAAACACATTTACCAGTGAAACAGTGTGGGCTGCACAATGTGAGTACTGGATGTGCACTTTTCAGATAACATTTAATAAGACAAAGGCCTTTTTTTTAACGTTTATAATGATGTACTTTGTGAATGCAGTGTTAAAGCACAGTGTTCAAAGCCATTGACCCAAGCATTGTGGTGGATGTTTTCAGGGGTTGACTGTAGCTGTGTAACTGCTTCTGATTAGTTTTACCTAATTGAAGTGAAAAACCACACCTGTTTTGCTCAGGAAAACTGCAACGCTAGACCTGAGCATATTTTTGCATAGTTTAATTTGTTTCTGGGATATGTCAGATTACCAGTATGAGAAAGACAAACAAAAAACCCTAATATTGTAAATCTCTGAAGATTGTTTGCAGAGACTATAAACTAAAGATGCGAGCTCAGCTAAATATACCTGCATATATATTTTTAAATATTGCTAGATTAAGTAGGATATGTGAATGTATAGGTAGATATTACATGCTTCCTTTAAGCACTGCAGTACTTCTACAGCTCATCTAAAAGAGACACTGTAGGTCAACCACAAGTGCTGGGCTTGTTATGGGAAGGAATAACTGGAACCTGCCTGCGTGCTGCTGGACACTAACCAAATGGGTGTTGGGGCAGAGAAGACAGTTATCAATAGCAGTGGAAAAGTCTAGAAAACAAAGGCTGGACACTTTTTGTACCATCTACTGCTTTTACATGAGGGGCACATGTACCCATTTCATAAGAGCTGTTTGTGAATTGGAACTGATGAGTAAGGGAGAAATAATAGAGGCAGTAAGGCTGGGGAACAGGGGAAGCGAATAGTATAGAGTTCACAAGATACATATGAGAGGAAAGGTTTAAACCTTGCTCTACCTTCCTTTGTTGAAAATAAATAAAACTTTATATTGTCATGATAATGAAGATTGGTTATCAACATGAAGGGATCCTGAGAAATCTACTTTGAATAGACTTTGCTTACGTAATATGAAAACTCTTCTAAGCTTTATGTGAACAAGTTGTTTTTATTCATGCTCACTCCACTGAGTACTAATGAATAAATTCTTTTATGGTCAGCTTCTACGAAGTCCATAACTATTGTCCTTATATTACACGCTTTCAAGTTGATCTAAGATTTGTATGTCTGTGTTCCTCTCAGGTATAGATTACAAAACTACAACAATTCTTCTGGATGGCCGACGAATCAAGCTACAACTCTGGTACGTCTTCCACCGTTCCTCATAGCTGATATTTCAGAGACATAAGGAATGCAACTCTCTGGAGCTTGAGTTCTCCCTTACAGTTCAGAAATATTTAGCTAGATAAGGACGAATACTCCAGCTAGTTAGCACTTAGGGCAAGTCACTTACTTTGTATTCATTTCAATTTTTCATCTCCTTCATATAAAATGGTAGGCCCTACAATTTCTCTAAATGAGAGATGCGTATTAGGTGCAGGAGGAAGGCACAAAAGATTACAATCATCTTCAAGAGATTCAAAGTACCTTCAAAAATGGTAAGATAAACTTGTAATGAAGACTGTGAAAATACCTTAAAAAGTGTTCAGTGATTGTATAGCAACATCCCTGTGCTCAATTTGTTAGTAGTAATGGTTGACTAAATAACCACAGAATTGAAAACGAACAAGAAGTGTTATTGCTCACTGTCATTTAAATGCATAATTTCATTGATGTGCAGCCCTATCCTAACAAAAAACATGTCAAGAATGAAAAAACGTATTTTACAACATGCATTTTCCCTGTAGGGTCAGATATTTGGTCTGTCGGGGAGTTTCTATGTTAAGATTTTTGAAGAAGACCATCTTCTGGTTCCTTAAGAAATATTCAGCAAGAAATACACAGCTTGACATACGCAGCAACATTACTGCCTCTTAAATAGTTTTCCTCATTCCCCAAACTCCTGACATAAAAGAAAAAGAAGCAAGGCTAGGGCAGGACAGACAGGAGATGGGGTGTGATTTTTGAGGAAACTTAATCTAGACAAATTGGAGAGGTGAGCGCTAAGAACACAAAGTGTTCAGATAGGGTAGAGAATTGGAGGTGAAAATGAGTTGCTGTTACAATTATATTCTTTTCTTCCTGGAAACAGACAATCCCATGCCACTTCCATCTTTAAAAATCTTGCTGATGTTTATTTTTATTTGGAAGTTTTTAAAATACTGGAATTAAATGTCTAATTTATTTTTCATTGGCTGTTTTTGCCTTTACGAATTTCAAGTTAATGCTTCAAATGTTAAGTGCAATGAAGGATAATAATACTCTGGCATATGGTGTCTTGATTACTTGATAATTTGTTCATATACTTTCTTTTTCTACTGCCTTCCATTTTATTATAGCTTTGTAAAAATAGCATATAACGCTTATCTGAGAGATGCTTTAATCCTTTTTGTGAAGGGAAATGATGTTTTTAGTACTCCTGAAAATAACGGATTGGAAATGTTTCTATGGTTGACCATATATGGAAATACGTGTCCTGCATTTGAAGATCTGTAGTCTACCTGAAAAATTCTTCACGGAATTTTGTATTTTAGCATGTCCTTCACGATGACTCTGTATGCTTTAAAATTTTGATCCCAAATATTTTATGTTGTGCCTGGTATTCTAAAAGTCCATGCTCTCGCTGTCTCCATAAAGATTGCTTCCTCATGCTGAACTCATAATAAGCTCTTGCTGCCGTAATCAAGAATTTACTGTTTTTCCATTAGTTTCCTTGGTGATAGCTATTGTTTCCTCCCACTTTTTTCCTGCTGCAAAAACAGAATGTTTCTTCAAGCTGAGCTAAATGCAAAGTCTAGTGGCGTATGTATGCTTGACTAATAGTCTTTGTTTTCCAAGGACAATCGCAAGAATAAAGTTTCAAGTTCTTGTCCTCTCATCCTGGAAAATCTGAAAAATGTAAAAGGCAGAATTCCAGTGGGGGGAAACTTGCTGAAAGCAAGGACAACTCTTACACATTAGTGACTACTATCACGTGACTAATGGAATAAGGGGTGATACTGATCAGTACAAATCTAGCTGAACCCTTAACGTAGGAGTCCACCTACTTCTTTTAAAAATATGTGTAACTTATTTTGTTTAGGGATACATCAGGGCAAGGGAGATTCTGCACCATATTTCGGTCATATTCAAGAGGTGCTCAGGTAAGCTACGCACAGTTCTCTCAGTGATGAGTAATGGTTATTGTATGAATAAGAGCAAGTCGTTGTGATGGCGTTTGTAGCTCACTTGTAGATTGCATGCAGTTGAACTGATAGTCTAAAGATAACATGAAACTTGGGAAATAAGAAGAGGCAGGTTTTTCTTGGGTGGGAGGAGAGAGGCAGAAATCAATGAGATGGAAGCTGAACCAGAGTATGTTATAATGATAAATATCTTCAGACATTCTTGTTGGCTACATCAACAGCTTAAGCCTGTTAGCTTCCTTTAACCATGTGAATACATATGCAAATGCTGCCTTTTAAAACTGTGTGCCAGGTAAGGTGAACTGACAATGCAAAACTCGAGAGCAATAGGAAAATACAAACATAATCAAAAATGTAATGAAGTGTAATGACTCGTAATTAAATCTCTTAAAAAAAAAAAAAAAGTATAGTGATTTTTAATGTTACAGATTTTGAAGTTTTGCTTTAATTCATGACATGTAGAATTGCATGATTTATGTTCCAGAATTGTATAGAGCATTGAATCGTCAACCTATTGAATGTGACCAGTAGTATTTATTTACTATGACTTGTGTTGTGTGTATGATCAGTCACAATTGCCACTGCAAAAAGAAATATTTACATACATAACCCCCCCACCCAAAAAAAAGAAGTCTGGGATTCTGTCCCTTACTATATCAGTAGTCTACACAGAGTGTTGGGGCTTGGTGTCATTGAACATTGAGGTTCTGCTTCATTAAGAACTTTCTCAGCATCTTGCAGGATTATTTTGGACTCAGAGAATTTGCAGATAGTACTTTCTGTGTTGTGCCTTTGTTAAACTTTTTTTTAATTATACATCTATTTAAAATCAGGGAGTAATACTAGTGTACGACATTACCAATCGTTGGTCATTTGACGGGATCGATCGATGGATAAAAGAAATAGATGAGGTAAGGTACAATCCAAGACTGTCACTAGTCTATTGCAGATGACTGACAACTTACGATATTTTCTGCTGTTTTTACTGGCATTTGCAGGCAGTGCTTGCTACAGAGTTATCCAAGATGCCAAGTTTACCATTCTGTTTCTATGTTTATAATTCTAGAAGTTGGAAACATATCAGCTTGAAGTGTCTGATTTCTTTAAAGGTGTTGGCAGTAAGCATATGGAGGGCAGAGATTTCATATTGTAGTCCCACTCTTGCTATAGATCTGCCACATCATCTCTGCAAGTGAGAAAGGGATGTTTTTAGATCATAGACTCACTTAAGCTGAAAGAGACCTCTAGTGATCATCTTGTCCAACCTGCCGCTCAGTCTAAACTCTTGAAAAGTCTTTTGTTTCACTTGATAGAAGGGAGAAATTAGAGCCAACTTTTTTATTGCTTTTCTTTTCCAGCACGCTCCTGGTGTACCAAAAATCCTGGTTGGAAACCGCCTTCACTTAGCTTTCAAGCGCCAAGTGTCTACTGAACAAGCACAAACCTACGCCGAGCGGCTGGGCATGACTTTTTTTGAAGTCAGTCCACTTTGTAATTTCAATATTACAGAGTCCTTTACTGAGCTGGCAAGAATAGTATTGATGAGACATGGAATGGACAGGCTCTGGAGACCAAACAAGGGTAAGCAAAGTACACTGAAAATATTTAAAATTAGTGCTGGCAAAGGTTTGTGGTTCCTTGATATAAAATAATTTCCAGAGAATTGATTCCTTGGCTGACATCAAAATGAAGAGCCAGGAATCCTGTACAACATGTTTTCTAAACAGAAAGTATGTATCTGCAGGCATAACCTGTTCCTGCTTTTGTAGGAAATAGCATGTCTTTCCTAGAACTAAGTATTGAGACATAACTAGGAAATTGAAGCAGCAGATATTTTGGATAATACAGATGTGGGAAAGGGCATGGGGAAAGAAATGAGAATTCATCCTAGAAGTAAAGTGTGCATGCCGAGTGCTGGATATTCTACTAGTGTTCAGCTAACAAAGGCAAACTATTATAATGGAAGTTTTATGTCTGTTTTTAAGTACTGAGTCTGCAAGACCTTTGTTGCCGTGCCATAGTTTCCTGTACCCCTGTGCATCTTGTTGACAAGCTCCCTCTCCCAGTTGCCTTAAGAAGCCATCTCAAATCTTTCTCCATGGCCAACGGTCTTAATGCCAGGATGATGCATGGACGCTCGTATTCACTCACATCCAGCAACATCAATAAAAGGAACAGCTTAAAGAAAGCTAAAATTATCCGTCTGCCACAGAGCCCACCAAAAAACTGTACAAGAAACAGCTGTAAAATTTCTTAAGCTCTGTGAAAAAAAGGAACCTGAATGGAATCCCTTCATGTGAAGCATTGAATGCGAGGACTCCTTTTTTTAATAGTAGAGCATACTCTATGTAGGTATCACACTACATAGACAAAAATAAGAAAAACAAGTACTATTTTAGAGCTTGCTCACTACAGTAATGCTGCTTTGGAATGAGTTCAGTGCTACTGAAAGGATGTGATGTTTTGCTGTTGGACTTGCATACTTTATTTTAGTTTCTGACATGCATGATGCCATTGTTTTCACTACTTGATGTATTTTCCTATGGGGAATAATTATCATTATATTGAGTTCATAATTCCATTAAATCTGGAATGTGGCTTATGGTGTAATTGTTTTAAAAAAAAATCCTGTCTTTTTGCAAATTATTAAAAACGAGTCATTGGTTTACATATTCGGGCAGAGGTTTTTAAATGCAATGTATTGTATACATTGTAAAGTCTACAAATAGTGCAACCAATTCTAGTAATATTGCAGTTGTGTATTTGGATGTTTGGTAAAGCTTCCTTGATGACTTCAAAGCACTAACTGAACTAAGCTAAAAATGTGTATATAACAATGATGCACATATGCAACAAGGTTTTGTCCCATTAGTATATGTAATAGATTTGATAAAGTTTTTTGGTATGTTATTTAATACTTTGGGGGATTAATTTGTGGTTTAAATACTTATTTTTCTGTAAAAAAAAAAAATATATATATATATATTACATTTTATACCACTCTACAGGAAAGTTCTAGGAGGAAAATGCCAAAGATACTGTGGTTAAGGGAGCATGACTTGAAAAGCTGCTTTATAAGAAAAGAGCACTATTTAAAAAAAAAAAAAAAAAAAAGCTTCTGGAAAATAAATCCCATTAAGCTTTATTTAATTGAAGAAAGTTGTCTTTATCTTCTTTGAGAAGAATTTGAAGAACAGTATACCTGAAATGGGCAGCAGGAACATGAAGCCATCCTAAAAGCATTATGTAATGCTTTGGATACGTCTGTCTTCAAGATTGTGAACTGAAATGCAGAAGAATACATGTCAAGTGTTCCCCTTCTTTGCAAAGAATAGCGTGAGTCCATCTGAGCAGTAGGAATTCTTTGAGGTGATGGCGTAATTTGACTCCAGTTTCGTCTAGGCATCTTCACAAATGGGCAATACCATCAAGTTAGGTATCTTTAATGTTCCCCCTGGCTCAGACTAGGCCTTCACAGCCTCTCTATGTGAGTAAAGAAAATTAAAACCAGTAAAATGCCAAATCTGTGTCAGGATCTGGACTGATAAATGCAGTGCTACTTGAAAATAAAAGTGTGATCAACGTACTGTCTCATATTTCAAGACCTAATAGCAAAACACAGTGCTGAGGAAGGAATTTCTGTGGGCTTGCTTTCATTGCTGCAGCTCAGCCATGACAAGCAGGCTCCATCTGCTGGGCTGAGCTGCACGGGGAATGTTGCATGAACTGACCCTGCTGCTTATCAGGATAAAGCTGGTGTACTGCAGAAATTACACCTCCACAGCTGAAGGAAACATCCATAGCAGCCTACAGCTACGTGAGGTTACAGCTAAGTCCAAGGAGTTCTGGCTGCGCTTCACTAGTGGCTGCGTGCAGAGTGAGGAGTTCCATCCTGTTTTGAGCAAGTTTCTTTTAAGTCTTGGCCTCTTCCGTGAGCAGGTCCTTTATTTGTTTATTTTCTGTACATGCTGTGTAGCACGAAGTCCTGGCAAGAAAGACCATTAGCATGGGTCTGCTCAGATCCTGTACGCCTCCCGCCAGCCAGGGTACAGGCAAGGTAAGGGAAGGCCGGAGCAGCACCCTAAATGCAGTTGTTAAAGGCTGAGCCCCCGGGGGGCTGTTTTACATAGCACTAAGGACCAGCTCTCCTGGCTGAGTGAGGGGTTGTGGAGATGTAATTTTAGAAGGGTGCAGGAAGAACGGTGTGCCACTGTACTGCAGATGGGCACCTGCCTCAGCTCCAGGACTGCAATGAGCCACCGTAACTGTAAAGCTCCAGTAGCTCCCAGCTGAATATCAAAGAGCGGATCAGAAATTTGACCCCCAGTATGGAGCTGTTCCTGCACCGCCCGGAGGAGCTTCCCTCAGCGCCGCCCCCGCCCTCACAGCGCGGCGCTCCCGCCGCCATTCCTCATTCCTCAGGGGCGGGGCCCGGCTCGCTCGCTCGCTCGGCGCTCCCCGCCCCGCCGGGTGGAGCCCCGCCGGGTGGATGGCCTCGGTGCTCGGGTTGCGGCCTGGCGGGGGCGGAAGCCGCGGCTGTTCTGTCCGGCGCGGCACGGCTCGGCTCGGCTCGGCTCGGGCGGGCTCCCGCGGCGGGGCTGAGGCGGGCGGGCGCCGCCATGGTTTAAAGGCCCGCGGGAGGAAGCGAGCGGGCGAGAGCCATGAACCTGCTCCCGGCCAACCCGCACGGCAACGGGCTGCTGTACGCCGGCTTCAACCAGGACCACGGTGAGGCGGCGGGGCCGGGCTGGGCCGTGTGGTGGCTGCGGGGCGGCGCGGCGCTGTGAGGGCGGCGGGAGGCGGCGCGGGGCGGGGGCTCGGGGCCGCGGGGCCGCGCGCTGGGGAGGCCCGGGCCCGTGAGCGGCGCTGCCGCTGCGCTGACGAAGCGGCCTCCGATATCAGCGGCTGTTTGTAGAGAGACGAGTTCATCCTCCTCGTTTCAGCTCTGAGGAAGCCTGTTCTGTTTCAGAGAGCTGGCTCGGCGCAGCGGGGAAGAAAGATCGGTGCTCTCGGTGTTCCCCCCACCAGCATCGGTCAGCTCCTCGGGGCGGCCCGGCCCCCGCTGGGCTGAGCTGAGCTGAGCTGCCCGGGGCGGCCCTGCCCGTGCCGGTGTGCAGCGCTGCCCTGCCGCCTTCTGAGCCGCGCTGCTGAGAAAGTAACTCACCGAACGTCGTATTCCCAATGCCAGTACTTCCCACTTACAGTCAGCACTGTAACTTTGTGTCCGATTTGCGTTCTAGAGTTGCTAATCACATCAGTGGGCACAGACAGGATGCTGCGGACGGCTGGCCAGCTTCAGAGCTGTTCTCTTGGTTTACTTGCCCGCTGTGAGAAAAGGGAGAAGCCCTTTCTATGAAGGGGGTCCATGTGCTTCCTCCTGCTTTCGCAATGTAAAAATAGCAGCAGCCCTATGAGTAAGTGTCCTTTTGTGGAAAAAGGAGTGGAAAGCCGTCGTTTTGTAACATCCTTTGGGCTTGCCACATAGTGCTCTTGCCTAAGGCAGCCTTGCGACTCTGCCGCTGCGTGCAGCGCTCCGTGTACCTGTTGCTGTTAGGTTATCTTTTAACAAGACCTGTTCAGTGCTTCTATTCTAGTATCTCCGGTGCCGTGTTTGTCGGTGGGATATCGAGCTGTTAATGGAACGAGCTTCCAGGTAGTTCTGTTCAAGCAATGCTGTTGGCTTGGAAGTCATTAAACAGTGCTTTTTGAGCAGGCTCAGTCTGCACTTGTTTTCATCTTGTGTTTGCTGCAGAGGAGGACGAAGAGGTGAAGTTGGATGTGCTTCATTTCAAACCTGCGGGGGTCTGTAATGAAGCTGTAATGTTTCATAACTGACCTGTGATGGGGTTGGGTTATAAAGAGAACAGCACAAGAGGACAGGATTCTTTTCTCCTGCAAAATGCCTTGGGAACATCATTTTAGCATATAACACTTCTTCTTTGCTGTAAAGGATTTCTTAAATTTTGTAGCAGTAAACATAAATTTAGGTTTGGGTTTTTTTTTTGTTTTTTTGTTTTTTTTTTTTAATGAAATGTTGAATCCAAAGTATGTTAAGGAACTTGTCTTTGGAGTCTGTACGCTCTGTGAGCTGAGCAGTTTGTTCCTAGCAGTACTGATGTCCTGTCCTACTGGGTAACAACCAAAAAACACCTTGAGTAAAAACCGTGTTTGGTTTTCATTTGCAGGTTCCCAGAGCTCTTCCTGGTTAGGAATGATGACTTTTGGACTATAGGTAGCACGTAAACTCTGTATTCACTTAGAGCCTCGAATTACTTTAAAAAATGATAATTCTTTGGTTGCCCAAAGAGTCAGTATGAGGAAAAGTTCACTTCTTCCGTGTTGCTCCTCCCAAAAATAGAAATGTGAGTCACTTGAGTGCTGAAGCTTAGTAGTGTGGGTGTCTGCATATATTGCCACAATAACCTAATTTCTCAGTAATTGAAGACTAGCCAATCCCATCGTGTCTGGAGGATGGGAGGAATGATCTAATGCGTCTCTCCAAGTCTTAACTTCCGTGATTGACAAGAGATAAAACTGGCATCCGCTGTTTTCCTGTACTGTCCTTCCCTTGCTCTGTTTTGAGCAATACTTTGTTTTTCTGCTGTTCAACTTTGCCACTTCTTTTATTTTTAAATTTAGGAACAAACGAAATGGCCCACAGTGTAAGGTGTTCTCCCTTGTCTTAGAATACTCTTAGGATCTTCATTTTTACAGTGCTTTCAAAGGAACATTAGAGCACTTTATGGAAATGAGTAGATAAAACATTATAATAAATTAACACAGCAGAAGGATTACATGTCTGTTACTTCTGTCACTGGTTTGATCTCAAGCTGGTTTGAGGATGGGAGTGTGGACTTGTTTTGGTGTTGAAACACTTATCCACTTGATCTCATTTAGTGGACTGAAATGCTCAGAGGACCCCCAAATTGGGATGAGTAGGATTCTGTGCTCTCTTTTATGGTTTTAGATGAAATTTTCTATTGCAAGAAACAGGACCGTGCTAGGAACTGCTCTTGCCGTGCTAGTGTCCCCAGGCTTCACTGTAGTGAATTTTGGGTCTTACACCCTAAAGCCCACAGGTTCCTTTGTCCATGTGCCCCCTTCAGCTTCTGGCACCTTCTTGGTTAGCTGTGAATGTAACCCTTTCTTTTTCCTTGTTTTTAGAGGAGCAAACAAAACCCACCCTGGTGCCACGGGGACCGCTGGTGAATAGTGCTTCCTTCCCATAGGAACAGGCACAGCTGTGGGCGGGGGTAGTCGCCCTGTGGAGGTCCAAGTTTACCTGGGATTCGAATGAGAATTTTTAAAGGCATCTGAATTTCCTTCTGTCAGTGGCTCTTTGACAGCATGCCTGTCCCTTCTCAAGAATGAGATGTGAGCCTGCTGCTGGAGGAAGCTGAACTATTACTGCAGCAGTCCCCATCCTCCTGTTCTGGTGGCCCCTTTCCATCTGTGTGCTAGGTTACAAGCCATGGCTGCGTATCCGAACTGTCAGACTTGTGGTCCCACCAGCAAATGCTGGGATCAGATAGGAAACACCGTGCTCCAAAACTGCTTCCATAGCCTGGGATCAATTGTGTAGCAGTAATCTTCTGTGCCTTTTCTGCCTTTGTCTGGCTCAGAGATTGCCATGACGAAGAACTTCATGTGTCAGTAGTGATTGACCGTACATAGAATACTAACATTTATCCCCTTCCCTCAGTTCTGATGCGCTGTCTCCAGCTAAAAATGGAGCCATTCCCAAGAAATAAAAGCAGCCCGCATCTTGCTCCCGAGCTTAGCCCTGCAGAAAAGCTGCAGTGATGTTACAGGAAATGGTGTGTCTGCGTTTTATTGTGTTAGGAATGCTCTCGGTTCAGGTTTGTAACAAGCTGCTGGTATTAACGCAAGGAAAACCCAGCACCCTTCTAGTGCAGAGCAGGTTTGTCATCCCTCTTCTTCCTCCCTCCTGGAAATAAAATACTCAGTTTTAACGTTATCACGGGAAAAATAATTATGTATAATTATACCAGCTGCAAGAAACAGGTTCGTCCTCATCCTGTACAGTATTGTGTAGTGAAATACATTTCCATTACAATTTGCTTTCTAGTTGTCCCAGCGAAGTACATTGGAAGAGGTGGGGGCATATTAGTGCTGCATTCTCCACACAGGGCACTCCTGTGTACCACCAACAGAGCCAACGAAAGAGTGGTGCACAGAGAAGGGTGTGAAATTTGATTTAAAAGCTTCTCTTTCAAGCAGTGTCAATGTGTCAGAGCCCTGAGGATGCTTCGAAGCTTACACCACCAGGCTTGTAAAATACGGTCTGTAAAGCAGAGTGTGGAGCCAGGAATGAAATTCTGCTCCAGTGCCCTTAAGACTTGACTCGGATTTTTGATATGGTGTTTCTAAATTGCATAGCAGCTATTGTTCTGTCAGCTAGTCTCTGGTGACCCTTGCTGCTTATTAATGACTTTTAATTGCTCCAGCTTCCCACTGGCATTTACTTATATTAGTAACTGTGTGCACCCGTTAGCAGGTAAGACAGCCACACAGGATGCTGCTAGATCGATGGATTCCACCAAAAAGCACATTTGTGTTTCTGTATGTATGTATGTGTAGCTAAAATAGGACTTTTTCCAAAGCTTCTTTCTAATCATTCCCTGATTTAGACCTAAGCTATTGCCATATGACTATGAGCGTCTGACACTAGTAGGCTCTCATTCAAATATTCTTTAGGCACTACACTGGGTGAGCCAGTGGGTTGTGAATTATTCTCCTTTTCTTCTGTTGTTTCTCTCTCTCTCTCTCTCTCTCTCTCTCTCTCACACACACACACACACACACATACAATGTCAGGGATTGGAAGGGGCCTCGAAAGATCATCTACTCTGATCCCCCTGCTGGAGCAGGAACACCTAGATTTCCTCACCTGTCTGAAAAGAATGCTAAGAACATGCCACTTGCGATGGAGGCCAGCACAGAGGACAGCTTCTCCAAGTGCTTTCTGCTTGCAAGCACTAGCACAGCTGGCCAGTGGTCTTCAGCTTACATTTAACAATGCAGTTGCTGAGTGATGCTCTCCTAACCCTGTGGCACTACCTTAAATCTTCAGTGTATCTCCCAGTTACTGTATATGTGTATATGTACAATGTGCTTTTTACTACAGGATGCTTTGCATGTGGAATGGAAAATGGATTCCGAGTTTATAATGCAGATCCACTCAAAGAAAAAGAGAAACAAGGTAAAACGCTTGATTATTACACCTTGCTAGCTTTGTGTTGGAAGTTCAGCCTCACGTATGTATTTTTTTTCCAAAAAGAATTCTTGCTTTTACATCCCTGGAAGGCTTAGAACAAAGCCTTATGAAAGAAATCCCTGCTGGTGTCAGAGGGACTGTCCCTGACATCGCTGCCTTGTCAGATGTTTGTCTAGATGCTGCTAATTAGCATAAAGCTGGCTGCTGATGAAGTCTCACCTTGCAGCGGCTGAATTGCAGGAGCTGCTGCTGCTGTCTGTGGTCCCAAACAGGAGATGAATTGTCTGGCTGCTCACGAGTGGGAGAAGAGTTGCTTGCTGCAGCAGTGTCGTTTGCTGTCATGAGAAGTCGTTCTGTCCTCGTGCAGTAGTCTGGATGTTTTAGCACAACAATAAAACTACCGCCCTGCTACTGGAGATCTGAACATAAAGCTGCTTGTATTGCACAGAGGATTGCTTGCAAGAGCACTGGGAATTCAGACCTCTTATACTCTAAGCTATGTTTTCTCTTTATGCTTAAAAAAATCTGGGAGCATCTCTAAGCGGTAAACCTGCTGTTGTGCCTTCCTGGGAAGGTTTCGATGTTCACAGCTAACGGGGTTTTATCAGCAGGCAGACACAACTGAGTCACAATGAGGGAAAATGAAATCCAGACGTGATTCTAACCTTAAGTTCAGAAGGAAAGCTGATGCAGTGGACAGGTTCCCCTATGCTGTCACTGTGGTGATGAACTAGAACATAGATGTATAAGAGGAAAAACGTATTTTAAATAGCACTGCAGTTCCTATGAAACCAGGCATGCTTTCTAGTGCTGCAGGATATTTCAATCACTGTTAATATGGCCAAAGCTGACAATTAATTTTCTATTCTTAATAGTAAATTCTTCTACAAATGCCTCGTCTTCAAACTGTCATCTATGGTAGTGTGCTGCTGAATCAGAAGTCAGGTTGAAGTCCTGTTGAGGTCGTTGTCCAACCTCTCCCTGACAGGAGCTCTGAATGTATTTCCAGGGCTCTACAAAACTGCTGTGAAATGTTTCTTGTCCTCAGTGTTGTATGGTCAAGTCCTAACATAAACTCCCCGTCCAGATGTACGGTAGTGCCCCTTAATGTCTAACCAGATCTCCTCAATCCTGTCATTTGTGCACATCTAAATCTTTCCTTTGTGGTACTTCTGCCCTCATCCTCTGCTGGTTTTGCTGTTCTCTCCCGTCCCTGTTTCTGAGAGTAACTCTCCATTGGTTACTTGTGAGATTTTTCTCTGTAGCTTTGAAAAAGTTAGTTTCATCCATCTTTCTTACTGGAACGTGTCCACGTGTGGAGGTATTGGACAGTCTGTTAAAGAAGAGGTTTGGGTTTTGACTCAGGTCATCTGAAGGCCACAGCTGCATCCGCTCTCCCTGGTAGTTGAATGCCAAAGTTCCCTCTGAGCTATGTGAACAAATCCAAGACCCCACTCAATTGGCATCAGATGGCAAATCCTCTGCTTGATACTTGATTCTTCCACGATCATGGAATCTTATTCTACTTTGCCTGCAATTAAGGTTATATGAAGAGGAAAACGAAAGCAGAAGTGTTTTCCTAGCACTAAATAAGACAGTGACTGTACCAGCTGCTCTGTTGTTTCACTACATTTCCTGCATCATGTACAGCTTGAGTGGAGGCTCTCTGCAGGTGGACCGTTCTTCTCAGGTGTGCTAGCAGCTGCAGGTATACCCTGAGAACAGATGGAGATTCTAGTTTAGCTACATGTATGTACATTTTGTCTTTATAGCCTTGGTGGATTTGAGGAAAGAAGAGAAGTCCCCTTGCGAATAACGAAGTTCATGACCTTGTTGGTCATAATATTTGGTATTTTTAAAATTCACACCATTGGCCTAATAGAGCAACACCAGACTCGAATTGCATACGTGAGGGGAATTAGCTGGGGAACGAGTTTGAATTAACCAGTCATTCTTTCTAAACATATTTACAAAATTACTGTGTAATAGAAATGATCGAGCTACCCTGATATTCCTTGATCTTAAAATTCCTATAGAATTCCTATAGAATTTTAAAATCCTGCTGATCTTTTCTGTATATGAAATGAGGGCTGCCCCAGCTGACAAGAGCAGCAGGGATCTGAGCAGTGAAGAACTAAGCAAGTTTACTGTGTCTTAAATAAATCACACCAACCCTTTTCAGTCCATGTGTTCGGGTTTGCCTTGTCTGTCACCTCCACTCGGAGGATCCTGTTTTCTTTGGTTTGGTTTTTATATTAGAGTAAGAAGACACCATTCTTTGTGGATGCCTGAGCAGTGTGGTAGATAACTTGAGCTCTCCCTGTAACTTTGGTAACAATTAAAAGGCGTTTTAACAGCTTGTGGCACTTCTAAATGAAATACGTTTGTGTTCCAGAGTTTCTAGAAGGCGGTGTTGGCCATGTCGAAATGTTATTTCGCTGCAACTATTTAGCACTAGTTGGTGGAGGGAAGAAGCCGAAGTACCCACCCAACAAAGGTATTGTCTGGAGTCTCAAGGAATAGCTTGTAAACATTTGTCTTGCTGAGCTTTGTGAAACCGCCCAGAGAACTCCTGAACCCCAGCCTTGAGATGGGCTCTGGTATCCTGAAGGTTGGAAGGGAAGGGCTGTTGCAGCAGGTCTCAGTTCTGCTTAATAAACAGGTATCTGCAGTCTCTCAGATCAGACTCGTTGCCGTGACGAGGTCTGTACCTGGTGAGCTTTGCAAAGGGATTCATGGCTCAGCGGCTTTGGGGGAAGCAGGCCTTGGTTGGCAGGCTTGGTAGGGAAACTTTGCCTTACTAGGGGGGGCTGTCAATGAAATAAAGAAATAGAGGAAAAAAAAGTTGTCTTTAGTAAAAGATATTTTTATTATCAGCTTTTGCATTTAGAGTTTTCCAGCTCCTGCCTGCAGGAGCCATAGCATAAAAGAATGGGTTGGTGTTACGCAGAACACCAACCTGTATCTGTTTTGCTTCGCTGCTGAAGGCACCTCTTGGTCTTCTCAGAAAGTAGTAGTTGTTCTAATAGAGACACAGTGGATCTCCAGATGTGCTTTGGTGAACTAATGCAATCATCTCTGCACTGTTCCAGTAATGATCTGGGATGACCTGAAGAAGAAGACTGTCATTGAGATAGAATTTTCTACAGAAGTCAAAGCAGTTAAGCTGCGAAGAGATAGGTAGGTGCAACCTTGTTCCAAATGGCTGGCCTTATAGATCATATGTGCTGCTCTTACTCATTTCCAGCTATTTACAGAAGTAAAAAGGTTTTGCTGTAGCACTTAGCTTTCATTGCTGATGTTCTTTATTTAAAACAAGATCTTGGGGCAAGCATTTAGGTTAACAGATCACAGCTCGAGTATATCTGAAACCTGGTAAAAACCCTGTAGGACTTTTTGGCCTTCTTTCAAAGGGCTGTGATCTCATATGGCTGCTGCTGACTGTGGTTTCTCTAGGTATGCTGTGTGAGGGGAAATCAAGTGAATCTGTAGAGCATGAGCATTTGTTAGCAGCTGGAGCCCTGTGTATGTGTGGGCGGATGGGTTCTGCTGTCACAGCTCCAGATAAAAGTGCTTTGCAGCCTCCTAGTTGTGCGTTGTTGTTTTTTCTTTTTTTGCAGAGCTGAGAGTCTGTAGGGTAGGAACAAATAATACAGCTGTTAAATCTGTTGAAAGCTTCTGCAGATCTGAATTAATACATGTGTCTCTCTCCTACCTCCCACCAAGTCACAGGAACTTCTTGTGTCTTTCAGAATTGTGGTAGTCTTGGACTCCATGATTAAAGTTTTCACATTCACACACAATCCCCACCAGCTGCATGTCTTTGAAACCTGCTACAACCCTAAAGGTTAGTGCTATGTGTGGGCTGGGGAAAGAAAGCAGTTTTATTTGTTGCAGTGCTGTTTATCTATAGATGCCTGATTTGTTTCACTTAGTAAATCGTTGAACAGTTTACGTACAGCAGTGTAGCCATCCATGCCCTTTGAAGGTGATCTGTGTTTATCAAATGGTTGTTAAATTATATCCAGCTTTTTCTTGTACTCCTACACTTTGATTTCTCTAGGAGCTGTACGCTTCCTTATGTCAAGAATCTGTGAACATAATGCATTTTGTGCCGAAAGCTGAATTATCCACAGCAAAATAGTCAAGTGCATAATTCCTCTTTTCTAATGAAGTTAGAACTGCCTAGAGACTTGTTCTCTACAGTGTCAGAAAGAGACTCATCAGCAAGGGATGGCTTTGGTCTCTTGTTGAAATAAGCTGAATTGGAAATGTCAGTGTCCCAGACAGGCTGAGGGGCAGGGACGCCAGCTGTGGCTCCAGGTGGGCATGGGTGGGGTAGGGCTCAGGTCTGCCCTAAGGAATAGGTCGGATGCAGTGTCTTTTCTTATCAAGAAATGGAGCTGCTTTGTGGAAGAAGAGCCTTGAGAATGAAGAGATGAGCACGTTCCCAGGTCAGCTGCACACTTGTGATGAGCTGTGTTAAGTGCACATCTAAAACTGGGGAAGTAAATGCTGGCTGACTGAAAACCTGAACTAAAATGTCACCTGCTGCAAGCTCTTTCCTTTCCTGAGCTACTTAAGGAGACTTCTATTTCATTGTTAAGTAGCTTTGCTCTAACAGACTGATGGAGCAGATCTCTGAAAGCACCCAGATGTTGGATAGTAAAGAAATTACTTTGAAAGTAATGATGGGAGCAAGTTAAAATTATGCTACCCTCCTTCTTTCTGCTCTGCATTTACGGATGGATCGTGTTTCAGGATACTGCTATAGCCATTAAAATGAATTTCTGATTGACCATGTATGCTTGTTTATTCTCAAATTACTGATATTTTAGAGACTTGTTTGAAAAATGTGCTAGGTTATGGAAGCTACAAAGTTATTTTCTTTTTGTTCTGCAGGTCTCTGTGTCCTTTGTCCAAATAGTAATAATTCTCTCCTTGCATTTCCTGGAACACATACTGGGCATGTGCAGATTGTAGATCTGGCCAACACAGAAAAGCCTCCTGTGGACATCCCAGCTCACGAAGGCGTCCTGAGCTGTATTGCTTTAAACCTGCAGGGAACAAGAATTGCAACAGCATCAGAAAAAGTAAGAATGATGACCATGGACCTCTGACTTACTGTCCTTTCTATTGTAGTAACTCTTCCAAAATAGGAAGTTGTGTCCTTTCGTAGGAAAGGCATAGATCTAACTAACCGGTCCAATTTGTCTTTGAAACATGCATTTTCAGTTTTTCTTTACTGCTTTTTCAGGATACCCAAACAGCAATGCAAATGCAGTGCTTGAGGTAGCATTCATATTCTAGCTGACTGTAGCTCTGACCCTTCAGTGAAATTTGTATGAGATTTGGCCCAAGCAGTTCATCAGTTCATGCTTTCTTCAGTAAATATTACTTAGTGGGTTCTCTTTGTTTTGCTTTTTTTGATTGGTTGTTGTTGTTTTAAAGAGCTTCATTAGGTTCTGTTCAAGTTTTCTTTCCTCACTGGCTTTAAAGTTACACTTGCCAAGAGGGCTGTCATACTGGAGGACTTCAGTTTTCCTCATGCGCACATTACAGGTGTTTTCATAGCATGTAAATATCAGTACAAAGGTTCTTGGAGTACTGACTGCACTTTGTGTGGTCCTGAGTTTCACAGGGCTAAAGAACTCAATAGACTGACAAAACCCTGACATTCCTGCACAGTGCAGATCACTCTGGGACTGATGCAGGCAGGTAGAGGGAATGCAAAGCGAGTCTTAGACCTGCGTCCCTTTCTGGGCATCAGTGGAGTCTGGGTGAGCGTCATCTCCCCAGGGAGGGCTCCCAGGTTCCCAGTGAACGTTAGGCAGATGGGTAGGGAGCAAACTGAGTGCTTGCTACCTTCCTTCCCTCATCTAAAATGAGTTTCTCGAGGATGATCTAAATTAATTCAACCAGCGTTTGGAACAGGTTCTGCTGCACAACCCAAAGCTCAAGAAGCTTGGAGAAAAGCAGCCACAGTCTCTCTTAACTAGGCATAGCTACTGGAATTCTTCTGAACAGAGCTCTTCAAGCTGCAGACTCCACTGCTAAAAAGAATAATGAGCTACTGGATGATGCTAAGAGACTGTTCTTGTGGTTTTCAGTTGTGGGTTTTTTTGATAGAGAATATGCTCAAACAGCATTGTCAGAGAATTTGTTTCAGGCAAACAGCCATATTGAACATACTGTACGTCCTAATATAACGCTTGATTCCTTCTCAAGGGGACCCTCATAAGAATATTTGATACTTCATCAGGGCATTTAATCCAGGAGCTACGCAGAGGATCACAGGCAGCCAATATATACTGGTATGTTTAATTGCTTCTGTCTTCTTGGAGGTAGTGTTATGCTGAGGAAGCCTGGTGAATGGCAGCCAAGTCTCCTTCAAAAAGCAAAGGAGAGCTGCACTGCCATGGGCACAAAGCAAAACTCTTCTGGTGGTCAGAGGGTCCAGGGCTGCACTGGGTACTGACTGCTCTGTGCTTCTTCCTCTGCTCAGTACGGGTGAGGAAAAGCAGTGGCAGCAGGACCATGCCTAGGTACACTTTGAATAGGCTGTAGCTGGGTGGGTACTTCACACAGGAATATGGGGAAGGCAGCAACACAGCTGAATGTTTCCCAGAGAGCCCAGGAGGGTGAGTACCTGGGTGTGAGCATAATGTTTATCACAGCACACCGCCACCCTACGTACAAGAGCCAGCAGTTTGATTCAGTCCGCTGCCTGAAACACTCCTGGGAGGGGGAAAATTTGTTTTCTTCCACTTAGCCCCAGCCTTTGGGTGTAGCAGTGTTTCATGTTATACTTAATTCCTACCTGTCTTCTGATTGGAGCAGCGACCGTGCATTTTCTTTCAGTACAAGTGGCAGAACAGATCCTGCCAGTTGTGTCCATCCCAGGGCAGTCTGCTGCTTGGCTGTTACTGATAAACCAGGTCCTCCACATTCTGACGTGTGTACTTACCCCTGAAGGGGGGTGTTCATTCCAGTCAGCAAAGCTGCACTGAACTGGAGGAGCCATTAACACCTCCCCAGGCAGGGTGACAGCTGCTCCAGACAACTGCAGAAGTGGGATTGTACAACAGGAAATGGGGGGGAGAATATGTTTCAATGGAAATACTGCAGCTGTCCTTATTTCCTACAGCATTAACTTCAATCAGGATGCTTCCTTAATCTGCGTATCCAGTGACCACGGCACAGTACATATTTTTGCTGCAGAAGACCCCAAAAGAAATAAGCAGTCAAGGTAGGTTTAAGTCATTCTAAGGCCTGCATGGAGGGAGTGGTTGCCCTTGTAATAAAGCAGTGGGCCTGTCAAGCAATGGCTCCCTAAGCAACAGCAGCAACCAATACCTACACCACTTGAGCTGATAATAGTAATCTGTTGTTCTGCTTGAATGAAGTTGCAAATCCAGGACTGCTTAGCAACTGCCACGTTTCTGCTGCCCTTCACGGAGTTGTACAGTTCTTCCCATAGGAGGGGGGGGGTTCTCTAGTGACTGCTGAAGAATTTATTCTTAGCATGAACATACTTTGGTACCTACACAAAGGGATCTCCACTAAAATCAATCCTCTTGGCAGTTCTAGCAGTCACTTAAAACCAGGGAAAGCCAGAAAGGTGGATGTACGCTCACCGTTCCCTGGGAGCAGAACTGTACACGTTGCCTGATGCACAGCTGAAGAAAACAGAAAGGCAGTCAGTAACAGCAGGAGCCCTGTGCCATGCTCAAACGTGCGAGCCGTTCTAAATCAACGCTAGTCAACACCTTACTAAGTTGTTTGTTTCTTTTTTTCTTTCAGTTTGGCCTCTGCCAGCTTTCTCCCTAAGTACTTCAGTTCCAAATGGAGTTTCTCCAAATTTCAGGTTCCCTCAGGCTCTCCGTGCATTTGTGCCTTTGGAACAGAGCCAAATGCTGTCTTAGGTAAGTACTGGGGGGTCCTCCGGGTTCTCTCTGGTGAAGCAGATTTTGAACCGTGCTTGCTCTGAGCTGGAAGGAATGTTCAAATGAGACAACATGGGATGCCCGTGTCAGGTGTGAGCAGGAGCTGCTGCTGCCAGACCGGGCTGAGGGGCTGCTCGCAGCGCAGCCACCTGGCAGGCTGTCTGGGCTGACAGACACTGCACGAGGACCAATTTATCTCAGGCTTTTCAGATTCCTGCAGAACGCCTCTGTCAGTTTAAACGAGGTAAGAGAACAGCACTTCTCAAACAGCTGAACTGAAAATGACTTTGTTTTTGTTCCAGCAATATGTGCAGATGGCAGCTACTACAAGTTCTTATTCAACCAAAAAGGAGAATGCTCAAGGGATGTCTATGCTCAGTTTCTAGAAATGACCGATGACAAGCTTTGACTGAATTGAGGGAGTGCACAGGTCAAAGTACTGCCTTGGCTATTCTGCATCTTTGGGAGGACAGTATATGAATGTCCAATGCTGATCAAGAAGTTTAGCAGACCTCAGTGAGAAGCCTGGCCCACCGTGATCAGAACAAGCTCTGAAGTAGGGGACTACATTTGTTTATTCTCATTTCTGCAAGCTTTCGTCATTAAAATCTCTTTGGGTTACTGTCATCAACTCAAGTTTTCAAGTTGTGGCTTTCAACAAGCTTGTGCCCATTGGGTTTCTCTTTAAACTGTGAAATGACTTCAGTTAAAACACGAGTGCCTGCCACACTGAAAGAGCTGCAGGGGCTGTGCAAACGTCAGGACTAGCCTTAGAAAAAGGGATGTGAAAACAGAAGATTTTAGGCAGTGCTGGAAGTGGGGGGCAGTACTTCCACTCAAACCCAAGTAAAACTCCCCCAGCCGGGCCAGAACAGGAGTTGGGCTTTTCTCCTCTCCCTGAACACATCTCTGTGTAGCAGGGCGGAGGACGAGTGTGTAGCCAGAAATGACTGTACCCTGAGCCATGCTCGTTGGCTGGGGGCAGTCCTGTGGCTGCAGCCTACTGCTCGTGTCCACCTCCCCACAGTGGCTCAGTTGAATGATCAGCACTACTGGTCAAAAGGTGCCAAGTGTACATAGTAGCTGAAGGCACGTTTAGGCATTGGCTGACCCAGCTAACCTCTCCTCAGTGCGTGGAGCAAGCACCCAGGGCACGGGCACGTGGAACTCCTGCAGCTGCAGAGGCAGCTTCTTCTGTAAGGGAACAGCCATCCCAGGTTTAAAAAGAAAAATAAAACCACCACCTGTGGTCCCAGTGTCACAACTGGGCTGAGTGCTCGGAAAATTCCGGTGCTTCACCTGGAAGACTGGAGTGGCCTCTTACACATCCAGCACGATACATGAACCAGGTGGCACAAAGCCTACTGCTCTGCCCTGCCTTTACATGTGCTAACTTTTTTTCTTTGAGATGCTGTGCATTGTGTTACGTTGACCAAGGAGGGGGAGGTCAGACTAAATAATTGCAGACTCTTTCCCCAAGTTGTTGTGCAGCAATTAATATTTACTGCTGGGTTAAGGCACAAGATACCGAACTAGGAACTGAAATAGACACAAGCTCTCAGCACTAAATATCTGGGGGGAGGGAAGTCTTGCTCTTCTGAAATTTAATTCCACAGATGCTTAAATCTGACATCCCAGTTCATGTTAAGATTGTTTAGGGGCAAACTCTCTAAATTTGACAAGTTTCTTTTAGTGTCATGTAACATACTGAGGACTAACTTGTACACAGATTTCGATGTCAAGGCTGCATGTTGCTTTTATGTGTATTTAATCACAAATTGTTTTGCACACTTATTTGTAATATGTTATTTCTTTTAAATAAAAGTGACTAATTTTGCTGTAATCACGACCACAGCCAAAGCTCCTATTGCTGCAGGCTTTAGGGAATATTCAACTGAGCAAACAGTGGTGGCTGCTGAGGGACAAACTGATTTGTGCTGCCTGGGGCCTGCTAATACAGGCCATGAAGAACAGACTGCTGCCTAGGAAATGCATGCTGCTTTTACACCAAAATGAGACCAGCTCAGCACAGTCCCACTTCCAGTGCAAACCAGCACTGTTCCAGTATCCCACTACTGCACACTGTTTTTATTTTACCATGCCATCCCCATGCGCTGCTGTTCTGTAGCTCACTCTAATGCTGCTTTAGCAGAACGCAGGCTCCCTGGAGAAGCGCATGCAGGAAGCAATCGGAACCTGTTCTCTGAGGATGATCCTTTTTCTGCTGCAGCAATATCCGGTGCAGTAAGCTGGGAGCTGCTCGGCTGCACTCAAATAGCAAGGAAACAACTCCAACTAAAACGTGAAGCCTTCTGCACACTGCTTGGAAGGTTTTACGTACTGTCATCTCCTGAAGCACCATCCCCTGACCTTCCACTAAGTCAACCACAGCAGTGACCAGAAAGACTAGGAGCAGATGGCTTGGATAATTAAAGCTCTTCCAAACATGTAAAACGTTCCCTGTTGTGGTGAGGCCAGCTACACACCCAAACACTGCCGTACTAACACTGGAATCCTGCATCCTTAGCACATGGCTAAATGGACTGTGCCGTGCCACAGCCTTGCTCTAGATCCTTAAGGTACATAGGCAACTTTACGACAACTGAAAATGAATTAAAAAATGAGTTCCCACCCGCTGCAGGCTGCAGGCTGCTCGGCCAGTACTTGACCACATCACTTCTGGGTGCCCAGCACTATGTATGTAATTTAACCAAAAATTACTGCAGTAAGAGCAATACTTATCAACACACCTCCACAACCAAGTGTAATAGTATTTTAGTTACTCTTTCCAAAAAGACACAGTACTCTAAGAACAAGACCACGTATCCACCCTGCTGGTTTACCGATGGTACCGCAGAGCTGAAGCATCCAGTTACACTGAAGCTCAGAACTAACAGCGGCTCCAGCTGCCACGCACAGCGATACTCACCTGTGCTCTGGCCCCGAAAGGCACGGTCTTCCTGCGCAGGCGGTCGGGATCTGCTTTCTTCACACAGAGGGGCACGCACTGAGCAGAAGGCAAATGAAGGACCAGAGTAAGCAACCGGCTGCTTTGTGAGCAAGGCAAACTGTCAGGGTCTGTTCTAGGTGACAAAAGAGGATTCAATACATTTCAAAATGACAAATTCTTAGCTGAGGGCGAGTGTGACCATCCAGAGATCCAACAGCGTTTATTCCTTTCAGCGCAGCTGCCTTAGCTCTTAGCCAGGAGCACGAGGCTCGGGGACGTGCCCGTGGTGCAGCCCATGTCTGCTGGCAGCCAGGAGGAAGGTGCACGTCCTGCACAGTAACTCCACAGCTGCCACTGTTCTGAGCTGGATTGCTGGTTTTTGTCTGCTGTTATTTACACTTAACCCAACGCCTCTCCCCTGTTATCTATTGTAGCCGTGTCACAGGCCACGGTCCTGAAAGGAAAACTAGATTAGCCGGTGCAATGAATTTAGAGGTAATTCCAAGTATTTGCCAGCAGGCAGCAGAAGCCAGAGTATTTCTTTCAGAGCCTTTAGACGTTCACATTAAAGCAGAAAACAGGAATCGGTAAAGCCAGAAGAAGCTGGGCATGAGACTGCGTACCCGCAGGCCGGCAGGACTGCAGGCCCAGGCACAAGGGCTGCGGAATGAGGGGCCCTCGGAGCCACGCACCTGTGAATCCACCTCCTCCTTAGCATGCCATTCTGATGCCCCAGTTTTACGACAGTTTTTTCCTTTCTTCTCCAAAGATTGTATTTGTTTGAACACTCCAGTGATTCCAGTCTCATCCACAAGAGATCCCATGGAATTTCACACAACAGGCTGTTCTTTTTCTGGAAGGAATAAGCTAGGCTCTTCCAGCTTCCAACAGCCTGGCGCTGTACAGCTGCGCCGTGGCCCTCCCTGTATTTCTGCCCGGCATTTCCAAGGCTTTCAGGAAAGCACCACCACCAAAACCAGAGCAGCATCCTGCTCAGATCTTCTAGCAACTTGGACAGAAACATTTTCCTGCTTCCGATGAGACAAAAAGAATGTAACTGGTTCATGAAGAGATCAGAAACAAAACCAACACTGATTAGAATCTATTCTGGAAAGTACACATCAAACTTTGTTTTTTTTTTTAATCTCCTTGTATTTATGGCAGGGTGTGCTGAATCAATACATCTGAGCCAAAGTCCAATCCCTGAGCTACTGCCACCCCTGGCTCCACACCTCACACTGCTCTCAAACACCAACACGTGAGTTCTGGCGGAGAAACACAAGGAAAGGAAGGGGAAGAAATATGAAAGTCTGCCATGAATATTAGCTGGGGGAGAAAACAACTCCACAAAGCCGAGAAGAACCTGATGCTTAAAGCAACCGCTGCACTTACCAACCTCAGATGCTCTCTTTATCAGTTTCGTGTCACACTTCAACACAGAATCGTTTCAGGAAGTTAAACAGACCTAGGCAAAGCTGTAATAAATGAAGGCCTCATTCTTTACATGCCATCCAACTGAAGATTCGTAGTAAAAATGTTAACGATGTAGTTAAGACAAGTGGATATAAAGGTTAACGGAAGCACTCGATACAGTGTAAATGCTATTCTATAGCTCACAACTACAAAAATGCACGCTATAGAAATCACGACCTGTATTAGTGACAACCTCTCAAAATTTACCTTTTTGGGAAAATAAAATCAATCTACAACACGCATTCTAGCACAGACTGTTACCTGCAGCTCCACTTATGGAGTTAGGCAATTATAAAACCTATTACTTTCAAATGAAGCTGTGTTACAAGCACCATGGAAGGGAAGGCCAAGCCCTCCCAGCTCTGCGTCCCGCCCAGCAGCCTGCACTGTGAAGCTCCATGAAGCGGAATTGCTTTCCCAGGTCTGAGAGGGATTAGCGTTGCATTTACCTACAGCATCAGAAGGAAGAATAGCGTAACGAGGACTGCCATCATTAAGCCACACATGCTGAGATAATTGGAGGGGGTGGGCGAGGAGGCGGGGCAGCAGCTCGGAGCTGAGACAGCACACTGACCAGGAGCAGCCTTTCATTCCAGCCCATCCACAGCCCTCTGGCTCTTCTGGAAGACTCAGTGTTGCGTTGCTCTATGGGATACCCTACAACGGCCGTCACGACACCCAGCACAAGGACAGAGCTGTCATGCCCAAAGACAAGGATTTCAAAGCTGGTGGGAAGGCTGGGAGCCACGGCACACAAGGACACAACGCGCTGGCACTGCAGATAAACACATCTGTCACTAGAATTAAATGCGTGGCTGGGTCTTCTGTATGTTAGAATTCTGGATGTGTTTTAAAAAGGGAGGGGAAGGGAGGAAAGCAACCGGACACAATGAAAATGAGATCAGATTCCTGAGTCTTTTTACACAGCAAACCCAACGACAGACAATGAAAATCAGGCCAGCTCTAAAGGAAATTAAGCTGGGTAAAGGGTTGGGTTTTTTTCAGTTGTCCTTAAATTCTGGTTAGAGCATTCTATGTTGTGTGCTTATACTCAGCCATTTTCAAAGACTACACACAAGCTTTCAGCAGAAAGAACACTGAACTGGCTGCCAAGGAGGAGCACAAAAGGAAATCACACCACGCACTGAAAGACGTAAAAGTTAACTGGACGGGTTACATCAATCCTAGGGAGGTCAAACCTCCATAAGCAAGAACCATCTCAAGAGATTTTCCATTTGCAAAAGAAAAACCATATTGATTCCGGAAGTCCACGGCTACGACCAATTTCAGAAAGGTCAGGAGCATCAGCTCAGAGGCAGCAGTGTGACAGCCGTGCCGCTCAGCATGCGACACCGCCTGGGAAGCACCACTGGATCAATGGGGGGAAGCACAGGATTGCATACACAACAGGGAACAACGCTCCTGAACAACCCCACCGCTCCGCTTAGTGCCACGTAAAACAGAGAAGCCCGCTCTGGACAAGATCAGAGACGATCCCACACGAGCACGGTCAGCACCACCAGCAGCACGTCGCTTCCACGCACACGGAAGCGCCCAGCTTTATCAAGGTGCCAAACCCCGCAGGCAGCGCTGTGTGCGGAGCAGCAGCCACGGGACGGGCCCAGGCCGCATCCTCACAGCCCTGCACGCAGCGCCAGCAGCGCCCGGGCTCCCTGCAGCACGCACTGCTTCCTGCGGCACTGCCAGCAGCGCTGCCCTTCAGCACCACCGTGCACATCCGCCTTCCGGACACGTTGGTTGAGTAATTTCAACTTAGTTAATTTGCTGAATAAAATTTAATTTTATTTAAAAAAATCTTATACACTATTATTCACCTAGCCCTAGTTTGTGAACAGATTCTCACTTCTGAAAATAAACCACATTCTAGTCAATTCATTCAACACCAAATTAAATTACTAGTACTGGATTTTTTTTTTTCTTAAAAAAAGTATGTTAAAACTTTACTTTTTTATTTTTTAAAACCTCTAAAGAAAATCTTGCAATTTTACAGATTTTTTTTTTCCACGTTATGCTTTTTTCTAAATGCCTGTTATAAATTCAGCTTGTGTAGAGTTCTGTTGTTGTTTTTTATAATAGATTTTTAATATGTATTATCTGCAGAGACATCGTAACAGTTCCATTTTGTGGATGAACACAAAACTCGTACAGATTTCTCGTATTTGGTCTTTGGGTAAATAGTTCCAAAAGCTGCCTAAATCAACCACTCCAAACTGTTCAGTCCGTCGAGAAAACAGAGTTCTTTTCCTTTCGTAGCGGAAAAGGAAATATAAATAATGCATCATTATGACAGAAAGTGACAGAAACCAGGTTCGAATCAAGCCAGCTCTCCAGCTTTCACTCACCGTGCTGCGCGAAGAAGTAAGACGCTACGTGAACCGAAGACTGAACAGCAGCCTTACGCTCCCGTCCCATTTGTAACTGTAAAGTGGAATCTATTACCACAATTAAAGTGAGAAATTACCGATACATTTTGAAATGTTCAACTGCAGAACACACACTTAAGTCTTTTTTATTATAATAATACGGTAGCCACTGTTAGAAAACCACAACAGCTACTCTGGATGGAGACCCCCAGGTCAGTGTATGACATCGAAAGTGTTACGGAGAAACTGGTCAGATTACTTGCTACGGATGGGTGCTCAAGCTTAAAAATATCGAATATACCTCTGACAAGATAATTTTAACTCTCTTTTTAAAAGGACTCGTGATAAAGAATTTTATCTTTTTCTAAATGAAGAACAGTCTGTTATCTTAAACATACACAATATTAAGCGAGACTCTCGTTTTACTTTAGACTGGAAAAATATGCCAGGGACAGTCAAAGTCAACACAAAGTAACAAACAGCAAAAGGTAGCAGAGAGAGAAACAGATAAGTGCAGCTCTGGTCAAATTCATAGCAGTTCTTTACGTCAGTTAACGGCTCATTTACATCGTAATTTCTAATCAGTTACATGCAAGCCCAAAGAAGCGTTTGATCACTACACATGGTAATAAAATTTGATTAAATTTATCAGGCAACTGCTAAAATATGAAAATTTGCAGATGTAATAAAGTAGCTTTATCTGAACTTTAAGAGGACAGACAAAAGTAAATCATTCCATCGGTTAAAAAAACCCTACATTCAGTTTTTTACCAAACGAAATTTCACATGAAAAGTATTGTGTGATTCCAAAGTTTCCGGAGTAGAAATGGAGTGATTTGAAATGTCAAAGACCCCATCGTTTTGCAAAGAAATGAAAATACACCTCAAAAATTTCTAATTCCACATGTGAACAACAAAATACTGCATATCTACCAACAACTGCATTGGGTAGGTCATTATGAAAGGCTAGCTGCCAAGATGTAGGAAATGGCTCCTTGCCTCTGTTCCCTTTGAGGAATATACAATCGTTTGAAACCAGTTCACACTAAGCGCTTATCATGCTGCCGTTACACTGAGATACTCAGTCCTTAAAATAATCTGATAAAGATTTTTTTAAAGCTGCAGCCCTCCCCAGCACTGTACTTCTCAGCGTACACAGTTCATAGGGGGCAGGGAGGAGCGGGGTCACAGCCTCTGGAACAACATGTTTTGCAGTTTGACTTTAAGTTACCAAGTTTTAAGGCCACCTGTGTTGGTTTATTTTTCAGTGCTGAACGTTGAAGTCTGATCACAGGGCCCCTTTCCCCACTGCGTGAGAACATGTTCCAAGATTTTAGGTGTTATATTTAAGCGTCTCCTTTTGGCACCACGGAGTTTGTTGTTGTTGTTTTTTGTTGTTGTTGTTGTTTAAAAAAAAAAAAAAGAAAGAAAGAAAGAAAGCAAACTCTAAGTTTCTAGTTCTGGCTGCCTTTATCGCTCACTGCCACCGGCGGGGTGTCCACGTTAACAGCTATGACTATGCTCTCCCCGTCCTCTGTTTTGATACGTTTCAGTTCCTGCTGTTCCGACTGGTCTCCGTTCTGGCGCTTTGTTGGAAGCGATGCCGATGCGGACGCATGGGTTGCTAACATATGCAAAGGACTTGCAGCAGCTGCAAAAAGAGGAGAAAGCGTCAGCCCCTAACCCTTGCTGAAACACACGATGCTGAAAGCAAGCACGCACTTCCATCAAAATGTTGCACTACAGCAAGGTATTAACTCAGGCAAGTTCAGCTCCAACCGTTTCACCTTTGTACAAACCTGAAACGTTGCTCTAAATCATACAGATATGGACAAAGGTGGGAGAAAGGGAAAGTGCCTCAATTTTGTCAATGGGGAACTGAAGACAGAGAGAGATGAAACGATTTAACACCAGTCTACGAGATATTTGTGACAGAACTGGGAAAGGAGCTCAGCACCCCCCGAAGGAGGATGTGGCCATGCCTATGGATCCTGTCTAGGCACAGTGCAGTGCTTGGCCAGGAAGGAGAACAACACCAGGCGTTTTACTTGTTCATTTCACGAAAGCTCATGTAAACACCATCAACTGAGCTGCTTTTTACACAATAACTCCCTTTCCTTGGCATCTCAGCTTTGCTGAGAATACTACAGAATTCCTTTAGCGGAGCCTGAACATCAAGCGCTCAAGGAATTCAGATTTGCTGAAGTTCTTGGTTCTTAGCAAACTCTTCCAGTGAGCACCTGGAATCAGCACTGCAGGTAACCCAGCTGTTTTGTATCCAGTATGTGCCTGTAGAACAAACTCTTCAGAAAATACTTCATGTGGCTCTTGGCACTACTCTGATTCAAAAAGGAAGCGTGTATCTAGTTTGACAGTAACTACCTCTGCTTTACTCATGCTGAAATAAGTAGAAGCAGGAAGAACACTGACCCATACGTCCTACACTTCAGCAGGAAAACTGATGCCAGAGATGGAAGAGAAGTAAAAAGGATACAAAACAAATAATTCACTCCATTGGTAAGATTTTCAGACTTACATGTAACGAATAGTTTTGGGCCATCTTATATCAATTTCCATGAGCATAATTTACGACAAAAAGATACTGCAGCACCAGATAATGTATCAAAGTGAAACTGTTGAAACAAACTACATTCATCTGCAAACCAAACCAAAATTGAATGTATCTGTAAATTATGACAAAGCCTGAATAATGAAAATTGTGAAGAACCACTACCCACACTAACTGCTGAGTCTGAGAGGGGAAACACAGCACGCAGACAGAAGGAAAGTCTCAAAATCTTACAGAAATCTTGTCAGTTTTGGTGCCCTGGTTTTGTACAGGTACAATAAAAACAGAAGAAAAAATGACAGCCCACAAAGCCAGGGGATTTAACCACAGAATATACCAAGGTGGAAGGGACCCATAAAGATCACTGAGTCCAACTCCTAATGACAAGAGAGGACGGGCTGTCACCACTAGTACATCCCTACAGTGACTACAAAATGAATAAATAACTCTTCAGGTAATCCTCAATGAAAGGAAAACACAAGCTCTTCCCAAGACAGAGAACAATCTCACACACAAGGCTGTAATCAAATTCTTTTGTACAACTTACGTTTTCAGTACAACTACAAAATACAAGAAAAGGTAGGAGAAAAAAATCAGCACTGGCCACTCTTGAGGTTTTATCATGTAGAGAGCACCAGAATGCCCCGACACAATACTCACCAGCGTTGCCCTGCCCCTGTATTGCAGTGGTGATAGGTACTATGTGCGTTCCGTTTTGCGTTACAGTTTTTATTGGTAGCTGGTGTTGACCTAGAGGTGCCTGTTGCACTATAGTGACTGTCTGTAAAGGTGTAGTCTGAGATGTCTGAATGATACGACTAGCAGCTCCGATTGTAGCATGACTAATAGCAGGTATAGGCTCCACTTTCACTGAAAGACAGATGAGAAAGCATTGGTGAAAAACATGAAAGCATGAAAAAAATCCTTTATATTTACTACAGCAGCCCTCAATGAAGATGCATGCTGTTATATTATGAGCTCCGAGCTACGTGAGAAATTACGATGCAAATCTTTGGATTTAGCACGTAAATAGTTCTTGAATAATAACCTACTAGAGCGGCTACCAGAGCAACCGACCCGCAGGCTCTCACCTTTCACTTCCTTGTGGTCTCCATTCTCTTGAGGTTCTACCTTGGGCTGGGTTACCATTGCAGCTTGCGTGACTACTGCCTGTCCAGCTACAGTGTAAGTGTTTGCTGGTGCTAATCCAGTCACGTTTGTGACAGACACAGCTGGTATCTGGTGAACAACATGAACTGTCTGAACTACAGGCTGCTGGGATGTCGATGTTGTCACAGGAGTTGCAACAGTGTAGGTGACGGGTTTAATAGTTTGTGGTAGCTGCCGTTGTACAGTAATTAAAACTGGTTGGCTAGATAGAGGTGATCCTATAGCAAGGAAGAGATAAAAATCAGGCTGCTTAGTTAATTCATTTAAACCAGTCATTCTTTTACACTTAATGCTAAAGCCTCGGAGGATTAACGACCTCCTTCACTCATACCTGACAGAAACGGACAGGAACGACTATGACACAGCACCACCCCAAGCCACATATTCCAGGTAAGTGTCTCGTTAGCTCAGTAATTGCTGCTCACCATTGGGGCTACCACAGCTATGGTCGATATTCATTCAGTGCAACTCCTTTCCACAGATGGGAACTAACATGCGCTTCAGTGTTGTGGAAGGCTGCTACAGAGGCACAGCTCCCAGCTTCCCAGGCTGGTCTCTGCTGAGGACCACGTGCCTTTGGCACGGAACAGTTACTGCTACTTTTGTGGGAACATCGCTGAGAAGATGGATGGCAAAGCGCATCAACTAAGGTAATCAAACACACAACCTTTACTCCATCTCACCTTCCCCTCCCACACCCCCCGTTTTTTTTTTTTTTAAAGGAAAATTCCTATCATGCAAATTTGTGCCTTGTCTCTTTAGCCTTGTAATTCTTTTCATGTCCAGCACTGAATGGATGAAATGACCACAAATGCATGCAGGACACCTGCTTCTTTCTGTAACCCACAGTCAGGCTGGGGTTTGGTTTTTGGTTTTTTTTTTCGTTGTAGTTTTTCCTCTAAGCCAGAAAGAGCACGTTTCCAAACGAAGCGACAACTATTACAAGGCCGCACAGTCCAGTACAGCACAGAAGCTCACATCTCTGCTTATTAACACAGCGATCGGGGGCTCTGGAACCCACAGAAAACATCTCCTGTGGGTCTGCAACAGTATTTACCTGGAATATGTGTGTGTTATCCAATGCTTGCTCTAAATGTCAAGACGTTAAGTATTTACTGCTTTGTTGTTTCTTTTTGCTTGCATGCACAGTCTTGGTAACACTGACGTGCCAGCCCTCTCCCACCTCCAATTCCCGAATGCTTATTTCAGGATCCTCACCTGGGGCACTCTGTGCAAATCGTGCTTCTTGTATTACCGCTAGTTTTGGCTGGATAGCACTAGGCTCAGGTTCCATTGGGACTGGAGATCCTTCCCTGGACAGACTCTCGGGGGTCTGGACTCCACTGGAGTGCGCAGACAACACTCCAGAGTGATTAGGAGAGGCTGGGGCACTTCTGTATTCAAAAACAAAAGCAGCAGCTGATGTGTTTTAACTTCTGAACTGGGAAAGACAGCGACCTTCCTCTACAGAGACTGTAACACACACTGCCCACAGGAGGGCACTTGTGCCTTCTGGCAAGTACAGTTACAACCCAGAGCAGTTTTGAAAAAGCTTCTGTTAAACAAGAACAGAATTTAAAAGCAAACTTCAGGTGCAGTTAATGGAACGGAAGCAGCTGGATGCCTTCCTAGGGAGACTCCCTAAAACCATCTGTGAAATGCCAACATTTCTTTTGGTGGAGAAGGATGGAAGCGTATCGGTCTACAGGGCCCCTCAGAAAGAAATGTGCACCACCAAAAAGGTCGTAACTTTACAAAGGGGATAATTAAAAGCCATGTATTTCCCCATCACGAATTCTGCTTGAACATTATCAAATTAAAATGCATACTTGTAATTTCTAAGTTCGATATAATGGTGGCTGGTATTTGATTATTTTCTTTGTAAACTCTTTTAAAATTCTGTAGATGGCAGTTAGAAATTAAAATCATAACTCTGTAAAGAAAAAACAACACAGCAAAGGTACAGCAAGGCTTGCTTACGTTAACATCTGACAGTTAGTTATGCATACAGAGTCAGTTCTTTAACACAAGCAATAAAAACAAACCTAGCATATGGGGCAGCCTCCTAGCAAAGTTTATCATACAGTATTCAAATACTGAGCCTGGATTAAATTAAATTACTGAACTTGTGACTGTATCCAAAACTATCAAGTCTGTATCAGCCTGAAGATCAAACAACAGCCATAGTCTTTTCGTTCATCTGTTTTTCCTTACCTAGAAGAGAGTGGTCCCAGAGGGGTTCTAAAGCAAGGTACTCCCCTAGGCCGCCTTTTCCTAAAAGCCTGCTCTATTAATTTGCTTTCAGAGGCAGGGTCTATCCTCCAGAATGAGCCTTTGCCTGGTTCTTCCTGGGAACGTGGTACTTTGATGAAATAACGATTCAGAGAGAGATTGTGACGTATTGAATTCTATGGAACATAAAAAAATATGTAGAATTCATATAACTTTTTCAAGTCAGAATGTGGCCTACTGCAGCAATGTGTACTACAGGACACTCGGGGTTCAGTTCTTTAATTCCATAATTCAACAGGAGTCAGAGCGCTGCCAATGCAGTGCCACCAACCTGAAAGGACTCGTGCATTTTTCAAATCTTTCCCAACAATTAAAAACCAATATGTTAATGTGATACATGGTGATTTTAACAGTTAGAACACTACAAGTATTTGAGCATAATGCAGTGTAAAAAAAAAAAATAAAAAGCAGCCCTCATGTCCTCATATACCACCCTTCCCCAGGCATCAAGGAAAATATCACGCTGTACTATGAGGGCCAGCGAAATAAAGAATGTGCTGATACTGATCTTACACGATTACACTTTGTTGCTGTTCCAAAATACAGAAGGAAAAGGTTAAATTTCCCAAGTTCCAAATAGAGCTAGATTGTTGGGAGTTCACCCACAGTCCAGCCTGTCTCAGCAGAGCAGCCAAGGACTTGGCACGTCCAGCAAAACAACAAATGGCAGCAGGCCCTCACACAGCTCCTCAGTGAGATCCCTGTTACTCCAGCCTGGTTTGCACGTTACCTTACCCTCACGTGGCTGTGTTTGTGTTACAACTCGAACAACTCTGATCAAAGAGATGCAGAAAACTGCTAACACTCCAAAGCGTCTGTATCTATCTCTGCTTGCCTTTCTGCACATCCTTTTTTTGTTTTTTTTTTTTCCCCAATATAAACCCAAAATCTTTCTAAACATTGTCACTGAATCAGAAGAAAGTAGATGTAAGAATAAGTACTGAAAAATTTGTGAGAGAACGGGGGGGAAATGGAGAAAAAGCTTTACATTAACAAAAGCTCCTCCAAATGTCCAAGATCAAATGTAAATCCAGCTTAAATGTCTGCATTCGTGACCCTGGTGGTAAGTTTGGAAAACCTAAAAAAAAATAAATGATAACCATGTATGGTTTCTTAAATACAAACTGATGAAACCAGAAATCTTTTCCCTGCCAAGAATTGAAAAAGAACTGAAATGATGCCAGGAACATGTTTATAAATTGTATTTATTTCTCCATATGCTAGAACAAAAAAGTAGATCCAAAAGCACCTGCTAAAATAAGTTCACAAAGAGGAGTCCTCAACAAAATGAGTTTTATGTAACACGGGATATAAATACCGCAGTGCTGCTAATTAAGGTATAGGATCTGGACATTATATACATGCACGTACTGTCTGGTTTGAATAATATTCAAATACAGCCTCAAATGTTACTTAAGGCATCAATCAGATAAGTCCCCTTAACTATCATCTAATACCTGATACCTAAGAGCTGCTCTACACGAGCTAGCCATGTCAGTGTCCCAGCACTGTTTATGTGACTAGTGACTGAACAGCATCTAATTTTCAGCGGCTCTTTTTAATTTGTTTTTCAGTAGAAATAGGTGCTAATTGTTTATTCTGGAACATATGTCTGCTTTGGTGTGTCCTTCACCTTGCTTTAGTGAAGTGTTTTTGTCCTAGGACAGAATTCTGTGTGTTACAACGTGTGTGTGTGTGTGTGACTAAACGAGGCTTGCTCACATAAGAAGCACTATATACACAGACAGTGATTTCAAAACAGGAGGCAAAAAGCAAGCCAGCATTTTATAAGCAGAACCCTATTGCTAAAACATATCTGTCCGTATTTCTGCAACCAGAATTCTTCATGGATTACTTGAGAAAGGGGAAAAAAAAAAGATCTCACAGGTCCTTCCTTGGACTGGATGATCTTGTAGGTCTTTTCCAACCTAGCTAATTCTGTGATTCTAATTCTTCCTAGTCACAATAAGAGCCAAGTCCTTTACTAGCCAAAGCATTAGCAAAAAGCTTGTAGAAGTGACATTCCCCATTAACCTTGGAATTCTCCTAAGAGTGATTCAACTTTCATACAGGCTCAATGACAAATCAGTATGTAATTGATATTTCAAATCTACTCCTCTACTGAGAAGGCGTGTACTCAGTCTCCTGCAGATAAGTACAGCAAGCAGAGCATTAACGCTTCCTCACTTTTACCCTCCTTCAGTCTCCCAGAATTTTATTTCCCTGAGCAGAACTTCAGAGCATGCCTCTGGTGCAGACCATGACCGTACTAAGAGCGGCGCTGTGAAACTGATACTGCATGATGGACAGTGCAGCCTGAATGCTACATAGGCAAACTTGCCAGTCCTGCTAACTGTTCTCCTCTGTCCTTCACCGACACTAAAAACAGCAGCAAAGGCATTGAACCCTTATGTGTATCTGGAAAGACTGTGCCAGACTGATTCATACTCCGTTAGTCATCCTGGCAAATGCTGAGGCTAGTCTCTTCAAAAATGAAAAGAAAGCAGAAATTAATTCTACAGGGTTTGGTCTAACTCAGAACAGAAACAATCATGTTCACAAAGGGAGTACTGCAGAAGTAGACTGGGGCACAGGGTGCAAGGTAACAACAGATGATACATACTCGCTCCTTCACTCTGTTGTATGGTCAAGATCCCCAATGTCCAAAAAAACCTGAACCTGTAACACCTGGTATCTTAATTTTATCCTAAGATAACAATATTCATGTTTACGCAATGTTCAGTTACAGAACATAACTGCATTCCCAGACAGTTTAGATAAACTGAAATCCACAGTTCTAGCTATACCTTTCCTCCCCAAAAGTCTGCATGTATCGCTGCCAGAGCTCTCAACAATACTATTCCATAAATAGAGCAATGCTTCAAATATAAAATAACAGAAATTGCCTACTTTGTTGGAGATGTCACACTCAGCAAAAGATGAATTTTAACAAACACTGATTTGAGAAGTTCTGTTTACAGAGGGCCGCTAGGCTCACCAACTGACTTATGACCACATGTACAGCCAGCACTACTCACAACTAAAAAACAACTTCTAGAAATCAGGCTTACCTGCCAGCCCTTGTCTGCTGTCCTGTAGTATGGATAATTTTTAGTTATGTGCGTATAGATTCCATTTAGTGTAAGCTGCTTATCAGGTGCCATTGTAATTGCTTGTACTATTAACTGTGCATAGGAGTAAGGTGGCTTGGAGTCGTCCTGTAGAAGAGAAAGAAAATTCTACATCAGTAAAAATGTAAAAACATACACATCCCTCTATGAACTAGAAGTTACAAAGCAATTAATCAAACACCTGAAGCACTCCTGGACAATAAGAACATTCAAACAGAAAAACTAAGACAATTCTGCTCTTCTGTTTTGCAAATTGTAAGCTAACACTTAAAAAAACTGGAGAAACAAACAACACTAAAGAATGCCTACAAACTGATCTATAGCTATCTACATGTGCATACAGACCCTCCCCAAAGTGAGGGGGAACAGAAGCGTCAAAATAAATGTCGTGTCTCATCACAAAGAATTAAAAATTATTTCTAAAGTCTGAAATGTTGGGCTATGCTTTAATGCATATACTCTGGCTAACAAAATTTCAGAAGTATTGCATTCACTTAAAACTTAATGTCTGGGTTTTCTTTCAACCAGTGCTTACCTTTGGGCTGTCTCCACCCGATGCTTCCTTGTCATTTTCTGACTGAGAGTTGTCAGCCATTAAATGTAGGTCAGATGGTATGACACGACTCATTTTGTACCCTGAAGAGCCTGCACCACGGGGGCTAGATGGGCAGGAATTTGCAGCACTGTTGAGCATAAAAAGAAGATCCTACTATTTTGTTATACAGTATATCACCACATTATATTTAATCAAAAAGCTCTTATTGCAGAAAAGCCACTATCAGCGCTTCTAGACCACGGTTAAGGGTCTGTCAGTATTTCCATTATAAAACCTATTTTCCAAGCCGTTCTAACTCATCCATGAGCATTAAAATCACTGCAGGAAGAAACCTGTCAGATGAAGCTCAAGCTTTCCTCCTCAAAGGAAAAAGGATTAACTGATTTATTAGGTTGTACTGTATTTGTGTGAGATTTGCCAACACAGAAGTCCATTTTAACTACATAAGCAACCACACATTTTAAGACGCTCATTTGAAACAAGGAACACATCTCGCCTGAAATCTCTACCATATGCTTGTATTTTGTCTACTCAGAAAAGATCTTCTCCTATGCAGTATTTTTGCACATGAGGAAATATAAAAAGCAGTGAGGCAAAAAAAGTTTTGATTCTCACTGAAATCTAAAACATCATTTTGAACATTCGCAAGCGTGTTCATACACACATACAGGTATAAGAATGAGAAACTCTATGAAGAGGAAGCATCAGCGCTGACTTATCTGATTTCGCTCAGTATTGTGTCAGCACAGCACACCCAGTGCCAGAAAGCAAAGGTACCATTGAAAGGGAAGAAGTGACACCCTTGACACCTCATGTTTTGCTATCTATCACAGAAAAGCAAAGCTAATCTTGGAGCAGCTCCACTGACCACGTTTCCTAAGGCCTGCCCTCCTGCCCCGCAGAGCCCACAGGAACTACAGCCACACAAAATCAGTTTCCTCCTACAATTTCCATTTTGCCAGCAGGAAAGACCAAGTCACCGAGGGATGTCTGTCGCCTTCTCCAAAAAAAAAACCAAACTCTGGCAGTTCTCCATAAGGCCGTGTACTTCTCAGCAATTTATACTCTAACTAATTTCAGCAGAGCCCCCAGCAATTCCAAAATTTAACTAGAAATTAGAACAGTAAAGACTGGTGCAGCCTTATCTGCAAAGACAATCTCAGAAATCCAGCACCAACCATTTGTTACCTGCCAGCGATACGCCACACAACGAAGAGAGGATTTTTGAAGCGTTGCATGGAAAAATCCTTGATTGGAACCAAAATATCTAACTATTTTTATTTATTTTTAATATAGGTCATTGCTGCTCTGTGTTTTTACAGACCAACTGACAACATCCTTCTACTGAGCTCACTTTAGCATGTATTGACAAAGCAACACATATGGTATATACAAAGCAAGCTTACAAGCCTTGTACAAAACAGGATGATTGGAAGAGAAACTGTCAAGCTCTGCTCTCAAAATAGACTCCAAACTGTCATCTTTTTTTTTTTTGTAATAAAGTGTGCTCAACAGGTGCACGAAAGCCCTGAAGAGAATTACAAAATTCGTAGTGAGGCAAAGACTGTGGTGATAAACATGATATTATCTGAAATATTTATGAGTTGCTCTATCATTTCATAAGCAAAAAATGTTTTCCCTGAATTTTAATAAGAAAGCAAACCTGTTATACAGACAAGTCTAAATCTCTCTCTACTTCCACCACCTGTATAGACCTCATTAAACACTACAACACTGAGATCAAGGTCTTGGCAAGCATGAAAGAAGTCGATTATCCTTACATTCAAATTTCATTAACAGTAAGTACGTTTTTAAAAGTCAATCACTAGCAGCCCATCACTCAAGTGAAGCTACAGGAAGCACGGAGCACGTACACAGTTTTCAAAAGCAACTTGCAGTGTCTTTAAATGAAGTTTTTGCTCCTGAACTTTCTATGCTTTTATCAAATTCAATCTAAGCTAATGTTATCAACTTGTGAGGACAGCTGGCTTTAGCTTCATTATTTTGGTCCCAAGAAAAGAGTCAGACAATGACCACAATTATCAAATTAAGCAGCACAGCAAGTAGAAAACCCAAGAAAACCTCCCTTGCAGAAGACTTCCCTACGCTAAACTCCACATGTTACATCTCAGTTTAAGTGCTTTGTTTACTTTCAGTAATGACTGATGAATAAAAAAAATCACCTTTAGGAATAAGAAATCAGTCTATTTTCCACACTGACGGTAAGAAAAATACATAAAAACACCACCTAGGTCTCTTGGAATGCAATTAAAACATATTGTTTGTTGTAACATATCCTTTTTTGTAAGAATGTTATGCTCCTGAGCAAACTGCTACACATCTAAGAAATTATATTTAAGTACTCAAGGCTGCTGATGCAACTACTCTCACAGGTAGCAGAACTGTAGCAGAACTTAAATCTCACCACAAAAGCAAAATACTGAAAACAAATGAGAAAACTGTCTGAATTCTGTGACCACGTCTCTTGCCCTTATTCCATCTGCAGGGTTTAAATACCTGATAGTTCCTGTGGGAGAAGGGAGAGGGCTGATCAGGTGAGCCATGTTGTCTGGAATGTTTATCGTTAAGGGAGAGATCTGGGGTTGCACAGGCTTCACTGGGGACTCCGGGGCCTCCTGTTTTTCTCTCTTCTCATTGGACAGAGCAGTGAATGTTATCTTTATGTTTGTGCTGGGAAACCTGAAAGTACAGCTGAAAAATGGAAAACAAATATGTAAGCCACTTGTTTACACAGTGTAAGATTTTTTTTTTTTTTGCATAATTTGCACATATCATCCTATCTAGAAATAAAAGGGCACGCTATCTTGCACAATTACTTGTAACCAGCTTCATTTTACTTATTACACAAAGATCAATGTGACCCCAAGTAAGCAAGTTCAGAATTTGGGAAGATATAAGCAAAGGCAATTATTTGCAACGAGAGCACATTATGTGTAGGCTCCACATTTCCTGAGGTTCATCCCACTCTTGCAACTACCCCTATAAAGTATTATTTTGAAGAAATGCTGTTATGTCCTGATTGTCAAACAACAGCTCCTGCAAACGAGCAAGCATGTCCACGATAGGCAGAACTCACCAGGAGCATAAAGGCACACAACCTGAGGCCTAACCAGCTTCATGGACTGCTCCAGCTAAAAGACCTGATCCATTTTCTCTTAAAACACGTATTAAACCCAACACCTACCAACCCTAAGGCCACCATTTACAGGGCACGTGGCTGCTGCAGTATCACATTCAGGCATTTCTGGTAAAGCTGAATTTAAGAGCCAAGTTTGATTAACGTCCAGCTTACATAAATGACCAAATACTGTACCCCCAAATTTAAAGACTGATTATAATCTGGCAGTAAATGAACGATGTGGTGGTGTTTTTTTTTTTTTTTTTTTAACAGTTGGAAAATGAAGTACAATTATTGCACAGCCAGATTTTCCTTCTTTTCCCCTCACCTTCCCATACAGGTATTTAAAAGTTAACCCAATTACACAGAACAGGCTATTTATAACATCTCATAACTAAGCAGACCAAGTAAACAAGAAACTTCATTTTCTCTCAACAAAAGGATCTACAAAGACACAGTTCAAGGAACTTTGCTATCTCCCCTCTTTTAATTAAGCTGTCAGACTGCACTCTGCACTAAGCCCCAACTCTATTTACACACCGCTTCCAAACGAAGAAGAGAGCTTTCAAATGCTACAAATTACCTAGAAACCAACCTTCAAAATCAGTTTTTTAAATGATGCTATGTAGATCTGGCTTTAAAAGTACAGAAACTAACATACTGGAACACAGCTGAGAAATGTAGCTATGAACACAAGCAGTATGCTGTCAATAAATGCAACCATTACTCTGAAAAAATTATATTAAACATGAAAATCATGTGAGAATTGGAAGGAAGGTTGAGCTATACAGTAGCCTTGAAAGCATTAATTCTCATATACTTTGGGTTCTATTTCTTAAAGGGTATTTATAAAGCAAAGCATTTGCCTTTTACTCCATTTCCTGTGACGCACACATACGCTGCAGTGATTCTTTTTCCCCCTACAGTTCGCATTCAAGCATCAGGAAAAAAAAGAAAGCAGCAACGATGACCTCCCTCTTCTCTCTGCCTTACTTCTCAGTATGGACTCTGCTCGGATTTAACAGACGACCTATTTCTGAAACACGCTCAATGTGCTAAATTAGGAACAGAATCCATGCCAAAAAAAATGCAGATGCACTTCAGCAAGAAAGTTGAGTGGAGCAAATTCTGCTTTTTTAGTGTCTCCAGCTCACTACCGTGCTTGTCCTAGCAGAAAGCATTTTCTGCTGGCGTTGTTTTAGCAACAATTGGAAGAGGTCTCAGCTGCTGTGCTAATAAAAATGAGATGCTGAGAAATGTTGGTGTCAAATGTCAATCAGATTTGGAAAAACAAAGTAAAACCCAGGAGCTCTGAGTAATCACAGGTTAGTCAGCAGCGCCGTGCAAACCTGGAACTTACGGTCAGGAACTGCAGTAAAAGCCATGACTGCTGTAGTGCACAACATCTCACACGCTGATCTCCATGGGACGGTGTGTTTAAGGAAGACACAGTGTACTCACAAATCACTATGCTGCTTCAAACGTGAGCACCTGAACCGTGTATTATCAAAAAACTGCATCCGTCAATATGAACCAATTTTCAAGCCAAGTTTTTTAATATAAAAATATTTTAATAGCTGGAATTTGGCCCAAAAAGTGGACGTTAACTAACAGATCTTCTGAGCAACTGGCAGCAATGCAAACATATTGCATTTACTTTCCAAATCCAAATACAGTGTGTTTTCTAAGGTGAGGAGAATCAAGTAGGTTTGGGCATTTTTTTTTTAATTATACAACAAACCAAAGGAAGCACACAGAAACCTGCTCCACCACACAGTGCCTAAAGCAAGCTGAACTTGTTTTACTCATTCTTTAAAAAGCAAGCAGTACTTCTATGATGTGCTAGGATGGTTGCTATAGAACAAACTAATCGATACATCCCGCTTCTAAACAAAGGAATGAATCAATGCAGTTGTATTGCAAACTGTCACTCTACCCCTCAGCTACTCACTAACTCCCATTCTTCCCTCATAAGATGATACCATTCAGAGTAGGAAACCAAAGGGAGCCACGACTGGTCCAACAGATCCTTCAAAAGATGAAGTTTACGAGAGATGTGTGTTTGAAGAGCTGTCTGACGAACAGCCTGCGTGGCAGGAATCAAAGGGATGAAAACAAAAGCACCGCTGGTTTATCTAACTGCAGTGCCACTGACATTTAACTGATGTCCCACTGTTATACTTCAGATAATTCACACAACTATTCATGGCAGCATGTTTAAATAATTTTGTATGTTTATTACAAGAGTACTCACACTGTATTTCCTACACAGCATCAGAAAGGAGGCCAGCCAGCCTACGATCTGCAAACTGCTGTGCAGGCATCACACCTGCAATGCCACCAGTGCTCCTAATTATTCTGTCCCAAAAGTTCAGTCCAGCTTAACTACTGGAAAAGCTGAGATGGGAGAAAACAGAAAAGCAGCCTCAAAACATTTCTAACTATTTCCGAGAAAACCATTGGTATCGCTACAGCTCCCAGCAAAACTGAGACCTGCTGATGCAGGCACTCCTTCTACTGAATGAGTTTAGCAACTCTGTAAATTGCCAGGTGTCTTCTGAGAAAATGTGTAAGTTTTAGTTTTGTCACATCTCTATTTTTAGTATTTTCTCGGACTCCTTTAGAAATTCTGTCTGTACTGCGGGAAAAAGCTAATTATACACCTGTAGTTCTAACTATATTCTAATAGCATCTGATTGAAAATAAGGAGATGTCCTATCTCATCTGTGGAGCCAAAACGTAGAAGCAGGAATTCAATTTCCTCCCTGTATGCAGGTCCTGCAATGAAACTCAGTGCCTTTGAATTATTCCATTTTAATTGCCTTTTAAAAGCCAGACGGAAGCTGCTCTCTTACAGTTCTGTTATCAGCACCTCCAGATCCTACATTCTAATAGACTTTGGGAGTTCAACACCAATAACTCCCTAAGCCATGGTAGTTACACCATGGTAATTCAATTTTTTTACATTGAAAATGCCACTGAACAGCAGTAACTTCAAGGATCTCCCTGTTCTTGAAACATACCCCAAAAGATGAGAGGTTTCCCAACTCCTGTTAGTTTACTAAGAGCCAAGGAAAGCTTCAATTTTTTACACATAAAAAGTAAGACCCACAAAAGGGAACCTGGTCAGCATCTCAGAGCTTGTGTTTTTGCTCACTTCTTATTTCAAATGCTTTAAGTATCAAGCACAGGCAACAGGGTAGCTCACCTCCAGGAGAAACTGAGGTAATTACCACCACCTGTACCACTAAACAGCTCCCTTCCAACCTAGGTTTTCTCTGACCATACAGCATACTAAGATGGTGTTATTCACACCTCCTTTTCCTACCCTATTTTGTTCAGTAAACTAAGAAAACACAGGAGTCACCACATTTCCAGATAAGGTCTCCTTTCCATGGAAGGCAGATTTATAACTAATCCCTTCCCTAATTATTCTTGCCTACTTCTTATTTAAGACTCATCTCCTAGCTGATCCTTCCCAACTGCATCGCTCCAGGAAAACCAATCTTCACGACCAATTGCTTTATTTACACTCCTGGTAGAAGACACACATGCTTTGAAGCTTAAGTCACCAGTGAGATACTACAACGCACAGCACCACGTGCACAACTGATTCCATTGTACTTCAGAAAGCAAAACCTGTTTTTCACACCATTCCCATCAAACAGCAGAGAAATCAAGTTTGGAAGGGACCTCTGAAGGCCTCCAGTCCAACGCCTTCACAGCAGGGCTAACTTCCAAGCGACGTCAGTTTTCTCTGGGCCTCCTCTCATCACACTGTGAAGCCGTCCATGGCTGTAGTTGGGCAATTCATTCCTGTAATTAGCCACCGTAACAGGGAAAGGTTTCACAGAATCACAGAATGGCTTGGGTTGGAAGGGACATCAAGGACCATCAAGTTCCAACCCTCCTGCCACAGGGAGGGCTTCTCCCCATTTCTCCGGGTGTAATTCTTCAGCTTCAACTTGTTCATCAGACTGTGATCCCCTCAGTACTGCCTTGCCCATCTTTCCTATAACCACGTTAGGCAGGGGAGCTCTGCACTGAGATCTACACGTGGGCTCCTCCAGCCTTTCACGTGCTAATTCCCTGAGCACCTCAGCAGTCCTGCACTCCCCTCTTCAGTTTGTCTTTTTTGTTGTTAGTGGCTTTTGTATTGGGGGCCCAAAACTGGACACAGTTACTGCCCAGCACAAGGCCAGCCTTCATCACACCAAGGGTGCAGCTCTGAAATGCACACAACGTCCTCCCCACCAGGACCCTCGCAGTCGGTCATCCCCAGGCTTCACACACCCCAGATGCAGAATTTTACATTTGTCTTTCCTGAACTTCCCAAGGTCCCCATCAGCCTCCAGTGCACCCATGTCCCTGTGAGTGCCTGCTCTGTCCTCCAGCTATTAACCACTCCCCTCAGTCTGGTGTTATCTGCAAACTGCTACGGGTGCTGTCCCGTATCCCAGGTCACCGATGAATAACAGCACTGACCCCAATTCTACCAGGTTGGAGAGCTACACGAGGTACCACCACCTCTGTGCTGCTCTAAGTGTCATCTGCAAGTCAAATCCAAGACACCAGCATATCAAAACTGGGGGGAATTCAAACATCCATGGGAACACAGCATTCAGAAATTAAAGTTTCTTCAGCCTCACGCTAATGGGTAAATTTCAGCACGCGAGAACACAGCCTGCAATTTCTTTTCTCCATTTGCTGCTCCATTTATTATTGAGATCACAACAGATTAATAGGTAATTAATTATGAATTAAACTAGAACTAACAATTACTTTTAACAGATTTTTTAAATAAGCAAGGCTTAAAAGATGAGCCTTTACAAATGCAGCTATACACACCATGGGGGGAAAAAGCCACAAAAAGTGCAACCACAAATTCAGCCTGGAAAGTCTGTGTCGTGCCTTGGTACCTTGGGAAAAGGTGCGTGTCCCTCTTGAGAGAGAGCTGAACTCGGTTCCTCCTTCAGATCAAACTGACACATACAAGAGGAGGGTAAGAAGAAATGCAACTTCATCTCTTGGGGAAACCTGGAAGCAGTGACTTCTGCTAGCCTGGGAGAAAGCAATTCCATTACCAAGGAGGAAGTGGCTGCTTTACTCAGCCCACACTTCTCCAGAAGAAACAGTTACTTTTTCTAGCTTTCTTGTCTTCCACTTATTACTCCAAAAGGTTCCCAACTGTTCAACCTCAAGCACACTAGATTATTCACTTCCAGAATTTCTGTTTAAGACTTTGGTCTGTTTAATTGAACTGTAAGTCATTACTGCAGTACCTCCAGAACAGAATCACCATCTCCAGGCCTACACAGAATCAGTGAAAACAAAACTTACTAAAAAGATAAACCAAAGTGCTTTAAAGCAGAGTCCAAATGGTGGGTGCTGAAACAGCAGGTCACCTCTGCTGGTGCAGATTTTTATGAGCACAGCGTGCAGGCTCCTGTTCGTCGCTGGCAAAGATGCATAGCTAACAGTGGTAGCTGTACTGAGAAATAGCGGTTTGTAGCTGAGAATTTGCTCTATCAGCAGTGTTAATGTGTTCTTTGTATCTGCTGTTGTTTCCATGGAAATAAATGAGAGGCATTACTTCTGGAGCAACCTATGCAAAATGTAAGTTATTGTTATTGAGACGTGCTATTAGAAAAAGCGCTGCACAACTTCTTGTAGTAAGGATTTCCCTGAGCACTGACACACAAACAACGTGCCTGAGGTTTGTCTCACAAAGTACTTCCTAGAGTTCCTCAAAAAGAGATTCCTGTCATTTTTCTTCCAAACTAAGAAAAATGCTCAGAGCACGGTTAACTGTATAACAGACACACTGAAAAGGGGTGGCCCACTATAACACTCATCAGGTTATCATTATTTTCCTGTTGTCCCGAACAGAGGGAGCTTTTTCACTGGCTCATTTTTTACGTACAGAATCATTAAGGTTGGGAAGAGCAACAAGATCGCCTCGTCCAGCTGCCAGCCCACGCCTGGGACCACTCCAGCTGCTCGTCCATCCCCATGAGCTGCGCCTTTGTGCTCCCATCACAAATGTCAGCTTGACCGTCACGTTTGCAACACTCTTCTAACCGTTCAGAACAGAAAAAAGCAGCATCCATTCTGCCCCACTGACTTTCAGGGGAAAAGTTTGAAAAAAATAAGATCGCGTGTCAAATTTGAAGCAGAGGAACATAAAGCACAAGTCCTTCACTCGCTTTTTTTTTAAAGGGAAGTTTTTAAGGTGTTTCTGTGTGCAGCTGACCACACCCTGCACAGCAATGTGAAAAACTACCCCAGCGAGAACCCAGCATCGCCTCCTACGAGCACACGTGCGCATACACGTTGTCTCTGTGTAGCTGCCTCCTCCTCCATACCTCTGTGATTTAAACTAAGCCCTGATTGGGTTAATTTACCATAAATTTACCTGCAATTAAGTGCGGTCATTACCAGTCAGGACACTTCTAGAGGTTACCCAAAAAAGCAACTGTTGTTTAAAAAGTGGCAACTCTTTCCCCTGGGGAATGAATCACAGCCTCACGCGTGCTTCCCTTAATTCTCTGTGTCCTTTGCAATTGATTTCTGCTGACTAAAGATCAATGGTTGAAAAGCATGCCCTCCACAAACAGAAAACGTGAGGGCTCTGAAGCAATCTCAACCAGCAATGAGACGCTTTATTTTGTGCACTGATTTCCACAAGCATTCAAGCACTTTTTCCAGGCGCGCCATCGTTGCCCACACAATGCCACAAACCACCGTGAAAATCCGTGCTGCAGAAAATGTCACTGACCCTTCTATCCACTCAGATGTCTTCACGTTGGAAAGCAAAGGCCCATGCATCATCAAAAGTGATAAAATAGCGCTGTAGTCTCATGCAAATTCAAGTCCACCAACGTTATAGTTTTATCAAATTGTAAGTAAAAGCTGGAAACACGACCCAGCTGTAAATTACCGACTCTCCGACAGGAGACCTAACTGACACACTTCCCCACTCACGTCCTAGGAACAGCATAAGGAGTTTGAACATCTTTTGGGAAGTCACTGCAGGAATGGCGTTAACCCACTTTAGAAGGGCCTGGAACATGACAGGCTGCAACAAAGCATCATCCCACAGCAACACAGCATCCATGATGACAGGGAACATTCCCAAGCCACTGGCAGCAAACAGATAGCGAGTGATGAGCAGACACTCTTCCTTGAAATGGTTTAACTTCCTAAACAAGAAAGAGGTATTAACTTTGTAAGAAATAATACAATCTTAACCTTACGTTCACAATTTCAGAGTCAAGACAGAGTGAACACTTCCTCAAGTCGGTGGACAAATGCTGCTTCTTAATGCTGACCTCCCCCCTCTCCTCCTGTGCTACAGAACGAGCATTAATACAAGAGTTACTACAAATTTTCTGAGATTCCTGCTTCAGCACTCAGATGTTTCACTTGCTTTTGATGCTAAACACACAAATAATGGAATTGGTCAGTAGCAAAAACACTTAGGTTACCCTATAGTCATTAAGTATGCTATGATTAATTAAAAATACGTATCTCAAAATCACAGATTTCCACTGTGTTCTGCTTTCTTCTTACACGGTAAAACACTTCAACCAGAGAAAAGGGGAAAAAAAAAAAAAAGCCAACAACCCAAACCCTACAGAAATTCAATACAGTAGCCCTGCACAGGCTGCAGGAACGGAGAAAGAAATTGGCCTGCAGGCAAGAATGTAGGCAGCAGTTACTGTAGAAACCAAGCTCTTCGCTGCTTTTCTCTAAGCAAAAGAAAGACACAAAAGAGCTGGAAAACAGCGATCGATGGGAAACAGCTTATAAAGCTGCTTGTCACATCTGCTGCAGGAAAACCAGACACTAATTCATTAAAACTGCTCATGTAATGCCTCTGGAATTTGAGGCTCCCCAGCCCGTGAATACAAAAGAAACTCCGCCTATGGAAACACTGCATTTTCGGGTATTTAGCATTTCTGTACACAAAAGCCCTGTGCACAGTCAGGTTGTGTGGTCTCTATCCCTAAATTTCATTTTAAACTGTAAAAACAAAATAAATTTGTCCAAAAGACTGCGTGCCTCTATCTCTGCCAAATTTCAAATGGCTATTTTGAGTCCCAGTGGAGCATACATAACTCTATAATACAATAGTTTCCTGTTTAAAAAAAAAAAAAAAACAGAAACAAAACACTGGCAACAGGAACGTAAAAAATCAATCCTCATTCCTTCTTCCTTCCAGATAGCTGCATTTAATAATGGTTTCCTATTACCAAATATGCAAGTTCAGACTTTCACCACAACAGTAAATACCACTCAAGAATTCTTCACAAGATTTACAATCAGAGCGGAGCTGAAGCGGACAAACCAAAACCACTCCATCCTCTGCAGCCAGCTCAGTCAGTTGCAGAGGTGCCTGGCATCTCACCCTCAGCTTTGGGGTACTTCTGGGCTTGTAAAAGTTCACAGGGAAACACTGAAGTTATAATAATATTGTTTGTCGCTAAATAAAAACTATCAGCAAACCAGACAGAGCTGCTGGAAGCTCAGCATAGACCTGGCATTTTACCATTCTTTACAATTAAAACAGCAAGGGCAAGTACAGTGAGTAAGTGCTGTCGTGATGTGTTTTGACGTAAGCATAACCATAAAAAAAGCACTCATGACTCAGATATTAGTTACTTTAGCAGCAAAAGACTTCATTTGCTACCTCATCAGAGGCATGCATTTTATTGCAAAACGATGCCAGAACTCCCTAATCATTACCAAAAGAAAAGCTACTCACACAGGCAACACCGCACAGAAAAGACTTCCTGAATCAAGCAAGCAAGGTTTATTTTAGATGGGCTTTTCAAGATAGAGCTCTGCTTCCAAGAGCAGAACAGTCCTTTATTTCACCAAGAAATCCATGACTAACTCGAGCCTTTGAAAAAGTGACAAAAACTGCTTCCTACCAACTGGAGTTTCAAGCACACAGTGCTGTTTAATTTCCTCCTTAAATCTGCCAGCCTGGTCAAAGAACAGAATTTTTTTAGGCTCCTCTCAAAAACTATGGGCATTAATTAATTGCACAGTCATGTGAAGATGTCAGAGGGCCATCCCATACTTGGATCCCTTCAGTGAGACTGGCAGGCTGGTTATCTCACTGGAAATCAGGACTTTACACTGTATTCTGAGATCAGTTTTTTAACCACCTGCACTTTGCAGAATGTTTGCTCAAACCAGTTTTCAATTCTTCTTTTATTTGCAATTCCTAAAACTTCATCCATGAAGACACAGACCCTTTAGAAATGTTGGCTGTATGAACTGCATACACAAACTTTCCCTAATCACTTGTGTAGGCACTCCAGAACAAATCAAGACTCCAAAGAGCCTGAAGATCACAAAGCAATGACTATTTGATCTACAACAAGCAGACTGCTTTTGGAAAATATTCCTCAAGAAGCATTTCTCCTCAGCTATTCCTTTAAGATCATGCCAAGTTCTCAAATCGTGGGATGTTTTAAGGGGCAGCAAGAAAGTGCAGAAGGATAAAATCTAGCAAAAATAACAGACGTGATTTAAGAAGTCAGGCAGTCACACGAGTGGAAATCTGTCCAGGAATAAAAAGAACACGCTAAACAAAAGTCTGGGTCAGAACACATGTTAACTACTGCCACTGCTCTGATAAAGAAACTACGCTACAGAGAATGAAAGGGTAAAACACCCAAATGTAAAGTATGGGATTAATTTCTCCAGATGTAAACCTGGAGCTGCGCTCATGATTTATAGCGAATGAAAAGGAACAGACACTTAATGGTGCACATCCCATAGAAGGGAGAAGCCTGAAATTGTTTGGAGAAACAGGCCCTATTACTCACTGAATGCAAAGGGAGCCTAAGTGTAGACAGACAGACACACATACACATGGGCCGTTAAGCAAAAATAAACCCCCTCCCAACAACACTCAGTAAAGTAATGAAAAACACAGGCCAAGATTGCCAAAGCAGAAGCATGAACCAGGCTCCCACGAATAAACACTTATCTCAGGAGATGGTTTCATGGGATTCAGCAATGCAACAGCTCAGCACTATCACACAGGAAAGCTCTTGCCACCCTTGCATTGGTTTTTCTCCCAGGCACAATTCCTCTGCTTACTGGGTGCTCGCTGCTAGGAGCTGCTGGTATCTGCAGTGAAGCTACTAATCCAGGGGAGAACAACCCTAGCCTAAACGTGCAAGTTTTCTGATCTTTCAGTGAACTCCAGTTAGCTCACAGTCTATTTTTTCTCCAAAGGCAAAGAAAACTGTCACGAGAGCTTAATTTAAAAGCTGTGCTGTACTTACAACATAAAACCACAACATTTTATTATGGAATTGTTTAAACTATTCTCTTTGGAAAGTTCAAACTTCTGCTATCCAATACCAAAAAATGAGCCTCCAGAAGCCACTAGTCATAAAGGGAAGTACAGAACTTGGTAAGCAAGCGAGAGGGCATGCTCAGTGATTTTCAGCAGAACTAAAGACACGTTTGCTTGGGACCTTTCAGCTTCATCAACAATGTCAGTATTTGGACTGCAGACACTGTTAACAGAACGGACTATTTCACTTAAGCATTCCTCACACAGAAGTGTTTCTACTGCTACAAAAACACAGAAAATACAGTAGGAGTACAAGTTGTTGGAGTAATATCAATTCCATACAATCTTTTAGTAAAAGAAATACTGATTGGTATATACCACTTTCAAGGTTTCAATCACAACTGTATAACCACATTGCTCTGCATTTCTGTAATACTCTTCATTAAAAAACCACGGAGTATTGTAGAAATTAATGTTGCCACATTGGATCCAGTGTTCTCTGCAGTCCTATGGCACACCAACACTTAGGGGTAGCACCACTCAGGCCAGAATTGTCTATGTAAGGAAACCTACAGCACTGGCAGAAAGAGAGCAGAGGGCACCTGGGAACAGCCAGGGGAGGCAGGGAACAAGGAAAGGGAGAGAACTGTGTGTTTGCACTGCAGGCATGAAGCAAGCCATTGCAAAACACACGGAATCAATTTTAAAAGGAGAGGCAGAGCTCTTGATAAAAACTGCTAGAAAAAGAGCACTGAAATTTCATCACCCCCCTCTGTCTCCGCCCACGAAGCATTGTATCATTCTTCAAAAACAGATTAAACAGATTTGTGGCTTGGCCAAGTCATTTTGGCAAGCGTGCGGCAGAGCTGGGAACAGAACGTGTTTTTCCCCAGCACCCTATCTCTGTTGAAACCACCGATCATCCCCTCATTTTAATTCTTCCTTCTCACACAACCACCTGAAGAGGAAGAATCAGGTGACAAGCTCACATCTTTACAATGGGGATTACTGAACTAAATAAGACTGAACTATTGCAGCTGGAGTTTGTTGCACATCAGTATCTGACTAAGGAACAAAAAAGGAAGTAGCTGCAAAGACCACGCAGCAAACACCAACATACACACATGGCAAGTTATCTTAAGCAATATGTATCATGTCCTATGAAACACTGCTATGGGAATTTTATTTTCACTAGCCCTTTATGATCACACCACAAAAACCTGACAATAAAGCTACACATTGTAATTACGATTTATAGTTAAAATCTTCAATTTCTTCAGTATATAAGTTACACAAGACTTCATTACTTCCATATCTATTAGAAGACTTTTTTCCCATTATCAAACAACAACAGAAAAACCACAGTATTTGTAGCCATTAAAAAAAAATAAAAACCAAAGCAAAAGAAACACTAACATTTGTATCCTGAATATTGAAAAATACTGGGGGAAAAAGGACTCTTTGTTTCTGCTTTCCTTTACATAAGGTTTTGTAGTGATCAAGATTTCCTCGTGATCATTAACAGTTGTCATGCTATTAAAATTGTGACTGATTTGTGCTTGCACTTGAACCAGTGCAGAAGATCCTGCAGAAGTCCCAGCTATGCATTGCTGGAGATGCTGAGAAAAAACAGAACACAAAGCTAACAGAGGCCAGCAGAAACCAGTAATCAAATACCTGTCCGAAGTTATTTCTGCACTGAAGTGCAAAACGAGGACCGGCAGTCACACCACCAGTTTGGAAACTACTAACAATAGCACAAGCACAATTTCATCACTTTTCCTGTCCATCTTCACTGTTCACAGTGAGCATCATTTGCTTTCTTTTCTCTTCTTCTCAAGTGCCTCGGTGCCACCTGTGTACAGATCTTTTACCATGAATCTTTACTACAATATCTAATATGAAGAGTGATCTCCAGAGGTCCCCTCCAACCCCTACGATTCTGTGATTCAGAACCATTTCTCTTAGAAACAATGAGAAAGATATTGTAAATCCTTGCAGACAGATTAAATGTTTGAGAAATTAAGTTTATCACTTAAGATGAGGAGCAAAAGCTTTCTGTAACAGCGTATCCTGTAACTCAACGCGTTATCTCGGCATGAAGCTGGATTTACAAAGCATGCAACGCTTAAACATGTCACCTACAGCACACACAAAGAACTACAGATGAAGCATTCTGAAAAGCTGTCCAAGTCAAACTCATTTTGTGTCAAGCCCGAGCCCATCAGGGTGGTTGTATTCCCCAAAGTTTTACAAAATGCACTGCAAGGATGCAATGCTTGTATACGTCCACGTAAGTTTTGTTCACTGTTTCTCCCCAGCACTCCCCAGCCTGCAGCTTGGGTCCGTGCTCACTCACCAGACCCTGCAGCACAAAGCTGATGCAACTGAAGCAGTCTGTGAATCCGAGCTCCCAACAAAAATGGCTTTACAAATCAGAACAGGCCTTAACACTGCTTACCTAAAGAAAGATGACAAATGATGAGAGGGAAAAGATTTCCGTTTCACAAATATTAAGCATTAATAATTTACATAAAGAACAGGTATGGAAACTAAATAATTTTACAGACCAAGCCCCCAGTAGCATAAGGATATTTTCTCTCTCAACTTCAAGCTGAAAATAACCAGACTGATCTCTGTGGTTTCAACAGCACTACCACAGGAGACACCAAGGACCACGTCCTGAAAGAACGGACACAGAACAGGGGTGATGGTCAGCATGTCCACAGCAGCAAGTTTTGGAAATAAAGAATCAACAGCAACTGCAGAAAAGAAACAAAAAAAGCTCCAAGCTTAACACTGATGGGGTAAAAAAACCTCTCCAGAATAAACAGCTTAGAATACAACCTAAACAGTTTGTGGGACACACTGAAGAGGGGGCATCTGCTGGTCATATGTTCAGCGTATGTTATTGGCACCACTCATCGGCATGTTCCATGTGGTAATAGCTTAAATATTTACATTTGAAATGTGCTGCCTTCAGGGACGACATGATCTGGGCAGCCCTGATGAAACACACACCACCTCAAATGCATACATGCTAATTTTGGCTTGCAGGTTACTTCTCCATACTCCGAACAATGCTTTGCTTGGCACTAACTCCTTTGAAGAGCTTACACTGAATATAACTAGCGGTAGCGCGAAGCAGCTTTAAAACCAGCAGACTGGGTTTCTGTAAGATTATATAACACAGTTATTGTAGTATCTGTGATTCTTAGAGGCAACTTCCTGCTTAGATCCATGCTACAGACCGCATGCGCACGCATTTAAACTTCAGAACAGCAACACCCTTTGATGTTGTGTGCCATTTCTCCGTGCATTCACTGTCTTAAACATAGCAGTTGGTAACACGATGCAGAGTCCAGATGACAATTACATGCAACGCTGCAATTTCAAGACCCTGTAACAGAGAAAGAGGGGGAAAAAAACAAAACACAAAAACCAAGAATAAAAACAATTCCGTCGGAGTTCAAACACGCAACTTCAAATGACCGCTTGCTGCAACAGTCAGCCTTGGCTCCCCGCTCTGCCATCATCTCCATTTCTGTGAAAGTTGTAACAATAAAGGTGTTCCTGGTGCTGACACAGGGCTATTTTAAGAAGGGATCACTAGCTCGCTACTGTACACTAATTTCTGACTGTATCAACCCTTTCTGCATTCAAACCAGTGGCTACGATTAGATCTATTTACTTCCTTTTACATACCCATGCCGTAGTACTTGAACTTTAAGTCCCCTACAGCTATTTCTCTTTCCTTTGTATTTTTGTATTAAATCATTACCTGCACAAGTCAAATCCTGTCTCCATTTAGAACATCTTTAAGAGGGTTATTCTAACGACTTAGAGATGGTGCGAACCACCACAGCTACCTACAGACCTCTCCTACTTAAAGCCTCCTTCACCCAGAGAAGAAACTCAGCAGCCCAACCTCCTGCTCCCTCTGTATCAGGCACAGTCAGTATGTTTGCAGTCAACAATTTATTTACCAAATATATAAAAACGTAAGGCAGTCAAATATATCCTCTTCTCTAAAACCCTTGGGAAAAGCTTGAACAAGCAGCTACCTCAAAGACAAAACAGCCGTAAGCGGGGCAAAATTGCATTACTGTAACAATCCACAGCAGCCAGCATTTCCTTCACCAGAGCCCAGGGATCTCCAAGCTGAAATGCACTGTCACTGCAACACACACCCAGCCCCTGCTGCTTACCTAGATTTATCTGAAAGTAATTAACCCTAATTGATGGACCTTCATGATAAGAAATTTAAGAACAAGAAAATCACCTACCTCTATTAATATCAAATGCTCTTGCAAAAAGAAAACAAAGAAACAAACACACTGAGAACAGTTTACCTTGGAGATAAGGCAGATAAACTGTTAGAGCCCTGTCAGTGCAGGAGATTGAAGGAGCAGCTACTTTGACAACACCAAACACACAACCCTTGCCTCATCAAGTCACCATCCTCCCCCAGAAGAAACTCGGCCAACACACTGCTACATTGCCACCTCCCGTGTTTACGTCTGTAACTGGAGTTTTTTTTCTTCATTTCAGAAACTAGAAAAGCCTAATTCTTGAAGCAAACATTTCTGATCAAAGTACCACATGTGATTCCATAGAAACTCGGTCTCCTCTCCCTTTCCCCTCTCCTGTTATTTCTCCAAGTAGTCAAAATCACACTGCCTTATACCATGGTTGTTCTGTACTCCACATAACCATGTTTTTAATTTTTCAGATGAAGTTGAATTATTATTATTATTTTTTACTTTTTTTTTTTTACGGCCCACCTCTCAGCTACATTACAGCTAACACAAACACGTGTACACAAACATGACTAAAATTTTCTTCAGCTACTAAGCCAGGAGAACTTTAGATCACTAAACTCAAATTAAAAATACATGTATTTATTTAGTCTTTCCAACCGATGGCTGAATTACAGATGTATTTATTTTATTCAACATGGTCTGCGTGCTGTTTTGTTGTTCTTTTTTAAAGACTTATGAACACCCACGTTGGTTATAACCCTAGATAATAGCTAATAATCTCTCATAAGAATCTTGGGTACTTACTAGCCCACAGCAGACCAAACTTATTTATAGCTAAGTAGCAAGCTGGGGTTAGTGATCTCTTCCAGGCTTGACAGATTTCCAACCTCAGAATAACCACGCCATAAAACAAGCAGGGTTATTTCACTACTGACAGAAAAGTAAACATTTGTGTACTAGGGTGTGCTCGCAGATGATTGCTCTGGCTGCCTGCACTGCAGCAGACAGTAAAAGCTATTCATAACAGGCCAGAACTCACGAAGGAAATTTAAAATTCTGAAAAGAATTTATGATCAAGATTTAACTTACACCTTTAAAACACTGAGACAGGTGGGAGGATCTGAAATCTCCCAACTGTGAATGACTTCTCTCATTTCATCTTCAGACAAGTTCCTTTAACGTTTAATAACTGCCAATTTTTTCTCTTTGGAACAGGTACAATTACCTACATCCTAACATATAGTGCAGGATAACAGACCAGGAAAAAACAACACTTAAACACGCAGAAAAAGATTCCAATCAGAAGAGCTACTAAAATCAGTTAAAAAAAACACCAAACCAAAAAACTAACAGAGTTCTGGTAAAATCTGACTTTAGTTACAAAAATTTCAGATGTAAACAGAATTGGATTTTCAAGCAAATCAGATATGTTACGAATGAAATACTTCCAGAAAAGCCTGTTTTGTTGTCAGCTTGCCGCTCACTGTTTCATCTCACCCCACTCCTCTGCTTACCCACTCACTAGAACTTCCAAAGTCTCTGTGCATATTCAGCACTCCTCAGAGGCCAGCAGTCCTTCAGGAGAGAGGAAAAAAAGAGGAGGGATGCAGCTAGTCAAGAACGAAGTGATGAAACGGGCAAGAAATTACCACCCATCTTTGTAGTGCTTACTGTAGGTTATTTTGTCTTGCTAGAGCTCCCAAGGCATTCTAGCACTGTTAGACAGCTCTGGAATGTGCTGATAAAACAGACTAGTTGCATTTCTCAGCTTTATGGGCAGACCAATACAAGGAAAGCATTTTAAAAACAAAGGCTTGAGTTTCAATTCAAGAGGATAAACAACTGAAGTTCTACTGTGGTTTTTACCTATTGCATCTCTTTCCTGTGTTGCTAAACGTGCCAGTCATCCGAACGCTCCAACTGACATGCTCACTGTGGTTCCCAGCTCCAAAAATGTTTGTAGCAATTATCAACAGCTAGAAAGCTAAATGAATAATATCATCATCAACCACAAACTGCAGAGCCCACCCTGAACTTGGAATTCACTGCAGCATTCATTTTGGCAGTCACATTCACAGCAAAGGGGAACCACCTTAAACTAAGGATGAGTCCTTCAGCTCGGTGATGCAGCTACAAACACGCTGCCAGGAAAAAGGCTGTGCTCCAATTCCTGATAGTATCGCTGGAAGCTGGACTGTAAGAGGATGAATTTCATCATCCTGGGAGAATCTTATTACTCAATCTAGTCATTTCAATAAAGTTACTTAAGAATAGATTGCAAACTCTTCAAGGCAATGTCTTCCTATCACTTGAACAGCAGAACAGTTTGCAGTCTGGCTTGCAGACCCTAAAGGTCACTAAGAAAGTGAATACATTTAGTAAAACAAAAGGGCAGAAGGACCAAAGCCGTTAATGTCCTCATCCCCTATAAAGAACATCCTCCCACCACATGCACTGGAAAAGACCTCAGCTGGTGACCACCCCCAAAACAAGGGAGTCAACCAATGACTGTGTAAGGCAGAATACCTCCTAGGAAACTTAGCTGAACCTGACTGCCACACCCAGAGCATTCACACCATCTAAGGAAGTAACTTGCTTCCTTTAACGTGACTTTGCTCAATGTTATTCAAGGCTTAGATCTGTGCAAGCTATAAACAGAATTTTGATTGATGATAATTTATGTAATTCACTCCTACTAATTTTTGTCAGCACCCAAGTCCAATAAATACTGCAGAGACACGACGATTTTAAATGCACGGAATGAGGACGCTGGCCTCTGATGTGAAATGATCCACAGCCAAGGAGCTCGTGCCCTTTTTTCTCTAGTGGTTTTCTCCATGTATGCACATTTATGCAGAGAGTGAAAAAAGGGCCGGAAAGCATGCATTAGCCAAAGCATTAACAACTGAGTCAGCTCGGCATCCAGTCTACTTAAGATTCGCTTTTTAATTTTTCACTTAGAAGAAACAGTTTCTCACAAGAGGTTTCTTTGTCTTCTCTTACACTGCTTTGGCTACTCCTTTCCATTTTTATTTCAAAAGCATAACAGCCCTTGAGACTGCAATTCCTTAATGGATGATTCCACAAGACACGGCAGGCTGACCGCTGCCAGCAGTCTGTGCAAGACGACCACGTACTTCGTGCCAGCTCCACCGCCTGTCAGACCTTTCCGTCAGCCACTTCAACGCAAGACAAAACCACCAAGAAAGCAGACGTCGGTAGCTCATGGAATATCTGATGACTTTCAAGGCTAGCACATCCTGCAGTCGGCAGCACTGCAGAAAGCAAGACCTTCCCTTTCCTATTCAGCCAGTGAAATAGTTTAGCTCAGACACTCATGAAAGCACAGCCTGTCTTTCTAAGAGTGAGACTGTAGATTCTTCTGAATCATATTAGCCAAGCTAAATATCAATGCCAGAGCCCCACTACTTTCTGTAATGATAACAACAGCACTCTCAGAGCTCAAACCTGAGACAATCTTCAAGTTTGTCCAACCTTCTTTCAAGCATCCCACCAAACTCTTCCAGTTCTCCCCATTTAACGACTCCAAACCCCATGAACATCCCGTCCATTTCTTAAAGCGGATCACATCGGCCTAATAACCTCATCTTTCCCACGCAGTATTTGACTTCTCTTCCATTTTTCTAATCCATACATAGCATGATGCTAGAATCGTTCTCTACCATTTTTTGCCTAAATATTATTTGTTATGGTTCAAATGTGAAATCACCCTCACACAGAACTCTGCATGAGTACATCCACCCCTCTCTTGTCCAAGCTTTACACTTTGTCATCTTACTTTATTCTTGAAGTCTCTGTCTCCCCGTGCTATACTATCCTTCCTCATCTACCTAGAAACCCCAGTAAAACTTCCCAAAGAGGGAAATTCTTTTCTTTAAGAGACAGTCTCCATCATTCTTACTTTCCAGCTACTTTTGGAAAGTTTACCACTCTTGCACTGCAATCAAAGTGCCCATCTACTTAACTAAGTTAAGGAATAGAACTTGTGAGTATGTGTCATCTGCACAAATTATATTCTAACTAGAATACCCCAAGTATGCTCCCAGCACAATGTAAAATGTCACATTTTTTCATGTGTGGAGGTTTATGTTGTCTTCATTTAAGTCACAAGCCAGATATAAGTCCTTGAAGTCCTTAAATTAATTCTCAGTCTTAAAAACAAAACAGGTAATTATGTGTTTGTACATTCATAAATCAAACTTTTACTGTACACATTGTGCAGCAACATAACGTACACTGATGTCCACAACAGACACTAACATTTCAGGTGCACTCTTTTTTGAGCCAGTTTATGTTTCAATGAAAGCTATATTACTTTTTCCCAGCTGTGACAGTCTGAATATATCATTACTTCTCTAAAACCCCAGCAGTTTCTATCCAGTGAGCTGGGTTGGGTTTTGTTCTGTTTTTTAAACAAACACACATACAAGTAATTTTGAAAATGCAATTTAAAAAACAACACCACCCAAGAAACTGTCGTGCCTGATGGTAAGCTGAAGTTCAAAGCAGCACATTCATTCTTGTGCTGCAGATGGGGACATGCGTTACCCCCACCCCAGAGGTTCTGAAAAGAAGCACAAGGTTAAACAAATTATCTGCTGCCTTACTGCAACATCTGTAAAAATCAGAATTGAAAAGCAACTTCTATCAACACGTTAGTTCACCCATATCATCTCTGAATCAAAACGACACATTCATCTCGGGTGCTTTAAGTGATTATAAATGGTGAATTTAATCTCAACAGGAGGTGTAAACACTTTGTCTAGTACTCACTAACCTGACTTTCCAACATGAAATTAAGAGGCTTACGCTCCATCAGCTCTAGGACTTGAGGAAGAAAACTCTTCAGGCAATCACTGGATATTGAAGTACCTTTCAAACTTAGTTACAGTCCAACATGAAGACTAAGATGATAATAAGAGCATAAAAATCATCTGCATGCAAGAGTTCTGCTAGCAAATATAAACAAACAAATACCCAGCTAGATATCAGAAGGCAGTGAAGAAATAAATAAGTAAATAAATCAAATATAAAATAAATAAATCAATAAATCCAGCACGGACTTCTTGTTAAAACAGTTTCTAAAAGTATGGAAGATTGTTAGAAAAGGATTTGTAGAAGAAGTAGCAACTGAACAGCTACAAATATTCACCTGTACCTCTTCTAGCCCCACGCCATCAAATTGCATCAGCCATACCTACACTGCACCCAATAATCAGGTCTGACTACTGCAAGGTCATTGTTCTGGGTTTGTTTGTTTGTTTTGTCATTTATTTTGTCTGAAGCAGCTTTTCCAAAAAGGTTCTCATCAGCGGAAGAAGGTGAAATGGAGATTCAACCATTCCTCTAAGCTGCCTTCCAACACTGCTAAAAATATGTGCTGAGTTCAAACCTTGGGTTTACGGCCTCTGGGGTTTCATCCTGTGTTTGATCCATTAGCAAACCCTTCAGTAGTCTAATTCCTCCCCATAAAAGTCTATGTACTGCACTATCTTCTGCTCCTTTTTGATAAGACAAACATATTGAACTCCTTACGTTCCTCACTGTTTGTATTTCCTCCAGCCTTCAATTCTTTTCAGCAGTTAGCTCCCTAAAACTTTGCAGTTTTCCAAGATTCTTTAACACAAATTTGATTCCGAAACTGTATGAAGTTCCAGCATCAATCAGTGCTCTCCAACAGAGCTCCTCTATTTCTACACAACATCATATCCCTCTTCTTTGACACATCACCTCATGTTACCTATCTAACTATCTGTCTACAGTCACAACTTCCAAAGCAGCCCACTAATACTTTTCAGACCAGTTTCCTACATTGAAGATCTGGCCTGCAAACCCTTTGAAGCGTGCTCTTCCTTTTTTCTTTTTTTGAGCGGATTGACCAAGTCCTTCTTTTTTTTGTCCTCATCATTTGTGATTTACAGACATCGGTATCATCTGTAAATATTTACCTGCAGTTGATTTTTCCTCACATCTCCAAAGTATGAAGTAGAAACACCAAACAGTAATCAAGCAGTCTCTCCATGAGTTAGTGCTAAGTTGCCCGCAATGCTAACCATCCTGTGTACTCCCAAAATTCTGCTGCTGGGAACTCAGAAAGCAAGTGAGGCAGCAGTCACACGAAACATTTCGTCATTAGCGCTTCCCCACCCCTGGAGATACTCACAGCTCAAATGGAAAAGTTGCTCAGCAATCTTATTTGATGCTGAAGTCATCTCTGCTTCCAGCAGGGGTTTTGCTGCAGGTCCCTTTCATAATTCTTAATGTAAAATCTTAAATTAACACTGAATTAAAATTAATTCCAGTCAAATTTACACTAATTTTGTTATGCTTCATAAAGCTCTGATAATGACATCTCACTATTTTTTTTCTTTTCCTCTTTTTTTTCTTTTTTTAAAGTTACAACTCTGATTCTACAGATGCTGAATTGTGAGTGCATCCTCACCCACCCAGGCTGGAGCTGCCGTGCTGAGGCCAACAGGACTTCATACAACACAGCACGGGCACAACTGCCTGCCAGTCTGCTCACCTTTTTCACGTTGTTTGATGCACACGGGCAAACAAAAGGTGATGTGCTTGTTTAAATATTAAGTCTTTCTGACATTTTGAATGCTGAAAATTTTACTTCCACAAATACTCAAATCCACAGCATACGTGAAGATGCCTCTTTGTACAAGTTTACAACCCGCAGTACTGGCGAGAACACCACAGGAGCACAATCAATAGCTGCAGCACAACCACACAAACAAATGCAAAGAAACACAGATCACTCCTGGATGCTCTTTATCCCTACAAAACATTACATATCACAATAGCAAACTTCAAGTAAACTACTACAACTCCAGCACTCTCCAGTGATACAATAATATCACTGGATAGAAGTGATGTAATGAAGAATGTAATTTTTATTTTCTAGCCTTCCAACGTGGAATAGCTGCAGAATAAATATGGTTCCTCCCCTCCAACTGCTTTATCTAGGTCAAAAAATTCCTTAAAGGCAGGAAGTCGTAGAAAACAAATGTCACTACACATCAACTTTTTATCATGAAAATAAGCAAGACAGTAGATATAACCACCACCTTTCTACTATTTCAGTCTGAACTCCCACGGAACACATTAGCTTATTACCAAAACCAAGTATGTTGTGAAAATTCATTACATCCTGCCAAAGATGGCCTCACACTACTACGTGACAACTATGCAACTTCCTTTGAAATTATATTTGATTTTTGTCCAATGTTTTACGTAATTTTACACAACGTAATGGGGCTTGAGGTCTTAAGGGCACTGCTGTACTTACTGAAAATACAGAAAATTGGATGCATAATCACCTTACTTTCAATAGTTTAAGCATGACCATGAAAAAAACATTATTTGCTGTGTGCATGAGAATTACGTATGCATAAAAAAACAGCAGCAGAATTCCCCCACAGCACATTCTCTAAAACACACGTACGTTCACGAAGGACAAATATTTATAAGACAATGTCATTTCCTCATTATAAGCAAATTAATCATACACACTCATTCTGAAAAGCAAGGGTGAAACATTAACTTGCTCATATTAACTTTCCTATATTCATCTGATAGTAAAAGCTGACCCTCCTTACTGAAAACTCATGCGTTTCACAACTGAAGATCAGTATTGTACTTGGATTTAATTAGTACAGGGGAAAGAATGATTTCGTTTACGTATCTCTTGCCTTATTAATATAACTGAAGGAAATCAAAACTCACTTTCAACAACGGATTCATAAAGCAAACAGTTTAAATATTTAATCTGCACCTTCACACCAAAACAGCACTAATCGTGCTTCTGTTACAGAACTGGAACAAAACAGAGAAGCCACCAATTTCTAAGACTCTTTCCTGGTTTCTACTATTTCATGTAACCACACCGAGAACATACTTATACTGCTATAGATAACTACAAGCATATGAATATGCATAAGATCAGTAAAACTGTGTAAGATGTCCTTACTCAATTCCACACATCAGTCAGACCAGTAGAAAAAGCAAAGCAATTGCAAGTTAATCCAAATCCAAAACTGAGCTTTCCCTCAGCTACCTGATTGCTGTCCAATGATCTGTAACACTGCTTAGGAGCAAAAAACCGTTTCACTCATCAGATATGGACAGATGAGATAGGAACATGAAAAAAAAAATGAGATGACAGAAACGGCTATTACAGAAATTATGATTACAGAATTTTCACATTCAACTATTTTAATTGAAGTAGGACACGCTCTACCTTCTTCCTCCTACGTTCCTTTTCAACCAGGTAAGGCTACAGTGAGAACACTATTGCTCCTGAGTTGACACTGAGAATCTTGCTTTGAAGTAGCCACAAAACACCCAGGAGTACAGTTAACGTTATTATCCATTATGCCATGGGACACGGTGTCTGCTACACAAAGTAAATAACAGTTTCTGGAGTCTGATTTGTAAGTTGCAGCCAAGTTCAATATTTCTTAATTCTTTGCTTTGAGATAACTCCTAAGTAATTCATAGTTTTAATACCAGTATGGAACTCTATCATATTCCTCTAAATACAAATCAATCATAATGTCTCCATTTGGCCAGCTGTCTTCCTTACATGCAACTGTACTTATCAGAAGTGTTATCAAGAAAGTGAAAAAGAGGTGCCAATCCAGCCTGAAGTAATTAATCTATTGTTGGAACTCTGTTCCTTGGGAAAAGAAAAAAAAAAAAAGTGTTTTGTTTGTTTTCCTACACATCTACCTCTTGTAAACACAAAGCAAATCTTTACAACACGACTCAGGCTCAAAAGAAAAGGCAGGGGGGTTGGAGCTTGATGATCCTTGAGGTCCCTTCCAACCCAAGCCATTCTATGATTCTATGAAGAAAAAAAAGAAGCAAGCAAAGCAAAGAACATTCTTCCCACATCAGCTACTAATGCTACTTAAGATGTTACCATCCATTCCTTGACTATTAATCCAAACCTGAGCTGTTTCCAGAGAGAAACGTTCACTGAGCTTGCAAGCGACCGCGATGCATACAGCAATGTCATCTCTGCATGGAATTTAAGCAACTAAAAAAAGTGCACTCATCTACCAGAGGTTCTCTACAATTTCATGCAGGATTTCCTAAGTAATGTTGAATGCAATAAACTTTCCCAAAGTGTTTACTTACTGAATATACTTGATCTTTATTCGGAATCTACTGGCTTCCATCAGCAGATCTTCTACTACTTATTAGACAACAGATGATAAGCTGCAGTGAGACACACTCTACATGGTTTACTCTAAGATGTCCTATATTTAGCAAATACAAAGAACTCTATAAAATGAATGACAGAATGGGACAATTTTTTACTGCCTCTGATTATAAAAGACCTAAATCAAGTTGTATCAAATGAAATCACCAGGTGTAAAGTTTAAAAAGCTCAGCAAAAGAAGGCGTTTCTTTCCCCATCACTGGCTCCAAATTGAGGAACTCACTGCCAAAGGATGTTGTGGATACAAGCTTACAGAGTTTAAAATAAAATTGCCAACTCATTTAAAAAACAATGCAAACATCAAATGGGACTGGGATCCAGAAGAATAAGCAGAGGAAGCACAGTGACATGTCTCTGTCCCTTTCCACGCTGCTCCCCAGGCACCTGGCTCCCAACTGCTCTTCAGGGCAGTAATAAGCTAGATTCATCTTCGCTCCAACTCAGGTATGCTGTTCCTGCATTAATGGTACCTTGGTTATGATTCCCAAATCTACTTCCACAAAATCAAAGCCAAAAGTAATCATTAATATACAAAATATGTATGTTTTTTTCCAAATGAACACACTGTCCCTTGGAAGACACGAGCTTACTGTGTCAAGACCTTTCTAATTTCAAATGCTAACGTACAACACACACCCAACTACTGACTGCAGCACGAAGGGGTGGAAAAAATGGGAAGGGGGAATGAGAGCCACACAGACAACCAACCTTTTTCATAGCTAAGCTGTACTCAAAAGTCAGTCTGTTTTTCTCCAGCTGTGCTGTTACATCTGTCTGGAACCCTGCCTCTCCAAAAGCTGTATATAAGAGTGCTGTCACCAACAACATAAAAGGTATTTTTCAAACCGATTACCTCAAAAGTGAAGTATCGATGTTATTATTTACCTAGCAATACATCCTAACAGTGCCCTCACTGAAGTCACAGGAAATTTGAAAAGAACCAAATGAAACCAATTAAAAACGTGGACTTTATAAACTGCAGCAGAGATAGTCCACGGATCTTGAAGTTAGCTGCACAAAGACCAACTGACCTGCCTGGGTTTGTGTGCATTTAAGACAAGGTTACAGAACTTGTTCCATCCCATGCCTTTGTGCATTATGACCTTGACCACAGAGCTACTCAATGGACATGAACAAAAAAAAAAATCGCTTTTTTTTTTTTCCCCCTAGCCTCCATTTTATTCATCTAACGAGATTACAGCTGGTTTGTATATACACAAGGACGTATGTCAGTCTGTCAAGAATTAGAAAAACAAAAACACGCTTCCCACTGATGCTACCTCCTGCTTGGTAACTTAAACATCTGAATCGACAGTGATGTTTCCGGAGAAGTATTAAAAATAGCGACCAAAATAGCTATCTTAATGCACAGCAATTCTCTGTTTAATGGGATTTATATTTTTAGAAAGAAAAATGACTTTATTATAATATATATAAGTAGACTCAGATAACTTAATTTCCCCGGATCTTTAAAATGTGTGGTTTGCAGGAGACCACAAAGCTGTACTTCTGTTTTTCCCTTCCAAAACCAGGAAGTTCAATAACGCTATTAAATTAAATCAAGTTTAAAGCCTGTGCTGAAATCAAAGGAGGCCAAGGGAACACGAATGACATGCAATTATCAGGGACAATTAAATACATAAATAAGACATCTCAAGTCTGAAGCAGTATTTCGCTTGGAGTCACCTATTTATTAGTGACAGAAGAGGACTCTGCATTCTTAGTTTCCAAGATCACTTCAAAACAAATACAAAGAACAGGCCACACAGGCTTTCCTTTAACCTCTCTTGCCATTAAAAAAAATAAAAATCAAATGACCGTGTAGTCATACGCAAAGCATACTACTGGCAGCACAGCAGAAATAAACAACAACAAAAATAGATCCAGGGACTACTTGAGCTGGAGGACAGCAATCATCAGTCTGCAACTCGCACTCAAACTGCTTTCTTTCCAGCCACCTTCAGGTGTTAGTTAACGTTTACACTACACCGTAACTAAGTTTCATTCTTAAAATCCAGGAGATCATCTTCAGTTTGAACAGTTCAATCCACAATGAAAATCAACAACAGAGCTACAAACAGTATCAGTCAGCAGCAGTTCACAGCAATGATTTACTATTTGCAGATAATGTCTGCTTTGAACTTTCCTGAAGACACCTATCCTAAAAAACAACAAAAAACTGCAACTTTAAATATGAAACTGCAATTTCTCTATACCACTCTACTAAGACTTTGATAATCCGTTTTATGCTTTTGAAAAAGCAGTAAGTGAGCATTTGATCTCAATCACCAATTTAACTACGACCCCATTGATTTTGCCTGCCCTTCAAAATAAAATTCGTCCCTAAGCTTGTTGACTAAAGAAATCCTAGTTCATTCAGCATACACACTGCTCCATTGTTTCCAGCCAGGACAGAAGGTATGCCACCTATTATTTACAGGAAGATCACACCTACATTTTGTAACCAGGAGATAACTACTTTAAACAGCTTACAGATCTCGAAACGGAAAGCTACTAGCGCGCAGTCTAAGAAATGGTGTGATCACTGAACACGGTACGTTTCAAGGAGATGTCGTTCCTTTAAGCACCACCTACATATACTCATGAAAAAAAGAAAGTAATCGCACAGAAGTTTTCATCATGTTCATTTCCTCTGTATAAAGTGACAACGCTGAAAGAAAAAAAGATAAAATTACAAGTCAACAAGCGCGTGGATGGCATGAAGCAGAAGTGCTGTTTCGTTAAGGAATGAAGCATTTAACAGTGTGCTGCTGACCACAGTTCTCCAACTAGTTCTAGGCTGTTTGCAATGAACATACATAGCACACAAGGGCTTGCTTGCAGTTAGCATATTAAATACAGAACAATTTATTAAAAAAAAAAAAAAAAAAGTGTTTAATCTGTATCTCACAAATGTGTTAGATTAAAATATCGATTAACCGCATGCCAAATGACTGTTAATATTAAAAAGCAGAAAGCAAAAATAGAAGTTACAGTTAAAGGTCAAACAAGTCATCCAAGTGTGTTCACGATTATACAACTCTACACGTACTGGCACTGTTAGAGCCTTTCAGAAGAAGCATTTCCTAGAAAGCAGAAAGGTAAGAATTTCATTTTTTACAGAGAAACAAGTTGTGGAAACTAACACTGAGATGTCAAAGCGGAAAATATACACCATCAAAGCCCCAAGGAAAGTTTAAAAACTTGTAAGGCCCTGTAAGAGCGTGTCACTACCAGCGTGTGTCTTGTCAAGGTAGCACACTTGTAACCTTGTGGCTATCTCTTAGTCAAGCTAACTAAAACTGCTCCCAACCAAAACACTTTCACTTTTCCTGGGTGAGACTCCTCAAAACAAAGATTACTTATTTACAGCCCAATAAACTCTCACGCGCAGTAGGTAGGCCTCACATATTTCTCTAGGAAAATATTCTGTAAGGACAGTTAATATTTGCTAATGGTATAGGAATGTATTACCACTTAAAACCTCCTGATGCATTTATTGACACGTAAGGGAACACATGTTAAAGCACTGGGACAGTGAAAGCATCTCATGTGGAAGATCCAGTTTAGTCATTAAAAAAAAACAATCAATGTCACAATCGGGCAAAGAGAAACTGCCACAAAAATCCAAAGGCGATCCCACACACAAAACAAGCCCTCATCGTTCTGTAAAAGCACGAAGGGTGTCACAAGGTTTACTCAGCACCGATCTCACATTCAAAAATCCCAGATATGCGGACGACCACTTGACTGGTTTCCTTTGAAGCACGTAAACAATACTCAAGGGTGTATCCAATTCTGTTTGCTAATTACAATACCTCCGAGCACTGCCGCAGCCCGATTTGCGCCCGATCTCCCAACAGACGCTGCTACGTGCGAGACACAGCACGACAGGAGGGTCCCCGCTCGCTCGGCAGCCGCCGGCCGGGGGCTCACGCTGCCCACCTGCACAGCGCCGGGGAACGGAGCGGGCGGTGGGAACGCGGGATCCGGGCCCCGCGGGAAGGGCACGTCCGAAGGCAGCCGCCGGGCGGCGCGGGGCGGAGGGGGAGAAGGGGCGGCGGGGAAGGAGGCCTAGGGCACGGCTCCGCGCCTGTCACACGCACCGCGTGCCGGCCGGCGG